>NC_047155.1:12908325-14108325 GCF_009819705.1 Hippoglossus hippoglossus
CAAATGTAAATATGATTTAAAACATTTATAAGAGATCAATGCAACAGAGAAAGTATTCTTACTCTTCTCTACTTAGGCTTAATGTAACATTATGTCCAGGGGAGGTGGCTGGGATTAAAGTGTGATCAAAATCTTTGCATTGTGGCATATCATTCACTGTTTTGTTCCTGGATATAATTTGAAAATGAGGGTTGGTTTATTTTGGGCTTGAAACCTTTGAATCTAATGAAGTGAAGCACAAAACACTTGTTTCTAACCCACCTATATCTCATCGTAAGTGATAGATTTGACTTCATGTTACTTCATAACCTCGGCCTAACATTAGCAACATCCTGACACGCTTCCAGAACAGCTGTGATCTGATGCCATGTGAGCAAGTGCTAACGTCTCAGCTGTTACGCACATTAATAATCACCAAATAGCATGTGCCAATTGCTTAACGCAGCAAACCTTTTGATTGTCTGCGGATGAGATTATTCTGCCAGGGCAGACTTGATAGCGCCTGCAGCCACGTTTACAGAGACAGCAGAAATGTGTGTCGACACATATCGCTGCTGCAATGTAGAGAGGTACGGTTTAGCAGCTGTAGCACCAACAGGTCATAACTGTTTCACTGCTCTGGCAAAGCTGCAGGTGACACATGGATGTGTGAGACGGCAAGCAGCATCTGTCTGTCAGTATGGAGTAATACAACTGTCATGGAGCAAGAGCTGCCATTGAATGTTTGGTTAGATTGTAAACTTGTTTATGTTCTTTCATCAGTAAATCCTTGATCAAAATTTGACTCTAAATGTAGAGGGTTTTTTTTTTTCTAATTCAGGCAGAGCTCTTGCAAAGACTTTAGGTTTTAAAAAAACAACAACATATGTACTTTTATAATTAAGGTATTAAAAATGATAGGAAAACGACATCAGGGATGTATCAGCAATACTATAGCTACCACTATATAACAATCACTGTCTTTCTGTCTTTAATGAATGGTCAGCTTCATAATACTTTTTACCTGTTCTTCGTTGTGATAGTTCATTATTTTAATTAACATTTAACATTAGAGTTTTGGTTTCTTTTGTTGCACTAAATAAAAAAGAGGTTTTAAATTTCTCAAAGCAAGACATTTCAAAGAGCGTTAAATAGAGCCTGACTGATGATGGCTTTTTCTCGGGCCAATGACAATACTGATGTTATGTTGTAAAAAATACATACACTGTACTGCACCGTACACACACACACACACACACACACACACACACACACACACACACACACACACACACACACACACACACACACACACACACACACACACACACACAAGAAGACGCCACCCCACCATTAGCTTTGACGCGTACTCTGCTGCATGTGGTGCAGACAGTGGTCCTGGGAGTATTATTAACAATGGACTCGGAGCAGGCTCTGCTGGACAATCTATGTGACAACACCTGTTTTTATAAATCATCTTTTTCAGCATCATGTATTGTTAATTCACTTTTCATATCAATGCATGTAAGAACATCATATTAGTCGATGTATCTGTGATACTTGATAGAATGAAGGGCACTAAAATGAACAATTTACCCTTCAGTCTGTTCACCTGTCGGGTATATTTAACCTGAGTATGTGTATTGAAACTCTCAAATGTCAAAATATGGTTTCAAATCCCTGCCCAAATAATGTCTTTCTTTCTTTGTCTTATTATGACATTGTTTTGAAGACATAGAAATGGAAATAGAAAAGGAATGAATCAGTTTGTGTCTTTATTTTTTTATACACGAGAGTTAATTTGTTGGCAAGAAATTGGGAAAGTGCGAGAAAATACAATATGAAATCACTTTTGACTGAATGCTTCGATATTAATGAGGTGATTTTATACTTATTTGTGGATGACAGTCTGTCACGGAAAGAAGAAAACTGTAAGAAAGGATCATTAGTTATGGATGTGAAGGCCGTAATACCATCAAAAAACCCCTCTATTAGTATTCAGTAACACAGGCTGACAGAGCCAGAGATGACAACATATCCACACGTCATCACCAGACGTCATGAAGCATGATATTAAGCCATTATATCACCGCTGAGTTGAAGGGTCGTGATCAAATGTTTTCATCGTCTTCTTCACAAACACTGAGAGAGACGAAGAGGATCTTTTTGTGATGGCGCAGCTTCATAAGCACAGTGTGAGCGCGGTCGAGCCCAAACCGTCCCATCTATACGCTGCTTTAACACATGTTAAAATGCTGTTAAGATATTGATATGAGATTCTGTCTTAGTTTGCTCTATTAAATAACAAGATGTCATTTATAACAGGTCCATAAAGTAATAATCTTGAACACACTGTTCCTCCAAGAATGAAGCACGTTAGAAAGAAAAAAAACGACAAGTAAGCATCTGTAGCCTTTAACTTAGATCTACAGTTATGTAATTACTTCATCTGTGGAGGTGTGATACAGTCGGGCGATGTCACAACCACACTCCAAAGTACAAATGAAGTCTACGTTAATGTGGCTCTAGCAGAATAAAACAGTCAATGTACCTTCAGTTCAATACAAGAATTTAGAGCATGTGTCCTTAAATAGCAACGGGTTATATAATGTGAAGAAAAAGTCACATTCCCTGGGCAGATATGCAAATCTTGTATTGATGCATTTTCCATATTGATCAGGTTTTTCCGGCTCAGCTCCACTAGTTACATTTATTTCATGTATTATTACCTCTTCCAAGGAGGTTATGTTTTCACCCCTGTCTGTTTGTGAACAAGATTACACATAAATTACGGCCAGCTGTTGTAAAGGACGGATTACCATGAAACTCGGTGGAAGGATGTGGAAATGCTTCAGGAAGAACCCATGAAATCTTGGTGCAGATTCGGATCAGGGATTGAATCCAGGATTTTCTTTTTTCTTATTCATGGATCTCAATGAAATTTAAGATAACTGATATTTGAGTTTGTGCAATTTAATGCTGCTTGGTTGAATTTCAGATGACTATTGGACCGTGGCAGGTGATGCATTGCTTGTCATTCTTGTTTTCGTTGTTTTAAGTTTGTTCTACAAGGAAAACCTGAGTCATCATGATGTGGTATTAATAGTGCTCTTGTCACTGACACATAGATGTGTGTTCACATTTTTTGTTGCAGTGTTACCGTGTAACGCCCTAGTGCAGAAATGACCACTGATCAGGATTTACCTATGGATGCCCAGTCAGCCACAGCCATATTTGCGGCGAAGGGCATTGATATAACACCCAACAAAGACCAAGGAGTCATCAAGGTATTTAACCCTTTTATATTTTTACGTCCCTACACATGACATGCATGATTCTTTTGTGTTTGTTGTTGCTGGCTCCTATTTCTTTTATTTTCTCTGTGAAAATGCTGGAATTTCGTCTTGTTTCGCAGGTTGTGAAGCGTCCAGGATTAGATGGAAACCAACCGATGATTGGAGACAGAGTGACTGTACACTACACTGGAAAGCTGCTCACAGGGAAGAAGTTTGACTGCAGTCGAGATCGTAAAGAACCTTTTTGCTTCAATTTGGGAAAAGGTGACTTCATGCATGACTGTCAAACCTGATGATGTTCTAATGTTGCCTCTTAAGGGAATAGCTGGATATTTTGGAAACATCCTTATTTTAAGAATTGACCCCACTCTCATGATTGTTGAGTAAAAACGAACATCTGGTACTTTTAAGCCCTTTTCAAATGAGTTGTGGTGTCTGTGGATCTCCAGTTTCAATGTGTTTTATGTCAAATAGCATGTTTGCCAGACATAAAGAGGGGAGCAATGGACACAGAGTAGGCTACAGCAACTAGGAGTATATAGCATATGGCATAAAAACCTATGATGCATCCAATAAAAGTTTCTGATGCTGTTGCAGGTTGGCATTTGTACAGTATTTTGAGTAGGATATAGAATTATTATACTATATATTCACAACCTAAATAATGAACTGAAAAAGGCTCCTCGCTGCAGGTTTAAATATTATTTGTTTAATCTGTACAAAAAGTCTCAGTCAAAGTTAAAACACCAAGTTGTGGTGTAGTATACTTTGATGTTTAAGGCATTTATGTTACATCTTTGTTTTTTGGAAAGTTATGGACACAAGCCCCTTCATCTTGTTTCCATACTTTATGCTAAGCTAAGCTACCTGGCTGTTGGCTTCAGCTTTTTAACAGAATCTTAACTTGCCACCAGAAAGAACATTTCTCGAAATGTTTGACTATCCTTTAAATACATTTCTGTATTTCTCTCTCTTTCCTCGACGAATATTCATACATTCAAATTACAAACTTGGCCGGTGTGTTGTTGAGGAGTCAAGGGACCCCTTTGTTGACTGAGTTACCAGTTATTGTTCTTATTGTACTTGTTTTTCTTTTTAATTTATGAACTCCCAGGACAAGTCCTAAAGGCGTGGGACATCAGTGTGCTGTCCATGCAGGAAGGAGAGGTGTGCATGTTACTGTGTAAACCAGAATACGCTTATGGATCTTCTGGAAGTCCCAACAAAATCCCTCCCAACTCCCTCATAGTGTTCGAGGTAGGTGTGCCATGACAGCTGACATTTTGTGCCAGAGATTTAGGGCTGTGTGCCAGAAAGAGTTTTGTGTTTGTCAGTCTTAACAGTTGGTTTGGAGTTCAATTCTGGTTTTCTCCGTCCTCTTGATGAACAATCTGCTTCTGCTCCACAAGTTAAACCCCTTGGGAAATCTTAGTCATAAAAATATACTATTATATATTGTATCAACAGCTTCTATAAGCAGGTGCTCAGTGTTGAGTGTGATCATTTATCATGTCCTGTGCAGGTTCATGAGTTATTTTTAACAGAGGTATTGAATGTTGGGTAACAATAACTACTCTTATTTAGCATTTTTAAGCAGTATATAGATACATTCTGAGAAACAGTTTACATGCATTCTAATGCAGTTGTTAAAGTTTTTAGGAAGGGATTATTTTATAACTTTATAATTGGAGACAAATGTATAAACAGATAAATAATCACTATACATGTCTTCAAAGAAGAATATTTTTAATTGAATGCTGCAGTGATAATCAACACAGTCTTGGTTTTGAATATGTTTCCCAGTGTAAATAACATATAGCTTAGCTTGCAATATGTTGCAGTAGTTATACTTGTAGGCTGATGGCGAACTGCCAGAGTGGAATAAGATGTTTTCTTAAGCCACTTAAGGGGAAATAAAAGGGATACAATTGATGTTTAGTGGTTAGATAGGTGAGAGGGATCTGATTATCTAACCTGACTACTACATTATGTTTGTTTTGCCCTATGAGAGATATAAAGGATAGCATATACAAGAGTGCCTGGTTTATCCATATCGTATCTTCATTAATCATTATTTATTTTTGTATCGTGTGTGATGACTCCTACTTGTTTGTTTTTCAGTCTTGTGTAGAATAATGATTTAATAACTTCTTACAACAAAAACAGATGGAGCTGCTCAAGTTCGAAGGAGAGAAGCTCACAGATGACGGCGGCATCATTAGAAGAATAAAGGTCAAAGGGGAGGGATACACAAATCCCAATGACGGAGCAACTGTAAAAGGTAACAGCCTTCTTTGCTTCGAGGACAGATGTTGATTTTGTGCCAGTTTTACCAAACAACACCAGCAAGCTTAACGGTTGCGTCAGAAGTGAAACTGTGTCGTAATTTGCGCCGCGTGTCCCACAGTGCACGTGGAGGGGAGCTGTGGTGGTCGACTGTTTGACTGCAGGGACGTCACCTTTGTTGTCGGTGAGGCTGAAGATAAAGGCATTCCTCTGGGAGTCGACCGAGCCATGGACAAGATGCAGAGAGGAGAGTGCTGTGTACTTTACCTACAACCAAAGTGAGTCAATTAAAAGGAATCTTGACATGTGATCCTTCTCACTTCTTTTGCTCTCTCATGGCACTTATGTGAGCCAGTTACAGTAGGAAGATTTCTGAGCGAGTAGGCGTATCGATGGCGTTGCTAACATGAAACCGGAAGAATACAAACATGTCAGTATGAAAAAGAGGGGCCGTACACGTAGAGGAAGCAGACGACCTGAAAATATGATGAAATCCGCGAGCTTTTGGCGATAAGGGCGGACGCCGATGTGGATGTGTTGTAAAGAAAAACACTGTGTTTTCCACAGCCTCCCGCATTCTCTACCCAGACGCCACAACTTGTCTGAACGCTCCGGATATTTTCCTGTTGTTGTGAAAACGTTTAACTCCGACCGCCGCCTGCTGTATTCTTCATATGTTTAAGGAAAAACTCTGGAGAATGTCTGTACTTAAATTATCAAGAGCGAAATAACTTAAAACGAATAGAAACATCCTGTGTGATTTTTACTCAATATATATTGTTAAGTATTACATTGTTATATTATTAATATTGAGCAATGAAGGGATAGACATTTGGTAGTCGTGAATGATCTAAGCTCTTGGAGAAACACAAACACGTTAAACAAATCTGGGGTGGTTTTCCCAGACCTCATCTTATTTTTTCTCTTATTAAAAAAACATTTAACTGAAATAACAAAGGGAGGGATTAGAATTTGTAAGAAACTATAACAAGACACAAAAAAGTGTCAAAACCACATCATTATTCCCTTAACCCCACCCACAACAAACCTCCCCTTCATGCCCTCGGGCCAAACAATACAAAGCACTGGTGATAAGTACCAGGAACATCAGAGCAGTTGCAAACCATGCCTCATGTTCATGCCAGCACGTAGTCAATGTACACAGAGACAAATCTGACAGAGGAAAATAAAGACACACTAACGACGAGGAAAAACCATAATGCTTCTCCAGCTTAAACAAATCTCCATTCATCTCAATGGGAAATACTTCTTCCAATGCAAGTTCTGACAGCAGTTTAACCTTTATTTCGAAAAACTGACTCACTCTCACTCAAATGTATCTTCTTTATTTCACACTATCAATGAAAATTTTTTTTTTTTCTAATGCCTTGAATATGGCCTCTTTAGTTGCACCTGTTAATAAGTACATACCAGCTCTGCTCTATATTAAAACCCATATGGTACAGATTCATGATGGATATATTTAGAAGTGTGTGTGTGTGTGTGTGTGTGTGTGTGTGTGTGTGTGTGTGTGTGTGTGTGTGTGTGTGTGTGTGTGTGTGTGTGTGTGTGTGTGTGTGTGTGTGTGTGTGTGTGTGTGTGTGTGTGTGTGTGTGTGTGTGTGTTAAAAGCAACTGTTCTCTTGTGTGATGAACCTCTTTCCAAGAATCTCTCCATTAAAATGTGCGAGGGTTCCAGTTGACTGTTGACAGCGGATTCAATCTTTGAATCCCGTTTGACTGTTGGACATGTCGATGTGAAGTTTTAAGAAAACAATGCTTCTGTGTTTCTAAATGTTCTCGTGCTTTTACAGGTATGGATTTGGAAGCGAAGGTAAATCAGAGTGCAAAATTGGACCAGACAAAGACCTTGTTTACGAAGTTTCCCTCAAAGAGTTTCAAAGTGTGAGCTCTCTTTCTAATTTTCATGGTTTGAGTAATATATTATATATCCTATATTTTATTCAACATGTGTGTTATTTTGGATAAATCTGCCTTAGACAAACAACTGTGTTTACTCACTTTGTGTGATTCTCACTTTGTTTCCAAAAGGCTAAAGAATCCTGGGAAATGGATTTGATTGAAAAGCTGGATTTGGCTGGTGGAGTGAAGCATAAAGGGAATCAGTATTTTAAGGTATGTTTCCCACATGGATCATTTAAAAGCTCTGCCGGGGGAAGTTGTGTTGTTGTTGCTGTTTGTCTCTCTGTTCGCTGGATTATGTAAAAACTACAAAACACATTTGATTGAATCTTGGTTGAAGCGGGGCTTATGGGCCAAGGAAAATAATATTTCATTTGGGCAGGAATCTGGACAAAGGGGAAAATCCAGGAATTTTTTATCACCTTCTTTAATAATTTGAGATGGGGCATTTTTTCACAATTTTCCTAGAGAAAATGAAGGGGACTGATATTTAGGATTTTTGGTAATTCTGTGCGGATCCAAATAGAATCAGGAATTATTGAATTTAAACGTGGTTTGACGAGGGGCCTGTTGGACCTTGGCAGAGGTCTGAGTGCCACGACAAAGGATTTTTCTTCTTGTTTACACTTTTTCTAAGATCCCATTACCATCCTCTATCAGGCTGGGAGAATCTTCCAGGCCATCATCCAGTACCAGCGCATTGTTTCCTGGCTGGAGATGGAGTGTGGTACAGGGATGGATCAGCAGAAGAAGATACAAGACGTTATTATGACGGCCTACCTTAATCTAGCATTGTGTTTCCTGCGGATAAAGGAGTTCTCCCAAGTCGTGGAGAACTGCAACAAGGTGAGAGCAGCATGCGCCTAATGATTGTCCACAATGAAAGTGTCTCTTTGTAGCTGCTGTTCTTCTGCACATTTTCATAACCAATCCCTGTGGGTGCTCTTGTTTTGTGTGTTTAAGGTGATTGAGATTGAAGAGCACAACGAGAAGGCTCTGTATCGTCGCGGGGAGGCAAGACTCCACCGCAACGAGTTCATCTTCGCTTTGGCAGACTTTCAGCTAGTGCTTCAAGTCAACCCCTTGAATCGAGCGGCTCGTGCTCAGATTTCGCTCTGTCAGAGCAAGATGAAGGAGCATCACGAACAGGACAAGAAGACCTACGCTAACATGTTCCAGAAATTTGCTGAACGGGACGCCAAGGTCTGTAAAGTCACTTTTCTGACATGTTTTTTTGTTTTTCTCTTTTCTTTTTTTCACTTTAATTATTGGAAATAATTATTGCTATTACACCAAAGTCACGCACACAGGACTGATAGAGTCACTTATTTGTGGCCTTTTAAGGAAGTTTTATTATTCACCAAAACAGTTCTCATACTGTTTTATCATTTTTTTTAATTAATGACTTTCTACCAAGGCCCCAGAATTATTTATCCCTATTAGAGTAGAACCATTTATTATGGTCGTCCTGAAGTGCAAATCACAGAAAAACATAAGAACAACACAACAATTGTGTTTTCTTATTTGTTGTTGTGTTGTCTTATTTGCCTTTTTGTTTTATCCCAGCTGGTTTAATAATTGCTTTTTCATCTTTCAGTTAGTTTTGATAGTAAAGTGTTGCACTGCATTGTCCTCCTGTGTATCACTGGGCTTTCTTTAGTGATACACTTCTGACCTCTAGTGGTGATTGATAGACTTGTTGACACAACATGTCACTAAAACAACTTATGGATATTAACATCCAATCATATGGATATATTTCAGTTTTTTAAATTGATTTGACTGAGGTCATACTTTAGCTTTTTAATTGATTGAATGTTTAAGTGAATTCTCATGAAGTTTCACGGGACGTGTGGACATGTTTCAGAATTTGTCTGAAACACTTGTCTTTCATACAGACTGGGAAACCGAAGAGGAGGCGGAATGAGAGCACGAGGAGCAGCATGAACGGAGAAGTGGGAATCAAACGACGGCGGAGTAGTCAGGACTGCCCGTCGTACCAGTGACACTTGAAAGGGGGGAAAAGACAAGCCTCCTTTTGCTTTCCAAGCCCAGGCAGCAGAGGCAAGGACAAAGTCAAATAAAAGCCTCTAATCCAAACCTTTTTATCCCAAAATCCAGCGTCACCATTCCTGCATATAAAAAAGAGTGTAAGCAGGAACATTTCCAAGCCAAACAGCGTCTCTCCTGTCACATGGACCGTGCTACTGCCAGGACGCTCATCCCTGTGGATTTAGTACAGCAGAATCAGTGACTTAAGATGGTGAGCTCTTCTAGCCCCGTTAAAATATATAAAGTTTCTCCAAAAACACAGAGGAGTTCCACTTCCCTTGTCTTTAGGCTGTGTATAGCTGAGATGTGCCTCCACAGTGTGTTTCTGATTCCAAAACTGCACTGTCAGACTTATATTTGGTATTAAGCCTTTACTTGGGCAGCTGCATGCATGTGTCACAAGATGTTTGGGATTCAGACTTGAAACTTTGCAATTTTTTGTTTTTTATGTGCACTATGTACTTTGGATATAAGGTGTTAAAACATCCCGACAGATCATTGGTGTGTTAGAGGAGAACACAATCAATTATAAGACGTAAGAAAAGTAAATAATCATCAATGTTTTGCTTCGACATTGAGTATAGACATTCAAACAAACCTGAAATCATTTAATGATGGGAAATACAGAAAAAAGACAAATCAAGAACTTACCAAAATTAAAATCTCCTTCACACACGAACCTTCAGTATCGTGAGAAATAACTGAAATGTTCCTCCTCGTGTTTCCAATCAGCAAACAGCAGAAGCAGAGAGGAGAAACGGAAAAAAGCACAAACTACAAACATATTTACTGTGTTTAGTAAGCGAATACCTATAAAGGTTAAATATTTTTTTAATGCCTATAAAAGAACTGTTGGAAAGATTATTTACAGAAATACAATTCAAATTTAGCAGTTTGTTTTTGGGCAAGGACGAGGCATTGTTTCTGGCTTGAGTTAGACCATGGTTGTGCATGCACTAAAATAAGTTATTCATGAATACATGCATGATGGGCCATTATTCATTTGTTGTACTGTTATATTTTGTCTTTTTAAAACACAGAAGGCAGCAAAAACAGCAGATGATAGACGTCTATGGGCATGATAACAGAAAAAAACAAACATAATCTATATGGACTGATTACATTTTAAACCGAAGGCAGCTTAAAAATCCTTAATAAATATAAAACGCAACTGTCAAACGATATATATATATATATATATATATATGCGTTGATCTATCGCTTAACAGCACAGCAATGATTGTCAGCGCATACACACTTTTAATCAAACAAGTGAACGCATGCTGCTTTACCTTTACTGTCAGAACATGTATCATCTGATTCAATCTTACCTCGAAGAGAAGGCATTTGATCCTAAAATCAGCCCCAACCCCACCGTCGTGTTCGACAGGACAGACCCCCCGGTGTTGTCTCTGTGCGTGCAGGCGGGAGACGGACACACAAATCACAACTAAGCTTTAAAAACTTCAGAACCACAGATTTTCTTTCAGTCTTTCACAAATTTCACAATTTTCTTTCAACTCTGGTAATGTGATCAACTCCATAATTTCACATCGGTGCCGTTCTTTTTTGTTTTTGCCTCAGTCCCAGAAAAGGTGTCTCTTGATTTCACTGCATCTATTTTGTGTTTTTTTTTAATTTTATTTTTTAAACGTGTGAATGTCAGTGGATAGTGGACAATGATGCACTTTGGTGACTGTAAAACCAACACTTATCTTTCATGAAAATGTCTGGATCAAATCCGGACAATAATCTCAAGATGTTTTATAATGATCGGTTGGTTCAGAATGAAAACCTTAGCTGTCTTAAATATTTTGTGTAAAATGTCAACCGTGTGTATGTGTGTGTGTTTAATATATATATTGTTGTATGCTAGCAAGGTTTTTAAACTGCTTGTTGCTAAATGTTTTCAAGTACTGCTGGCTCTGAACATTCAAACATTTTGTACAGTGGAAATGAGCATGAAGTACTTTTTTCCTTAGGCGATTATACAGACTATTTATCCCCCTCTGCTGACTGCAGATAGATTTACAGGCCTCTTACTGCTACTTTCATCACTTTGTAAATTTCAGGAATATTTTTGGGGAGCTTTGACAACAACAAGCAATGCAGCGGGTTCAACTGCAGCCTGACTGATGTGAGCTTGGTTTTATTAGAAAGTGAAGTGTTACTGTTTGTCATATAAAATGTTTTAAATGTATTCAAAAGATCATTGCCCTGTACAGCAAAGTGTGAGCATTGTTTTAAACCAGCATTTATGCAAAAGAAATATTTTCAGACAAAAAAACACAAGGTACCTTTGTTCATGTCTTCTTTATATAGTTTTTATTTTTTTGCACTTTGAAAGCATTAAATAAATGCAAGAGTTGCATTTAAAGAAATATGTTATTATTCAAGTTAGAGGCCACTATTTTACAGTAAAATATCTTCAGACATTGCTTTTGCCATTACAGCAATATTGTCATAAAAATTGTTAAATATGAAAAAACATGGAGTTTTTGAGAGAAAGATTTGAAATCTTAAAGAAATTGAGTATGAGTTGACGTGTAGACTAACAGAACTGCATTTTATAACATCTATCCAATATATAATGGCCATTTTCTTAATTGCCTGACTTTACATCTCTTTCCTGAAATATCACATCTATTGGTCTAAATACATTTGTATTATAACAAATATAAATTAAAGTTGTATTCTTTCATCACTGTATTTTAATGGTACACATATTCCAACTTGAATACAACTTTTGACTTTGCAGATCTTAAACATTGACAGTGTTCTCATTCAGGTTTAACACATTGATCCTCTCATGTCATGTGTACAAGCCAATCTAAGATGCAGATGCATGAAGTTTGGGGCGGCTGTGGCTGAGGGGTAGAGTGGTCGTCCTCCAACCAGAGGGGCGGGCGGCGGTTCAATCCTCAGTCTTCCCCATCTGCATGCTGAAGTGTCCTTGGGCAAGATACTGAACCCCTAAATGGCCCCTCATAGATGTTGAATGCATTAATTGTAAGTCGCTTTGGATAAAAGCGTTCGCCAAATGACATGTAATAATAAAAAAAAGTGTATTACTTTTTTAAAACCTGCAATAACATGCTATTGGCCACTTGGGGGCAGCTGAAACAAGGTGTGAACACACCAGTGACATAACATCACCTTTTAAGTTGATTAGTGGTCGAACAATATGTGGTTTAAGGCGAATACTGATGTTGATTGTTAACAATTAACAATTAATAATAATAACTGACAATTACACTAACACACAAAATACATCCTCCAACAGGATTGTACAGTTAAATCAACAACTCTAATTCAGATAAAAACTAAATATTATAACCTTAAGTGGAGGATGTTTCGTAATTAGTGTTTCTAATGAACTGCCAACTGATATTCACTGGTTTAAAAACGGATCGACGTGAAAACGTAATCCAAAAAGTCACGTACAGTGGAGACATTATGGTGACACATTGTGTGGCTGCTTTGCTGCTTCTGCGAATCGACAGTTCACCATCATCGATGGAAAACAAGGAATTCTCCAATTTATCAAAGTATTTTCCACAGTAATCAGTCAGGCTGGCTGTCGATGTCAGAGTAAGCCTACTACTGAATGATATCAGAGGAAGAAAATCAAAAGGACCTTGTGTGAGATTGTTTTCATGGCTGTGTAACTGATAGGTGCTATTGTATTTGACCAGAAAATTAGACCTTTGAAATGTGTTGATGCATCTAAGGACCTAATGTTTTGTGCTCAAGGGTCTGAATCACAAAAAAACATTCATTCTAGAATTATTGTAAATATTAGTCAACATTTTATTTTTTACCATTTTGATACAAAAAGATGATCATGAAACAACTTTTCTCCCAAGCAACAACAAACTGTTATCTTCTCATTACTGAATTCATTGTAAAAAAAAATGAAAATGTGCTAATGTTATTTGACCTGAATTACAATTTGAATTTGTATTTTATATCATATTTTTGAGTCTGTTAAAATCATCACCATGTTGCTACCATTCAGTTTGATCAGATAGGTGAAAATAAATCAATAATGATGATCTGCCAGGTTAATGAAGCATGTAATACTTACATCAATATCTTATTGCCTCATCCATGGATACTACTTATTGTACTTATTGTACTTACAGTACAATGTTTAATACGTCTTATATCCCATAATTAATGACCAATTATCTACCAATCCAATGAAGTTGTCAATCACACAAAGATTTTTATGATGAAAACAACAACTGGTTGTTCACGTTAAAAATAAAGATATCAAATAAAGTTGACCTTATCAATTTTAAAAATGAAATTCACAACATTTCTGCAAGGGGTATATTTTTTAATCAAGACGCTCTTCATTCAAAAATTATATTGATTGATCCTTAAATGGGAAACATGTCACATTAGAGCATCTTTGTGTGACACAACGAACTATTGGCACATATTTCAACAATGACATGCTGTATATTATAAAAATTATACAAACATTAACTTGTAAAATTCATAAATGAGTATTCTGTATAAAAAGTAGAATTAAGCAAGCTTAAAACTAAGGTAAAAATACAATTTTGTTTAACTCTTGTTAAAAAATATAATCTCTCTGTGGTTCTGACTGTTGGCGCCAACACTGAGTTTCTCTATTGCATTTGGTTCCTTCCATCATCACGACGCCACTCGTTATCAACCATGTTCATTAATGCCATTAATGTTTAAACAATATGACGTTTACAAAATGTTGGTGACACTTTAAAAAAATATGAATTAGTGAGTAAAGTTTTGGAATGAGCCCAGATTAAAATATATGCAGTAAATCAACAGCTAAAAAGTGAAGTGTGCAATCATCTGTCTTGTATTATGTTTGATCTGTATCTGTGTATGAAGAAAGGTTCTGGCTACACAAGGCTACATTAATGCTAGCTGGCTGACATTCACTGCCAACTTGTGGATACTGTTATGTTAAGGCACCAGAAGTAAATATGATCCACGGTCTCAGGCTGTGCTTGGGTGGGTGAGCCCTACAGTACATGTCAACTCTAAGCCTGTTGATTTTCCATTTCTCAAATTTCACAGGGAGCAACTTCCTTTGCTGACGGCCCAGAATTTGAGTTCCTTTCTTCAGTGACAGTAGGAGCTTTTTTAATGAGGTACCATCACAGCAGCTAACCTCGCTGCTTTGATCACAAAGGGTCTGCCTCCAGACTGCGACACAGGGGGAATGTCTGCTACTTTTCTGAATCATCCAAAAGAACCCTTACTACAGGAGTATACAGTATATGTAGACACTGCATGGCGGCTGGACCCTACGCCAATATGGGGTTCCATGTAACTCACAGAAGACTAGACTGCATTACATACATTAGTCACTAATAGTACTCTCCATTTAATATATTATTATATTTCTAACAGAACAGTAATATTTTATTATTTTACTCTATCATAAGCTACTAATGATTGAATACACTAAAGAATCTATTATACTTATATTCCATTCTTTTTCTACCGTAACCATGAAAGGTAAATATCTTAACCTGCTGTAACATCAGAATTTCACCTAACTCAGCAAATCTTATCTTATATATTGATTTGTCTCTATAGTATATAATATTGTTCCACTGCTATAGAAAAATGAAAAGAGGATATAGCCAGGGTCTCGCTATTTGATTTTGCTCAAATCCATCCTTGACCACCTGGGGGAGTTTACAGTTCCTTATGACAATGAATTGTTTTCCACCACAAAACCAATTCAGTTCATGTTAGTGACCTTGTTCTACTTCACATTTATCATATATATAAATTTTGAAAAAAAAAATTGTTTTTATCCAAACACACCACAGCTCCCCTGTCTACATATATTGCCTGGCGCAGTATTTCATACACAGCTTGCGTGTTGTAGCGTTAACATACAGCAGCAACACCCACTAATTAGTGATTGGGTTAACATCCAATTATATCATAGAGTGGGCGTGCCTTTTGGTGGCCGTTACTTGTAGGGGGCGTGTCTTATTGTGGGTGATACTTGAAGTGGGTGTGTCTTTTGGCCTTTGCCACCACTGATATCTGTTTCTGACCATCTTACTAATATAAGAATAAGAATAATGTAACAATGATTAACAAGAATACAAACTTGTGATGTCATACGTTTCCTGCCTGTCTGAACAGTGGCAGTACTCTGGTCAGAAACATAACATTGGGACGTCCTGGTGGCTCCTTCAGGAAGTAGACAGAACTTTTGTCTGCAGCCTTCTCTGCTAAATGAATAGATGTAAAGGTCTCATCGGGAAAAAAGAGGAGGAACCTTCCCTTATATCTCAAAGTGTTGAGTGAAGCTGCTCCAGTTTGTCTCTTCTCACTAGGACATCATGCTGTCAGGAGGGGAACTCAGGTCGAGCAGTTCCAGAGCTTTTTTCTCTGAGATGGCCAGAGGAAGGTCGTCAGCTGGAGTACACAAAATGGAGATCCTCTAACAAAGCAGAAAGAGAAGATCATATCGGTTTTACTCAAATGCAACCATTTTAATAAAAAACAAATAAAACATTTATAGTATATATATATATATAAACACCAGCTCACCTGTCGTAGTGTACCAGGAGTTATGCTCAGATTGTACACCATCCAGATGGGAACCATGAGTGTAGAGGAGAGAGTGAACCACCAGCCAAGAGCATAACCCCACCATGGATACTCGATGGTGTTGTTGAACTTCAAAGGAGTGTGTTTGATTAAAGAGAAAATAAATGTTCCCTGAAAATAGTCAAGAGAAAAACCGTTTAAGTTTCAGGAACACAGTCTGCAAACAGGGAAGGCAAAATCTTTGGAATTTGTCACTTGACATGTTATTCATCAGGGAAATGTTTTTTCCATTTCAGTTGGTACAGAAACAAAATATATATACAGTATATCTTTTTTACGTCTGTCCAAAACCAAGACATGTGAGAAATGAGTTAAACTGTGTTTATTTGGTGAAATGTATTTGCTTGCTTAACCTACATTAGTAACCTAGCATAACTTCCAAGGTTAGGAGTTAGCATATAATTAGCTAGTCGTTTGTGAAGTTAGCTTGTGCTTAATTTAAATAGAAGCAACAAAACACACATAAACATCATTGTATGCAGTGCAATAACGGAAAACCCAACAGTAAGTTACTCACAATGCAGACAACTGGAGTGACATATTTCAAACAGTACTTAATCAGAGGCAGAGGCTTGTATCCAATCATGTCCTCAATGTTTCCAAAAAAACGGTCTGCACCTGTAAGCAGATGTAAATGTATTGAAGATCACAAATTCACTGGGAAGAGGTGTACATCCTCCTTATGAGTTAACTCACCATACACCCATCCAACACTGACAGACTGCAATATGGCAAAGAGGAGCAGAGTCATCCCACTGCAGGCATAGTAGTCAAACAACTGAAAGATGTACAGTCCACCCTGTGAGACGGGAGATCAGTTAGTCATTCTGTCATAGCGGAAAATGTGTTCTTTATTAATAATGTGACATTTGAATGTGATCTTACGTCTGTCACCATCACAAGGCCAATTAAGAAACTGACAACACTGATAGCAAGCAGCAGAAGTTTGCGTCGGTGACCAACGTGGAAGAAGGCCGGATTTATGTCGGAAATTCCTGTCACGAGAGCTTCCAGACCTACGAACTGAAACACAAACATCCCCAGTTACACAGTAACTCCTCCCGTGTGTCACCAAACGTCACACTTAACTTCCATCGAGGCTGCACAATTCTCTCTCTAATTCTGAAAAATATGCAGCGTGACAAAATGTCATTGGAAATATGTGTATGAGAAATCTTTTCGAAACTCTCTTGATCCAAACCTTGATTTGATTCCACTCATTACTCATTGCTTGGCCACTGCATCTCATAAAAACATCTCAGTTTTAATGGTTTAAGTTCATCGTCTCAAGCAGTGACACAAGTGAATTCAAGGCGTTTCCAAATTTGATTTTGCTAATTTAACAATGGAGAAATACGGTGGCTGCACCAGACGCATATGGTTCACAAGGGTTGTTCTTATTCCCTGAAGTTATCATGGGTGTAGTTTGTGTAAACCTATCAGAGTAACATCTGTCTTTATCTTTAAAGGGCAGATGTGCTTGCAACCCTTGGGTGCTCAGATGGGTGCAAGTGCATTTGTTATTTAAACAATGTAGGCGCTGCACGACAAAGTGACAACTGTGTCGTTCTAAAACCAACAAAGAGTGCAGCACATCAATTGAAGCCTTCAATTTGCAAGTATTTCACAATTTTATTCCACTATTAACCAGAATTACCACCTCGCTGTATCATCTGTCATGTCTTTCCTTACTCATATATGTAGGGAAGCATTTAAGGGAATTTAATAAAGGGTATTAAGTGTATTATTTTTTAATAATAAGCATATTCATTCTTGAGTTGTGGCCAAAAAGTTCCCAGTTCCCTTGACCTTTGACATCTGAATCCAAATCAGTTAATCCTTGAGTTCAACCACAGTAAGAGAAATTCCCTCAGAACAATCTTGAGATATCACCTTCACAAGACCAAAAGCCTGGTTTGTGAGGTAACTTGACGGCCAAAGTCCAACAAGATCATCATTGTGTCCAAGTGAACTTCTGAACCAAATTTATAGAATTTGAGCTATTGTGTTTACAGGCAACCTGAGAACATAATGCTTCCAGCTCTGGCTGTTGCCAGTGCAAAGGCCAAATAAAAATATAGTGTCATCAATTGAAGATTTTATTGAGAAGAAAAAGGTGCTTTTATGACCAATTTCACTTCTACAGAAGATTACCTCACTGTCCAGACCCAGGAGGATGATCATTATGAAAAAGAATAACGACCAGAGCTGAGGAAAAGGCATCATGGCGACTGCTCGAGGATAGGCAATGAACGCTAGGCCAGGACCTGCAGTAAATATGACATTTATTTTTAATATATATATAATTGATTTCTTTAAATGTGCAATGTATATTCTATTACATGTTAATTTACATGCACTTACCTGACTCTGCCACTAGTGATATGTGTGTGTTTTGCTCATATGCCATGAATCCAAGTGCAGAGAAGATGGCAAAGCCTGCAACAAAACTGGTCCCACTGTTCAGAAGGCACAAATATACACAGTCCCTACAAAACAAAACAAAATAATATCACCATTATTAAATGCAAAAACACATCTTTTCTTCCTATAGTGTTGATTTAACCCCCACAATCCATAATCGTTAATACAACACAGCGATTTAGTGGTACGGCATGACCTCACAAAGTTCATATTAAATATCATATCAAACTTACTTGTAGCAGTTATTGTCGTACTTATTATAACTGCCAAGTGCAATTAGACATCCGATGCAAATAGCATAGGAATAAAATATCTGCGTGCCAGCATCCATCCACACCTGCAAGACAAAAGGAGACGTTTTTACATCCACGGTAAATTACACATGACCGGCATTTACTGTGTTGCAACTCTGTAGTTACACAGTGACCACAGAATCACCTCATGGACATTTGATAATGTTTTACGTGGTTGTCAATGTTTGTGACATAAGCAGAACTGACCATTTGCTAATTTATTTGGACTCTGACACAACGTAAAACTACGTGTACGCACCCAAACCATCTGATTTCCCCCTTCAATTTCCACCTTGTACAGTATCATGGTTGCATTATTTTCTGTACATGTTTGTTCATTCAAGTTATATAATGCTTCAATTAAATGTAGTATTTAAACTAAAATTCACTGAGTCAAATGGAAATATTCAAATGTCAAGGTACACTTATTACACAAAATTCACTCTCATATATCTGTACATCTTTGGAAACAGTGGTATGTTCAATACTAGATATCATCTTGAAATCGGTGCATACCTGTGGATCAGTGAGGCGGGATGGATCTGGGTAAAGGTAGTATTTGATCCCGTCTATGGCCCCAGGCAACGTGACTCCACGAATAAGCAACGCTATCATCATCAAATATGGAAACGTAGCAGTGAAGTAAACCACCTGGGGAAGAGCCACGGCGCAGGTTAATCTGAGGCTGTTTTACGACAAGGATTTACATTTTAATTAATTTATGAAGCGATATCTGTCAAGTCTGAGAGGAGCAGCTGTAGAAGGCTGTGCTCAGGTTCTAACATCTAAAATCAACCCCCCGCATCGCCAGGTTAACAATGTACTTATCGGCACAAAACCCAACACAACATTGTACAGAGAGGGAAGGATTCAAGGTTATATTCTAACTCATTAACATAGAGTAGTTGATTGATTCGGTGGACTGACTGACACTAGTTCCATGTCAAAGATATTCCACGAAACATGTCATGAGTTATTATCTTGAGAAGTTCTATCTGAAGTAGTGTAATTATTAGCTAAAGTCAGTTTTAACAGGGTTGTTCCTGTTCCTTTTATTGTCATACGTTTATGCTCGACACATTTGAGGTTAACCATGAACTTTGTACAAGCACAAATCTATGACCGAACTGTCGTGACAGAGGCCTGGTATCTTGTGAAGTGATACGAGTGCAGTTTTCAAAGAGGAGAAGAAAAGTCTGTCCACCATTAATTTGGTTATCAGGAATTCCTACAGGATCCATTGTCCTTTAACATTTGCTTGCTATATTGCATAAAACAGAAAATGGTTGTCGTACCTTCCCCGTGGACTTCACTCCCTTCCAGACACAGAAGTAACAGATGATCCAGGACAACAGAAGGCACAGAGCTAACTCCCATCGTATGCTGCCCAATTCATTGATGCTTCCAGAGAGATTCAAAACTCTTCTCCTGCAAAGTACATCTTCAGTTTTTTAATTCATAAATGGCAAGACACTTTCAGCTTTGGTTTTGGGCTTTGTTTTCACACTCACTCCCAAAACTCTCTCACAGGTGACGTTGCATTTTCTGGCACAGTCCAGTTGTAAGAATCAGCTTTTCTATCGAACTCCACACACGTCGCTGTTGTAAAGAAACACAGGATGTTTTAAACAAGACACCGACGCCCACTGCGACACAGATCACTTCAGATTGTTCTCCCTGCTGTTCACTGCCACATCCTGCCAAGTCCTTGACTACCTGTCCAGTTAGGAAATGCTGTCTGCTGCACAGTATACCTGTCTCGCCCTTCAACCTTTTCCTAAAGATATTGAAATATTGAAGTCAAGTCTATATCATAGTGGATGCCCAGAAAGGAGGGAGGAACTTGGGCAAAGTGGGACAGATGACTTGTTATTTGGAGAATATGCAAGTCAAGAGGGATGGGCAGTAATGTAAATGAAAAAGATTGATATATATCACTTGAACACAAGCCAACAAAGAGAACCTGGCATATCATGACTTAAAAATGATTCCTGCAGCTGAACTTTAAACTGCAGATCCCAAGCCAGCTCCTCTTATCTACTGATGAATCTCTAAAGCAGCGACTCACTGACAGTGTGTGGGCCTGCAGTCACATTATAACATACCTGTGTTCCAACTGTTTCTGCAACTCGCCCAAGGCAGCTCAGAGTTAAAGGAGGAGAACAGATACAGGAAGGCCCAGGCCAGGATGATGATGTAATAAATGCTAGAGTACAAAACAACTATATGACTGCCGTAACCTATCCCTGAAGACAAACAAACAAACAAACAAACAAACAAGAATTTCAATTAATACAGCATCCATGTACAGTATACTTCTCAAATACGTCTGGAAACATTAAAAGTTACTGTGTCCAGGGCACAACTGTGAAGCCTTGTTATTCAGAACTTCATAGTGATACTTTGCACATAATACACTTAAGAAGTTGTTATTTGATGTGTTTTTATTACTACTGCAGAAACAACTAACCAACCCTAACTTTAATTTACCAAGCACAGGATGAACCACCTCTACTGACACTTCGTATCTTGTGTTGTACTCAAACTCTGGACTTTTTGGGGCATTCTTAGTTCAGCCCTACATGTCCTACAATGAAAGACGTCATCTAAAAGTTTGTAAGATCAATTGTATATACTGACATTTGTAAAAGTAAATATATAGTGGGAAATTTAACCGAATCTAACTGATAATTTACAATCTCATTACATAAATTGAGTCTGATTTGCACATTTGTTGGTTTGTGCAAAGGATTTACATTGACTGCATCATCTTTAGAAAAAAACTGACTGAAACACTTCATATTCATTTTCACATATTTCTGTGACTTACAGGTCCAATAAGAATTAATAATATTTGTAACAATTGTTACAAATATTATTAATTCTTATTGGAGTGTGCACATAACATGACATTGTACGCCTGTTTTATTGTTATGTCTAAAAGCATTGATAATAGGCCTATACCATCAAAAAAGCACCAGAAAAAATAGTCACTCATTTTCAGATAAATAGCAGGCATCTCTTTAACATTACTACACATGTTCTACTTTGAAAATATCTTAACTTCTTGTAAATACACTCCCTTTAGTTCACATTGTAAATCCAGATGTTTACCTTCAAACAGGGGACAGATTTTCTTCCAGCAGGTAATACCCCCCTGTTTGGTGTACTGGCCAAGAGAGGTCTCCAGCAGAAACAGGGGGATGCCACAGGTAATAAAAAAGAGTATATACGGGATGAAGAACACACCTATGGAAAGAAATCCACAACATATGTTGTTTGTAGGTTGAACACGTTAAACAATCATTGGAATCACAATATATAGTAAAGATGGAGCCTAAGAGAGCTACAATATTAGGATCCAATCATTTTCTTCTAACATGGTGAGATAGAGTGTTAGCCTTTAGTTATGCACTCTCCATGCACCCTTCTAGTTTGGAGAGTGCATAACTGATAACATAAGTGTTTTGTCTGTTTGCTTATGGTTTCATACACTTTAGTGCACTGACTCTTAATATAATGGTTCTGATGTAGGATTTTAGCCAATTCACAGACAAATGTTTGAGTTGTTTTTTATATTCAAATTTTTGGAGAAAAACAGCTGCTTTTTCTATAACTGAGTCTGTTTCCTTAAGATTATAATGAAACTCACCTCCGCCATTTTTGTAGCACAGGTAAGGAAATCTCCAAACATTTCCCAGGCCAATGATTTGTCCTGCAACAGCCAAGAGGAACTCAAGTTTGCTCGACCACTCTCCTCGGGGCGTGGTGATGGATGTAGGCTGAGCTGGAGCCTTGTTCAGCCTTAACTTGACCTGTGAACTGTGGGCCTCATCCATCGCACTGTAACAGAAGGAAAGATTAACAGGAAAAATATGTTGTTGGTGTTTTAGTTATTATTATTTATGTTATATAAGTTTTTCATTTTTGCAGTAGCAAACTTTAATTGAAGAACACATCCACTATATTTACAGGTCATTTTTCCTGAGCCCCCTCAGAGTCAAGTAAACACCACAGCAGCAATATCGACATGATTTAATTTTCATAATTCGCACAATGCCAGCAGTCTTGCTACATTAGGTCAACAGAGGGTCATTGCTGCTTGGTATGAGGGTGTAATTCTTTCATCAATGTTGCTTTTGTTCTGCTGCCTAGGATTTAATGTGGGAGTGAAGCACTAGACTGGAAAATATGTGTGCTACTAAGCATTTAGTGATAAACAGATACTTTTTTCCTATCACCGACTTTTAAAATTTCTACAACATCCATCAAGGGTCATACTAAACTATTGATCACATGGTCTTACTAACCCCTCTAATGCTATAGCTGGCACTGCTTCTCTTTGGCAAGGTGTTGGATGTCAGGTGGTAGTGATGATGATACTACTCGTGGTAGGTTTCTCAGGTGTGGCCTAGGTAAGTCTTAAACTCTTTGAAATGATTTGCAACAATTCAATTACAGTCAACTACTTTATAACCAGCTTTTTAGTATCACTTAAGGGAGGTTACCTTCACAAGACAAGCCAAACTGGTGTAACCAAATTACGGGTTTCAGTCTTTGTATTGTATTTGAATGATAATCATCCCTCCCTGTGATGGAAGGCTTTCCAGTGTGGCCACTTGGAACAGCTTTAAACACTCCTGCTTTCAGAAATTGTTGTTTGACACAAGTAATTGTTGTTTTTGTTCCTCTCTGGAATTTGTTTTTGGCAGAACATTGCCCTAGAGAGATGAGACATGACAGATTGGTGTCAATAGAGATGTATGGCTTTCTCAAAGACATCTCAAGGGAATTCAGGCCGGACTACACCTTTTAATGGTTGTGTCACTGTTTTCTGTTCTCTAGAGACGTTCCTCCACCGTGGTGTTAGGCTCAAAACAGGAAACTAGCAATAACACATCTCTAAAAATCATTCTGAGTCACAGCTGTCATATTTATTATTTATTCATTTCATATTCTAGGTCTTGTCCAAGCTCAATGACAGGCGACCTATTTAGTTGTTGAAACACGATTGTTGCTGAAGCAGAACTGACCCCAAATCTAACCTTGACCTTCACCCTATTTTAAATCCATCTCTTTGAGACAATAGACATAGAAAACCACATCATGGAAATGTAGACGTAATTTAATTTGATTGACAGTGCCCCTCAAAAAAAGACCAGATGTTTTACTCTGAAAACTGCTTGTAAATACTACAGACAAGCTTGTCGGTAAAGAGGACAGACAGCTGATCCAAACAGGCAGCCGCAACCTTGGATCTTAGTTGGAATTCAGTACCTCAAGGTTCCTCCAGCTGAAGTAGACACTACTTAAACTACAGGACGTGTCACCCTATATTTTTTAGTGCTGCATAATATGAAACCAATGGCACAGTCAAAATTAATTGATGGGGTTGGGATGTCTTTAGTTCCAGTAGTCAACTGCAGCTTTAATGAGGCCCAAACAGCATTTGTACCCAGTTTACTATGAAAAAACCCATGGTCCAAAATAAAACTTTGTATTGTCAAGTTTTAAAACCACAATTTATAACATTGGCCATTTGTTCTATAGGATGAGCCACAGTGGAGAACAGTGACACCGGGGGTCGGAGACCAGGTGTCATGGATCCAATTGTTGAAAGTTAACAAGAGAAGAAAAAGTGATATTGGTTTATGCATTGAGTGCTTATAAAGTAATAATGCATGGATGCTGTCAGCTCCTGAAATTGTTCACCAACAACAAAGTAAAAGGTTTATGCACATTATGCACATATTTGAGATAATTCATATTTCAAGAATCAACCGTTTCTGAAAGTACAGATCGTGTGTGTGTTGCAAGTCGGGCTATAAAACTGTCTGTTTGCTTGACAGATCCAAAATCAACATTTCCTCTGTAGTAAGGGTATTCTTGCAAATCCAAAATCATTTCTTGGAACCATGACAGTTGCATTAGAAGAAGCTGTTGTTAATTAGTGGGAGGGCTTCATATTTCTATTGCAGGCCACAAAAGTATATGTGCAGCAGAAAGGAGTGCACAAAGTAGATGTTGGGTGACTGGAGGAATCTCAATATCCACCACCTTTTGATTACATGCCTACATTTCTTTATTCACCTCTCGTGGTGAAATAATTGCTTCACTTTCAGTCTCAGAACAACATTAGAGTGGGTACAAAACCAAAGTTCTGTATTATGTAATGTAATTTTAAGTAATATAACATCACCAAGAGACCACAACCACACACACAGCTGTTGGGCCATGGTTTTGTGTGAAACCACACTTCGGCCTACATGTGCCATCAAACCCTGAAGCCGCATGTTCCCCCAGGACTCCGTCTCCCAGGGGCCATTAAAAACCAGAGCAAGGAACTCAGTCTCCCAGCAGGCAACAACTTCACACAGAGGGGTGGAAAACCCCCCCAGGGACACAGGTTTCAACTCCCATTGGTCACTCTGGACCCCATGACCTGTGAGGTCACCGGGCCAATATAAGCCAGGTTCTCCAGCTTCTTGCTCGATCTCTCTTTTTCTACACTCCCTCCAAGGAGAGAAGGCGGTCGAGCCTCTTCATCCTCTTCCTACGATCCTTCCACAGGAGGGAAGGCTGTCGAGCCTCTTCTCCAGCTCACATCTTCTCTTCCCATCCAACTCTTCGAGAGGAGCACAAAGGTGCAGCTTCCAGCTCATCTTACCAAGGAAACCTCTTCGCACTCCAAGCTCTGCCAACCCTTCAAGCAGCGACTCGATGTCCTGCTGTAAGAACTTCAAACAGCAACTGAACTCAACCGAAACCAGCAAGACGACACAAAACTGCGAACTGCACAGCAACTTCCTTTTTCCCCTTTCCCACGGACTGGTAACACATCTGGGCTTAATAATTATACTAGGCTAAGCAAGACTGTTTATTCGATTCTGTGTGAGGTTTATAAGTTTGATTTGTGGTGTTGTGATATTTTGGGTACAAGTTATTGAGAAAGTAATGTTAGTCTGTTATGCTCTTCACAGTCTTTCGTTGCATCCAATCTAGTAACTTCCTCTAATTTGGCACACACACAGACACACGCATAACTCTTCACCTCATTATCTCTACAGGTCGTAAACATTCCAATAGGTGGGGGACGGGTGTTATCTCTTTGGCCAGCGACCATCTTAAAAGCACGCTGACTCACACAGACACACGCACATACCTATCTTTGTTTAGCAATTAGACCGTTAGTAATTTGTGTTTTTATACTTTATTATATTCATAATAAATGTTTTTCTTTCACAAATGTTTTTTTATTAATGTTGCATAAGTGAATTTCGCCAACCTCTACACTGTCAAGAACCCCATATCTTTCAACTTAGCTAACTATCTATATGGTAATTTTGGTTATAGTTATTAATTTAATTGTTAATCAGAGTTCCAAAATTTGTAGTTAGAACCTTAATCTATGAGACTTAATCAATAAATTGGCTATCTTTTCCCTTCCTTTGAAGGGTGGTGCCCCGAGGTAACTTTAATCAATTAAAGTTATTATTTAATATTAATAATAAAATATTAATATCTAATATTTTATTTTGATAACCAAATTTATTTAATGCCGAAAGGCACACCATTTTATGGTATCACGTTTGATGCATTATGGCACAACATTAATGGCGTCCCTGGGTGGACAGAGTACAGTTGGCAAAAATTCATAATTATGTAACATTAATTAGTAATTTTTATTTTTGATAATTTTTTCCAACATTAATGGCGTCCCTGGGTGGGCCGAGTATAGTTGGCAAAAATTAATAATAATGAAACATTAATTAGTAATTTTTATTTTTAAGAATTTTTTCCAACATTAATGGTGTCCCTGGGTGGACTGAGTACAGTTGGCAAAAAATTCATAATTATGTAACATTAATTAGTCATTTTAATTTTTAATAATTTTTTCCAACATTAATGGCGTCCCTGGGTGGACCGAGTACAGTTGGCAAAAATTCATAATTATGTAACATTAATTTTTTCCTCTTCCATTTTTGGTTAACATAAATGGTGCCCCCGCGTGAGGCAGAGTACAGTTGAAAAATTAATAATTATGCAATATTAATTTGTTTTCATTTTCGGCAAACGCCAGAAACAAGTGGAATTTTGAATTTTCAGTCAAGCCAAAGGTTTGAATTCAATTCCACTAGTCTGCCACCGGAGTAGACATTCAACCGTATTTACAAACAAGTGCATTGTGGTGAAATTTAATTTATTCATAAATTAAATGTTTATTAATAATTAATTATTCATAACTACCACTTTAAGTCCTCATAGTGTTACGCTAAAAGATTGCTATCGTTGCTAATAACTCCAGTTGAATATTCGTTATTGAAATTTTAAGAATTTCTTTTAACATTTGAATACCACATATTCAATGTTAACTGGTCAAGCTGTGAAATTTCCTGTAACTGTTAAGTGCTTTTGAATTAAGACATAGCGCGCCACCGGCCCTATGGAACAGAGCTTGTACCTGGCTGTTACTGCCAAGCATTTCAGCCCAAGTTGGATAAGAGAACCTGAGAAAGAGCCACAGCGTGCTTCCAGCCCTGTGAATTTATAGAACCTAACTGTTACTGCCCTGCATATCAGTTAGTGATTAAAAGTTTGGTGAACTGTTTAACCCACCATAGTTTTGGTTAGGCTAGTGTACGATCAAATCCACACTACCAGGTGTCTGCCAGTGCAACACCAAAGCCAACCACACTGCTTTTGATTTATAAACTTGTAAATCTAATTTTCAATTTCAGAACCAACAATGGAGAACCCCTGTGTAGAACAATTTGTTTCTTCCATAGCACAGAGCCTGACCCCTGGCTATCCTGAATTCATCAGCAAGTTGAACTTCAGTGAGTGTAATAAAGAAATAGATTCACTACTTAATGACAAGTGTGATGCACAAACAGCATCAAAGGGTCCATTGTTGAGATGTATGATTCTAAATTTCCACAGGCAAATCAACCTTGCCTGTCAGAGCAAAGCAGCTGTGGAACAGGAGGTAAATGCCCTAAGAGCGCAAAATGCTCTTCTCCTCCAGGAGGTTCAAACTGCTAGTAAGAAAGCCCTGCACTACTTAGAGGACCTGCACTCAGCAGAGTCAGATCTCATTTCACACAAGGAGGAACTGTTAAAACTTAGATTAGAAGGCCCGGCCTCACATCAGTTTTTGAACCAATGCGATTCTGGTTATTCCGATTCACACTCCTCCGATAGTGTACGGTTAACTCCCTCTTCACTCCCAAGATGGGACAGAATCCCATCCGACCCCAAGTCTTCGGGAAGTAAGTCACCTCCTGATCCTCCACTGACAGGAAGAGGTAACAGCTTCCTAACTTCCCATCTCCCCGACTCTGACACTGACATTGACGACACATGTAGTTTATCTTCAAGAACACATTGTGCCTCATATGCTTCTCATCCACTGATGCATGACACATTTTTCCGTGCACAACTCTCCAAAGGGGGGACTTCAACATTTCAAGATGTTTTAGCACCTCCCCCTCAACCAGAGAGACCTGGAGCAGGTGATGCACGGGCCCGGACCTCACAGTGTCCTCGCTTTGATTTGCTTGAGTTTCTAGCTAAAGATATTGAACAATTTGATCCAGACAACTGTGATAGCAATATTGATAATTACTTTAGAGAACTAGATCTCAGCTTAAGTGATGTGCCAAATGCAACAGAAAGAGAGAAGGTTAGACTCGTGTTAAAAACCAGCTCTACAGCTGTTCACAAGTTTATTCAGTCACTTCCTTCCAGTGTCACAAGTAACTACACAGAGCTCCGTCAAGCACTAGTCGAGGAATTCTCTTCTACTGCTGACGAGATAACATCCATTGTTACAGCATCCCAAATTAAACATTCACGTCGCGAAAATCCCAAAGATTATTTTCGACGTTTGAGGCATGTTTATTTTCAGGGAAAGAACGCACCAGGCCTAGAAGAAAATCCCACCTTCAAGTCCATGTTCTTACGAAACTTACATCCATGTATACGCACACATGTTGTACTGATGACACAGCAAGGAAAACCTTCAATGCAGCAGATCAGGAAGATGACACAGGTGGCTTGGGAAACTGTTATCACTTTCAAGGCTACAGTAGGTGCAACCGAGCCCGTCAAAACAAACAGCACGGTGTCAAATTCATCCGCTGCCTCAAAACTTCACCCTCACAACAAAACGAAGGGGGGTGACAGAAGGCAGCGTAGGGACACAGAGCGTACCCGCCATGTCCACCAACTTCCCAGAGATAGGCATTCCCACAGTAGAAGCTGTAGGAAACCATACTCTGAAATTCTGGCCCAGACAACTTACCACTGCTCAGAAGATGACGACAGCATCTCTGAGTACAGTTTAAGATATGGTTATGACCGAGCACACAGTGACAGCGCCTCTGAAGTCCTCCTGGACTCTGGCTCCCCAGAGCGTTACGGCCCTGAGCCACGACACAGGCGATCCAGAGCTCGCTCCTCAAGGCCATAACCAACACAGTGAACCCCTGTACTGACAGTCAGTATTAAGTTTCTTGCAGTTAATAGGAAACCTGTTTTGTTAGCAACAGCAGCAAACTTCAAAACCTAAATTCTGATTAAACTTATATACCACTGCCAACTTTGTAAATATGTTTGGATCGACTACTTTCCATTTCATAATAATGAAGTCCATACCACATGTTAGGACATTAGCATATTATTACAGAAACAATGATACAGTCATTTGGATTTGGAGACTTTGAAAAATTATGACAACCTTCCGCAGGAAAACCTGCTGAAGATTAAAATTGTTAAGTCTAACAGATCAGACTGAGTACTACATTGAGTAGGATTCCATGAGTGAACAAAACTCTTGGACATTCCAAAAATGACCTTATCATTGTACGTGCCACTCTCTCTGCATCTTATCTTACAATTTACAATGTCTTATTTCTTCCTTTTTCTCCCTAACCTAGTGAAGAGCACAGGTTATTCATATTGTACTGTCATTGTAATCTGAATTATTTGTCTAATTTGAATCTTGCTTAGCCAAACTAGATAGTATACACAAATGCCCAGATGTTACAATCCAAATGAACTGACAATTGACTTTTCCAGCTTTGGACTAAACATGTTCAAGTTCGCCCTCAGGAACCCACGTCAGGTGCGATCCTGAGAACGAAGGGGGGATGTTGGGCCATGGTTTTGTGTGAAACCACACTTCGGCCTACATGTGCCATCAAACCCTGAAGCCGCATGTTCCCCCAGGACTCCGTCTCCCAGGGGCCATTAAAAACCAGAGCAAGGAACTCAGTCTCCCAGCAGGCAACAACTTCACACAGAGGGGTGGAAAACCCCCCCAGGGACACAGGTTTCAACTCCCATTGGTCACTCTGGACCCCATGACCTGTGAGGTCACCGGGCCAATATAAGCCAGGTTCTCCAGCTTCTTGCTCGATCTCTCTTTTTCTACACTCCCTCCAAGGAGAGAAGGCGGTCGAGCCTCTTCATCCTCTTCCTACGATCCTTCCACAGGAGGGAAGGCTGTCGAGCCTCTTCTCCAGCTCACATCTTCTCTTCCCATCCAACTCTTCGAGAGGAGCACAAAGGTGCAGCTTCCAGCTCATCTTACCAAGGAAACCTCTTCGCACTCCAAGCTCTGCCAACCCTTCAAGCAGCGACTCGATGTCCTGCTGTAAGAACTTCAAACAGCAACTGAACTCAACCGAAACCAGCAAGACGACACAAAACTGCGAACTGCACAGCAACTTCCTTTTTCCCCTTTCCACGGACTGGTAACACATCTGGGCTTAATAATTATACTAGGCTAAGCAAGACTGTTTATTCGATTCTGTGTGAGGTTTATAAGTTTGATTTGTGGTGTTGTGATATTTTGGGTACAAGTTATTGAGAAAGTAATGTTAGTCTGTTATGCTCTTCACAGTCTTTCGTTGCATCCAATCTAGTAACTTCCTCTAATTTGGCACACACACAGACGCACGCATAACTCTTCACCTCATTATCTCTACAGGTCGTAAACATTCCAATAGGTGGGGGACGGGTGTTATCTCTTTGGCCAGCGACCATCTTGAAAGCACGCTGACTCACACAGACACACGCACATACCTATCTTTGTTTAGCAATTAGACCGTTAGTAATTTGTGTTTTTATCCTTTATTATATTCATAATAAATGTTTTTCTTTCACAAATGTTTTTTTATTAATGTTGCATAAGTGAATTTCGCCAACCTCTACACTGTCAAGAACCCCATATCTTTCAACTTAGCTAACTATCTATATGGTAATTTTGGTTATAGTTATTAATTTAATTGTTAATCAGAGTTCCAAAATTTGTAGTTAGAACCTTAATCTATGAGACTTAATCAATAAATTGGCTATCTTTTCCCTTCCTTTGAAGGGTGGTGCCCCGAGGTAACTTTAATCAATTAAAGTTATTATTTAATATTAATAATAAAATATTAATATCTAATATTTTATTTTGATAACCAAATTTATTTAATGCCGAAAGGCACACCATTTTATGGTATCACGTTTGATGCATTATGGCACAACACAGCTCTGTGAAGCTGTAAGGCTAAATGCTAATTTGAGCATGCCATCACACTTTAATGATGAGATGCTGATTCCAATCAAAAATGATCATCTTGGTTTAGCGTGTTGCATATATTTGCTTATTTGCACTGAACACAAAGCACAGATGAAACTGTTGTGGATACAATTCGTTTTTCAAGTACTTACTGTAGGTGTAAACCTAACACATTCTGGTTTCTTTGTGGCAAAATTAAGGGAATTTAAAAGTTAGCACAATTTATCTAACTCAGACCATATATACTAAAGACCGTATAAAGAAGCACAATGCATCCCCATGTCCACCTGTTGTAAAAAACAAAAATTAAGTTAAAATATATAAGGAACTGCAGACAGTGTCTGCACAGTGGCGATGGTGGTGTGGAGCCATGGTATCAAAGTCCTGGGATACACACACTTAACCACTTGCTAATCGGTCTCAGCTATCAATCATCAAAGCATCAAGTAACTAATTAAAACCAAACCACAGAAAGAACACTTCAACATGCATCAGTGTGATTACAACTCCCTAAAACATCTTTGAGAGTAAAGATTGTCTAATGTGTACTGCAGTCAGCCATCAGGGTGAATCACACACAGTCTAAAGTTAGGACCAACTGACACTGCCACCCTTACAGCTACACCTCAAGCATGAATAAAAAGCAGTGAACAACTGATGATCACCAGACAGAAAACCTTTTCTTAATATTAAGCTTTTGCTTTTAAAAAATATTCGCAAATCAGCTGCAAATGAAAATGTTTCAGGGAGTGAGGACAAGTGGAAACAATTCTTAGCATTGATGTCCAGGACAGCTCATTCCTATCCGTACTAACCAAACTTTACAAGATTATGTAAAGTTAGTTTTTTCAAAAATATCTCAATAATATTTTTGTTCTACTAGACCGCACATTGAGTAACTTGCTGGTACTTGGCAGTGGAGGGAATAGTTGTTGGTCTCATCTGCTGCTGGCTGCATTTGTTTTTATCCCTCCCAACCACTGATGGGTTAGGGTGAGCTCAGTGGTAAATATTTTGTCAGTGCTTCTGATTTGATTATTTGACCATCCTGTATACATCCTATGTATCCTGTATGCATCCTGTATACATCCTGTATGCATCCTATAGTACATCCTATAGGCGCATAACAACTATGATATATACATATTACATTATATTATATGTCCATTCTGCAGTTCCTAAGTTTATCAACATTCAAGGATTTAAGATGAAAAAAATAATTATGAATTCATGTATGCAGCTAATAAATACATTTTCTTAAAACAACCCCAGCAAAAATGTATTCTCTAACATTTATCCAGCTTTGTCAGAATAACTTTTTAAAAGGGTTTGTTATTGTGCAGCCCGGTCAGACACGTGCAGTAGAGACATGCACGTTGATAGTTTTCTTGCAGTCATGGTCACAGAGCCGCGCGAGGTGTAACACTTGACAAGAGAAATAGCTGCAGCACAGCCGCTAACCTTTGGCCTACTTAATACAGCGACAGGCGGCACAGTGAAAGCTCAGTGATCTGCGAGGTTACCGCTGGTTTCCCGTGCAACACATGAAACCACATTACTGTCACACGTTTCTACAAACAGAAAGCAAACATACAAGAAAGAAAATAACTTGCTTATGACCTCAAGGGAAAGTCACTTGTAAAGAGTACCTGACAAAGATAGCCTCACGACAGTTGTCTGTGGTTCTGTGTTAGGCTTCCATTTAGCTCTAGGTGGAATTCATCTGCTGCCTTTTGGGAAAAATACAAGTGTAGATCCCACAGTCTCTCCGGGACAAGTGCTCTTCCTGTCTCTGACCATGAGTGAGTCCATGAGTAGAGGTTTGAGAGAGCTGTGCTTGTGTGACAATGAGGGAGAGAGAAAGCACACTGAGTCGAGAGGGGGCGGGGGCGTTATGTGCTTCTGAATGAGCAACTTAAGGCGGAGACTTTTCCAACAGCCACATGGACTCATAGTATACAGCAGAGGAGGGGATTTGCACAGTGGCCACGCTAGCTGCATGACAACATGTGTTGCCAGTATAGCCCACACTCTAGCTCAGACTAAATGAATCCCACTGACTTTGACGATCTGCTGACTCTTCCATTTTCTGGAAAATGTCTCTGCAATGAAATTAATAGATATTTATGGTTCCCTGAGGATAAACCCTCAGTGATACCTACATGTCTAGTGCTATCACCAAGTTGACTTTTCCTCTTGTCCAGTTTCTTTTTGGTCTAATTAACACTTCCATTAACCTCAGGTAGTGCACTATGGTATTTAAAATGCATCATGGGCCTGAAAGGTGGTATGGCCGTGACTTTTGTATACAATCCTCCATAATAACTGACTCAAACAAAGATGAGCTGATTGTGGCCCCAGTAGTCTGTAACACCCTTGGTCCAACCATGGACCTTTGAAAGGGTGGGGGGTGCATTGTTCTGCCTTTATGCTGGCAGTGGAGTTTGTCATAGAAACAAATCCAGAGTCTGACAATACTGTTAGACGAATACCTCTGATTTTGGAAGGCAACCGTGGTATGTAAAATCGCACATGCTGTTGGCAAAACGAAAGTTTTTTTGGTTCAGCCTGGAATCTGAGGAGAAAAGGGGAACTTGTGTTCTTCTGCATATCTGCTTGTCAGTTCATGCAGATATGCCTGTTTGACTAACATCTGTCTTCAAGCCAGGTTTTCTTAACACCTCACTGAACTCATCTGTCTTGTCCTTTTCATTACATTACATTTCATTTAGCTGATGCTTTATCCAAAGCAACTTACAATTAGTGCATTCAACCATGAGGGTACAAATCCAGAACAACAAGAATCAAGAAAGTGCAATAAGTAAGTGCCATTTAAGTGCTACTAAATTTTTTTAGTTTAAACTAAAGTTTTTAATTTTTTAATTTTTAATTTTTTTTATTCAAGGTATAGTCGGAAGAGATGTGTTTTTAGTTTGGGGTGAAAGATGTGTAGACTTTCTGCTGTCCTGATGTCATCGGGGAGCTCATTCCACCATTTAGGAGCCAGGACGGCAAACAGTCGTGATTTTGTTGAGTGTTTAGCTCGCAGTGAGGGAGCAACAAGCCGATTGGCAGATGCAGAGCGGAGTGAACGGGCTGTCCTCTTCCTGCACAGCTTCCATCAGCTAATTGTGGCATGCGTATTTACACTGTCTGACAAGTCACAACAAGAAAAGCTACTCACTCACTTATGAGTGTTTACATGTCCACATTGAAAAGTGTCAGAGGCCACGACAAGCAATTCATTTTTTGCAGTAGGCTGCCATTTGTACTATTTTCTGGTTAACAACTTTTGTTTGGCTACACTAACTCTGAAATACACATACAGAAATACACTAACCTCGGCCTATATATAAGCTCACCCGCTGAAACTGTATCTTGTTTGTTTAATCTGCCCATAAACAGAAATATAAATTTAACATTTTACGTGGAATTGCATTTTGGATCTACACGGCTCTTGATAAACAACATATATTTGTCTGCTCAGGTTATCGTGCTGTAGTGCAGACCCAATCGCTCAACTTGTCCTGCAAGTCCTGCTTGTCCCGCGTCTCAGACACACATCCTGAGGTCCAGTATCCACAGCATTCCATCACAAAGTGATGTTACATTCAACAGATAACGCATTGTGTGAAATACCACGTTCTGTCCCTAGATGACCTGTTTCTTTCTATTCTTAGGTTCATGCTCATTATCAGAACAGGATTGATTTGTGGACATTTATTTTCATTTAATTATGTGTACCTGAATTAAGTGGTTGTCCAGCATAATGTTTTGCTCTCATTCCAAACATCAATGGGAAAAATGTATGCCCATCTAAGAATAGTATTTTCTATTCACAGCACATATTGGATGGATGGATGGATGAACAGCTGTTCCAGTCTGCAGCTGTTCCTCTAGAAGAGTTTAAAGGAATAGTTCAGTGAAAAATTAAAAAATTCACTCATCATCTACTAACCACTATGCCGATGGAGGGGTGGGTAAAGTGTGGAGTTTCAGGGGTAAACTTGTTACAACCGAATCCAAAACAGTTGAAGTAACCGGCGACTTATACTTCAGATGTAATAAAACAACAGAAAAAACATAACGTGCCTCCATAGTGCTCGTGTGGTGTCATCAAAGGGTCCGCAAGCCCCGACATTCATCTTTGACTCAAAACAAGGTCATTGGAAGTGGACTAAGCTAGCGTGACACATGATGTGTCCGAGGAATCCGTGAACGCACCTCGTAGAAAGATGTCAGTGGCGTTTAGACTAAAAAGTGTGCATTGGACTTCTGGGGTTTCATACTACTGGACTACTTGGATTTAGGCTCAGTATATTCTTTAAATAAGCTTCTCTGCTAGAATACAATTGTATCTGCTGCCTTAGGTTAACTAGATTTCTAGTTTGTACTGTTTTGTCTTACCTTGAATTGTATGAGCTCGATACTATAGGCCTCGCACTTGTTTACATTACCGTAACCTTTCCTCTCTGATCTATCCCACCCGTTCCACACATACCCAACACCTTGTCACAGGGGGGCTCTGGAACTGCCAGTCAGCTACCCGCAAGACAGACTTCATCTATGGCTTTGCTACCCAGCAATCGCTTGACTTCCTTGATCTCACTGAGACTTGGATCACACCGATCAAAAGATCCACCCCTGCTGCTCTCTCCTCGGCCTTCTCTTTCACCCACACACCCAGACCCACTGGTAGGGGTGGTGGTACAGGTTTACTCATCACCACCAAATGGATTTTTCTCTCTACCCGCTTCCACATTTTACCCCTTTGTCTTTTGAATTTCATGCTGTGAAATTGTTGTTCTCCACCGTCCACCAGGACTTTTGGGAGATTTCTTGGATGAATTAGACGTCCTCCTATCGAACATCCCGGAAAATGGCCCTCCACTTGTCCTTCTGGGTGACTTCAACATCCAGACAGAGAAGTCATCTGACCTACTACTTTTACTTTCTTCCTTTGCTCTCTCACTCAGTCCTTCCCCTCCTACTCACAAAGCTGGTAACCACCGTGACTATATTTTCACCAGAAACTGCTCTACATCTAACCTCACTGTAACCCGTCTTCATGTGACCACTACTTTATCTCTTACACTCTCCCACTCTCACAATCTGACAACCCAACCACATCAACAGACTCTGTACCTGTCCGTCTCTCCCTCTCTCCCTCCTCTACATTTAGTAGCACTTATATGACACTTACATATAGCACTTTGTTAGTTGGTTTAGATTTCTTGAAGAAAATTGTACTTTCTTGATTCTTGCTGTTCTGGGTTTGTATCCTCATGGTTGCATCGATTATTGTAAGTCGCTTTGGATAACAGCATCAGCTAAAGGAAATGTAATGTAATGTAATGTAAAAACATGGTGTAAAAGATGCCGGCTTACAGACACTTGGATGACACCACAGGAGACACACCAACAAAGTTTACCCCTGAGATTTCAGAAGTGTTTTGTGGACTCAAACAATTCACCCAACCCTCCATCGGCATAGCGGTGAGTAGATAATGAGTGAATTTTCATTTTTCAGTGAATTATGTCTTCGGCTGTTACTGTCTATCGGAAATCTTAAACACTCAATAACACTTCTTACACAGTTACCCCCATCTACCATGCAGGTCGAGGCACACATCCCTGATTGTATTGCAGCCACAATGAAACAGGATGCAGGATGAGACTGAGCTTGCCTATGGCAACAATCCCATTTCATCAATGCACAGGTTGTACAGGCTGTAGTGTAAGTTTTAAACTAATAGAAATAGTTAACTAACTAAATTGACATTTTTACCCATGTCTGGGAGATAGTTTCCCCCTTTTTTCTTAACTTTAAAAGAATAATCAAACAAGGTTTAGTGGTTTGAAAAACAGCACCGTGACTAAATTGCCTACGAATAAAATGAGGATTCAATCTTTTTACATGCTTACCATTTGTCTTCCTCTGAAGCAGCTTGTTGTTTTTCCATTTCAAAAGGCTTGTTTTCAGTTTAGTGCTAATGTCTCTCTGTGCATCACTGACAAGTCACTGCAACGAGTGTCAAGACTCTACACACTGGGTACAAGACACTGACAAATCATTATACTGGCTGTCAAAGAATTATCTAAGTCGGTCAAAGTGAGTCTCTGCAGGGGTGTGGGGGTACTCACGTTCAAAGCAACACAGCTGTCAGCTGAGAGGACCAGTCAAGTCTTTTGCAATATAAACTCACAAATAGTGTGACATTCAAACGATTGAAATACACTGAGTTTTTGTATATATCAGTTTAGACTTATTTGACATGTTTAAGGTTGAAACAAATGTAAATCATAGGCGCCACACCAAAACATGTTTGTTTAAATTCCTCAGATGACCTATGTCGATGTTGTCCTGACAGCCAGATTAATAATAACACAAAAGCAGAAGCAGTGTGACGATGCAGACTCAAGTCTATTTTAAGGAGGAAGCTGTTGGGTTGATGGTTGGGCTTTAGTTGTCAGACACTGACAGTGGAGACGCTGGTTCACATCCCAACACCTCTATTACTTCACCATTGTCTCTCCTTTATTCCTCATTTCGCAAGATAGTGAAAAATTACAGATGTTGTCATGTGGGTACAGTTTGTCAGAAACAGAGACACTGAGTGTTGGGACTAACAAAAAGACTAAAAGAGAGGCCAGTCTTCTTTCGTGAGAACCAAGGAAATACAATTGTCGACAGGGTGAAGATTCTCTCACATTTTCTCACCAGTGGTCCCTTGATTTATATTTGTGTGCAATATTATAATTAGACTACTTTTTTATTTTTTAAAGGAGCTTTCTTCATTCCTTATATTATGTTGTTGTTTGCCTGTGGAATACCGTTCTTTTTCCTGGAGACTTCTTTGGGCCAATTCCCAGTCTTCTTTGTGAGAACCAAGGGAATGAAATTGTCAGTCAAGTCAAGTGATTAAATTGTGTTTAACATGCATGATAGCACACCTTAACGTTGGACAACTTGCAGGTCAACAACAATCTTTTACTATAAATAAGATGATAGTTTTAGTTTTGTGACTCCAATTATGACATAAAGGTGTTGACATTGGTACCATCGGCTTTTTCAGCACCATGAAGACAGAGTGCACTACTTATAATGACATTTAAACATTACTAGTGATTAATAAAGACCACAGCTGTGCATGTGCAGATTGTGTTCATCTTTTCAGATCAAACTGAAAACAAGTGCAGATGCACAAGTGATCAAACAGCATTTTGCTCAAACTGTGTTTAACTGTTTTATAAATGAACAGCTGAATAGAGACAAGTGAAACAGTTGTAAATCGTAAAATGACCTCATAATCACTATTGTGTGTAAATGGATAAGTGGAGCTCTGATTCCAGCGAGAGTGCATCGTTGGCTCCCTCTAGTGCATCCTGATATATGGTACAGTATTTGACTTAAAAGGAAGGTTCAGTACTTTATATATAGAGAGAGAGCTTTTTGTGTTATTTATCGTGCTGTTTAGTATCATAGTTTGGTTTAGGAAATGCCTAACATTATATATAACACCTAAAGCACCAGGAGATCATACTGAAGTTAAATAAAGCTGCACCACTGACAAAAACTTAATAGTCCAGATTTGTTTCTCCTGTTTTTGGTTCAATTATGAAAGTTTTTTTTAAATCGTAACAATAATGATAATAATGAATAATTTAGGTGGTCAAGATGACTTCTCCACGTTTCCCGTTTGTCGTGATATCCCACATTTCTCAGAAAATACTCAAACCTGGCAGCTCATTGTTGCTGCATTGATCTCACCAGAAACACAGAGAGGGGGGAGGGGGTCTCATTTTAAACAGAACTTTCTGACATTACTAATGAGCATAATGGATAATACAAAACAATTCTGCTTCTCACCCCACTTTTGTAATAGATTGGCTCAATAAGAAAAACAATATTGACCAATGAAAAACTAACTACTGTGCGTATGATGCTGCCATGTGATACGACCCAGCTCCTTCAAATGTATTTTATAGAACAAGACAGAGACAAACGTGAGTTGCTGTAGTGCAATGATAAAAGAGACCACCCCCCTAAATCTTTTAAATCTTGGCTGACAGACAAAACAGATACTAACAAAAAACTGAGTGTGTGTGAGAGAGAGAGAGAGAGAGAGAGAGAGAGAGAGAGAGAGAGAGAGAGAGAGAGAGAGAGAGAGAGAGAGAGAGAGAGAGAGAGAGAGAGAGACCCTGCTCTTCTGGTTTCAACTAAAGAAAAAACTGGATCTATTAGTTTCAGTGGCCACTCCTCACGGACGTCTACCCACTTAAAGGGTTGATGTTTTCATTCTGCAGGTTCAGAGGAGGAAACATTCCAACAGGTCAAGGTAAAAACAAGCATTTTTCAGGTTTACTCTCTAATTTTATATCATATTAAAATCAATGTCATAATGTTTTATTACTACTAATAATAACCTGTAATATAACCTTCTTGGCAGAGGTAATTAGGCCGGACTACAACTTTATGTCCTCTACTGTATTACACACTTACATACACTGTATTTTACTCAGGGATAAAATGGACCAAAAACAAAACTCACAGGTGAAAATGAATCTGACGAACCTCGGAACAGGACCAGGACAACCTCAACCCAAACCTCAGGAGAGGGAACAGTGGGCCAGTAAGGTGGAGTTCATCCTGGCAGTAGCCGGACACGTTATTGGTTTGGGAAACGTCTGGAGGTTTCCATATCTTTGCTACAAAAATGGAGGAGGTAAATCTTTGCTGTTGTCGTAGGCTCCCTGGGCCGGAATCAATATGTTGATCAATTGATGTGTTAGACAATATTTTGCAAATGCCGGCACTGGACAAACTAACAACTGTTGACTGACCTCGGACTGGTTTCAGAAGTGAGGGGGGGCAAATGTTATGTGCATCCCGTAATGAGCAACAAATTGATGACTTGATGTTTTTGACCACGGAAACATGGAGCTCTGTGCATGGCTCCCTGCAGAGCTCATACATTCTTGGCTACTGTAGACACATGCTGACATATGGTGTGCAGGCGACAGGGTGAAGATTCTCTCAGATTTGCTCACCAGTGGTCCCTTGGCCCCCTACTCCTGGCGCCCCCGTGACTAACATTGATTTTTATTTGTGTGCAATATTATAACAGGACTTTTTTTTTTGTTTTTAAAGGAGCTTTCTTCATTCCTTATATTTTGTTCTTGTTCACCTGTGGAATACCGCTCTTCTTCCTGGAGACGTCTTTGGGCCAATTCACCAGTCACGGTGGAATCACATGTTGGAGAAAAATCTGCCCTCTGTTTGAAGGTAAATCTTCACAGTGTTTGTAGCTGTTTAGTATATTATGATCTGCAAATATAAGAAAATATTAAAAAATACTAAGTGATCATAAAACTACCAACAAACATTTTAGCTTGAAAGCATTTTTCATTATTTTGTAACTGCTGCTTGTATTTTTTGTTTTCTTCACAACTCTTCCATCAATGAGATCTCAGTATTGGACGCTGCAAACATGTATAGTGTGTATTCACAATGTCACATTTTAACATCGCTCACTCTCAACAGGTTTAGGTTATGGAAGCCAAATTGTTGCTTTTTACACTGGGGTGTATTACATCATTATACTGGCGTGGGCGTTTCTCTACCTGTTTTCCTCCTTCAAGTCTGAGCTCCCCTGGGCGAGCTGTAGCAACAGCTGGAACACAGGTACGGGACCTCGAGACTTTATACAGATATCATGCATCTGTGCAGTGTGATCAGTGCCTCTCGTATTCTTACATGTCAGCTTGGTGTTTGGACCACGGCCCCAATCAAACCTCCTCCCTGCTCCTGTATGGAAATAGCACATCTTCAGTTGTGGAGTTTTGGGAGTAAGTAGCATGAATTAATAATATTCATTCATTAATATTAGCTTTGGTGTTTTTCTTTTTTCATTGTTCTTTATGTTCCTTAAATAAACTTTGTGACAGGAGGAGAATCTTGGGCCTGTCCAGTGGAATTGAGCATATTGGAAGTATTCGTTGGGACTTGGCCCTTTGTCTTCTTCTTGCCTGGATATTGTGTTACTTCTGTGTCTGGAATGGAGTGAAGTCCACAGGAAAGGTACAGCAATCAGATCTCATGCAAACTCTGTTATTATCGTGTTCAATCTGACTTGTAATCTCACTATTGGTTGTGTCTCAGGTGGTCTACTTCACTGCCACATTTCCGTATGTGATGCTGGTGGTGTTGCTTGTCCGTGGGCTGACTTTACCCGGGGCTAAAGAAGGGATTACGTACTACCTCTACCCTGACCTGTCCCGCCTCACTGATCCAGAGGTAATCATCCTCATCATCATCATCATCATCATCATCATCATCATCATCATGATTTCCCAGAAATTACATTTATACACAACAATCTTGGTTTATCATATATATTTGCTATATACGTTCACAGACTTTGATCTTGTAAGACATGACAGTTACACAGATGTGGTCAGGGAGGGAGGCATACAGTATATATACTGTATAATGCAGATGACTCCAGATCAAGCTTTTGTATGTGGTTTTGCTTTTAATTAAGCAAAAAAGTACTTTGTTTAATACTAAGGAGAGAAAGTGACCTTTGTTGAATAATATGAACATAAAGTTGGTCGATTTCCTGCTCTCTAACATCAACTCATTCAATTCCCTGAGGTATGGATGGATGCTGGCAGCCAGATTTTCTACTCCTTTGGAGTTTGTACAGGGGTTCTGACGTCTTTGGGAAGTTACAACAAGTACAACAACAACTGCTACAAGTTTGTATTATTTAATCTTCACACACTCTATGGAATTCAATTGTGTTCAAGCTGACTGGATTTGAGCACAAGTTTACGCATATATTTATTTTACTTCCGCCTGCAGAGACTGTGTCTACCTGTGCCTGTTGAACAGCCTCACCAGCTTTGTAGCTGGCATCGCCATCTTTTCTGTGCTTGGCTTCATGGCAAAGGAGCAAAATGTGGATATATCGATGGTGGCTGAATCAGGTATAGAGTTTTAGAACAATGCCTGATATAAACCCAGATCAAGGCTGATGAAATATTTAACAGTTCTCTCCCTGTACATTTGCAGGTCCAGGTTTGGCTTTTATTGCCTATCCTCGAGCTGTGGCTCTCATGCCATTTCCTCAGCTCTGGGCTGTTGCCTTCTTCATCATGATCATCTTCCTGGGATTAGACAGCGAGGTAGGATGACATGAATCAACTCTGTTGTTGCTGTGAATGTTATGTTCCGACACCGCGGGCTCTTTCTTACACCCGGTGCAGAGCAAGTGTATTCACTAGTTCCAGACCAGCACGGATCTCATGGGCGTGAACAGGTGTGGTGAGGTGTATTATTTGTGCATTGCTATAGTCAGTGTGAAGCAATGGTGGTGCCGTATTTCACTGTTATTTAAAGGGCATAGTATTACAGCAGCCTCTATTATGTTCCCAGGCCGGTGCACAACACATGAAATAAGCTTTCCAGCATTGTGAAAGAAATCCAACAAGGTGTCAATACACCTGGCTTATAAGTGGAATAGCAGATGGCACTGATTGATTTATGGCATGTTATGCCCAAAACACACCCAGGATTAATAATGAGACTATGTGGAATCCTTCTGAATTATTGTAACCTTCTTTTCTCCTCAGAATATAGCCCATCCATTTCTTTTGAAAATCAAACAAATGTATCTTTTTTTGCTCCCACAGTTTGTTTTTCAAGAAGCTCTGGTCACGACCATCTCCGACATGTATCCCTCAGTCTTTCACAACCGCTGTCGACGTAAACTCCTTCTTCTCGCCATCAATGCTGGAAGTTTTTTTATTGGTCTTCTGATGGTTACAGAGGTGAGTGTTTTGTTAGGACAGTTTCTATAATGTTAATATGTTATCTGGACCTGTCTATGGACCATAACACTGGACAAACACTATGATACAATCACAACTTCTCAGTGATTAGTTCTGTCTCTTGTCATTTTTCAGGGAGGCCTTTATATTTTCCAGCTGTTTGACCACTACGCCGCCAGTGGGATGACTCTCCTGTTTTTTGCTGTTCTTGAATCTGTCTGTATTGGATGGGTCTATGGTAAAGAGCAGTAGTCCACTTGCAGGGTTCATCTTGGGTCTTTTCCTTTTACAGCTCGCAGGAGACAGGAGATGTCTCTGAGAGCAACATTGCGTATATAAAAAAATATTTTCAGAATGCTTGTTTTGCAGTGTATTCTACATACACGCGTTTACATTTACACAGGCTAAACTAGAATTGATGTAGTTTAATTGATGCTTTGCATTCATGTAGAGTTACAGACCATATTGTTAGCTATGTTAAACCAGTGGCTCCCCACCTCAGGCTTTGTGAGGCAATAAACAGGACATATTTTTTACAATTTATGGGAATAATCACAGGTTTGGATAGCCACACCGTAGACAGACATCACAAGATAAAAAAGGTTGGAAAACCCCTGCTTCAAATCCACAAAACTTAATTTTCAAAGTTAGATGAGATCCCAAAGTTAGGACTTTTTCTAAATTTGACAAAAAACATGTGTGAGACTGAAATAATTTTAAGAACCTAACAATTCTTATTTTCTGAAGGTGCTGGTCGTCACTATGATAACATCAAGGACATGATTGGATATCAACCCTGGCCTTTTATGAAATATTGTTGGCAGTACTTCACAGCAGCCATCTGTACTGTAAGTATCCGGAGCTCATAGCTCATCAGCTGATGCTTAGTTTGACTTCATTGTACTTTCGACTTTTAACACAGCAGCAAATTGTACATTTTTCTGTGAGTAGTATGTTTGTAATCTGATCATTTAAATTAGTTTTCATGCTTTCTTTTTCCGTTCTCTCTTTTTCAGTTTACATTACTCTTCACTGTGATAAGGTACACTCCACTCAAATTCAACAACACTTATGAATACCCCTGGTGGGGCTACACCATTGGAGGATTTCTTGCTCTATCGTCAACACTCATGGTTCCTCTGTGGATGCTGTACGCTGTCAGTGTCACTCCAGGAACAATGAGACAGGTATGATCCCGTGTTGTTCATGAAACAGGGTCAGACTCAAATGTTAGAATGGTATCAACTGAAAACAATCACGGTATATATTAGCTTTGGAGTGTCTGTAAAAGGATATTTGAGTGAATTTATGCAGAAACTTTATTTTTCATGTACATTATGTTGTATAGCTTCAAAACAGCCTGCTGCATTAGATCTGTGCACCCAAGTTGTTCCAGATCAACAACACAATTCAGTAGTAAACATTAGGAAAGCATGGGCTACTGAGCTACAGCCCTAAAACCTGCCCCCTACTGGCTGTTACTTGTCATCAGAGAAAAAAAAATCATGGTTCAGCAGATTTGTTATTTTCCCATTCTGTGATGGAATTACTTGGAATTTGTCTCTTTAATTTCATTATTTTTTGTTCTCCTTCACACAGAGACTTAAGGTTCTGTGCACTCCATCCAAAGACTTACCCAGCACAGCATTAAAGAAAGCATCAGATCCTGAGTCGTTCCAGACGTTCACAGACTTGTGTACACTCCGCAAGACAGACAACCTTGACAACACAGATGACGGCGCTCAGAGAACATCTGTAATTTAAAAAGCGAGAGGAGGAAAAAGGACTGAAGAAAAGAACGATTTTTAAATCTCTAGTGAGTTCCAGTTGGCAGAACGTTTCCGACACTGAGTTATGTTACAGAAGCTACTGGAAATCACACTGGACAGATTATTGCACTGTTTCCTGTTTGACTTTGAAAGCATTCACACTGTGTATTTTTCGGTTTTTCTTTCTGTCTTTGACTGGTTTCTCACTCCTGTGATCGTCTGCCCTGCACTGACTTTCACCTGGGCCATTAAGTCTGTTTTTAGTGATTTTTTTTTGGTATGTTTTCCAGTTTTCTTTGTCAGTTTGTCTGTTCATTTGACCTCAGTTCACCTTGTTTTGTTGAGTTCTGGAGTTTCTTTTGTCTGCCTGGTTGATTGAAATTGTATTTTCAGTCAAACCTGCCCTTGGCCTTGTCTGAATTCTGCAATTTAGATGCGAACCACAACACTGGGAGCTGTTGTTGTGAGGACGCCTCAATGATGAGAAGCTGATTGAAAATCAATGCCTTTTAATTTGCTTGAAAACTACATTTATCAAATGGCAAACTCATTCTCTTATATCAACTTTAGGTTAACTCACATTTGTTTAGCTTTCTGATGTTTTTATAGGTGAGTTTCCTTTTTGTTTTTGAGTGTAGAGCCTCACACAATTTGAATTCAAAAGATTCTGAGCCAATGCTTCTCCACAGAAGTGAGCAGTACTGCTATGTTCACATGGACAGTGAGACATCTTCTGGCTGAACTGACACATTACACACAGATACAGGAAAGACATGAAGCTGCTTGGTTTTGGTGTTTTGAAATCTTGCACACACACAAAACAAGCTTAACATTTTAAATGTATTGTGCCTGCAACAACTTGATTATTAAGAATAATGTGATGTAAATGTTTCTACATAAATAATTTCTTGATCCCCATCCCCAAAAAACTTATTGTAAGTCGCTTTGGATAAAAGCGTCAGCTAAATGAAAAATGTAATGTAATGTAAAATTACAAAAAATACCATAGGGGTGACCTTCAAACTGAGACATGGCAGCAAAGTCATCCAAGGTGCTGGAGCCCTGGAATTTCACATTCACGTAGTCAAGGAACAAACTGCCTGATAGCAATTTAATCTGTTTTTTCAGGGTAATTTTTCTTCTAGATGTTACCTCCATACCCAGAATTTAACCATGTTAAAAATATTTCCATGCACTAGTATATTTCCTGTTTTCAACAATTGTTTTCCAGATGTATAAAACAATTTACAGGTATGGTAGTTCTTTCCCTTCAGGTATGAACAAAATCATGGATTTGTTGGATTCAGTCAGACTTTATTCTCACAATATTAGGTCTAATGTCGATTGTCACATGTGGTGTGAAGCCTGTACACAGGATTAATATTTCTTTTGCCCATGCTGATATAAATTAGATGGAAAAATCTCCACGTGGACAAAAAAAGATGAGTCAACACCTTTATCAAAACAGTCAGTGAATTATAATCTTTACGGAAATTAAAAACAATTTTATATTCAATTTTTATTTTATTTTGGCTATGTTTTACCTAATAATCTGTCAGATGAGTGAAAACTATATTTGACAATAAACAGCGTTGGGCCATTTAAAATAGAGCCATTTAAAATAGAACCACCAGAGGGTGCTGTAAGTACTTTACTTTATCTGCACGTCACAACACAGTTGGACACAATCAACCATGTAATATGATGTACATGATAATTACATGATAACAGTTTGGATGGAAACATCCTTCCTATAGAAACACACAGTTTAAAAACAAAAAAAATTAACCTTCTGATAACACCAGGCCGAACAAACTCAACATTAGACTTTCCCATGAACAGGAATGTGATCTCAGGCTTTTACACCCACCTTATATTTATGTTGTGTATTGTCACCGCAAGGACAATAAATTATATATTTTCCAGACATTATAACCATTAATTTGTGTATTAAATGGCCTTAGTTGTAGTAGATGTTCCTGTAACATTATCAGAAATTTGGGAAGTGGAGGATGTAATGAGATGTAATGGAAAGTTTTTCAAGGACTCTTAGGAATGTGTTTAATTTCTTGAATGCAGTGTTGGTGATTTGTAATGTAAGGTAATCTGTGTGTGCACAGCGTATGTGGGAGGGTTGAGCATTCGACCTTAATCCTCTGGTGCACACGAGTGTCTGAGCAGTGGAAGCAGAGATTAGACAGATCTCGAATCTTCAGTAAACGTTCATCCCAATGAAACATCATCGTCTAATAGGAAACTTAACAGCAACTTCATCAAATTATCTTTATTTGTTTTGAATCACAGGTCAGGATCTCGTCACATAAAACAACTCAAATTATTTTCATATTTTTTGACTGGGCCTCAAAAGGAAAACAGCTGTGATCTTACCCTTCTCACCTAATGATGCTTGGCCTTCTGCCACATGACACATCTAGAATTTTGTCTCAAGGATTTTTCAGTCAATCTAAGAAAACAAGTAACCAATCTGTTATGTAGCCTGACCTCAATGGACTGTGGGTCTATGGTAGGTATGTAGGGCAACATGAAGATATGTATGAAAAAAGAAGAACGATAGTAATCGATCATCAAAATAGTTACCAGCTAGTTCCCCGTTGATGAATTAAATGTTTTTAGATCGCCTGTAAGCAGATATTAGAAATGTAATTCTTTTAAGTGATTTTTCACTATTCTAAAGAGATCCTAAAAAGAATCATCTTCTTTTTATTTTACACACAGTAAAATGGATATCTGTATTCTGTGGTAAATTGCAAACAGTATTCGAACAAATCCTTCCTTCCTCTTCATACCTTGCTTCATAACACTACCTATTGCTTTTAACGTTTTCTGCAAGTGGTCTGAACATTCAGCTTAGATTCAAAGAAGTCCATTTTTAGTCTGAGTCTCTGAGTAAGAATGAATATAATGAAAAATGGAGGAACAGGAGTCTCTTACTTTCACCGGTTGACATTTAATGTGCTATAACATGTTCTAGTTTTTTATCATATGTGTGTCCTGACCCACTAACAGATTACCCACAGTTCCGCTTGACACAGGTAGGGACTTCCTGTTACAGTTTCGTTGCCCTTAGCCTCCACGGGAGTGTGTAAAGTACTTGTATAGCTGTTAAGTATAAGGCTAATCCCAATTACTTGTTGTTGACGTGTGACTTTAGGCACGAGGCAGGCACCCTATCGATCTAAGCTTTTTGAGATTTCTAACCTGCGCCAGGCTTCTACAAGCTTCTATATCAATCTCATTTAGAGCTCAGCTCCCACAACCTTGGTGTCCTAGATGCCCCATATACGCAAATCACCAACCGACCTTTCACCAAGTGGCAAAATGTAATGCTTCAGTAGTTTTATTACTGAAGTAGAACATTTAATGAAACTGTATGCTCCTATACCTATCTATCTATCTATCTATCTATCTATCTATCTATCTATCTATCTATCTATCTATCTATCTATCTATCTATCTATCTATCTATCTATCTATCTATCTATCTATCTATCTGTCTATCTATCTATCTATCTATCTATCTATCTATCTACTTAAATGCCATCTAAAATCTTGTGATAAATAATTTACACAATTACTACAATATATGACGCAAGCATGCTCAAATCGGGTCATTTCAGTTCAAATTGATTTTGCCTTAATGTTCATTAAAATGTTTTTAATGACACTACATTGGATTTTTATACCTATTTGAAATTTATAAATAACATTACCATGATTTACATGACAAAGATCAAGAAGCTAACATATCATAATACAGTATTAATCCTCTGCAGTGCCCTGAAGCAAAAGAATAAAAGAAATAAAATCGGTATATTCTCCGGGCTCAGAGATAGTCTGAGGTCTTTGACCTGTGGAGTCAGTAAGTGGCTGCTCTAATCACTTTTGAGGATGACGTGAATCGAGGGAGACAGGTGTCACCTCTAACGTGCGGCATGACTTCCAGACAACCTACTCAACACCTCTGAATTGCGTACGAGGTGTGAATCCAATTTGCGAGGATTGAAGATTAGAAAGGGCCAAACCCTTCCAGTTTAACAGCTTGCTAGTGGCAATTTTTGGATGCTAAGCAGATAAACACAAGCTCCTTGGTGTGGAAATCCCACTTGTAGGAATTGGCATACTTATGAAAGCTGTGTGACAGATTGTTTGCTGTTAGTACATCCAGGGCATTGCTATGTGTGAAAGTATTATCACCAGAATTTCCACATTTCACTTTCTCATCTAGTGTCAACAGTGTAAACGTTTGATTGAATTAAACACAATCTGTTGTATTGTTGTACTGCTGTACTTGTAGTGGAAACTTTTTATAGGCAAGTAAGGTTTTAATCGTAATAGTTTGTGTTAATAAATATAAAATAGCTTTTCTCAAATGCAATGTTATACCAGAGAGACAGAAAAACAGAAAATATAATTAACATGGAAGATTTATGACTGTACATGTTATTTTAAATTCTAATTCATCAACATTTTTAATTAAATAATTTCAAATTTCTATAAATGTGACAAACTTCCATATGCAGAACATGCATGTATTACACGTGCTAAGAGCTACACTTTTAATTATTACTCATGTTTTTTCCAACGACATTTCTTTTGTGACAGACAAATTATTAATTGTGACTCATTATTATACATTTCTCGGTTTCTAGTTTTTCCTTACAAATCAAAGTCATATGTTTTCTCCAGCCAGGCTGCTCTTCACCTTGTGTAGGCCAGGCAGACTGTTTGACCAGCACATCCTCCTGCAGCATTATAAACATATAGACCTCCACTGTATTACATGAATCTATTTTTAAACAATATTTGCAGTTTAACTTACATGCATAGATTTATATACTTATATACCAATAATAATGGCTCATACAATGTATAAGTCATTATCACCCCACACAAGCAGGTTTCACCCTTCTGTGACTGTGTGTGTGTGTGTGTGTGTGTGTGTGTGTGTGTCTGTGTGTGTGTGGGCTCCTGTACTTATACCTTTGTTAGGACCATTTTAATCATAGACCCTAAAGAGTGAGGATATTTTTGGAAAGTGAAGACATTACTTCGGCGGTCCTTACTTCTTCAAAGGGCTGTTTGTTGGTTAAGACTTGGTTTTAGGGTTAGAGTTAGGCATTAAGTTTGGATGGTTAGGGTAAGTGTAAGGGGCTAGTGCAGGGGTCGGCAACCTTCACTATCAAAAGAGCCATTTTGCTCCCTCTTCCACCAAATAAAAGTCGCCTGGAGCCGCAAAACATATTTGATAACACAGCATATAAAGTTTTATACATAGTTATACTCAGTGTTGTGCCAGTTCCCAATTAAAAAGAACTAGTTCAAAGTTCAGTTCATGCAGATGATAATGAACTAGTTCACGTTCATAGTCAAATTTGAAAGATTTTGAACTAAGTTCACGGTTTCAAAAATGAACTAGTTCACGTTCATTTGTTCCATTTTTCATTGGGATGATTTAGATGACAAACTTACGATCTTGTGTTTAGTTATTAATCGATGGTGTCGGATCATGTCTGCATGTCGCTCCGCTCATTTTAACACCGAGTCCTGACTGAGGGTCATGTCTCGTGTTGTACTGAGCACAAAATGTTGACGAGTCATTTCATGATGTTTAAATTCAGTCTCATAAACTCTGGAGCGAATCAAACAAACACTAAGTTACTTCATGTGCTGATCAGGTCCTGATAACTAGTGATGAGTGTTTATTAGTTAAAGTGAGAGCAGGTCAGAGTGGAGGAGGAAACTGAAACTCCAGCTCGGTACAAACCAATTGCAGCTTCTGCTCTGATCACTGAGCAGCTGTGACCAGAGAAACTCTTCTTCAACAAAGTCACTGTCCGGCTGCTTCACGTGAACGAGCTCTGATCTCACTGAGAGTGTTGCTCTGAGTGAGAGAGTGGGGGCGGAGCCCTGGGGCCTGTGTGTGTGTGTGTGTGTGTGTGTGTGTGTGTGTGTGTGTGTGTGTGTGTGTGTGCGCACCCACACTGATCCTGCTTCTGTTGGAGGGTTCTTCCTGTCTCCACTGTAACCAGGTCACACACTCATTGTGAGAACTGGTGGGCTACGCTGGGTCTTGACCAATCTACATGTGGCAACTTGGAAAAGTGTGAGTGTGTGTGTTGGTTTGGTGGTTTACCATTATTAATTAAATGGTAAATGGTCTGTATTTATATAGCACTTTTCCAGTCTTGATGACCACTCAAAGCACTTTACAGTACAGTTTATTCCCATTCACAAACACATTCATACAGCGCATCTGCAGCACTTTTTTTTTCTATGAGGGGCAATTCAGGGTTCAGTATCTTGCCCAAGGACACTTCGGCATGCAGATGGGGAAGACTGGGATCTGTGAAATGCTATGTTCTAATCTCAGGTGAAAAGCTAAAGAGCCTTTCATTTAGTAGAAGAGGGTTTTTGCTGCACTGAGACTGAGTTTAAGGTCAAAATAAATTAAATACGTGTTCTGTTAAGACACCTATAGAATGTAATGAAATGAAAAATATTACATATTGCTTCTCTTAGCTTGATTAAGGCCACAAGCCGAAACTATCTCTAGATCTCTGGTAGTTGTTTTTCTTTTCTTCATTGTCATTTCCTGGTGTGGTCTTGTAATGTAATTAACTCTAATGACTCCTGTAAATGGTTTGGGAGCAAACACTCTTAGCGTAATTGACAAATACAATAATGAGTGTGGCAGCCAATGAGATCATTAACTTATTAAAAGAACACCTGTCAGGGCAGGTCATTATAACGAAGGCCCGACAAATGGCTGAGCGTCGTAACACCTACAGAATTTTATATGAAATTCTAGTTCACATCATTAAGAGGAAAAACAGTAAACGTAAAAAAATTATTATAGAGAAATGGGCAAACTAATAATACATAATAATTATGACTGAAAGTTTCAATTTTCGAATTGGAATAATATTGGGTTCATGGAAAACAGAATCTTGGGTTTGTGTAGTTAAGACAATATAAGGAGAATAGTGCTTTCAAGAGCTTTTGGATTATTGGAGGAAATTTAATAAATATTAATACAGGTGGAAATATAATTATGAAAAACTAAAGTTACTGAAGACTCAAATATACAGTATATAAGATTAACACATACATATAATATTAAGATTTATATAAATATAAAATGTAGGGTCAACTGTAGGATCAACTGAAAATGACATCCACTTGAAATACTCACCAGAGATCAGAGTATTTCAAGTGGATGTCATTTTCAGTTGATCCTCCTAGGAGCAAAGGCTATTTGATTGAATTAGTGCGTTAAACATTGTATGTCAATGTTCTTGTCTGCTTTTACTTTTCATTCACAAATAAGCCAATAGTCGCCGGACTTATTGCCACCGTATGCCAAGGGACCAAATTAAGGTAATAGATTTAGGGGAAAGCTAAGTGGTTCAATCAGCATTAGCGTAACAAGGTAATAATCTTTAGAAACTCTAATGAAGTAAGCTCACCCTCCTCATCAAAGAGTGAACCCTACAGCAATGTGTAATACCTCAGGTATAACCAAACATCGTTCGCCATTAATCTAGTTATTTAAATCGCCGATGTCTGGCAGCCAAAAACAGATCGGTTTGAGTAGGTCAAACACAGACCTTTTATGTCTCTCTATGACTCAAAATCAGAGGTTGAACAACTTACTTTGATCTAAAATGAGTCAACAACATTAAAAAAAAAAACCTAACCCTAACCCCAAAAATCTTTTTTATTAAATATTTTTGCTCAAGTACTCAAGAACAAGCAAACACAACTGAAACCAGACAAATGAACTCTCAGATTTTCTAAAGCTGCTGCAGACATGGCCTGATTCAGATTCATACAGATCCTGGTTTTGGAGGATAGCTCACATGTTTGACTACAACGATACTTGCTTTTATATCATTACATATCATCCTGTAAATGGTTTGGGAGCAAACACTCTTTTAATTGATAAATACAATGATACTGAGTAGGTTGTTTAAAGTGGTATCACAATAATGAGTGTGGCAGCCGACGAGGTATCCTGTAAGATCATTTACTTATTAAAAAACACCTGTCAGGGCAGGTCATTATAACGAAGGCCCGACAAATGGCTGAGCATCGTCACACCTACAGAATTTTATATGAAATTCTAAGCTAAAATTTTCGAATTGGAATAATATTGCGTTCATGGAACACAGAATCTTGGGTTTATGTAATTACGACAATATAAGGAGAATATTGCTTGAATAGTGCACGAAACACTAACCTTATTCAATGTGATGTGATTAATGGGAACTGGTCTGTATTTATATAGCACCTTTCTAGTCTTGATGACCACTCAAAGCCCTTTATAGTTCAGTTTTTAGTACAGGATTGAACTGCCGAACTTCTGGTTAGATGATGACCGCTCTAACCCCTGAGCCGCAGCCGCACACATGGACTATGTATGAAAACAACAGTGTCTTAATGCGAGAGCCTACTGAGTCTGTTAAACAGCAGCAGTAAGTTTACCGACAACTGATGTAATTTACCAGCCAATATTAAAGAGGTGACAAGTTATGGCTTGTCTAATCCAATTAAATAAGAACATAATCCCCATTATCTGCTGGAGGAGACGCGATATCCTGCCAATCAATGGATTAACCTAGTCCCAATATTTAGACAGACCTGTTGGAAGATGCTACCACCTTGTATCCTTGATAAAAAAGAGACCAACATTAACAATGTGATATAAGAGCATAATTACATGTACATGTAATTTTCTTCTAGCAGATTGTTGTTGGAGTCAGTGATTATTTTGTGTTGTGTTTACGGGTTTACAGACAGGTATGAAGAGGGATGAATAAATGATGGATGCCTGTTAACCTCACAAAAGGGTTTACATCTATTCTTATAACATAGAAATATAAAGAAATATTAAAGAATAGAACTTTCATACACATTACAAATGTTTCTGTTCAATGAGACAAATTCTTCTTTAACAATTTGTCCTTGCAAATCAAGGACAATACTCCTCTTTTCCATGGATCAACTGGTGAGGACATTTTACTCCCTTCTAAACGTATGGTTTCAGCCTTTTCTGCCTTATTTTGGTTATTACAGCAATCAGACAGACTTAATTTACTGGTTCCAATTTGTGCAGATTTCAAATGCAATAAAGTACTTAGGTCTAATTTAGGCGTTTCTAATTGTGCTCTATTTCAATTTATTAAGGAGCAAAGTTTGATCAGGCATATACTGTACATGCAACACCCGAATTCAAGATTGGCATAGCAACAGTATCTAAGGGCTGGTAAATGGTCTGTACTTATAAAATAATATTTTTTTATTTGTACATAATAACTTTATGCCTTATGCTTTCATGTGAAACTCCTTGCTGTCAGGTAAAAAGTGGCAGCTGGTCTGAATGTGTCACAGAAATAGATTGTGGCTGTCTACTCCTTCCTGCAGGTCAACAGTGGAGTTAGCAGTAATCATTTTGGGGGAAATAAAACTATAAACCTTTCTTTCCTGTCAATATGCAAACCTGGGGTTGCAGAATCAATCTTTAATACAAAATCATCATAACAATAAGACTGGAGGTATATAACATAACAAAACAATGGAACATGAGCAGAGAAAGATAAAGTATAGAATAGATAAAATAGCTATAAAGGGATCCTATAAACAAAGATTGTCTTGAAGAAAAAAATGACTAACACCCAATAAATAATACTCCTTTATTTCCAGCAGACTGTTTGATGTTATTCTCTATATCAGAAAGATTAGCACATGTAAAGCTGTTGGTGGACCAAATGGGAAGACATCAGACTTATCATCATTCAATTTGAGTAAGTTGTGGGACATCCAGGATTTTTTATCAGAGAGGCCGGTTGTGTGATTTGTGACGATGCTAGGGTCTTAGGGTTTTAACGACATGTATAACTGAGTGTTGTCTGGATGAAAAGTAATCTCCTTAAAAGATGAAGACTTAAATCTTTGGAAGTGAACTTTTGACCCAGGTACTACACATATAACTTCGTTACAGCCACAGATGTGCCTGTGAAACTGTTATGCTGCATTTACAGTATATTTTGATGGTCACATGTACATTTTTTATTTTTATTTCACCATTATTACAAAATAAAGAGAAGAGTTACTGGTGTTATTCAGTGATGGATAATTAACACTGTTGTTGAGTGTCTTTCGGGTTCTGGTCGGCTTATTAACAAATTCCCAGGAGTCTCTGTTTACTTCAGAAAAATGGCGAGTGTTACCAAATGGAACGTATTGGAGTCGGAGTTGATAGATGTTGAAGAGCAAATAAATGCGATGCTACCAAGCGACCAATCACAGCTCTTGAGGTTGGTGTCGCCTCGTCGCATTGTACAATTTTTTAGGAGGTGTAAGGGTACGGCGTAGGGCTCTGCGTAGGTTACATGTCTAAGCGTGGGCTACAGCATAGCTTTGACGCAGAAGCATGAATTTGGGCTGAAGTTTTAATTAGGGCCCGAGCACCTCCGGTGGGAGGCCCTTTTGTATTTCGAAGGATTTGTATTTCCCTTTTGGGGCTTTTTCAGGGCCTAGACATGCTCAAATTGTTACCAAAGTTTGCAGGGAATTCAAAACCCCAAAAAGTAATTGTATTCTGGAGTAATTTGAAATGGGCGTGGAAAAATGGCTCAACAGCGCCATCTAAGGAAAAGCCCCTCAGTTAGCTTTCACCGATCTTCACAAAAATCGTAGCCCAGGTGTATCATGACAAGACAAACAAAAAAGGTCAGAGGTGCAATTGGAAAAAAGCAACAGGAAGCCTGCCATTTTGACTTTAGTGGCCATATTGGCCATTTTCCAAATTTTTACTTTGATGTACTTGTCCCAGGGCTTTCATCAGATCAACTTCATATGAAGATGAGTGTCATCACAACAAGATGGAGATGAAAACTACCTCAAAGATCGTTTTTTCGTCACACGGTGTGACCGTGGCGTGGCGTCAAAGTTCGATTACACGCCATCAAAACACGAGGTTCTGTATCTCGGACATATTTGGTCGAATCGAGTCCAAACTAGACATGTAAGACAAAAGTCCCGGCCTGATGACATCTACACAGAAATCATAACTTAAAAACACAGCGCCCCCTGGTGGCAACAGGAAATGACATGTTTTTACTTTGATGAACTGCTCCTGGCTGCTTTACAATATACAGCTCAAAAGAGCTCAGTCAAGTCATTGGATCATGGTCAGAATTGTGACATTTCCTCAAACCGTGTAAACATTGAGGTGCAGCGAAGGTTCATCCTTCGCCAAAGGAGACGATGTTGTCATAAGTCCAGTGTGCATTGTCCTATCACCGCCAAACTGATGTCTCATGATCAGAGACCAAGCCTGAACAGCTCTATGTGTCAATATTTCCTCAGTGTCATAGCGCCACTTACTGATTCGCCATGAAACAGGAAGTACTTTGTAAATCCACTCTGCATTATCCAACTGGCTCCGAACTACTGACCTATGATCACAATCCTGACCTGAACACATCCATATATTAATATTAGTTCAGGGTCATAGCGCCACCTACGTTACGTTACTTTACGTTACTTTACGTTACTTTTCGTTACTTTTAGTTACTTTTAGTTACTTCAGTTACTTTTCGTTACTTTTCGTTACTTTTAGTTACTTTTCGTTACTTTTCGTTACTTTGTAACTTTTCGTTACTGTTAGTTACTTTTCGTTACTTGTCGTTACTTTGTAACTTTTCGTTGCTTTTAGTTACTTTGTTACTTTTCGTTACTTTGTTACTTTGTTACTTTTCGTTACTTTTCGTTACTTTGTTACTTTTCGTAACTTTTCGTTACTTTCGTACTTTTCGTTACTTTGTTACTTTTTGTTACTTTCGTACTTTTAGTTACTTTTCGTTACTTTAGTTACTTTTCGTAACTTTTCGTAACTTTTCGTTACTTTCGTACTTTTCGTTACATTGTTACTTTTCGTTACTTTCGTACTTTTAGTTACTTTTCGTTACTTTAGTTACTTTTTGTTACTTTCGTACTTTTAGTTACTTTTTAGTTACTTTTGTACTTTTAGTTACCTTTTAGTTACTTTTGTACATTTAGTTACTTTTTAGTTACTTTTGTACTTTTAGTTAGTTTTGTACTTTTAGTTACTTTTTAGTTACTTTTGTACTTTTAGTTACTTTAGTACTTTTAGTTACTTTTTAGTTACTTTCGTACTTTTAGTTACTTTTTAGTTACTTTCGCACTTTTAGTTACTTTTTAGTTACTTTTGTACTTTTAGTTACTTTTGTACTTTTAGTTACTTTTTAGTTACTTTCGTACTTTTAGTTACTTTTTAGTTACTTTCGTACTTTTAGTTACTTTTTAGTTACTTTTGTACTTTTAGTTACTTTTGTACCTTTAGTTAGGGTCATAGCGCCACCTACTGATCAGTGTGATAATTATGTTGTTGTAACATTGTCCAATTGACACAAAATTGCTCACGCTACATCAGAGCCCCTTCTTGAACAGATATATTAGTCTGGCAACAGGAAGTAGGCTTTGTTTTACAACTATCATTCGATTTGCATAAAATGTTCACAGTGTGATGTGCAATTGATAGCATGGACCGTAATGAGCAATTAGCAGGCAAGGATCGACAACCTTGCCGCAGTGCGCAAAACGCATGCAACGCGGAGACGTGCGCTTGGTCATTGATCACTCTCTCCACTAACCGCAACAGGCTTCAAAATGCGTGTGCTCGGGCCCGTTAGTGCTACAACGTAGCCCTAGTTATACTTAAAATTTGTTATCAAGTGTAATTGATTCAAAACATCAGTGACATGCAGTTGACCATTAGATTGTTGCTCATACTTTGCTGTGAGGAGCCCTTGTAGAGTTGTCCTCCTTGTGGTAAGCAAAATGCTGTTTGCTCTCTTTAAAAGTCAATAGAAACATCAGATGTGGCTGTGCCATATTTACCACTCAATACGCATAACAGAATCATAAATGTTTGCCTACAAATGACAATGAGAGAGAAAAAGAGTACACAATGATAACTTCCAGCTCAAAACATTGCATCGATAAATCTTAGGAGCTTGTAACATTCTTTGCTCAGAACAGCTGAACCACATCTTTAACTAACCCTTCTTTCACAACGCTGAAACTGAGCTCAACAGTGGCAAATGTGTTTTTGCGACCACTTCATGTTTTGCAAAAAAGGTTTCCATTCAAACTTTTATGCAGGTAATACATGTCGCTATCTATCTATCTATCTATCTATCTATCTATCTATCTATCTATCTATCTATCTATCTATCTATCTATCTATCTATCTATCTATCTATCTATCTATCTATCTATCTATCTATCTTCCTTCCTTCCTTCCTTCCTTCCTTCCTTCCTTCCTTCCTTCCTTCCTTCTGGCTGCAGGACAACTACTACGTGAACTACCCTGAACTCTAAAATCCTATTATGTGGTTGTAAGCTGCATCCAAACTAAATGGATAGTAACATAATCAAATTATAGAGATCAGATTGAGTCTTCGTTTAATGGTTATTAGGAAATGAGCACATTTGGTTTAATTGGAAGAGCTTCATTTGTTTAAGATTTTGCACACACGTGGTGTCTAAAGGTCATTTCTCTCAGCTCCTTCTAGCAAAAGTCTTGAAGAGCATAACAAGTAATGGATAAACTGACAGGAAAAAATGTCAGAGCTGTTCATGACAATATCTGCTAGTTTTCCATTGCAATGCACTTGCAGCAAAGGAGGAAAACCTCAATAAAGATTACAAAAGAATCTTTCTCTTCATCGAATGAATGATGAAACACTTGCTAAAAATAAAAAAAAAGTTGAGCAAGAAGTGATTATACACAGACAGATTACACACTAAATTCCCAAGAAGATCCTCTTTGCTTATCTTCTCCATCCACTGTGGGTCTGCCCCTAGGGGCTATATAACTATAGCTGCGGTATGAAGTTTGAGAGCAGACACTTGGCTGCATTAACAGTACTCCCAGGTTACTCTACTGCCAATCCAAATCCTAACTAAGCAAAGATGGAGAACGGCACAGAGGGCAAGAACTTCTACATCCCCATGAACAACAGGACGGGGCTGGCTAGGAGTCCATATGAATATACACAATATTATTTGGCGGATCCATAGCAGTTCAAGTTACTGGCTCTCTACATGTTCTTCCTGATCTGCACTGGCTTCCCCATCAACGCTCTCACTCTGCTGGTCACAGCCCAGAACAAGAAGCTACGACAACCTCTCAACTTCATCCTGGTCAACCTGGCTGTGGCCGGACTCATCATGGTGTGCTTTGGATTCACTGTCGCATTTTATTCTTCTCTAATGGGCTATTTCTCCTTGGGACCAATGGGTTGTGCAATTGAAGGATTCATGGCAACACTTGGAGGTAAAAATTGGGAAAGTGATTATTTGTCTTTATCACTCATGTAGATTGTCTAGATTGCAGGATCAGAAGATTTCATGACTACATCTGTTCTCTTTTCTTACCAACAGGTCAAGTGTCTCTGTGGTCCCTTGTGGTTCTAGCGATTGAGAGATATATTGTTGTCTGTAAACCCATGGGAAGCTTCAAATTTACATCCACCCACGCCGCAACAGGTTGTGCCTTCACCTGGATCATGGCTGCCTCCTGCGCTATTCCTCCTCTGGTTGGCTGGTCAAGGTAATAAACTACTTACCAATAATGGATCACATGACCCCTTGTCCACATCAAGGAGAGCAGAATTATAATTTTTTTACTGATTCTTTCCACTTCAGAATTACCACTATCGTCTAGATCAGAGGTTTTCCACAGGGGGGGGTCGCAACATTTTTGGTTGATTAGACAATTTGTGTATCTCTGTGTATTATTTGAATAGCTTAGTATTGAATGCACAATAACAGGGTAGCTATGTTTATACATGACACTAGACCCAGTTTAATATAAAACACAATTTTATACAACATATAGTAGGGGGTCCCTGCTCTATCTCTCCATCAGTTTGGGGGTCCTTGGCCTGAGAACGTTGAAGACCCCTGGTCTAGATTGAGACATGGCTTATTTTTGTAGTCTTGTCCTTTTCTTCCTGTTGAATCTTAATTAGTCTTCTGTTGTGGTGTGGTGATATTAATGGAATCCAGCAGTGATACTATCTTTTATTGTTGATTGTGGCCATGTTTACCTTTGACTAATCTCACACAAGGGGGTAGGATAATTGGCTTAAAGCAGAGGCATGTTTACTACCTGTGTTGTCATGTGACTGGTCATGTGGCTTACTCTGATGGCCTCTCTTCTAATAATGCTGCTGCTTTTGCAGATCTCAGCAATGAAGCTGATTAAATAATATCATAACCAACAGCAATAATGGCAAAAACCAGAAAGACAAGAGCCATCTGTAAATATGAAACAAAGAAAAACTTCTGAAGATACCATGACTTGAAAATCCAGTTATCCTTCTCTTATCCTGTTGCATCTGTCTCCATGGATGTGCCCTTTTGCACAATACAACATATATAAAAGCAGGCCTTGCCTGACTCAGTAGGCCACCCAGCTCTTGGTACAGGCCATGATGATCTTCTGGCTGGAGTCTCTTCATACACATTGAACCCTCACAGATGGTCCAGTATGTGGCGGCACATCTGGTCTTCAATGAGCCTAGAAAGGGCTCTCCTGCAGAGCAACCTCAGGGTCTGCATCCGTTTACACAAACTCAATCATACAAGCTCCTTCTCGGCCTCTGACTTGTGATATGCAATACCAATCCAGACTGTTATCGTTTGAGGTTCCCTGATGGTGGAATGAGCTACCGAATGCTATCAGAGCAGGGGCCTCCCTCCCGAACTACAACAGTCTCTTGAAGGCTCATCTCTCAGAGGAGCCCTTCCTCTGCTAACACCTCTCACACGTGAACACGCCTCACTACCACTTACTTCAGTGCACACCTGATCTCATGCACTTTGTCTTAATGAACAGATTTAGTGCCTAATACTTCTAGCTCTCTTACTTTACTGAAGCTTTGGAGTCTTCCCTCAGTCACTTTGAAACAAAGCATCTGCCAAATGAGTTAATGTAATGGAAAGTCAATTTTGGACCATGGATACAGACTCTGTATCTTCAAAGTAGCTAAAACAAAATATCCAGTTTTATATAATTGTAGAAATCCAAGTGTAAACAAAATGCCAATAATATGACTTAAAAAGTATTAACCCTGAGCCTGACATGTGCTCCACTTTTGGTCCCACTGACATAAATAATTTCTATCCAAGTACAGAAATCCCCAGTTAAATCCCAGTATTTTTGGTCGGACACAAAGGTTATGATTTATAATGTAAACACTGATATCATGTATTTAATGCTATATGTCTTGTATTTACAGGTACATCCCTGAGGGTATTCAGGTCTCCTGTGGACCAGACTACTACACTATGGCTCCAGGCTACAACAATGAGTCATTCGTCTTGTACATGTTCACCTGCCACTTCTGTGTCCCTGTCTTCACCATTCATTTAGACAATATGGCTTCAAGTAAAACTCCCATATGGGGAAGTCAAAACAACCCTGAGGGGCCTGAAATGATCTTCATACATATAGACTGTCCTCGCCCCTTTCTCTACTTGCCTCTACAGAGGGATGAAAGTTGTGGTAAAGCTGATTAGCCGCTCCCAGTGGAGGTAGTGACCTAAAGCCTCCAGTGTTTACACTTATCCAGTGTCTTATTGTGTCACAGGTGACATGTTGGTAGAAGCCTTTAAGGGACTTGTCCACGGAGCAGTGATTAACGTCCAGAGGATGAATTATATTATCTATAGTCCATCCAGGATGTGGTGAAGCCATCATCTGATTATAACACACTGCATCGTTGAGATAATAAAAAAAATATATTTAAGTTGTCTTGCTTCAGCATCATGTTCATTGCAGACTGAAATATTTTTGCACGTTTGCTTCTCAGTCCTTTGCCTCGCCTATACGTGCTTTTTGTTTTGTTTTCTTCTATCACTCTTCAGCATCATGGTGAGGGAGCACAAACTCCTCATTGACAATATTAAGACCCGATCATATTATTAACAGTCGGTCAGTTCGCACAACTTTATACTACTTTAAGACAAGTGTAAAAGAAAAGAGAGTATTATTGTGAAATAAACCTTTACTGACCCCAATAACAGGCTAAAATAGAAACGTCCATGAAATAGTAAGAATCTTTTCTTCTTTTCAGGGGTTAAATAAATTAATCTCTAGTCAACACTCTCTCTGAATGACTATTAATTGTGAAAGGTAATAAATAATATAACTGCAGTATGCCTACATACATTACATTCAGGTCACACACACACACACACACACATATATATATATATAAGTCCAGTAAAGTATGTAGTTGTGACGTCAGCTGAAGAAGGAGCCACACATTGACCCAGTTCTTCACAGCAGTCACTAAGTCTATCTTTGTGCTAGAACCTGCTGTTCTCCTTCCTCAGGGGCTTATGATCCTCTCACTAAGGGACAGGCATCAAGAATGACATTTCCGCTTTTCGCCTCTGGTGGGCGCTACAGATCCCTGTACACTGACAAGACATGAAAAACACTCCACACACACAATATGAGCAGTTAAATCAGCTAAATGAATATGTTGCAGGTTATTATGTGGATAATGTCCTGGAGTTTTATGTATCCAAGTATTTATTTAGTATATACAGTATATATATAGATGATTTTCTAAATCAATGTTTTCTTCCCTTATACATTACATTGTTGGAACAGTATATGTGCTGGTAAGTTTGTACTTTTAAAGTACAAACTTACCTTTAAAACTTTTAAAACTTTAGAAATAAATTAAATATTTAATTTGGGGATTTTTTAGACAAAATACTTGTATAAGGACTTCCTACATATATATATCAAGCTGTTGTTTCAATTTGGACTTTTTCCTCACAGTAACACATGTCAGATATCGTAGATGGCTTTCTGTGGGTATGATATTAGGGAACAATAATTAAACTCAAACTACCTCTCTTATTTTGTCAGATTTCCTTTCTTGTAACCACCTGCCCATCCTTTATATTTTTTATGAATATCAACATTCACTAGTCAGTTCCCACCACCACTAAAGTATTCTGATTTTACATCTGTTTTGGAATAGTCATGTTTCTTACGCCTCATATAACACTGTTAGTGTTTCCAGGGCCAGTTGTGTGAGGCTTATATCACTTGTTCTGCTCTTTTCTTTGCTAAACAGATTAACCTAATCTGGCTTTACCACCTTTTGACCTCAGCCCTGTGATGATCCAGTTACCCTGAGAAGCATGTTTTAAGATGGACTGAGACAGACTCAGCTGAGGAAAAGCGTGAGAAAGACAAATTTCTCTTTAGTTGCATTAAATCTCCTGATAATTAAAATGGTTCCATCTATAAAAACTGATATTTCCCATGAATGAGAAAAAAGATGCAAGTTTTTAAGGTTTGAAATCAACACAATATGTGAAACCCATTTTTTCATGCATGCATTTATTTACCTATGCTATATTTTGTATATACAATGTTTACAATTCATGATGACCATCTCAGCAAGTGACAAAAATAGAATTTACATGGTATATAGTTGCTCGTTTTGAAAATACAGTACAAAATGTGAAATATTGTGGCATTTGAAACACATATTGTTGGGGGTTACATATTTTCAATGGTGCCAAATAGCTCAAAGGTATCGGGGAGTTCTGTGCCTCGGACGAAAGGGGAGAGTCAAAATGAGCATCCATATACATGTGTTCACAGATTTTACCATTATTTGCATTGATTTTGAATTCACATTGATTTCCAACATGCTTCAAATAAAAGGTGAAAAAAAAATGCAGTTCATGAGTTTGTTCCTGGAGCCGTTCATCACTGGTCAAGTAGTTCAGACGTCCCTGAACGTCACTCAGTCCACATTGAGGATTATTCCAGATTGAAGAGACAGTGGAAAGGAAAATGTCCAGGTTAATGCAATTGTCTTTATGTTTAAGAGACAGAGGACACTTCTGTTTTGCTGGCAGACACTGAGGATTCATCCTCCACCATGCCTCCCATTCCAATAGTGCTCAGCATGCAGTTACGGAACTGAAGAGGTGCAAGAAAGAAGAGAAACATTAGAATAAAAAACATTCAATGTTCTCCATGTTGGCACTGACAATAAAGGTAACATATTTTTTATATGAACCAACCTGTTTGTTCAAGAGCACGTAGATCACAGGGTTATAGAGAGCTGAGCTCTTAGCAAAGAAGGCAGGGATGGATGCAGTCAGGGCGGTGAAGGCAGCTCCCTTGTTCATGAAGATCCAGCCAGCGAAAGTGGCATATGGGGTCCAGGCAAAGAGGAAGCCGAAGACCATCAGGATGCACATGCGTGTCACCTCCTTCTCAGCCTTCTGGGTGGACTCTGACTCCTGCTGCTGGGCTGCAGCCTGAAGTGTTTGAGAAAATTCACAGAGCAGAATGTTTTGTTTTTCGAGCTTTAAATGAAAAGCAACTATACTAGCAACCATTTCATTTCTTCAGGATTTAGCTAAGAAGTCAACATCTCATATATTTTAAATTGGACTTACAGCTTTGACTGTCAGCACCAGGCTTCCATAAGTGAAGAAAATCACAAAGACTGGAAGGAAGAAGTGGACAACAAACATGTAGATGACATATGATTCATTGTTGAAGCCGGGGGCCAGAGTGTAGTAGTCTGGTCCGCATGAGCACTGCATGCCCTCAGGGATGTACCTGTGTGAGATGGAGACAGAGCCATTATTGCAAATAAATAAAACTGGAGCCGTGCAAGAAGCTCTGCCATCAAACCAACTATGCTTTTATATTTGTTTCAATGGTTTTAAAACCTTCACTGAATTTACCTGGACCAGCCAAACAGTGGGGGGCCAGCGCATGCAAAAGCCATGACCCAGGTGAAGAGGACTCCAATTCCTGCGTGAGTTCCGCTGAACTTGAAGCTTCCCATGGGTTTGCAGACGACGATGTATCTCTCAACAGCCAGGACGACCAGAGACCAGAGAGCGACTTCACCTGTAGAGAGACAAGAGCGAATCCTTCAGGTTAACTTTCAAGACTTTAATGCAAGCCCGGTAGTGAGAATGCATTGATCGCCATTTACCTCCGAGTGTGGCCATGAATCCCTCAATAGTGCAGAAAGTGGCTCCCAGAATGAAATAGCCGTTAAAAGCAGAGGTGATGGTGATGGTGAATCCGAAGCAGCACATGATGAGTCCGGCCACGGCCAGGTTGACCAGGATGTAGTTGAGAGGTTGCCTGAGTTTCTTGTTCTGAGCCGTGACGAACAACGTCAGTCCGTTGATGGGGGTTCCGGTGCAGACCAGGAAAAACATGTAGAAAGCTAGAAATTTGAACATCATGGAATCTACCATGTAAAACTGAGGGTATTCAAAAGGACTCCTAACGATCCCAGTCCTGTTGGACATGGGGATGTAGAAGTTCTTGCCCTCTGTGCCATTGGGCTCGATACCGCCGTCCCAAACCATCTTCGGTTGTCTGTTGTTTCTATTGAGCTTCTTTGGCTAAAATAAAACCAGTAGTGCTGATGGACACGAGATTCTGACTGGCGGCCACTGACTTTTATACCTCACCACTAACCTTGTTGTCAAATTGCCAAAATGAGATTACAGGATTGTGAGGTGGTACAGGAGGTCAGTAATTGCTCTTAAGATCCCGGCTAGGCTCTGAAGTAATTTGCTCCACTTTCCAGGTTCAGCTGAGTTCTCTTAATCCTGATTAAAGAATGTGAAATAAGTTCAGTCAGTATCTTTTAGCACGTTATTTGCTGTAAACATATTCTCAACAATTAAGATATATATATATATATATACATATGGAAAAGGAAAATATTCTGAACAAATTAATCAACAGTGTATGGATTTATGCACAGTTTTATTCTCATTGCTGTTTTCCATTTGTTTCAAATATGGATCAATGAGAAAAAAAGTAAAAGATGCAGTTGATGATGTTTTGGAGGATGCCATACTTCAAATAAGAAGCATGCACATGTGTGTTTTTCTCATGTGACTCATGCATGCAATGAGACAAGGAGAATATCCTCACTTTTTATTTGTTTCATTTAGTGTAGTTTTATTTCTATGCTCATTTGAATAAAACATGCAGGAGTGTTGGACTATTTTAATTTGTCCTACTTTCAGGCCTGTCCAGCAATCTGGAATTTCAATCGCCATTCTCCAACTGCATATGAAAGGATTTGTGGGTGTGCTTATCCAGATTAACCTCGGATTCTCACCAGCCTTTCTGTGATGTGGCAAAAGCTTATAGCATCACAGGCGAGAAAGAGAACGTCTGCGAGACACTTATTGGATTCGTCACCTGCCTCAGGGTCAAGTGTTGCCCTCATAGTAACTGAAGTGGGACAATTGATAGAAGTCAGTGGAAGTCAGGGGAGCCAGATCGAAGCAAATAGAAGTAATGAGCGGCTGTAGATGCAAACAAATTCTGTTGCTATGGGTGATTTATTGTTGTTAATTCACATTTTGCTTGAATAATCTAAGTTATTGCTTGTTAAATGTAGTCGCAAGTTAAATGTGGTTCAATAAAGAGTTTTGCATTTTTAACCTAGTTTTTTGTTAAATGCAAGAGTCTGCAGATTTAATGAAGGATTTTTGTTGTATACTGTTCTTGCTTGTTAAATGTAGTATTTGCTTGTTAGATAAATACTGTATAATGAAGTTTGTCAGTTTTTTACTTGTGCAATGCAGTTTTTGCTGTGTTTTGGTCATTCTCTGTATTTTAAGTATCTGCAGGATATGTAGTCTATGTGAGTGCATGAGTGCATGCAGTAGAATGGATTTCTACTGCATGCACTCATGCACTCATGTAGAATACATGTTAACATGACTGCATGCAGTAGAAATCCATTCTCTTGTTTTCATTTTTTCCATTCATCCATTTATCTGTATCTGGACTTGGTCAATGGTGGATGAGTATATGCTTCAAAAGGGAATGAACTGAAATGTTTCATGAGTAAATCAATGACTTTGATTGTCTGACCTAAATGAAGGCAACCCAAATGCATAAATTAACCATAACCTTATCACACCAAAGGTGTCACAGGTGCCACCCTTAGCACCTTACCTGCCTAAGAACATAACAAATTAAGAGGACGACTTAGAGACCATCCGGTGTTAAGGTCATTAGCAAATTGTTTCTACTTACCTCACCCAGCCTGAAATCTAATTTAGCTAATTCGTGGCTGTCACTGTAAAAAAAAAATAAGATGCAGTAATTAAGGTGTGAATGCGCACATCCACTCACAAGCTGATTGTGTCCATCCACTTAGTGAAAATCTTAACAGTATTGAGCAAAATTCTCTCATCTCACAGGACCAGGAGTGTGTCCTTTTTGATACACCGAGTTTTAATTGACAGATCTTTGTACGTCTGACCTGTGACTCCATCAGGGATCTGCTGCTCTTCCTGGACTAAGAATCTCTTTCAACCTCTCGACTGAATCCTAGTGAAATCAGCTGTGGTTGGACTGAAGATGTGCGACTTTGGATCCACCATCATCAACAACAACTACCAAACTGTCTCTGTTATCAAGGGATTAATGGCCAAACTCTGAGGTAAAGTGCAAATGAGATATCATAAATATATATCAAACGTATCTCATTACTTAATAATCTCTGTGTGCCTCCACGAACAGATCTTTGATAAATAGTTCATACGTTTGATAATTTACGATATATTTAATAATATTGCTTGACTCTGATCATGACATTATACTTTTGAGTCTTGTCAAAAGGTCACTGTTGTAGTAGTTGTCGTTGCATTGCACAGGCGGAGCAGTAAATGTCTACAAGAGCGTAAAGCTGGCACTGTGCATAGATGCTGCTGTTAAAGGCACTGGATGGTATACTTCTACTACAACTGCTAAAATAGTAGTAGTACTAAAAATGTATTAATTGTAGCCCCTTTCAAACCACTGCTTCAAAGTGATTTATCAAAGAATAGATTGAAATAGAATGAATGAAAAACGTGACCATAAAAATAAGAAAGCAATAGTATGAATAAAACTATAGATCAATAATACAATAATTCCAATAATTCGCCTCCATGCTTATCAATACTAAAGCAATTTGGTTTATGTTATCCAAGGTTTATGTTATCCAAAACATCTCAATAACAAAACTATTCAATACAGGCAAGTAAAACAGAACACATTTGTAAAAGCACAGTAAGGACCAAAAAGCATTTAGGGGCAGACAACTGAAAACACCTTTAAGGAATAAATTGTAAAATAATAAGGGCTTCATGACGAAAAAGGTTATATAACTACAGACCATTTGCAAATCTGGGGCACTGAAAAGCTTTTCTATGATACAGACAGACATGGAATAGTTGCATACGCATCTTTCACGCATGCGTAATGCACTGGCACTGATGGAGGAGTGCGTGGCCAGAAGGATGAGGAGGAAGAGATAGTTGAAAAGAGAAAAGATTTCCTGGCCCGTGATGATGACTGAATTATAAGCTGATATAGATTCTATAGAGCTGTAATCTTGGATCTTTGTGCTGAACCGAGTCCAATATTACACAGACCGGCCTGACGGAACCGAACCATCCCAGTACAAACACCAGTACTCACCAGTCTGGGTTCATTAGCAGACAGATTAACACTGTTTCATTTTTAACATTCTTCTTAAAGCCCCTTTTGGGAATAATATTATTCTGTTAGATTTTAAAGATTGGGAACATCCCACATTTGGCCTCCACCTTTAAATCTGACATTTTTTTATTTGAGGTACTGTCCACTGTGTCTGTTCACTCTCAGTCGCTGCATTAACAGCAGCCGCAGAAGCAAGGCGTTATCATTCAGTCTATTTCCTTTGTGAATCCTATCACTGCTGTGGCCAGCAAACAATTTGTCTCTCTTCACCTCCACCTCAAGCTCCTCGATGTCCGTAGGTTCGACTGTGATTTTTTTTTGTCTACGCCATTTTCGGCTGTTGTGCGCACGTACACTTTTAGTCTGAATCCGACAATTTCTTTTTATAAATGAGGCCCCTAATGGTGATTACAAGTAATTGGATTTAAGAACTTGAATGAAAACACATATAACCCTTGCCACAGAGAGAGAGGGAGAGAGAGAGAGAGAGAGAGAGAGAGAGAGAGAGAGAGAGAGAGAGAGATAGAGAGAGAGAGAGAGAGAAAGATAAAGAGAGAGAGAGAGCTCCATGGTTACAGGATCAGAGAGAGCTTCGTGTCCTGACTAGTACAAGAATAAGACTGAGTGATCCTCAAAGTCGATTATTGTCCAGTCATAACACTGAGAGATTGATGGATTGACTGAGGTGCACGGAGCCAACAGAAAATGTACTTTCGAGAGGTCGTTACACACAATACTTGTCGCAGTTTACAGTAAAATGTACGGTGAACACATTGTCTATGTAATCATGATGACTGAAATATTTCCCTTTATACTGTCTCAGTGGTGCATGTCCAGGGGTCCTATCATCTTAATGTTCTTCAGTTACAGGGACATTGCGTCGAGAATCAAAGCCGTGGTGAATTTTGTTTTATTTACAATTAATTGGGTTACGAAAAATCTGGATATGAGCCTTTTATCGATGGAGCAAGTGAATAAAATGTATAATTGTGGGGCTTGTGTTCATATCCATGATCATACGTGAAGTCAGGCCATCGGAGCGGCTTGAATGTCATCATGCACAATTTAAATGTCAGGAGGAGTGAACTGACACACACTGTATTGAGTGGAGCTGGTTGGCTGGACTACATACACCACTTCTGCAGGTCAGATCATCCGCTGTCTCGACTGCAGCATCTCCTGCCATCTTTGGATAGAGCTCAGCGCAGTGTAATCCTTTTATCTTGGTGCTGTTGATCAAACACGTGCTGGAACCTGCAGATACTACAGCGTGAAAGAGCTACACAAATATCAGTGTGTACTTGCTGTTGATATATAATGATGCTGCCAATGTTTGAATTCAATATATTTACAACCATTATGAGTAAACTAATCTGGCTGCTTTTTTGCGCAAGTGCACATGCTTGAAAATTGGCATTCGCTTTGTATATTTGAAAGTGGTAAGAATTTTTCATTTCCCTGTACTTGCTGATATCCGTTTTTATTGTGGAAGCTGTTGTTGATGTTGTCTCTGTGTTTTTGTCTCTTTGGGAACTCTTGCTGCACAACAAATTTCCCCTTATGGGACATTAAAGATAACCTAACCTATATCCTTATATTTTATTATGAGAGATGGATGACATGCAATTTTTATTCATTTATAAATTACTGTTATGTGGCTATATATATTAAATAAGCTTTTTTTATTTTATTTTATTTGAAAATGTACTGTTTGTGCAGCTTTACAGGGATGTTTTGCTTCATGCTTCATTTCTATGTTGGTGTTTGAGACAAATGTTTCCAATGTGTCATATAAATAAAGACATTTACTAAAATCATTCTTTCTTTCTTTTTGATTCGATGTTATTGCACATTTAAATATAATGTGAACAATTTTGGCCAGAAAGAAAAAGGACATCAGTAACATTCACAACAGTGTAAATCCTGGATTTCTTTGTGTATTTCCACAGACATGTGCGGCACTTTTTAATAAAGTGTAGTCAGTGGACTTGTGAGCCCTTAGTCGGTCTCTCTCAGACCGGAGCCGGGGTCTTAGCCCTCACATTAAGTGTCCAGGGATTAAAAGGTCTGTGACTCTGAGGAGTTGGCAGAGAGATTTCATGTGGCAAATCTTATCACTAATGTCACAGTATTCTTTACTTTAATACTAATGTACATATTCTAAATCCATTATAATGGCATAATTATCTGCTGTTTACTCTAAAGCCTTAAGTATTCATTAAAAAGCAGGAAGCAGATTGAACCGACAAACAGACTGAACATTATAAGTATAACTTACAAGTACTTTACTTGAGTTGAGTAACTGAGTACTCTTTACTCCACTACACTTGTCTAAAAACGTTAGTAACTTTGCAAGTTAAATTACAGGCCTACAAAAATTGTCAAATTATCACATGTGAATTCACTGTTGTATAAAACATGACGGATGCAAGATTTTACACGTTAAAATGTTTTAATTTACTGCAAAAGTGCTACACATTTAATCAGTCATGAATAAGTACTTTGATCTTTTACTTAGGTAAAATCAGTAGTACCACAGAGTATATGTATTCTGTTACAAGTGAAAGTACAATGAAAATACTGTAATACTGTATTTACTATGTTTGGCCAGTTCAAATGTCCCTGACAGTACAAGGCATTGTTACAGAAAAACAAACCTGATGGGTGAGATCATCAATGACATCAAAGCAAGTGCAGTGTAAAATAAATTAGGAGTCAAGATTTGGGATTTCAACAACCAACCTCATCCAAAGCATTTCACAGTGGACTCTGCACTTCCCGGGGTTTCAGCAACAAATCCCTCCAGTTTGAAATGGATCAGATGAGCGACTGACATGCAAACCGATGGGCAGGCTGGCCGACAGAGATTTCTGGAAACAATAACATAATAATATTTGATGTATTAATGTATCAAAAACAATCTTACTTCATATACATGTGAGTTTACTGGGGCTGAATATAGAATAGTTTTCTATCAGAATCGTTTTTTTAAGATAATATTTTTGCATTTTCAATGTCTGCAAATAAACTTAAGTGACCAAATAATGGCAGAGTAAAAAGGAGCAAACAGTATTTTTCTCTAATGGTATAAAGTAGCAGGTCTCCCAGTATCTCATAATTCAGTCTACAGTCTATACAGTCTACAATACTTGACTATATTAAGGTTACTTTTCACCAATGCATTTAACACATGAATGTACAACACGACAAAAGGACTATTTAAAAGGGCTTTTATTTTGATATTTTAAAAGCATTTAGCTGTCGAGACTTACTGTGTGCTCCTGAGTGGTCGAAGTGTATTTAACGTCTTGTGTTTGGCCATGATGAGCAGAGGAGACATGAGGCCAACTCCACAGACTGGGAGGCTGTACAGCGCGCGGTTTGTTGATCTACAATCGAGTGAAGTCGCCCTTGATTCAATCATCTTGATCTGGATCTCGATAGAAACCTGCTATGCAGGAAATCCTCCGCCCTTCAAAATAACGCTCATTTTAAAACAAAGTTGACCGACGTTTTTGAAAACTCTGCGAAGTTGTCACCTCCACAGCTGCAGAAAAACACGCGGGCTACTTTCTCCATCATTTGATGTTTAGGTCTGGATGTTTAGGAGGAAGCTTTCCCTGCACCTGTGTCCTTGCAGGTGGTCCTGATCTCCCGTCTAGTCTCAACATGCATTTCCATAAACATCAGAGATCAGAATTGTCTGCGGCCAGTGGTCACTGTTGGGGGTCAGTGAGAGGCCTCTCAGCAGGGTGCGAGTCTGAGCAAAGCCTCTACTCTGACCTCAGCACGCAAGTCAACAACATTCTGTCCACATGTTATTAGATAGTTATTAGTCATCATAAGTTTACATAACTTCAAATAGTTATCAATTTCCAATGCATAACTGTCAATAATTAGTACTTTGATTATTTAAAAAGTAGTTTCAAGTTGTAGATTCTGACTTATATAACTAAAATAGATTCTACTTCTATTAAAAATTAAATGCAGGCTACCATAAACAGACAAAGTCATCCTTTTATTAGAATGTAGTACTGTTAATATCATGAGTCAGCATTTTCTGCCCAACATATAACATAGAGATGAAGAAATAAATGATTCACATGTAATTTCATAACAGCGAGCCCAACACATGTGCTCCTTATGTCTCCATCCCCCCCCCTCACTGCATTTCTTAAAGTCAATTATAAATCAGACATTAGCTCTCCTCTTCCTCACAATCCTCCTCTAATCTGATTTTGCCGATTTGAGGATAACATCAGGAAGGTATAAAACAACACCCAGGGATGCATAAGCTGCCGGTAAGGGGGTTGGCTTAAACCACTGGTGACTGCTGGGCGACCTCGCACAGCGTTGGCACTCTCCATCCATTGAAGCTCCAGCGAAGGCGACCAAACATGACTTGGGACGGAGGAATCGAGCCCAATGGCACCGAGGGCAAGAACTTCTACATCCCCTTTTCCAACAGGAGTGGGGTCGTCAGAAGTCCCTTTGAGTACCCTCAGTATTATTTGGCGGATCCCATCATGTACAAGCTTCTCGCCGTCTACATGTTCTTCCTGATCTGCACTGGAACTCCCATCAACGGTCTGATACTGCTGGTCACGGCTCAGAACAAGAAACTCAGACAACCTCTCAACTACATCCTGGTCAACCTGGCCGTGGCCGGACTCATCATGTGCTGCTTCGGATTCACCATCACCTTCATCACTGCCATCAACGGCTACTTCGTCCTCGGGGCCACTGCCTGTGCCTTGGAAGGATTAATGGCCACGCTTGGCGGTGAGAAAGAAGAAGCACAAGAAATGTGCAGGGATTATAGAAGACATTATGCTCCTTATTACAAAGTGTGCAACATGAATGAATACCTTCTCTTACCCTCTTGTCTCTCTACAGGTCAAGTCGCTCTCTGGTCTCTGGTCGTCCTGGCTGTCGAGAGATACATCGTCGTCTGCAAACCCATGGGAAGCTTCAAGTTCACCGGAAGTCACGCGGCAGCTGGAGTCATTTTCACCTGGATCATGGCTTTTGCTTGTGCTGCTCCTCCTCTTCTTGGCTGGTCCAGGTAAAACTCATGTCTTTTAGAATCACTTTTAAGAGCCAGTAAGTTGAGGTTCACACACAGTAGACACAGAGGACCACAGGCTGTTTTAACTGAATGTCTTCATAGTTTTCTTCCCTTGTGTCTCACACAGGTACATCCCCGAGGGCATGCAGTGCTCCTGCGGACCCGACTACTACACTCTGGCCCTCGGCTTCAACAATGAATCATACGTCATCTACTTGTTTGTCGTCCACTTCACGGCTCCTGTCTTCATCATTTTCTTCACTTATGGAAGCCTCGTCCTGACAGTCAAAGCTGTGAGTAAACTGTAAAATCTTCTGACATTATTTTGATGTATTTTTAGACAGTGTAACATGTATATGGTGGGATTTATTTAATGAATATACCAAATGCTGGTTATCCTTGTATTTGATCAAACACTTCAGGTTGCATCCCAGCAGCAGGAGTCAGAGTCCACTCAGAAAGCAGAGAGGGAGGTGACACGCATGTGCATCCTGATGGTGCTGGGCTTCCTGGTAGCTTGGGTACCATATGCCACTTTCGCCGCCTGGATCTTCATAAACAAGGGAGCTGCCTTCACTGCCCTGACAGCAACCATCCCTGCCTTCTTCGCTAAGAGCTCAGCCTTGTACAACCCCGTGATCTACGTGCTGATGAACAAACAGGTTGGCCTAGTACCTCTCCTCTGTCTTCATTAATCAATACTACAATGTGTATAAGCATAGTTTCTGAATATTCTCTCTCTACGCTCCTCTTCAGTTCCGCAGCTGCATGCTGAGCAGTATTGGAATGGGCGGCATGGTGGAGGATGAGGCCTCAGTGTCTGCCAGCAAGACAGAGGTGTCCTCTGTGTCTTAAATGTGATCACGCCCTCTCATCTGTGGACATTTCCTTACTGATTGGCATCCAGGTTTAAAAAGATCCCACGTTTGCCAAATGGATTTCTGGATTTGGTGAACGGAAAAAAAGGGATGCCACGTCATCTGTTAATATGTTTAAACAAACATCTGTGAAGGGCTTGTACAGCATTTGAGTGGGTGTGTGTGTGTGAGAGTGGGTGAACTCTGTTTCATTGTAAAGCACGTGATGACACTCTGAAAACACCTAAACTCTCAAGTTGAACTGTGAACCAGCTGAGATGTGACAACACTTTCTGTTGTGATGAATTTGTAATCACACATGGTGTATTTTCATCGTGTGGGGGAGCATATGTTTGAATTATTTTGATGCATTTCATGAAAAAGAAAAAAAAAATGTAGGTAGAGTAGATAATAAATGCATGCATACAAAGAAATGTGCTTTTGTGTTTGTTTACGTCTGAACTATTCAAGCTTGTTTTGTCATGTAGTGTTCAAACCAAAGTAGGATATCAAAATCAAAATAATAAATAAATACATTTGTACACAATGTTATTACTTGATTCCAAACCATTGATATTCAATTTAATTTCCCTTGCAGGTTGAGTAAAGTCAATTTTTTGGGGACAAAGTCAAAACCCATAGAAATACTTTAGCATGGACAAAAATGGAGTGAAGGTATATTACTGACTTTTGAACAAAGTCTAAGACGTCCTCATCGTCTATAGTGCCAGAGAAAGGCCGTTGTCTAAATACTCAAAGCGTAACAGCGTTGTCTGTCAATGATTCACTCGAGACCAGAAGTGGAAATGTCATGTCACTATAATCCCTTGTTGTAATCCTGTGTGAATCCTCTGAAAGGAGAAGGTATTCTGAGAACTGTGGCTAAACAAATTAGTCCTGTTAGACTCACTGCGCCTGTTTTACAGCAAAGGTATAATTTGTTCTTATCTTTGTTGACATGAACGTTAAAAGTTTAAAAATGGTATTTGACAAACCTAAAGTTGAATCGTATGATAGCTACTGTTGGTATCTGAACATTTTATTTGATACACATTTAATCGTCTCAATTTCTTTTTGCAAATAAAAAAAGAAAGAATAGTACATTTAAAAAAATCTATTGTAAATATAGTAACTTGTAATGAACAGTAATTAAGACACTGGATTATCTGTGTGGTTGAAATCGCTGTAACTCAGGGGAACAACAGCAACAGGTCTACAAATGGAACCAATTCATCTCTGGGTTAATGTATGTATGTTTTCAGGTTCAGGTTCCTCTGAGCACCTATAGTTAAAATTGAATATATTTAGATGAACTTTGAAATTTGTTTAAGTCCTATATAACTGACAATTTTCTCCATCACCAGCACAGTTATAGCAGCCTAAACTGCAGTTATAGTGAATTTAATGATGGTAGCAACACCACTATTTTCTTTCTGCAAATGCAAAGCAGCACCTTTTTAATTCTTTAAAGCAAAAATGTTGACTTGACATTATTGGAAGTTGTCCACATTACATATTAGCACAATAAATAGCTATTTCATATGGCTTGATAAAAAAACCCACACATTAATGTGCATTATTAAATTGTGAAATCAAAACATATCCATTGGTAGGTGAAATTATTGTTCAAAAAAGAGCTTTTTGGTTTTCAATTTCCTTTTTCCGTCTCAAAATTAAAGAGAAGGAGTAAAGAACTGATGCTCATGTGTATTTCATGTAGAAAGACACTGTAAAGTACATGTCACATATGCTTCAGGACTCATAGAGCACAGACAGCTAACGTATCCCAAGCTTGTATTATACCACCCCCTTCAGGCCAATGTCAATATAGATCATCCTGTCCTTAGCACGTCTGCAGTGCAACATGGTCACAGATAATGAACAAATGTAAGCAAAATATTTCAAAGTGGAAAGTCACACATGATTCCTGCTCAAGCTGTATAAACTGTGACATATGTGAAACAAGTACAAGCCCTAAAACCAAGTGGAATTAGAGATTTCAAACATTTACAGCAGCAGGATCCTCTGCTGTGAATAGGACAGGTGGATGATGCCCCCTGCAGTTGTTTAGGAAGAAGTGAAAACTAGTGCCAGTGTGTTCCATTTAAAAGTAAAAGTCATGCTCCTGGTCTGCAGAGAATTACCAAAGACAAACGTTGCACACCAGCCTATAACATGCTGCAACTCCGGGGGGGATTAATTACATATAAATACAGGCTTCCTCCTCACCCGATAGGCCGTCTCTCTCTTGATGTAGCCCTTTATTTCCTGCTGATAACCTGACTCTAATTGTTATACTCTGGGCACACACACTGTAATTTTCTTCAAAGAGCCAGCTCTGGACACCTGCGTGCGCTTAGTGTCTCTGTCAGGGGGCTGGCAGAGACCAGGGTCGCATCTCTTTGTTCACACAGAGGTCTTAATAACAAACTTGGCGTGCACCGGATATACATGCAGTTCAGTGTGAGGGAGCAATCTGCAGTGGATAAGCTGCCTCGATAAGATTTACTACGAATCTGTGGATCTTTTCGGTGTGATTGTCAATATTGTTGTTGTGGTATGACACAACAACAATATTGACAATCACACTGAAAAGATCAAACGACCAAGTGTTGCCAGATGCCACAATACAAAAATAAAAGAGATAACATTTTGAATTGCTTCATCCTACTCATGAATATCTCTCATGTCAACCTCATGAAGAGAAAGAGACAAGAATGAGGTCGTTCAGGACAGACAAATATACAGTAGGTGTCATGTTATAAAGTAATTGTAAACTGAACGTCATGTGTTAGTGGAATGTCCCTTTATATGTGTGAAAGGCGTATTGATAGTTATCTCTACCAAGAGTCAAGAAGACAGATATTTTCCTGCGGTAGCTGGAACTACAACTAATTTTTAATTGTAAGATGTTTCCAAGGTTAAGCAATGTTTTGTTAAAGTCGCCATTCCTGTTAATTCAAAGTCTAAATGATCAACATCTTTAATTAACAATTTATAAATTATTGATCTACAGTCAATACTCCTGACCTTTATCTATGAGATCAAATAAAGTGAAGCCTGATTAATCCATGGAACCAACTCATTGTCATGAATAGATTTCAGACTCTTCAGGTCAGAGAGCCAAGAGGTTTTAGGTGTTAGTGTTGTGTTCATTGTTTTAAAAAGGAGGAAACTGACACCCTGACAGATTATCCCTCTGCCCTTTGCAGTGGAGATAAGCCGGACACACAGTGTGAAACATGCTTTCATGTCGGCGCTGGTATCTACATAACAGATTCCCTGAGTCCCCACAGGTTTTTTCTGCAGTATTTTCTCACGTTCAGTCTCCCCTGCTCTGTTTCTCCTCCCATGTATGGAGAGACTCTCACAGCTCTCGCCATGGTAACAACAGCTCCACCGTGAATATGCTGGCTTTGATATCTGTTGCTGAAAGACCAGAGAGTCACTGAAAAAGTTGGAGGAGAAACACTTGAAACAAACGCCAAGTAAAACAAAAAAAAACTGATTCAATACCTGAAATGAACCTATTCAACTCACCATCCTCATCAACAGGTCGCACACGCCCTCAAGTTACTGCACTCGTTCTTTTATGAATTGTGTAGAAACTCTTTTCCTTTGTGAAATCATAGCTTTAATGATCAATACAGTGACAATGAGGGTGTCAGAGTGAGATTATGTATAAGCAACAAGAGCCTTTGAATAATTTCCACATCCAAATGATGCATTTTAGCTCGTATAAGTGTAATCAAGTGTGAATAAAAGATACAATCAAACATTAAATATTTATAGAGAAAGCCCAAGCACATTCATTAGGTAGATTCCTGTTCTTACACTGCACATAGTTTACCAACAAACACAGAGTATAGACCAAGATATGTACTAATTCTTCATGAGTATCTTTTGCCAAAGAGAAAAAAGACGAATTAAAGTGAAATCAGATCAATATCTCCAGGCCTGAGACCTAAAATCCTGTTACAGCAAATAGGTCACTGTTTTTATTTGTATTTAAGTCTAATGATAATCTGGGGTTAAAGAGAGAAATATGTTATCAATAAATAAAAGCCATTGAAGCACAACCTGTAGACCAAGTACTACCACGGCACTGTGACAACAATATGCATTACAATATACTTTAATATACTTAAATATAATCTTAAAATATGCAGAACATGTAATGCAGTAATAGGCAGAGCTTCAGTTGGTAGTTGAATATAAATATAATAAATTCCGGCTGCTTCTGTCAAACTAAATCTTATTGAACACACATGTTCAGTTAGTTGAGGTCATTCAAAACAAAACAAAGTATAGTGTAGTTATTTGTCAGGATAATGTAAATTACATTTAACATTGTGCCAGTTTAAATATTACATCTGTTGACCGCTACTTCATATTGTATACTGACCGATAATGATTTTTATCCTTGGAATTAATTTCCTTATTGGCTGACAAATAATGCCTAATGATTGCAAACCCATGCTGAAATAACACCCAGCACACAGGGTGCTAACTAACCAAATATTATATCAACTTATCACACAGACTTGTACAGTTATTACAATGTTTCCGAATACATATAATAGTCTCAGAGCCTAAAGTAATGATCATCTCACACAACTTCAATGATCAGGAGCCACAAACTCCATCAATTCATCCAGAAGAAGAAGAAAAAAGGAAAATATATTACATACTACTTACATACTACATAACACCGTCTGTGTTTTCATTTTTCATTCCGTTGATAATCGGATTGAGAATAATACTGTTTACTGTGTGAAGCAGTACCAAAGACTAAAAGAGTAAAATCACATCTCATTGACAAATATCTTGGGCCCTTGAGAAGCCACTTTATTCTCATGAATCACCGGTTTATTAAGATACGTCTGTGGTAAGCTGAGTGTTACTTGTGACTGGCTGAAGCTGGCTTGTCTGTGGACCTGCGGACCGGACTCTCCCTTTGACTGATTGAAACTGCCTTGCCGGGAGAACTGGGACTGACCGAAACTCTCCTCCGGCTGGTCGAAGCTGCTCTCGCTGTAGAGCCGCTGTCGCATTTGGCTGGAGCGTTTCCCAGATGCACTCCTGGTCGGGTATCTCTGACCTGTCTTGTACCAGCCTGTCTCTTTGAAGACAAACCAAATATTTCCCACCCAGAGGACCACGTTAACGAAACCAAAAACCTGGAGGCAGAAATGGGACAGAGGCGTGAATGGCTTGTTTTATATACACTTTTGTGTTTCAGTGCTGCATTTGTTGAATGGATACCAACCGCAGACGTGTGCAGACGTGACCAAAGAGGCTCCTGGGTCACTGTGCATGTGTTTTCCTGAGCTCTGCAGGCTGAGATGAGCAGAAGCACCTGCGTTGGGTTCGTGGCCGTCTTGATATCAGACAGAGCTTTGGCCCAACAGCAGGTGCTGACCAGCCACATGAGGGAGAAGATGACTGTGACGACAAAATCCTGCTCAGGACACAAGTATTAAAAACAGACATAGAGGGAGAAAATCACACAGTCAGTTCTTTATTTGACCTAATTCAAACTAGGATATCAGAGGAGGAGACACACTGACCACAAGAGGGCCTCTGTTGTTCCTCAGGTACTTGTTCTGGTAGAACACGTAGACGATGGTCGCCAGCAGGGAGTAGAGGAACGCAAAGACGCCCACCGTCACGAAAAACTGAGCCGCTGAAGAGAAGTCGCCATCCAGGAACAGAACCTCCTTTCTTCTCGCCTCGCACAGCGAAGCTTGGAAATGCACTTGCTGTAACCTACAAGACAGAAGGATGAGATTTACAGTGGATCTGAGAAAAAAATGACAGGTTGTATTTAAAACTGACACGAGAGCAGATTCAGTTTGGAGTAAATGTATAACTTTCCCATGAGACTTTGTGAATTTGGTGTGGCACACAAAGGAGCTTTTCTCTAAGAGGAACTGTGGCCACGAGAGGATCAAGGTCAAATCTATTTTGGTGAACGTTAGTCATCATTCTTTCATTGGACAGACATTGAGGATTTATCATAAAAATACATTTCAGATATTTGAACACCTCTTTACTATGGACATGGAAAAACACTGAGCTGCTGGAACTTTTAAATAATATCTTATTCATTTATTCATTCATTTATTGACCAGTTAATTATTTTAGCAGCAGTAGATGAATCACAGGAAAATGTTACAAAGTAAAGCTGCCAGATATGTATCCACATCCAGTTCAAATGTTCCAGCTCACAGTCATTCCCTCATTTTGTCATTTATCTGTGGATCTAAGCCAAAACATACTTTAATAACATGGTGAATTTACTGTGTGATTTATATTTGCACCTGGACAGAGCGGTTTCCATCAAACTAACATGTGAAACCAGCTGAACGGTTGATTAAACACTTGGCCATCACTCTGAGGTTTGGAGCACGAGGAGGTGGTTGATCTCCCCAGAGCACCAGCTGGTTCACAACCATCTGTTTTGGTCCGGTCCTTTAATCCAATGAAGCCATTAACATCAAATGTGTGAATTTTTAAACGATTCTTCAAAGTTTCTGGAACAATACGAGTAAAATAGAATAATAATTGTTCTTCATGCCTGTTTGTGTTTTACAGATACAACTCATGGACACGTTTCTCTTTTCCAAGCTTCCTTTGTGTGTTTGTCATGTAATGTCCAACTTAAATATCATTTAACGAATTCGTGACAGCATTCTGTATTTCTAAAAACATGCAAAAAAATAACCAAACCTCCAATTAACAACAATGTGTAAGTTTCAGTGTTGTGTGTAAGTTGTGGATGAAAGGCTGTAACATCACAAGAGACCTGAGATCAGCCAAAGTCTTGACGACAGTTTCTTCTAATGAAGCAGAAAAAGGGTTCAAACTGAAATTGAGCCGGTTTCATTAACTCAGCTTTCTGAGCCTGACAACATGACGGAGTTGAACTGTACAGTTTTCACAGTTTTTTTTTTGCCTAATCACTTTACTGAAATTTGTACAGATAACTAACAGGGACATCGAAACATGTATACAGGCTGCTCACCAAATATTGGATAATTAACATGCGTTCTTTATGTATTCATTAATCGTCTGATGGGATGAAAGCTCAATATAAAAATATCTAACATTTGCTGTTTCGTGGTTTTGAGCATTTGAAACAAGAGATGAACATGATGTCTCCTTTACCGGAAAGGATAACCGAAATCAATGTTGATGCTGTGGTTGCTCGGCCGCCTGTCTGCACAGTCCACTTTAACCTGCAGATGACCATGGTATCCTCCACATGTTGCAAAGGCACAGATGGCAAAAATCTGGGGAAACAAAGAAATAAGCAGAAAAGAGAAGAACGTAAAACACCCATATCAGTTCTGTGAGTGGCCTGATGCACATTTTAAAAACACTGGTAAATTACAGGACACTATATTAAGATTTTTATAATTGGTTTGAAAACAAAACCTGAATAATTTAAAGGTCGGAAGAGAACTGATGGAGCTGCTCACTGTGCACCGGAGGGAGGCCACAGCAGTGAGGTTCAATACACAGCTCTGAAGTCACCAAATCCTTTTGTCCTCATACTTAACAAACCATAATATGTATATTGCTCACTGGCAGAATATTACATCAAAGAATGAGACATTTACTCTCTGCTGATCACTGTGGATGGTTTGTCTTTACTTTTAAACATGTGCCACATGTTGCATTTTAAAAACTGCACCGAAGGATAGACCACACACGTCATGAAGTATTTTTCAAATTAGCAACAGGATAAAAAATAAACGTATTAAATTCATTAAAGACACCATTGAGATTACACTTGATACAATTATTCATGCAATGGAATACTCATTACAAGGGGAATCAAAGAAGAACCATTAAAGCCAAAACAGCTAAATAATGACATAAATAATGAAAATCAAACTTACCGGAGCAAATATAACCATACACATTTAAAAAAGCGCTGAGCTCAAGTCCAACTTCACTGTGTCGACAGCTTTTAGTCACCGGGCTGAGATGCCACTGATGGCGACAGGAACCAGAAGAGAGCGACTCTTTGAACAGAGGGGTGGGATGACAGGAGACGTACTCCCCCAGGAGGAGTCGGAGATCTTCTCTAGCTCTGCAATTATTTGTTACCACTACAAAAACCTGTTAAAATCGAACTCAAGTGAAAATGTTCAACCTCATATACAGTATATTTTTATTGTACTGAATATATGATTCTTTCTCTTTGTGTTCAATCGTGACAACATTTCTCTGAAAGCTAAGAGTAGTTTTCTAAAAAAAGGCTACATGACGAACGAGTCAATTTATTTTGGGCTGAATTATGCACAGAAGTGACCCAAATACCACAAACAGTTGAAGTTGTGTTGCAGATGTCATATTGTGCTATTTTAGTATTTAGATTTTGCGCATTTATATACAGTATTTTAAAGGTGCTTGTTATCATAATCATTGAAGTACAGGGAAACTAATCATGGTAGTTTTTTACCTTTGGTTTGTTTTGCTGTGGGGTAAAAATACAAAAAAGTCGGGGGTTATTTGGCCCAAATAAATAATTTAACTTAATTAGCCTCCCTCTCTTCTGAATATATAATGTTTTTGTGGGTGTGTAATAAAATAAGGTAATTGATTGAATGTATTTAATAATACATCTAAGTGAGTCCTCATCGAAACCTGTGTTGCCATGGTGATTCAAATGTATTCCAAAATGTTCTTATGATTCAGTATATAAAGGTCTTCGTGCTTTTAAGTTAATGCACATGGATTCTTATCATTACAATGTTGTAGATTGAGATAAATTCTCAGGCTGCTTGGAAACCTGTTGTAATTTCACTGTAGCTCACTACTAGTGCAGCTTCATCTGGACAAACAGACAAACATATAACAGAAATGTATTGAAATATCACACCTGATCAACAAATGTACACAATCAATGCCCCAGAAATTGTGATGGAAAATATGTAACTGTAATCATGCTATTTACAATAATAGGTAATATCTGCGTAGGAACATACAGTGTCTGATTGATTTAGTTATTGATTATAACGTATAAAAGTATATCTGAATCTTATTGTGATAAAACATAATAAAGCATTCCATCTATCTATCTATCTATCTATCTATCTATGTATCTATCTATCTGTCTATCTATCTATCTATCTATCTATCTATCTATCTATCTATCTATCTATCTATCTATCTATCTATCTATCTATCTATCTGTCTATCTATCTATCTATCTATCTATCTATCTATCTATCTATCTATCACTGATAGATACTTGAACATTTTATTTCCTAACTGTCTATCGATGATTAGGCCATTTGAACTGTTAAAAGGATTCTACTGACCTCTTTTGGTAATAAATCAGTATTACAGATTTCTCCTCAAAGAGGGATGAGTTTAGGGTCGTATCGAAATAAATTATTAAATGCACTGCAACTTGAACTTTAGCTGTAAAATACAGCAAATTATCCAGAGACTGAGAGGAACGTTACACTGATATAAAAACACAGAGGTTGATGCAGCAGATGAGGACGTGACCCCCCCCCCCCCCCCCCCCCCCCCCCCTCCAGTTTGGTCAAAGACAAGGAGATTGTAATTCCCAGCTGAACAAAACACCACCAATAATAAAACCATAAAGTCAGTCTTGAAATATTCATCCAATTTCTGTCTTTGAATGAGACTAAGAAATGTAAAACAACTGATTTAAATAGAACACTCCACAACACCCAGCTCTGTCTCTGGTGTGGGTCGCAACTATTTGATATTCTGTCTACTGTAGTTTTGAGAAGCACATAACTGAATATCCACAGTGTAACAGTGAACAGAGGTTTGATGAACAAGAGTGTAGAGAAATAAGGTTTTCCCCTACAGCTGAGTGTTGTCGGTGAATCCTCTGAGCTACAGAGAACCTCTGTTGATTTACCTCAGTGTTGTATCAGAACTTACTTGTCAGGTTTTTTTGTTCCACTATGAGAACAATGCTCCTCAGCAACTGTGGAAGAAAATCAAGATTTCACATAGAAATTCTTTATTCGAAAGATCTTAAGAAATTTGAAAGTGTATGAACTATAGCTGTCGTAATATTCTTTCTGTAATGTTGTGGTGCTTACTTATTACCTGCGACTGCTCTTCACTGCAAACACACAGTGGTGGAAAATAAATAATATGAATTAAACATGGAGGTGGTTTTAAGTTTATGAATTCTACAATCACACAATGCAACATGCTGCATTTTATAGATATGTGAGCAACACTCAACACCACAATCTGCAGTGATAATGTGATGATATCTGCCTGAAATCTCATGTTATTGCTCACAAGTGAGGAAAATATTATTACTATTACATAGGAAATAGTGAATGGCAGGTTTCACATCCACATTCATGGTTGGATTACAAACCACAATTTGTTTAAAAACTGGTTAATTAAGGTGGGTGATAATATATAATCTATGGCTACAACTAATAGGGAGGCCGTTGATCAAAATCCACTTCAGAGTGTTTTATTATCCTGGTTTTACACACATCAAGCCCCATTCGAGCAAAGGAAGGTGGTTCCTCTGGCGATGTGTTTGTGCTCTCAAGAATAATTAGTGTATTGCGTTGAAACTTAATGAATGACATTTTTTGGAGTGCAATTATTCTTTTTATTCTTTACTTTCATATAGAATAATTTTCTTTTAATCATGGTTGTGTTTACTCTCAAAGACGAGCGTTTGCTGTGTGGTTTTTCTTATCTGCCTTCAGTTGAAACATGAATCTTGTTAGTGATGAATCCAAACATCCACTTGTTTTGCTCTGGCTGTTTTAGCCTACTTTCACATGCATTTTAAATCATTCAGTCAACAGAGGGCAGTGCTCAGCCGTGCTGATTGAGAAGAAAATCTCTGACGCTGCAGTGATGAGCTCTTTCTTACTTTCTCACAGCTTTTGATCTCTCTTCCCTCCGCAGATGATTGTGTCTGCTACGTGTACAATGAGCTTAACGGGCAGCAACTTATCGACTGTGCCCGCTGAACGGATGAATCGCACACTCCAGCTTTAGAGAGGACTGTGCTGGTCTAACAGCTGTAGGGTTTTTCATCATGTTAAAGTGGAGAGGCTCCATCCTCCCGCTGCATTATTGATGACACTTTTTCTGGCATCATCTCCCCTCTACACTGAAAACTGTGGGAGGAAGAGATAAGCATAAATCTGGTGGTTTTCATGGGGCCTCCACCTGTCACTAAGGAAAAAAACAACACATACAATATGCTAAACTCACCGTCCACCAATGGTTGACATACAGTAGGTTTCCCAATTTTCTTGCAGAGGGCTACAGCTATGTAATATGAAACATGCAGAGAGACAATGCTATATGTCAGTTGAGAAGACTGTTTACTTCACTGTACCCTGAAATTGTGAAAAAGAAAATGTGGCGGAAATTTGACCTGGTGAGGCTTCTAAAATAAAGAGATCCGAGAATAATGGTCTTTGTTATACTTTATTCCTTGCAAGGAAGGTCACACAGATCTTACAGCATGCGGACATGTGTAGATGTGAAAACACTCGCAAGCGTGCTCTTATATGCAGATTTGGTGAAGAGGATAAATGTGTGTGTGTGTGAACCGAGTGAGAAGTAAGATCCCAGGAGATAAGACACAGGACAGGGGCCTTTTTCAAGGTCCTCGTGGAGGAGGCAAGCACAGTTCGTTCAGATTTGCGGCTCTGACGTCCCGGAACCGTCAGAGACTGATACCCAGTGCATCTGCTGTGAGGCAGGTCATCAAAGGTCATCTTGATAGTTACACAAGCAGAAATGGCATACATTAACAAAGATAATATATAGTATAGTATAGTGGTATAATTTTCCAATACAAAAATGAACTTCTGCAAATTATCTATAAAGCTAAACAGGTTTTCTAATGCAAAGTAATGTTCAATAAGACACATTTCAATGTAATGAGATATCAAGAGGAATTTGAAACAGATCAACCAAAAAACAAAATGTGATCCTATAAACCTGCGTGGACGCCACCTCAACAGGATTAATGTCAAAGATGGACCATGGAAAATACTCTAATCATGTTTTTACCAGCACAGAGAAAAACAAAATCAAGGGAGATATGCTATGTAATAAGATTTGTAGAGATCGGTGATTGAAAACAGAAATCTCCTTACTGCTAAAAAAACAATTTCAACCACCTTCATTTTCATGTATATATCCAGTCGATTTAATAGGAAACACATTTGTTTCAGCACATGACTTGAATTGCCAGTCACCTGGGATGTAAACAGAATCCTGCTGAAAATGTTGAGCGTCATCATACAGTATTTACTTGGTGCAAAGCTCTCCCTGAAACGACTGTGGAAACGGCAGCGCTGATACTGACCCTATTCCATCAATCCCACATTAAAAACGCTCCAAGCATTTAAATATTTCAAAGAGCTCCTCAGCTAACTCCAGAGAAGCTCGGAGTCTCTCTCAGCGTGCATGTGTGTCTGCAGTGTGTGTGTGTGTGTGTGTGTGTGTGTGTGTGTGTGTGTGTGTGTGTGTGTGTGCGTGCATCACTTCTCCTCCACCTCTTTAAACTGTTTTTTTTAAATGCAGCTGAATTTAAAGCTTATGGCCGGTGACTAAACCCCAGGCTAATGTCTAAAAAGAGGAGCACAGATCTGAATCAACTGAAAGTGGACAAGTTAAATCGGTCTCCAGCATCTTACTCACACTCAGTCACTCTGTCAAGAACAAACACTGAATGAAATAAACATGCTCCGTATATATATATATATATATATATATATATATATATATATATATATATATACAGAGGGAGAGAAGATTTATAAAATGAAAGGGAGGGTAGTCATGAATATGTTATCATGCAGTTATTCTGTGATCTTTCACTGTGTCACCGTGTGCTTTACATCTCCTAGGGCAGCACCATTATTTATAGTTTTTAATTGCACTGTGATGTGAGGGTCTTAAACATTTCAATCTAAAAACCACTCGGACTGAATGAATGAAAAACCTGAGCGTTAAGAAGAAGACTCTGAGAGGAGCATTATGTGTGATGGTAAAGTCAGGCCCGTTCCTATAGAGCATGGCTGCAATTAATAATGAATACAGGGTTCGGGTCGAGGGAAGTTCAAATGATTCATCTCATCTCTGATGATGATGAAAGGCGAATATCAGCAACCTGTCACTTTATTTTCTCGAGGAATAACTTATACTCTTACAGTTTTTTTTGTGCATTTTTCCCCATTATTTGACAGATACATAAGTGGCTTAAGTGCTCATGTGACCAAACATCACATGGAGTCTTATTAAAGGGACATGGCCTCATTACATGAAGACTGAGGCTCAACGTTCATTCATGACCTTGGAGACGGCAGTTGAGAAAATAATGTCACCGCGAATCCCAGCCGCTCTGGTGCTTTATCACATAGTCTTCATCAGCTGATGGAGTTTAGTCAGATACGTTAAAAAGCACTGTATTAATATATAATCAACATCTTTATACCGACAATTGATCACATGGTTACTTGTATGTAAACGAGGTCACTCATAGTGATGAACCCACAATTATTGTAGAATCCACAGACTGGAAATACCCAGATATGGGTTCTATCATCTTGTGCTTTCGACATAATTTGGAGCCGGAGTCTATGCAGTAGTGATCGGGGGATAATCAAGGTGCCGCTAATGCAGGCACTCGACCAATTGTGAGTCAGTTTCAGCAAAAATTTGAATTCTGAATTTCTGAAAGCACAAACAAATGAAAAATTCCAGCTGTTGGCATACAATGCTGGTCTTTGTGTTGTGGTGCCGTGAAGAACATCAACATTTAATGTGTACACACTCTAGTTGAAGTAGAGGAGCGCGGAAGAGAACATCAGTCAATTATTAATGTTTAAAAGGTTCTGCTGCTGAGGTTAGTGCTAGACTTTTCTAAAGGGAACTCACACAGGACTGTGCAGTCACAGAGAACCAAGGGGTGTCAGTCTACTGCCTCACACATCAGGAACTGAGAGTGTCACCAGCTGAGGACACAGGGAAGTCTCATAGCCTTGTGAGTTAAAACCAAAAGACTATCAAACACCAGGTCAGGGCAACAGGGGAGCCCAAGAGCAAAATCAGAGCTGAGGAGTCCTTGAAAGCATTGGCGACCTGCAGGGAATTTACTGGTCAGACGCACAAGCAACATCTGGAGTAGCGGTTAGTCAGTCCAGCTGTCGGATTGAATTTGATCTCAGAGGTGAAATGTGCAGGCGCCGAGCTCACACTGTAAAGACTGCGGTGGGTATGTTGGTACAGTAAGACGTGTGAGGGTGGGGGGAGGTGAGCCCAGTGCAGGGTCAGAATAAGTGGTTCCTTCAGAATAGGTCACATTTTAAATCAGAGCATTTCTAAAGATTAACCTGGATCACAGACAAACTCTGTTGCTTTGTTTACGTTTTCACTATAGTCCTCCGGAGATGTGGTCAACCCCCAAAAAACAACCATAGGCAGTCAGACTCCAAACACACATTCCCTGATAATTAACTCCCTGAACTGCAACGGAGGCAACTAAATGGAATTCGACCATCATTAACGGTAGTATTTTATCCTGTGATATATTAAAAATGTCCTCTGTGAAAAAAGGTAGAGCAAAGCAAGAGCAAATACAGGCTGTGGATTATGCAAAAATGTTGAGATGGACTAGAGCCAACCATTGATTAATTGATCTCACCCCTATCTATGATTACAGACAGGTCACTAGGTTAAGTGGCAACAGCGAAGGGTTCCAGATCTAAGGGTGCACTCACAGACACATCAGAGAGATAAATCTAAAGGATCGGGGAGTAATAAATAAGAAAAGAAATAACAGGGTTGCTGTGTAATTATCAACTAACCTGCGCCTATCATGTGTGAATACTGTGAATTAGGTTTTATAGGTAACTAGAATAGCGTTTAGAAGAGCACGTACCTCGGCCGAGGCCCAACAGTCCCCTTACATTCAATCAAGCCGCACCAAACAAAGATATCGGTCCCCTCTCTTGTTGTTCTTCTTCTAGATCTATGAATTATTCCCGAGGAAATTGGTGAAAACATTTTAAAAATGCTATATTTTGCAATGCTGAAGAAAGTGAAAAAAAACCTGGAGCCGCACCAACATTTTATGGGTTCTTCCCCAATTCAGAGCGCATCATTCCAACTAGTTTTGTGTTAATCCATCTAGTAGTTTTTGCTGAAGACAAAAAAATGCAGACGACAACATAACCTGCATGGTGGAGGTAATAATGAACAGGGGATTTGCCAGATATAGTTTTGTTGAAAATCTCTCAGTCAAAATGTGCAAAAAAGGTCTTTGATTTAATAATGATATGTCAGATTGGTGTATATCTGAGTTCATTCTAAAGCATTGGTAATGTGAATTTAAACTTATTTTGGAGTTAAAATATAATATATTTGCTTCATGGCTTGCCTAAATGAAAAATACATTGATCCACCATCCATGTCAATAGTTACCTGTTTTAATGTTGTGGCAGAGTGGCACACGTTTTCCTCAGCCGTGTTCCTGAATCAGTGAAAGTATTTGGCAGTGGATTCCTGCTACTTAATTCATTCAGGCCAATAGCGACTTGCCCGTCAGTTTAATTAAGTTAATAGTGGTACAGCAATCAGGTCACTCTGGTAAGGGGTCGGAGGGTGAGATACTGTAGCTGTGGCAGGTGTCCTGCTATTACTTTCAAGCTGCTGTATCAACACATAAGAATAAGTGAAGTCTTTTTTATTTCTCATGTGATCTTATTCTGCCTTTTCAGTGGTCTGGATTATCAAAGTCTGGATATTCAAAGACTAAGATTTATTTTAGATATTGTTTAGGCTAGAAGAAATAAAATGAATCACCCACAGTGCTTATCTTAATGCTGCACAACATCTGAGAGGATCGTATCATGTGGCAGAATGACGACGCCGCCTTGTTTGCACAGATACGCAAAATGAATTTAAAAAACGAGTTTATTAAAGCAAAGCATGAGTCATGTTAACGCTGGTCTGTTCGGATTTGTTCTTCTGTAGTGTTAGATTATGAGGAGCCCATTTCTTTTAGCAGGCTGTACTGGAATGAGTAAAAAAAGGTCACGTGACCACTTTATTAAATAACAAATCATAGCAATGCTCTCATACAAATGCAGCATGGTTTTATTTTAACATATAAATGAAATTCGCTACATATACTGCAATAACCCTCTGGCTTTTGTTCTAGACATCCATACTGGTACACACACGGTGCAATAACTATGCATACACTTGTGCAATAACTATTCACACTCCATGTCTTAGTTTGTATTGTATTGTATTTGACCTTTTTATAGTAAGCTCTTTTTTACCTATATTTAAATTTTAATGTCACTATTGCACTGCTGGTCGGTTTCTTCTTGTCCAACACCTTTCATTGTACTGTCCACCCTGTGTTAACTGCATGTGACAGTTTCTTTGACTGCTGTGAGATTCAGTATTCCGGCTGGAGATGCCAGCACATGGTGCAACACTCCAGCATCCACGGCGAGCAGCTGAGTGTCGGCATGGCCGTGCACCCCACCCTCCAGCACACAGCACGGGGCGGCTGCATGCTGGAGCCATTAGGGGGAATTCTTTTACACCTACTAATCTGCATCCGCGTGCTCTGCCCACGAACTGAGTAACGTTCCCCATTTCAGTGACAATATCAGAGGGATCCCGTGGCAGCCATCTTAGGTGTACCACTGCAGGACGGGACGATTCAGCCAAGCTACGGGCTCAAGGACGAGCCGCCGCGCATCCGTCACTGCCCTGGTTCACGCGCTCAGCACCGCGGACAGCTCCTCGGCAGCAGCAGCAGGAGGAGGAGGAGGAGGAGGAGGAGGAGGAGGAGGCCATCACCCGCTCCCACCAGAAAAAAAATCTCTCTCCTTCTCCTCATCCGTACACTACTCTCCCCCCTGCCCCCTCCCATCCTCCCATCCTCCCCTCTCACCTCCCCCCGCTCACATCCGCAGCAGTGACTGGCCAATAAAACACAGAAAATACGTAAGCAGCGACGAGTGCTCGGCGCAGGCGGAGAAAGCTCAGTGTGAAGCGGACTCAACCTCCTCCAGCTCCACTCGTGCTGCTGACATCCCTCAGTACAACCAGGGCCTCCCCCTGCCTCCACTCCGGGTATATTCCACCATTTACTGGCAAAGGATTAAAGACAACGGCACAACCATCACCGGGACACTGACAACTCTCCTCCACACCGAGAAGGTTAGGTTTTTCTGTAGGCACGCGTCGCCTCTAGTGCAAGATGTTAGACCCGTCGTCCAGCGAGGAGGAATCTGATGGGATAGTGGAGGAGGAATGCAAGGAGGCGACGGCACCCCAGGCCGGGACCCGCATCTCCCCGAGTCGGACCACCGAGAGCCAGGGCGGACTGGCGCCCAGCAGCAGCAGCCGCAGCAGCGCCCGTCCGACGAGCCCGAGCCCGTCCGCCGTCAGCGAGGAGAAGGAGGACCTGGAGAAGCTGCAGAGGGAGGAAGAGGAGCGCAAGAAGAAGCTGCAGCTGTATGTGTTTGTGATGCGATGCGTTGCTTATCCATTCAACGCCAAACAGCCCACAGACATGGCAAGGCGACAGCAGAAGGTAAGGGCCCTCGGTGCAAAGGCATAATTATGAACCACACGCTGACGAGATGCCTGCTGTCATATCTCGGACGCTGTCACCGATGACCTACATAAGCTCGAACACACAGGGGTTTATGGGCCTATAAAGCAGCGCGTGGATTCAGCAGCGTCCCAGTGAAACCACCGTTTGTTTGTTTGTTTGCTTGTTTTTGACGCAAAATGTTGAAATCCTCAGAGCATGACAGGAGCCCATAAAGGCGCTCCGAGCTCCGGATAGTGAAAGGACACATGGCAGCAGCCTGTGTGCTGCAGAGCTGCAGCCTGAGTGCAGCCTCCACTACACAGGCTCACAAGTGAGATCAATCCCAGAGCCCCCGCGTGCCCGTTAACTGAAAGGGCGTTCAGGAGATGGTGGAGGGCGATCAGAAACGGGACGGTGTCATTGTCCTTGTTGGCCCACATCTCACCAAAGACCTGCTGTCCATTTGTTATGCAGCTGTTCTGTGGCTCCACGTCCTGCCCTCCTGGCAGATACCCAATTCCAACCCGCTAGCGCCATCACTTATCCCGTCAATTTGGCCTCCCAAGGTGACTCCTGGGCACAGACCTCTTGAGGAGGGTTGCTTAATAGCCTGCCTCCTCTGCAGATGAGCCAGGCTCCTCTCGATGGGCTACAGTCAATTAATTGCATTAACGTTTACTGACATGAACGTTTTCATTTTAATTCAATTTTCAGAGGAAAAATAATAATACAGGAGGTCCATCTTTAGAGATTCATGAGTTCCTGTAAGAGGCAAGGGCCCCATCCTGGTTTCACTGCTGCTGTGTGGCTCCATTGAGGTTGGAACCAGTTTTGGCTCATGATGTCCTTACTGTGAAAGTCACAAAGGTCCAACTGTACCACAGGAACCTTGATTCTTGATCAGGTCAATGGCCCCAGTTTCTTGTCTTTGGTTTGTGTATTTGAAAGAGCATCCAGTGTTTGTTCTCCCACACCGTCACAACACTTGATTAAAAATGAATGGGATTACGCAACGATGAGTCTGTTTCGTGGCGGGCTACCTTCAAACACTGATCTCTCAGTGAGACAGTCTCCCAGGTTTCTTGTGGCTCTCCTCACAATGCACGAGTTGTGTTCAGTGTGGCTTCTGTGGACCTGCAGAAGATTCATTCAGCTCAGCTAATCTCAGGCTGATTGTGTGTCACTCACTGCGGGGAAACACTGTTGTAACTGTTGTTTTCGTGTAACCCCGCAGACAGTTTGTCTTCCCCCGGACGCAGTTTAAAGCCATATGGTCTGAATTTTCTGCTGACTCATGCACAAGTGCATGTGGGAGGCATAAGTAACGTTTCCATCTATTTGTTTATTTGTAGTCCCGCTCAGCGTAGGTTAGCGATAGTCTAATGCATGCTTAGTAATGCACTTTCATATCTGGATGTGCAGACAGGCTCTGCTGTGGGTGAGTGAATATCGGGATAAACAACCCAGCGCTTGATGTCAGACCAATCAAAGCGCGTCTGCCTCCAGTCTGCCTCTGCACTTTGATTCGCTGTCTAATCTCTTCAGGAAAAAACATATGTGCTGCATTAAGTCACAACAGTTAAGTAAGTTGATTAATTACACAGAAACATTAAACAACAGTGAGCTTGAATATAGGTTTATTACTTTCTGGCAGTTCTGTGCTTTTATATTGTCATGACATTTTACAGTAGTCGTCATTTAACATGTAGTTAAATGACGAACTGTTTAGCCCAGTGTGGTTAGGAGGAAATAATTTATCACGTAATATAAAGAATATGTAAAGAATATAATAAACATTAAACAATAGATTTCTCCATTAACCTTCTGTGAATGCGAGCTCCTCAGACGTCCATAAACAATAATCTATTAAGGAAAATCCTCAAAGCGTTTGCTACACAATCTAATATGTTGCCTGTTACAATTTTTGCTATTATAGATTAGTCACAGAAATATGATGAAGCAATTTCTGTAATTAAAAGACTTAAAAGCCTTGGAGAAAAAAAACAAAAACATGTGGAGCAGCTCCATGATAATCCGTTATTAGAAGCTCTGGCACACAAACAGCAGTGATGGGCTATCACAGAGAAACAGACCGGGCTGCAGAGGATGCGGGCTCCACTGATGCTTCTTGAAATGTATTGCTATAACCTTGTGAAAGGGTAACACAATAGGACAGAAGCAGGCCCGCGCTTCCTTTTGAGGGGCGAGGAAAACATGTTCTCACTGGGGCTGAAAGAAGTCTTCACCAGCTGCAGTATGAAGGCCGCTGCTGTCGAACGTGTGGGTTGAGTGTATATGTGCATATTTTACTAGTGGCACATGTGTTTGTATTCAAGGCGAATTGTCTTGGGACACATTCAAATGTATCTCCCTCCCTCCCTAAGAATATGTTATTATTAAGTTATTCAGGTTATTGACAGATATAGACTTTGTTGGTGTAATTGATGGCGTTATGTGACATTGTGGATTCTCCGCGGGGCAAAAAACCCTCCTGACAATGAGCCGGACGTGTGTACACAGGTATAACACAAAGTGTGACTCAGAATGGGAAGAACATGACGGAAATCATTTTCTGTGGATGGCAATATCAGTGTTTACATTGTTGGGACTGATTGTCGGCCTATTTGTGCCCAGAATAAATATCTCAATGACTGTCACATGCGATTTTGTGCAGACATCCATGGTTCCCAGTTGCTGTATCCTAATGACTTGATTCCCCTGACCTTCCCTCTAGCACCACAAGCTTCTCATTTGTGGCTCTGTGTGAAATATGGCAGCTCCTGCATGGAGTTTTATCAAAATTGGTTCTCACATCCATGTTCCTCTTAACATCGATTGTAAAAATGAAACTGATATCTGACTGTCCATCCAGCCCCATCGACATATCAAAATTGTACCTTGGCTGTGATTTGTGTGACGTGCACATAGAAGGAACAGTGAAAACTGTAAAGATTGTACCTGCTTAACATCCATATGTTATCACTGAACATTTCAGCATTTAGCTTAAAGCACCACTGAGTCTTCACTTGCTTTGACTTGTTAGCATAACAACGCAGACTTAGCACTAAATTGAGCGCATACCACCACCAAGACCCAACAGTCCATCTAAATTCAATTAAGCGGACATTCCCTGGAAAATTTCCGAAAAAAAAAAATAAATAAGAAGAATCGTGTATATATAATGCTATGTCAAGAAAGTAATACAAAATAATTGGATCCCTTTGTCCTGATACGCACCAAAATGCAATGGGTTCTTTCTTCTCCTGCGTCTCATTCTGACACCATGTTTTGTAGAAATCCATTCAAACAACACAAACCATCCAAACACAAAAAAGATTTCTGAATCCACCCCCTGATCGGCACCACAATTTAATGCGTTCTTCCCTCACCCATTCCTGTGCCTCCACCAAGTTCCATGGGAATCTGTGCTGTATTGTATAATGCTGCTAAATAACAGACAAACAAACAGACAAATGCAGATGAAAACATCATGTCCTTGGCAGAGGTAATTAGAAGGACACCCAGGGAGTGCACACCTCTGCCAAAGCTAATGGCTAAGGTTGCCAAAAAAAATCCCTGGGTCCGCCTGTTTATCCCACCTGCTTTAAAATTTGATGGATTCTTTCCTGGGTCATGTCCCACCCCTCCACAAAATTTCATGGAAATCGGTTCAGTATTTTTAGTAGCTAACAGACGAACAAACAGATGGAAAAATAACCTCCTTGGCAGGACAAAAATATACAAAATATCTAATATTCTCAGTTATGTAGAATTGAATCATAAATGAAAGCTGTCACCAAGTCAAGAAGAATAAAGTATTAGTGATCAAACTGCTAAAAAACAACATCTGATGAATCCAAATCTTCTTATAGATCACAGTGTTGGTATTTTTTCAGAAGTGATTATTCTCTCAGTTTGAGGATTTTTCTTCGAGTGGGACGTGTGATGGCCCAAAGAGAATCAGACCCAATCAACCCATGTGCCAGCACGTTTGTTTAATAGAGTGCTTCTTGGCTGGGCTTTTTAACACCATACATTATGCCACCGACACTCTGAGGGAGAGGAGCTGTGAACTGTGCAGCAGGAAATGAATGTGAAGTGACTGAAATGGATGCATACGAGCTCCTTTGGTGTTCAGTGCTGAGACGGGTCTATATGGATTCAGATTTATTTAATTTGAATTTTGATGTAAACCAGAATAATAGTATTAAATGCAAAAACTGTTGATGACACAGTGTATTTGGAACAGATCTGTAAACAAGGATCGTGATAGTAAGGGCATGGGTGTTATCTCCACTAATTTGCCATTTGTGTTGGTAAATTAGAGAAATTGTTGGATAAACAATATTAATTAAACTGTGATTAGAGGTTAATGGTGAAGTCATCATTAGATTGCATCACTTGAGACACGAGGAAAAAAACATTCAAGCTCTATGGAAGAGCTGGGCAAGTTGTCATACAGGCAAGATCATGCATAGACATGATCATCAAATATTTGATGTCAATACATTTGTTATGTCAATACATTATGTCAATACATTATGATTCTGTGGGAGCTGTAGCGTTTGAACTTTTTGATAATGGACAGATGATGCCGATATATTAGCAAGGAAACAAAGAGAGAGGGAACTGCCATCACTGGAAGAGGCATCAATAAATAAACAACATTAAAAATAATAGGAATAAACTCCAGTGTGTGTGCAGCAGGGATGTTTGTAGACTGCATGATTTAAAAAATGATAATGTGTATTGACGACAGCTGTTATGTCACCGACCTGCGTATTGTCTCCTCTTTCTCGTCTGTTCCTTGAAAGACATTGAGGTTATTTTCCAGGACTACTCTCCATCTGACTGAGGAACATTTAGACATAGACAACTGAGACTGAACAGCCGGAGCTCATTAAGTTCATGAAGAGAGGGGCAGTGAATGGAGAGCTGGAGAACTGAATCATTAACATTATTATGTTAAAGCTTCAAATGGCAGTCTGCCTAAAGAAAAAAAAGCCATTCTTTGACAGAGAAAGACGCTTCGCCATTTGTGTGAAAGTCGAGCTCCGATTTGCCGATAAAATGTCAATCAGCGTTTGACAGCTGGTTTTGAACATGTTTGTCTCTCTTGTCGCAGACGTGAAGCGTGTATTAGCGCCACTTACATCAAGAATAAAGGTGTTCAATGACGTACGGCTTTGGAAGTTGATTCCAAAGGGATGACAGCTGAAAAGCAGGAGGCGAAATACCCCCCCCCCCCACCCACGGTCTGTGCAGCAGCGTGTAACGTATCACAGATTCAAGATTGAAGCGTCTCCTCTGCTTATAAACCAAGGGGGAAAGCTAAGATTCATTTTATTATGTGTCGTAATATTAACAACTTCTTTTCCTAAAGATTTGACCTGTTCGAGAGCGACAATCACAGTCAGGATAAAATTGAGTGATGGTGTTTACGTATTTAAATAATTCAGTGGTGTGACCTGATATTTGGTGCGCACATACTCACATAAACGGCAACAGAAATGCAAATCTTACAGTGCAGAGTCTCTGTCTGTCATCATTCAGGAGTCAATGTTTGAAGGAAGCGTTGTTTATTCCTCACAAGGTGCAAAGATGTATCTGATCTAGCTTGAAAGAAAACCTCGTACCCGGAGTTGTTTCTCTCCAGCACAGTATGTACTTGTTAATTACAGTAGAACCTACATAGTCTATGTAATCTTGTCTCGCGCACAAAGCGGCAACATAATTTGGGTAAAGACAAGAGTGAAGCGTCTAAAGTTCAACCTTTATCCCGGTGGCACAACACAAAACAATCCCTGTTGTCTGAGGGACACAGTCCTCGGACATGAGGCAGAATTGTCTGGATGAGGACAGTTAATGTGTCCTCAGAATGTATGCATGGATTGAGCCGGATTAATCTGTAGAGCTCCTATTATTTTCTTTTTATTGCTATGTAGAATATAATCCCTGCTCCCAATGCTGGTATTTGGTTAAACTCAGAAAAAAGGGTAAAAATAGATCTAAGGCATCTGCAGCTCTGGTTGGCAAAGTGGAAAATGCAGATACATCATCATCACCTTCATCGTGATGATTCTGATTAACCTTTACAAAAAAAATCAGCGCTGCATCTAAGGTTTATTGGTGATTTGTTCCACCAAGGAGGTTATGTTTTCACATTGTCTGTCTGTTGGTTGGCAAACAGCTGGATGCATTGCCACAGAACTCAGTGGACAGATGTGGTAACGGTCGCAGAAGAACCCATCAATTTTGGTGCAGAAACAGATCAGGGAGCGATTCCAGGAATTTGTTTCACTTCCTTTAACATAGTGAGATGATGGGTTTTTCAACATTTACCCTGATTTCGCAAATGGATCTTGATGAAAAAAGAAATCAGGCACATTTAGGGAACCAGTATTGAAAAGTGCGTGCACTCTGCAGATACTAATGAAATCTGGATGTAGGGAATTTAAATGTGGTTTCATAGGGGCACGGTTTTGACATTTTATTTTATTTTCTATCAATCATTTTGGTCAAGAAAAAAACAAAGCTTGTAAAAAAATCCTCTTAAAACTGCTTTGTTTTGTCTGATGCACTGTATGAGCCAAAACTATGGAGTGTACCTCTATAAAGTGTTAGTAAAACCAACAAGCATTAACAGTTTGGGCTTTTCGCTTGAATAAAATGAACTGTCAGTTAATTAAGTGATTGATTAATAGACTCAGTGTTTCAGCTCTAATTGAAATGAATCATCTTGGAAGAAGGGGCCCACGTTCACCTCCATCCAGATGTTCATATTGACATGTGTATTTTAAACTCAATAGTGAGTAGTTGCTGAAACTGGTGGACGGCGGGAACAACCTCACATTGATCAGTGTGCTCTTGTCTGAACAATACCAGCGACTGCACTGACAAATGAATCAAGAAAACTTCTGTATCTTTACACAATGTGAGGCTGCACGTCATCTCCTCTGTGTCTGTGAAGGCAGGCGGTTGGTTTTGGTGAGCGCCATGGATGCATTTTGTGCTGTTGCGGTGAACCATATGAGAGATTGCTTCAAAGGGAAAATCACTCCGGGTTTGAATGGGGAAAAAGAGATTAGCGGCGCTGGCTTTCCATATTAAAGAAAGAGACAGAGGTAAGAGCTGTAGCCAGATCATTACCGCTCGCCTCTGTTAGACCTCGCTTTCCCTCTTTCGCTGATGACTCTCACTGAGTCATAAAGAACAGCAGCCTGGTGCAGCCATGAGGAGGTTCGCCTCACAGACTCAAACATTTTTCTCCTGAGTTATTATGACTGTTACCTGTTTGTGAGCCACGCCCTTTAAACAGAGCCACCGCACAACCCCCCCCCCCCCCCGTCAAACACAAAAAATACATCTGCGTCTGAGACTATAAAAATAATTCCTCTAATTACAGTCATTGATGAAAAATCATAGAAGCATTATCAACATTAATTATGTTACTAGTTCCTCTTGAAGCTTGAGAATCAGAGATGAAGAATTAGATAACTTCAGTTTTTTTCCAACTATTTCCTGTTTAGCTTTCACGTTAAGTTAAGTTTACTTTTCACAAAAACATGTTTTTAAAGATAGTTTTGGGCCTTTATCAATGGGACAGATTTTAAGCATGGAAGGGGGAGAGCAGGTGACAACTCACCTCTTAAAGCACCAGTGTGTACAATTTAGTGGGGATCTACTGGCAGAAATGAAATTCTGAATTGTGTCGTGTTTTCTTTCATGTACAATCACCTCAAAACTAAGAATTGTTGCATTTCTTGCACTTAAAATGGACCATTCGTATCTACACAGGGAGCCTCTTGCATGGAGTTTGCCATCTTTCTACTATAGCCTAGAATAAACAAACCAAAACAGCGGCTTTCGAGGGGCCGGGGGCCTTTTGCGTTTCTACCTCACCTGAAGGCCATTGGAGGTTCTCCTACTTGCTTTGGAAGGGAGTTTAGAGGGGGGGAGTATTCCGTTAGATCTGCAGCCCCGCAGCTAGACGTCACAAAATCCTACACACTGGTTCTTTAAATATTTCTGTCAACTTATTTGCCCATAAGACTTTTGTGAAAAAAGCTTTCTTCTCCTTCTACTCTTTGATTTCCAAGTCTTACTAAACACTGACGTAAAAAGCAAGTCTGATGAATGTAATATGTTTGATCGACAGTCACTTCATCTTTTAACCGAGATACAAACCTTACTGAGTGCCCACTAAGACTAACAGACCAGCACACTGGAATAAATAGAGTGAGTGAGATATATTGACTGGACAGGGAAAGAAGTGATTTGTGATGGAAGGTTAGCAGGACAGGATTTATGTCTTAAGAGTCTTGATGAGGGTAATGCACCAGTTAAGGACACAGATACCAACCCACAGTCAGTTTTTATCCTCCACAGTTGCAGCAGTGCAGTATGGGGGACTTTTTATTCTGAGCCAAAGCTGAGTAACGCTATTTTCTAAAACATTATGAGACATTTTAGTTTTTCATCGATACTTTCAAGCTTTGCCTTTTTTAAGTTAAATATCGGAGCTTTAACATCCATACAGCACCATTTAACTAAGAACAGTCAGTGATCTGTTGGGCTTTCATGTGAATGAACTGTGCTATAATGATTTTGATTTTGAAGTACAGGGCATAAAAGTGTCCTTTTAAATTTAAGAGAAATGCTATTTATTAGCTACGCATAAAAGCTGTGACTAACAATAATGCTCATGATTTAAAAAATCAGTTGAGCTTTTCATTTCAATTGCGCAATCATTAAATATGACTCAAGCTTGTCTGACTAAGAGTTCAACACCAATTCTCATCAAGACTTACATCCAATATGGAGAAGCTTAGAAATCTCATATTTAAGGAGCTGCAAACAGCGACATTTGGAAAGTTTGCTTCATTGAAACAATGCATGAATTATTTATTTGATTATCTTTATTTCTATATGCACAAGTACTTAGCATGAACCTACAGACAATTTGCGATGCACGTCACTGGATGGGATTTCAGACAAATACACAATGGTCAACTATAAAATACTAATAAATCAGCACAGAACAGACAGAATGACACAAGAAAAAGACCATGAAGGTAATACATGACTACATAAAGCATTTATTAAAATGTTGGAATCAGAAACAGACAGAGCACACTACCACTTAAGGAATCTCAATTTGTCAGTGTCAAACATGCAAAGCAATGTAATGGACGGGATTGATTTTATTATTTTGGACCAAATTAATGCAAATTGTCCCATTGATTTCATCTTCTCGGTGTCGGTACCGTTTACATTGCGTAGGCTTTTCTCCCCAGTAACTGAATGAGCATAACGAGGAACCAGTTGAGCTGTGTGGCAGCTGCCAGTGAGTTGGTGGTGTGATAATGGATGACTGTTACAAGAAGGGGCTTAGCTGGTTGTGAACACTGTGTTCTCCTCTATGTATCAGCGGGGCCACAGCTCCTGAATATGACAACAGTGTGGAGACTGGTTATACAGAGTGAGAGTTCCCGGTTTGTGAGTCAGGCTAAGTCTGCAGAGTGCACACCTGGCTGTTTACGACCCTGGTCGGGTGGTGTTTACTGACACAATGCTGTGTGTGTCTGTGTGTGTCTTCAGGACAAAGCTGTGTGAGCGTGTATGGTTTGGGGATAATAGCGTGTGCATCTGTCTTTGTATAATTGTACTTTTATGACCACAGTCGCCGCATGATGCTGGCGTTTGGTGTTTGATGACGCTTGTTGCTGGTGGATTTTGTGCAGCTGTCGTGCAGCGCTCTCTGCCGCGCCCGGGTTTGCTGTTTGTTCAGATGTGGGCCGGTGGTGTCATCTGCAACACGAGTAAAGTGTGCTTTGTCTAGAGAGGGGAGCCAACCATACTGTGTTTGCTGAAAACCAACATCAGCATTGGAAACAACTCTTTCCTGAGCAAACAGATTTAAACACAATAAGAGGGTTCAGTTTGGACGTTATCTCTTTCACTGCATGAAAGTTTACCCTCCACACAAACCTGAACAGTACATTACTCACATTTCTCCCTTTTATATAGCCTTGCACGTTTTTTGGCAGCATTTGGATGTTGCCTCAGTGCTTTTTTTGATGAAGTGCATTTACCAACTGCCCACCGCTGAAAACTGCCCATTTAATTTGGGGCCATTTAATTTTGGAAAACACCTTAATTTAACTTGCCTTTTAGATGTTATGTTACTTCCAGGGAAAGCTTAATAGTGAGTCAGCAGAGGAGCGGCCTCACTGCGCTGAATTTCATAGTAGCCTCAGTATATACTGCATTCAATTAACTAATTACTGCTCTCATCATTGCTCTGCAGCCAATACGTTGAATACTCACCAGCCATGCTGATGAAACAATTCTGAGAATAAGAATGAGAATAATATGAAGAGAATCGTTAAATATAATTACTGTGTATTTATGTAACCTACTGGTTTAGTGTCTGGTTCCTTTCTTTGGTGTCAAATGGTGATATATAACAAATGCATGTTTCCTTACTATTCACACACCCACATACACACATGTCTAAATGTCTTCAACTTGAAATTTTTCTTAAAATTTAAATTATGGGTATTTGCTTTGTGTCCTCATAATGTCAGTGAATAAACAGATGTCCCCACAACACGAGTCGACCACAATTTATTAGTGGACTCAGTAATATTAAAATCCCAGCTTTAGCCCTGAATAGTCTTTACAATATCTCAAATGTAACCATCCCCCCCATGACATTATAGGTGGTGACCGACAGCTGTGAACATTTTTTTGGAGTATCTGTCAAGTTGTAGATGACAGACTGGATTATCATTTTGTACCAAATAAAAGGACTTCTTTCTGCACTCCAGAAAAAAAAACTGTGACAAACGGGGCAATATGTAGAAATCTTTTTCAGTTCACTGAAGAATCACTAAAGGCAGCTTACGTTTTACAAGATATGTGCCTGAGGGGGCTTAATACCATGGACCTGGGTTAAAGGCTCAGTGGGTTTTAAGATGCAGCACAGATACTCTGAAATTGTAGTTGAAACTGAAAGATTTTTACTACATGTCTGTTTATCGACATTACGTTATGTTTATCAATGGGTATTACATAAAAAATTACAGTTTTATGTCATTATTTGAAAAATAAGGGACCTTGAATCTACCTCTGTGTACGGAAGGTGCTTTATAAATAAAATTGCCTTGCCTTGCCTAAACTACAAAAATGCTTATCATTTATTACAAGGCCAGTTTTTAGATGAAAGATTCTCGACATTAAATATTTCACAGTGACTCCAATATTGTTTCAGCCACATGGTCGAACTATAAACTCTAATCCATAGTCATTTTGAGCTGTAATGAAGTTACTGTACATCAAGCCAATGCAGTGAGCACATCTCTCCTATTGATATGTGAAGGGTGATTAATGTCACTGCCTACTTCATTGCAAGCCAATGAATCACAGTTGTAACAGTGCAATCTTGATAAGAGCCACAGAGAGACAATCAATACCAGCAAAGCAGGAAAGTACGTCTTGGGAGTTTGGTAATACTGATGAAAATGGAGGCATTTCCTGTCATCCATCAACTTGGCTACTAATCAGCACAGTTCTCTAATCAGCAATGAAATAAAACTGATGCAGCGTTGAAAGTCTTAAATACTTAATGTGGTCGAACTGTGGTTTGGTTAAGAAGTGGACATGTTTTCACTGGTTTCCTGCTTTGTGCTACAGTGTCAGCTCACACACTCAATGATTAATCAATACATTTAAAAAAAAAGGAGAGTAAAATTACCATTGTCTCCCAGATCACAAATGGCTGCCCTCCGGAAGCTTGTTTTATTCAACAAACACCTGAAGCTATAGGTTAACATCATAAATGGTACTGTTAAGAATGAATAGTTTATCAAAGTAGTTTTCTGTCAATTGATCCATCAAGCAATTGCTCGATTTCTTTTGCAGGTTGTTACCAAACTGTGTTCATAAGCAATATAGTGGCCGCTGCTGGTCAAAGTTTGGGAATGCAATGTTTTGCATGTTTTCGACATTTGACCCACACGTGATTCACCTTGAAGGAAAAACTAAATAAAAATGCATTGTAACTAAAAAAATTACAATGAAAATTTGAATTTGGACCTTTAGTAAAACTAGTAAATAAAGGAGGTAAATAAATGTAGGCACAAGCCCACACGCTTACACATGATTAATCTGTGCAGGCGTACAATGCACTGTAGGCAACTGAAAGTCGACAAACTCTCAAAACAACACAACACACAAACTACAATAATATGTAAAACACCTCAACAACAGCAAATGATTTTAAATCATTGAATAAGATTCTGAAGCTGTCATGAGGAATTATTGCATTGTTTAACACACCTTTGGTTTCACGCGTAACATCGTTCTATAAACAAGTGCTTAGTTGTATTTGGTTGTTTTCAGGAAACTACCATATGTCTATGACTGCTCTATAGTAGCACAGTCTTTATGATCTACCTTTATACATTAAATATTATTCAAACCTGATGTTTTTTCTGTCTTACTTTTTAAATTATTGAATGTGATTTTTGTTCATTACATGAATGCTCACTTTGTTATTTTTTTAATTAGGATGTTTTTTCGCTACACAAGATTACCACTTAGAATTATTGCTATTTCAGAATTTAATAATGTATTCTCGAGGGAAAAATAAAGCACGGTCTCATTAATTAACACAAGTCTCTACATTAGAGACTCAATCATGAAGTGTATCACAGGGATTTCAACCATTGCATCATGTACATTACGACAAAAGATAATCCAAAGCAAGTTTATTGGGTAAAATAATGAACATTTCAACCTTAACGAAGATATGATTTATTGCAGGACTGTTGCATTAGACTGTCTCAGTGAGTTGTTTCCTCGCTCTATCAGAAATTGACAGGCGAATGGAAAGGAATGAGTAGGTTGACTTCAGCCTCCGAGTGTCTCAATAGACCCGACTGATTTGTCTGCTGTTGTTAACAGTAACATTTCTTGCCTCAGGATGTTCCTAGAACACCGTGGTCGATTAAAACATAGCAGGGATGTTTCACGCTTTCCATTTAATCTTACATCAAGCTGTTGCCAAGGTGAATAGATTCAAAATCTTGACGGAGAAGCACAAGTATTGATGTTGATGTTCTGTTATGTGTTGTATGTGGATCGTTCATGTTTGGACACTGAGTGGTTTATCATGCTGACATTTGTTGTACCAGAAAAATCATGAATTGGCTGAAAAAGCAGTGAAATGAAAATTTAATTTGTATTTGTTTTGCTTTCATTGACAGCAATGTGGAGGTCATCTCTTTGTCTTTGTGTCTCTAAATATAATATGTGTGTTTTTGTACTTTCATAAAGATTTCATATTAGACCAAAATCAGGTTCTTGGTTGCTGACAGATACATTTTATGTTATATGAACCTCATTTTCTGAACATTACTGGAACAGAGTTGGGGAGATATGATGGACACGCAGATGGTGTTGAGATTGCCTCACAGGCACATGATATGTGGTACTTTTCCATCACACTCCTACACTAAAGTCTGTCACTTGCAGAAGTGAAGGCAGTTGTCAAAGGGAGATCATCAGTGTATTGACTGTTGGGTCACCGACACATTAACCAGAAAGACAAGAACCTATAGACCAGAGTAAGGATTGAAACAAAAATTTATTGAAAAAACTATATGGAATATATATATATATATATATATGAACCTTTTCACCTCTCCTGTAACATTCATGAACAGGATATCAAAGCACAGCTGAGGCCTGGAAAATATCCTTTTGGGTGCTATTACGGAGGCATCGCGTCTGTTTGCAGATGATGTTGTTATTTTGGCTCCATCGGACCGTGACCTACAAAGTCCACCAGAGCCGTTTGTAGTTGAGTAGGTTTTGGTCTGGGTGGTGGATTTCTCAGCTCAGGCTCGGGAGGGGTATCCTCCGAGCAGAAGAATCCAGCTACCTTGGGGTTTAAATCACGTGTGATAGTAAACAGGATAGTAAGATTGACCAGCCTTTGGGGACACTGGTTGCCATCCTGCAGGCTTTGTATCGACAAAGCAAAGCTCTCAGTCAATCTTAGTATTGCTCTCACCTTCAGTCAGAATCTCTGACTCAAACAGATGCAGTCAGCAGAGGTGTTGGACCTGTTTCAACATGAAAGCACGAGGAACTTGTTATTGAGATGCACAGTGAGAACAGCCAGTTTGTGTGATTTGAATCACTTGGTGAGGATGACCTGTGGCCTACCTTCAGAGGTGTTGTGAGCTTGACTGTCGGAAACTGATTTTTGGGCTGCTCTGCTTATACCCTGTGCCCAGAATAACCCATTCAGAATGGATCTTGTATTCCCACTGCTTAAACTAACATGTGTATCTTTTCACACTCTATCCTGTTTGCTCTTGCTCCCACAGATAACCAAGCAGCAGCTTCAGCAGACCAAGGATCGTTTCCAGGCCTTCCTCAACGGCGATACACAAATTGTGGCTGATGAAGCGTTCATTAACGCTGTGCAGAGCTATCATGAGGTACCAACTCGCCATAACAGTAACAGCACAATCACAGTCAACCATTTTGTTGTCTGGGGACGTGACGCTTTCAAATTAGTCACCAAATGCCTCGTGCTTTTACGTCATTCGTACATGTGCATGCCTGTCTTTTCCTCTACAAAAAATGCTGCTGGATGTTCATCAGCAATTCACACCTAGATAGCAATTTTATGACAATTTAATGACACACGACAACAGCATTGTCGTCTATGCATCATATCCTCTGCATAACCTTTTCAGCATATTTAAACCAGGAAGCGGACAGCTTTCAGTCTAAAAAGAACCAGAGTCTCTTGCTATTCCATGTCAGAATGCTTGTATTCAGACGGCTGAGTGGTAAAATGGTGGCTGAAGCTTTTCACTGCACAAATTATGAGTCAGGCCGTGTGGCTGACACAGCCATCTTTTCCAACCTCACTATTCAATCTGCAGATGAAAAAGTCATTATTACGATGCATACAGTACAAAAGGCACGGCAGATAGTGGGGTACGTTAAAGGCCAAATCCCTGATGGAAAAACAAGCGAAGCCATTATGAAAAACTGAAGTCTGAGATTGGACCCATCAGGAAACACATAGAGACTGCGGTGGAAGTTAATTACAGCATGACCCCTGCGTAGTTTATAATATTGAATGTAAATGTGAAATATACTAGCAGTTAAAGCTGGGAGGGTAAAAAGTAATATGATAAGAACTAAAAGTGTGGGTTTTAAAAATGAACCTGATGAAGGCTTTAACATACTCTGTGTACCCAAACTTATATAATGATGCTCACTGCAAAAGAGGCTCAAGTGAAAGTGAGGAGCAGAAGTGTCATGGACCATAATGAGTGCAACCAAATTCTACCCAAACACATTTTATAAAGTGAATAGCAGTGTGAAGATGCGTATATGAAACATGGAATATGACATAACCATAATTCACATTGTAGCTCTGCTTATGTTTCCTGTAACCTTTTACTATAAAGTTATAAATGCCATTAGAAAATGTGTTCCTGGGTGTTAAAGGCCCTCCCTTCGAGATGAGCTGTATAATATATCCTTTTTTAATGTCATCTAAGACTTGTGACAGCGGCTGTTGAAACAATTATGTTTTGAAGTACTTTCCATTAAATGCAGCTAAAATGATATTTCTTATTGCACTTGTGTGACAGAAGCTGTGTAAAACATCCTGGAAAATATGCTGAAGATAAGAATAATTGTCAACACGAGAAATCAATGTGGCCCACTTCTCGTTTGAAGAAGTGTCTTTGCCAGAGTTTATTACCACACTGACGATTGTGGAAAAACTGATTCTTTGGCCACATTTTAACTTGAAAAAACTTCGTACGTATACGTATTTTAACTTTTTCTTCTCTTAGATAAATTAGCACCTCGTCCACAGTGTGTATTTCACTTATCTCAAAATATATTTAATTAACAAACATTTTTTAATTCATACTAATTTCCTCATCCACTTAAAGTGGCCTCTTTATTGAAACAGTGACAGCGACGATTATTAGTGACATTATGTATGAACAAAAATGTTCCTTACGCTGTGGTCGGAAACCAAAAGACTGACTTGAGATCTTATTCATTTCAGCTGCACGCTTTTGTTATCCACTGAGACGTACACCCAATGACAAGGATAATGTACCATTGTACCGTAATGTTTCAGGACAGTACTTGTTTCTTTTTAGCCATAATGGATGCTGAGAACAAAATGTGACTGTCAGAGTGACAAAACCGTCAGCTCTGGTGGTTACTTCACTTGATGCTGTGACAATATGGCCTTGTCTGTCTCTGTCAGTCTGTCAGTAGCAGGGGACAGAAAGCAGTCTCGGCCGTGTCGAGTTAATGTTTTTTATTCAACTCAAAGAAAAACAGTTTAACGGTTTCCTTTTGCTGACGCAGACAGACATTTACTGTTTGAGAGAAATTGCAGAAAAGCTTGCATGGAAATGAACTGTAAATATGAGTCTATCCAGAAGTCTCATTCTCATCATTGCTCATTTAAAAGAAGTGCTTCTTTTCTGTGAATGTTTAACTCTTGCTCAACTACAGTTATTGACATTGGTCTCTCACATTGTAGGTGTTCCTGAAGAGTGACCGTGTGGCTAAAATGGTCCAGAGTGGTGGCTTCTCGGCCAATGATTTCAGGGAAGTGTTCAAGAGGCACATTGAGAAGCGCGTGCGCAGCCTTCCAGAGATCGACGGTCTGAGCAAGGAGACGGTCCTCAGCTCCTGGATGGCCAAGTTTGACACCATCTACCGTGGTGACGAAGATCCACGCAAGGCACAGCAACGCATGACCGCGAGCGCGGCTTCCGAACTAATCCTCAGCAAGGACCAGCTGTACGAGATGTTCCAAAATATCCTCGGCATCAAAAAGTTTGAGCACCAGCTGCTTTACCAGGCCTGCCAGGTGAGTTCCTCAAGCCAACAGGGCATTTCCATCAAAAATAACATTTAGTCTTTAGTGAATATTTCCAACAGACACCACAACGTCCAGTTCCCAACAGCTATTACATGTGCTGCAGGTTATAATCTGTAGATCCTGCGTTTTGCCTGAAGTTGACCCCAGACTCGCTATTAAACTCGACCCTTAGATGCACTAATCTAATGTATTGGATCAGTATCAGCACTCAGACCGGCCTTATTGAGTGAATGGGGTATCGCCATGACATAATCAATTAATCAGTTTCTTTGACGATGTCTTTACAAAATTAATTAATTCAGTCGGTCAAACCTTGGCCTGATTTTACCCTGAATATAAAAACCATTCCAATTAGCTTCTAACAGTAAGAGATAAAAGGATACATTTGGGAAAAGGGAGAATCAGATCAGTGGATCCACAGTTCAGAGGTGACCCAACGACCAAACTGTCCAGTTGAGTTAACTGCAATCAAACTTATTTACATTCAACAGATACATTATCTAAAATTTGTCAAAATAAACTGTTAAATGTGTTGTTAAAAGGGAATGATGCTTGCACTGTGTATTTGGTCATTTATTAGTATTAAACTCGTAATTGTTATCTATGGTATCTGTCTAAGTTAAAAGATATATCTTCTGATAACATGCCAGCAATACTTCATTGTTTATATATTAGTGGACACTGGGGTGCTTCTGTCAGACATAACTCTCCTTCCCTTTCTGTCTTCACTGCCTTACTGCTCTCTGCGGGAATGCTGAAAGCAGCACTAATCTATTCTTCCTTCAGGAGCTTGATTAAAAGTCTTATCATGGCAGGATTTGGAGGAAGCCTCCAGATTTACATCTGCTCATCATTTAATGTATGAAAAAAACCCTTACCTCTTCAGTACATTTAAATCTAGTGAACACCCCGTTTGGAAGCCAATGACTTTAAAATGCTGAGTTTCCTTGGAACCAGCGTCATCCCTCTTTCAACAGTTGCTAATGTCTGCATATGGCAAGAGGTGCTGTTCAACAAATTAGATTGTTCAGTATTGTTCAAATGTCTCTGTTGGCAGAGATCGATACTGGCTCTGTTCTTTGCAGTGTTCATTAGTCTGATGCCTCTAATGCTGCGGTGCAATACATCGCCACAGCCTCCAAATCCAGTATGCATTACCAAGTCTTTGAAGATGCTTAACCTAGTTTTCTTTATCTATGTGCTGGCAGCAGAGCTGTAAGTGTAGGGTCCGAAATCTGCATGCAGGAGGTAAAACCGTGTGAACACAAGCCACACTGAGCAATACAGAGCTGCTGAAAAACATAGAACAATACAGCATCATGAAGGCACTGATGTTGCAGATGTATGTGTTAGTGTGTACAGATTAATACTGGGAAGTCATATTTATTTTTGACACAACAGGTAAAGGTGGCGTCCCGGTCCTAGTTGTGAGAAGGGACCGATTTGGGAAGGAGAATTAAAATGTATAATTTCATCCAGTTGCTTTCTCAGCTGTTCCTGGAGTCGTCCCTCTCTTTTCAGTTGCTGTTGTTCTCAGAGTACTAACGGCGGCTTTGAGCATCTCCCCCTAAAGGATCAAATCCACACTTAAAGGAGAGGCTCAGGGCTGCTGGGATTTGATGAAAGGTTTTCATTGACTGGCTGAAATTCAGAGGCCAGGTTCATTTTGCTTTTTTGGGGGCGATTTCCATTATTTGTAGTTACATCTAAACAGTAAAAAGCAAGCGCTGGTCTATTTCCGTCTCGTGCTGAAGTAAGAGCAGCTCCTGGAAATGACTAAGACTGATTGGTGCGGCCAGCAGCTGTTCCAGCCAGACACTGAACCACTCGGCTCCCTAATGGCGGCAGAGTTTTTGTGGCTGTGGAGACACCAAGCATGACCAAACAACTGTAAGGAAACGTTTGGTGTCTACACTGCAAAAACCATAATGTGTTGCCGACGGTCAAAGAAGGGAAAAGATTTGTGATTGAGAGTCTGGCTGTGGTATGGTTCACAGTTTGTTTGTTTAGTTTCAGACAAACAGACGTGGCATGATTCAGTCATATATCTGCAGACTGTCGAGGGAAAAAGTAGACAAACAAGATATTCTGCTTCTCCAATATTCTTTAACAAAAAAAATATCTTGTGCACATTAGTTAGTGGTAGTGCAGCACACTCCGCACACCATGCACCGGATGACATTTACCACATTCTAACAGGATTCTGTAAAAGCATTTGTGATGCTTACAGTGACATTTGTTTCTAAACTGGTTTGTGTTGAAAGAAAAATCCCAGAATAATCTTGTTGACACTTTCCAGGGAAAAAAAGATATTTGATATCGACATGTATTGACCTGTATTAGCATGTTTCATACAGCTTGTGCTTTAGGTTGTAGCGATGTTTCCTTACATTTAATTTCCCACGATTTCACATCTCTTGTGTATTAAGTTTTATTAGATGAATTTATCACAGTGAGCTTTACAAAAACACACACAGCTTAAACCATGGTTTTATGTGTCTATTTTTAGAGTGCTTTACCATTAGCGCTGCATTAACACACAGCAGACGGAACAGGATTAGCGGTTCACGTTGGTGTGACGTCAGCAGAATTTGAAGACGATAAAAGTAAAGACCACATATAGGGGGTAATTTTGGGCGGTAATGGCGTCTGGCATTGCTTCTCTGGCCATCCTTGAGGATGTAGCAACCTAGTATCATCAGGCTGTCTGTAGGAACAGTCCTTCAGTCCACAAAGTACCAGCAAAATGTGTCTATAGCATACTAGAGCACTTGGCTGGAGCAGAGCAATCTAATCGCATGACATGTTGACATGTACCAAAAAAGAAATGATTATCAAATCCATTTACCATTAGACATGTAGGAACATTTCATCAATCATCAAAATCCAAATGATCTATTTTCTGTCCATCAGCGTATCACTTAATTGACTAATCGTTTCAGCACCAGTAACGTTAACCCTTACTACAGTATGTGAGGGTTTAAATCCCTGATATTTAGTCACATCAGCAGATACTCCCACTAAAATTATTCCTTAATCTCAAGCGGCTGAGTAAATTACCCAACCCTTGATTCGTCAAAGTAAGGCGGAGGCTCATCGGAATGAGACTTTACCCCCACAGTCATAAATCATGGCCTGTGGGCCTCCCAGACTGACAGACCATATTCAAATCCGCTTTCCCTCTTTCAGGCTTTGAAGCAACTCCCTCTTCTTCTCTTTAATTTGTCTTGTCAGCCACTGTTAGTTTGGAAATGAGGCCTGAGCTCTTCCTGGTTGAGCCTGCATCTGATATAATTTTGTAATGGAGCCTCTTCACTGCACACGGGATAGGGAGAGGATGAAAGCATTTGCTATGCCCAGCTACCTCTAGGCTGAAAAGGCAGTGGTGCTGAAATGCAGGGGGAAGCTGGATGGAACCTGCTTGGTTTTAAATTTAGACAATGTTTATTATGAGGAGAAAAAGAGTCAGTGCCCATGAGCTTTCTTCGCCAAAAGCAGAGGATTTGGACCTGTCACATTTCAAATCAAATAGTTGCGACTATTTTTTCAATGTGTTCAAGGTTAAATTGAATGTCGTAGCATTCAAAAGTGCATTTTAATCATTAGGGTTAGGGGTTAGGGTTAGGATAGTCCTCTGGCACGGGTACTGCATTCGCCATTGGGGTTAAAAGTAGTATTTCTTCCTTTTCGCCAGCTCAGTTGGTCTCTCCCTACCTGCCCTTTTCCTGCTGAAACACCCAATCACATTTGGCTGTTACTCAAGTTAAAGTGGTCTGTAGCTGATAATTAATAAAACTAAATGAGGAAACAGGAAGAGGTTGGCAGGGAGGGAGAGCCAATGAGAGATCCAGACTCTGATGATGAGAGGAGGAGTACGACAGGGAGAGATCAACTGAGTCAGGGAAGAAGAAAAACTTCTACCTTCAACCATAAAGGCTAATGCAGTCACTGTGGGTTTGGTAAAAGGAGAATTCTATGCAGTGTGTGTGTGTGTGTGTGTATTGAAGGCAATGTGGTCCGACCATTGCTCTCAGCTCTAAACTTGACTTGTTACTTCATACGTCATTAAGTCTATGTTTCACTGTAACATAGTGAAAGAGGATTTTTCTACCATGTACACATGAGCACATTTTGTAATTAGCATGCCTTGCATGTCTCCACACTCACAAAAGAGAAGCGTTTTCTCACATTGTGCACTTTTCTAATACACACACACACACACACAGCAGATCTAAATATAGACCAGCTGCTTCGACTCCTCCAGGTCCCATGCAGCTCCAATCTAGTTCTGCCCGCCCAGTCTTTGTTCTCGACAAGAATCCACCCCTGGTCGGCCGTGTTGTCTGTTGCTTATGTCCCAGCATCCACCTGGGAATCTGTTATCAGCTGGGCGGTTAACTACCCACCTGCTTCTCCTCTGTCACCTTGAACCTGCTGTCAGCTTGGCCAGCACTGGGGCAGTGTCACCTTTATTAAGCTGCGTTCTGCTGTCAGCTCGAGTAACATAGAGGGAAACTTACCTTTTAGCCAGTTTTATTTCATATGGGATTGCCTGTCCACCTACATCAGCCTGTGGGCTGCTGACAACTGTGACCTTTCAGTAGTGGTGGGCCTGTGCAGATTGGGGTGCTGTGGGGCACAGTAGGGGGTGGCTATTAGTTCACCTGCACACTGACCTCCAGTTCTACTTCCTCCCACAGACAGAACTGCCTGTGTTTTTCTCTCCTGTCAAGGCAGAGTCGGAAGTAATAGCAGATACCGGCCCCCTCCCCCTTCAGATTACATGCGTCAGAGTCACTCCTCTCACGTTAGACATTTTGTAGATGAGCTGCCTCAGTATTAAATTTAAGTTCTGAGGTATTGCTGACAATTTTGCAGCCTTGAAATTTTACCTGGACATATAGATTTAGGTTGGTTGTGTTTAGTGAGATGGGGGGGGCACAAAGATGACAGTAGAAGCTCAGCGTCAGTCAGCGACAGCCAAGCGGCTGGATTTCCAGGCATGGCACTGACAGTTGTTTCGGGATTGCTGGCACTGCAGTCCGACGGTGCCCAGAGCTCGGAGTGTTTTGACAGGCAGCACAGATCGTCAGCAGCAGGGGAGAAGAAGCTGCTCGAGCACAGCTCAGTCAGGAAGGCAATCAGTATGTGTCACAGTTATGGTTGTGGTGAAATCTATTTTTCCACAACTGGACACGACAAGGAAAAAAAAACCCTCCTGCTTGTGAGACTTCCCACCACAGGATGATCAGCACTGTTTCAGCCTCACTGCGTGGCAGCACAGTACTGAGTACTACTGTGCTGCGTTTCTTCTGCAGCTGGTGGCACAGTCTGATTACGTGCTCTACTAAACAGGAACTCTGGGTTATGTAGCGGGGTGGCTGCTCAGTGGCCAGCACTGGTAATACACTAGACTTGACAGTTCACACTAACTGTTATCTATTCAAGAGGCCATCTGGTTGACATCACTTCATACCGTCCAGGATGATGAACAGAGCCATTTCCAGAAATTGGTAAAGTGGGAAGAATTCATACAATGATTTTAACAAACATGATCTGTATGAGCAAGAGCACTATTTCTGCAAGACTGCTGTTTTGAAGTCAATCAATAAACAGATCACCCGACACGTGTTATTGTTTACCTCCTCCATGTCCTGTTTGGTACTTGATCTCAGCCGGAGCTTGTGCTCTTAACGGCTGCACCGAGACTTCAGCTGCTTCTCTCTTTAAAAGGATTGTTGGAAAGGCAGAGAATCAATGTAGCAAAACCGAAAAGACAAGGCCTTTCAATGTAATAGGAGAGTGAAGTACCCTAATGCACAGAGAGGTCAGCTCTGGCACTCGGCCCAACAGCAGGAGATCAGCACAGTGAATCATACATAGAGTCAGGTGATCAGTTAGACAGAGGTTCAGAGGTGGAGAAAGTACACTATGTGTTTGGGGAAAATCCAAAAATGTCCACTGCATTTTACTTTTCTATACTTTTGTCTTCATTCAGGCTATACTTGTAAAGAAGTGAAAAGTGTATATTATGTACATATTCCCTGTATTTGTATTCTATTGTCTTTCCTAATGCTCTCATTCTGACTATCTGCTGCTGTGACAAGTGAATTTTTCTGACACAATGTCAATAAAGTTTTATCTTATCTTAAATTATGTTATCGTTCCCAAACTAGCCAGGAAAAAAACCAAACATCAAATCATAATTGCCTTTCAGGGCATCTTAAGTTTATAAGAAGAGCATTTTAAAGCAACAGAAACACAAAACCTACAATATTATAAATTACATTTGCTGCTGCTTTGTATTAAAATAAATGTTATGCAAACTTTTTTTTGCATACTAATGCAGACAAATTTCAAAGTATGTTTGTATTCATTGAAACTTTCAAGGGTTTGAACCTCGCTTTGTCTACTTCCTCAAAGTTGGAGATGAATAAAATAGAAACTAAAAGCTTGTATCTTATACAAACTAAGTAGCCTATGGAATAAATGTCTTCATATTTTCTTCCGAAGAAACGTTTGTCAACAAACTGCTTTTAAATGATTTGTACATCTCAAGGATTTTGAAATGTATCGACACTAGGGGCAAGGCAAGGTTGATTATATTTGTCAGTAAAGACTCAGACAACAGGTTTGCGACTCCCCAGGTACGACTGCTCGCAGATATGTCTCAATGAGTCTGTGGTCGTCAGAGAGGATGTGGTGTTGACTGGTGAGTCACAGCATCGAGCCCGACAAGAACTGGGCATTATAGCTGAGAGAATAACTGAGGGAGTGAAGCACAGGAGAGCCAGAGAGAGACATCAGCCCTCTCTTCTATTTCCTTGTGTCGGCTAATATAAAACTCTCATTCATTATTGATGTGAGAGAACCCTGAATTCTTCTGCTTTTCATTACTCCAGGGAAAAAACCAGGCTAACAGATGTCAGGCATCCTTGCCCAGAGCTGAAATTGTCCGATGCTAGCAGTTTTTAAATTAAATTTTCACAGTTTTTGTTCCCTAAATTATGCTCAAACTTTGAATGTGTTTCAATGTCTTAATTTACAGATAAGATCTTTATATTTCTTCTCTCTATTCAACCATGTCAGAAAGATGAATTTTCGTTCTGCTGAAAAGAGAAAATTTCCAAACACTCAACAAGGAAAAAATGAAAAGAACATCTCCACACACTCGTCCATTCACGGTCACTATGGTGATGGCTGCGTGGTGACGGAGGGATGAAGTTTCTTTTGATTTAAATTTCGATCTAATAGTGTGCCACCCCATGCTGCTATGATTGTAGCCTGTTAGAACAAACTCTGATTAGCCTTTCTATGCTCTGCTCTACCATTTGCATCAGTACCATTCAGAACACCTTTTGGATTTGCCTTGACACGTTTGCGTCTCCCCGCAACCGCTGCTAATCTAGATTTCTGTCATTTACATTAAAGTTAACCTTAAAGCTGTTTGGTGCATTTTACATTCAGTCTTTCTCATTAAATAACACTGTAGTTTTCAATGACGTTTAACAGTCTGATGATTCTTGACCAATGGACAGGCGGTTCCGACCATGTATACTGGCGTCTGCTATAATGAACATATTGATCGCATTTCTTTTCTCAATAAACATTTGCTACTTAATTTTTTCATCCATGTTTGCTAGCTTTCGTCTTCTTCCCTGCCTTTACAGGCACATTGCTTAACTTTGTTGCATGTTATCCCTCCACCAATAGTTTGGTTGAATAGTTTGAAACCATAGCCGTGGTAATGAGGTCTCGTTGATACACACGCTCGACCCAGTGTGCAGAAGAACTTCGATAAATGACAGAAACCATCTTTGAGAAAATTGTATTCATTGACCTTCACTGCAGCCAACCTCCAAGTGGCCATCGAGATGCTTTGGCTTTGCTTTCGGGGAGATGTCATGTCGTCCATCTTTATAAACAGTCTATGTGTGCAACCAATGTCAGGGTTCACATTACACCACCTGGGACCCAGTCGTAAAAGCATTGCTCAATAGTGCCTCCAGAGGCCAATAAGTGGACAGGGTGCCTGTAAATTACCTTCATCAATGTACAAAATTGTCGCCCCTCCATTACTCACTCTGTTAACATTTTGCCATTGCAGCAGAGATCTGGGATCCTCTTCTGTCCCTTCAATGCAACAACAACCCTTCATAGCAACAGTGGCTTCAATAAATTTCTTATAATTTAAGTAAATAAACAGGATTTTATAAATTATTTAGGAAATTAGTAGGAATGAAAATATAAACATCCCTCTTTTATACAAGCTCATTTTTGTGAAGGTCACAAGGGGCTGCACATATGTATGTATTTCATATGTACATTTCCAAATATTGTAACAAAACCCCAAAATATGTCATTATATGTTACCAAACAAAAAATATAGGCTAATTAAGATTCATGTGTTGTAGGCATAAGGTGGAGAGATAAACGTGGCTTGGAGATGAGGTTGACCTTGACCTTGGACCCTGGCCCCTAGCCCCTGGCCTCTGGCCCCTGGCTGTATTCAAGCATTGCGAACTCATTGACCTCCTCCTCTGTGTTTATCAATAGCTGGACAACCTGGATGAGCAGGCTGCACAGATCAGGAGGGAGTTGGATGGTCGTCTTCAGATGGCGGACCAGATTGCCAGGGTGAGTCAGAGTCTGCGGGGGACTCAGGATTGTTTCTAATATGCTTTGTCGTATACTTAATATGTCACTAATATGGTGTGGCATCAAGTGTGAGCTGCCACCCACAGAGGAACAGACTTTTTTTTGTAGAATGCATATTTGCCAACATTTATTGTATATCTTTTACACTTAATTAGCTATCCATAATCTAATAATAACTTGGATTTTAGAAGCTGAATCATTTACTTCTTGTCATCAAGGCTTTGGTTCAGTACTGAATCTTCTCCGGTTCTGTCAACAGGGTGGTAAATTCCCCAAGTTCGTGTCTAAGGAGATGGAAGCCATGTACATCGAGGAGCTCAAGTCTTCAGTGAATCAGCTGATGGCCAATCTGGAGAGCATGCCCGTGTCCAAGGGTGGAGAGTTTAAACTGCAGAAGATGAAACGGGGACACAACACCTCCATCATCGACATGGGCCAGGAGGACGAGAACACACTGTCCAAGTCTGATGTGGTTCTGTCCTTCACTCTGGAGGTACCCTGCATGAGCAACGACGCTATAGAGTAGTCACGTGAATGTAAAAACCTCATTGCAGTACAAGGTTTTAACCATTCGGACACATTTCTCAGGATTTCTGTCTCTAGCCACATGGAGCGAACATTATCCCATTCGAAAGTCTAAATTCAAATAACTCATAAATCAGAGCTGTCGTCAACTCCTCGTCAGCTCCAGACTAAGTATAGAAACAGATCACAGACCTGTACCAGGGGCCTGAACAGATGTTGTCTGAAGAACAGACTGACAGACTCACACAGACACGCACACACACAGACACACAAAAACCCATTCACCTGCTCTTTAACGGGGAACGTGAGTCATCTTGTTATCAGCATGTCTGCGATGAGCTATCACCACCGCACAGGGAGCCATCACACCTCATGCCTTATGATGCAGTGCTATTTCAGAATCAGGAGGTACACAGTGTGCATGAATATGACACTATTTTTCCGTTCCTTAACACAGATGTGGGCACACAACATGGATTTTGAATGCTGCGATTATTTGCACAATAGTGGCAATTAGGTATTTGTGTGAGGTGGTAAGTGCGCGGTGTTCCGGTGAAGCCTAATTTTCAAGTTTGTTTACTTTCCAACTGATTGGCTGCAGCAGCTGCCAGAAATCCCTCAGCGACAGACCTGGGAATCCTTCAGAGAGTCGAGCTGGAATCAGCTGCAAGTTAGAACAGAAAACCTTTAGCATTTTGGATCCCGGTATATGAGAAATATTGGTATCATGATGATGCTCAGGGACGATCGTGATATGATCTTCACATAAAGTATAAGTTCATGTTTATGTATCTTAATGTTTTTGTTTACTGGTGCTAATTGAGCGTGCATCTGTAAGATAACAGGACCGATAAACCATATGCAAACAGCGACAGTCAAACTTTAAATTGGCGCCATGAAGACATCAGTGGATCTGGTGGATGGTTTGTCCTCCTAACAATTTACAGCTTCGACATAACCACCACCCCTGGTGATTTAGGATTCTGTTTAAGGTTTGATGTAGTAGAATAAACCCATAAGCAGCTTTCCTCTATAACCTATTTTCCAAGAGATGACTCACTCCTCATCTACAACCTTCACTGAGGCTTCTGTGCTTCCCAGGTGGTGATCATGGAAGTGCAGGGGCTGAAGTCTCTGGCTCCGAACAGGATCGTCTACTGCACCATGGAGGTGGAGGGAGGCGAGAAACTCCAGACCGACCAGGCAGAGGCATCCAAGCCAACGTAAGGGCCTACGCATAACATCAGAATTAATGAGATGCCTGTATGCCTGTTATTTAGACTTGATGTCATTGATCAGCCCTTTAAGACACGAATGAGACATTATTAACACAGTTCATCACCATCGCCCACATCCCACTCATTATCACACATCAGGTAGGTACGTTCAATGTGTAATTCACTCTATATCCACTATGGCAGGTCCCAGCAGTTTGCACGTATCCAAAAATACATTGTTCCCTCACTTCTTGTTCATGCCAGAATGATAACAAGGTCGCGGTAAAGGAAAAAAACACACATCTTTCACTAGCCACATCTGCCTTTAGTCCATATTGGACGGCACAAGATGGAAGAGAAAGCGTCCATGAAACATTCATGCAAATAGGAGCTATTTTAAGGTCCAGATACCTTCCTCTGATCTCCCTAAATCAAGAGCCATTTTATGAAGAGAGTATGAGAGAGATGGAGGAACATGAATGAGAGAAGGGATTAGAGGAGAACATGTCGAGGGTTGTGTGTGTGTGTGTGTGTGTGTGTGTGTGTGTGTGTGTGTGTGTGTGTGTGTGTGTGTGTGTGTGTGTATGGGAAAAAACATGTTTGAGATAAATGCATTAATGTGCATACTACTGCAGGTTATTTGCATACAGTAATTGCTTGTATTTGGTGAATGTGCTCAGACTGACATTCTTGCTATTGTATATTTACACTTTACCCCTGGTGAATTATTGATTGAAGGGTTCATAGTGTTCTAATGTTTCCATTAGAATGATTTTCTTTGTAATTGTGTAGTAATTCTTCAGTTGTTTGTTTGTTTTTAGCCACACAGTCGTATATTTTGGAGAAAGAACCGTAAGAGCGCAAGCACTGACACATCCATTTATAGACCTTAGATTGATCCACAAGGTCACCTTCATGGCAGCACAATGCCTCCATCTGACATCCACACAGCTCACCACCAGCTCCTCACCATCACTCGGCCGCTTCTCTGCTCTCCACATGCTGGAACTGGCTAAATGTACATTAAATCACAATTAATTATGAATGTCAGAGGTGGTTACAAAAAAAAACAGCTTTCCATGGTTTGAAATTGACACCATGTCCTAAATACCTCACAGAGAGAGAGAGAGAGGGTGAGAGAGAGAGAGAGAGAGAGAGAGAGAGAGAGAGAGAGAGAGAGAGAGAGAGAGAGATTCAGCTTGCGTTTATATTGTATCTCTGAGGCGGCACATGGCAGCATGACATGTTGGCAGCCGCCTATAACAGCAAGAGGTAACAAAAAGCCTATATACTGTATGTTGTGTAACGTGATTAGAGGAAAACGTGTTCACCCAGTGTTTTTGTCCCTTAATCCTTCGGGCTTATGAAGGTGGAGGTGGTTTATGAGGTTTGGTCGTTATCAGTGAATGACTCACAGTTTTTCACGTTCACATGCCCACATGTATATTGAAAACAGTGTTGGTCACTTTAATCTCTCCTCATGCACATACTGGCCTCAAACAGATCTGAGCTTGTAAAAGGTAAAGTTTGTCATTTTTGGAGGAAAAAAAAGCTCATTTGTTTTCTTGCCAGGAGTTTGATGATCAATACCACTCTCAATCCCATTAGATAAATATGTCGCTGGAGCCTGCAGCTGATTAACTAAGATTAGAAAATAGAGATTGGAAACAAGAGGAAACTCTGTCCAAAGTCAACAACTCTCTGAATATCACACAAAGCTATTGTGTTTAATCTGCACAAACACTTATACAACTGACAGTTTCTAGTTTTATGAAGATTATTAGTCATGTCTTCACTCTTGGAACCACCGCAGACTCAAGGAAGTTCATATTCAGTCAAAATTGAAATGGTATTTCAGTAAAAACAAAGTGAAAAATCAAGTGGGTATTTTCTTCGTCTTTTTGGTACCAAATTTCCTCTTCGTGTTTCTGTTCCTCCATCATGGAACATTAAAAAAACACTGTGTTAACACCAAGAGGGACTCGAACTACAAATACAGACTCAGGCTCATGTTAGTGTCTGTTGGACTGAGCATGTTAGTTTTGTCCATGAGCCAAAATCTGAGCCTAGTCTTTTCTGCTTGGAGTCTGTGTTACACCTTGTTTATGTTGGTTGCCTCCACGTATAACTGCATTAAGGTCAGCAGCACTATAGATGCTTCACTGCCTCCTAGTGTGAGCTTCAACATGCTCCATGATGTGGTGTGATACATTAAATAACTGGGATCTGCTTTGCATGTAAAAACCCTTTGGAACGTGAGTCAAACATTTATTTATTTGTTTATTAGCTCTTCAATCTTTATGTTCTTTTACTTTGAGCTGTAATTAAATAGATATCTTTCCCCTCTCGTTTTCTTCAAATGCAATCTTAAAGCATTTTTATTATTATGCCGTTTACACAGCATTTAGAGTCACCTTTTGCATTCGGAAGCTGCTTTGCAAATTAATTGCCTTGCCTTTGCGACATGCCTGTGATAAGGGTTAAATTAGTACAATACTCCTGACAGCAGAAGATAATTTTAGCCAGTCTGCAACACGCTCTCTGTGTTGCAGACCCAGAGAATAATTTTGGCTGATTAGACGGTTGTTTTTGTTGAATAAAAATCTTGCCACGTGCGGGCTTAAAGTTGTCGGGGATATAAATAGCAGGGATGCATTTAGAACAAGCGACAGCGAGGCAGAGGAATAAAGTCTGTGTGGTTTTGTCCTACTTTGAGATGTTTTAGATCCGTGTGACTCTGCAGTATTTCCTCTTTTAGAAATGACTTTAAGCCTGTCCCCCATCGCCTTTCCTCTGGGATAAAAATATATACTGCTGTGCCTGTGTGTGTGAGTGTGAGTCCATGAACAATTAATTGTCTCCCCTCCCCTTCGCTGCAATCCAGTTGCAATCCCAAAAAAGTCAGTTGTCGAGTCAAGACTATTTTTAAATAAAGAACTAAAAAACAGTGATTTTGTCTCTTAGGTTACTGTAATACTTGTAAATTAATGTTTGACCAAAGTGCTGAAGAGGCTTAAAATCCTCAAATAAAAGAAGATACAAATATGTATGTATATTTATATATGTTTGTGTGATTGCTGGAGATGAGGTCACAGTGTAGGGACACGCACGCTGTCATGGAAGCTAACCTCTGGAGTGTTTTGTTGTGTCTTTCAGCTGGGGCACCCAGGGGGACTTCACCACCACACACCCTCTGCCCGGTGTCAAGGTGAAGCTGTTTACAGAGAGCACAGGGGTGCTGGCGCTGGAGGACAAAGAACTGGGCAGGGTAAACCTACTGTCGTAATATTCACTGTTATTACCTACACAGAAATACGCTGATCTGAAGACAGGAAAATCACTTGCTTTAGATGAGGTTCAGTTGAGTATTTTGTCAAAATGTCTGGTGTATTATTACCAGATTGTGAATCAGAAAATAACCTTTTTTTGCAATCATGAAGTCGAGGTTGTCGAAATGAGAAAACTGCTCTCGTCCAACTGAATTTAGATTTTTTCATCTGAGCGTTTTTGCAAGTACAGGAGACGTGTGGCTCCCAGCATGCACTTCTCATTCACACGAACACAAACCAAATATGCTGTATTATTATAAGGGTGATTAAGAAGAGCTTCTTTTCCAATATCTATGGACAGATTTCCAATCTTTAGGTGTCACTGACTCAAATGTAAAGAGCAGAAACATCTCTCGGTTTTCCCCCTGCACTGTCCTGGGGTGTAACTGTGTAAGGACACTGTGATAGATGGTTAATGGAAGGGGGTGTTTGGGGTTTGCGTCCGGGCGCTGCACCTCAGACGTCCCTGTCATGGCAGTGACCTTGGCTGTGACAAGGCTCTTTGATCTCCCACTGCAGCAGCAGCGTTGGCAGGAAGGCAGGCTGCTTTAAAGCTCTTTAACTCCGCACAGAGAGATTAGGCCTCCTCTTCGGGGAGGCAGAGAAAAGCGCCGCTCTGTTTCTCGACACTGACTCACGTTATTCTTTCACTTTTGCAACACAAACACACTTAATCACCAGTCCTGGCAAACACATGCATCGTGTTGCTGAATGTCGCACAGGAAGAGATTAAAGATTTACCTCCTGGATATCCGGATTAATAATCATGAATTTTGACTTCGCTGTCTTTTTTTTTCTTTTCATTTGAGTGCAGGTCGTCCTCCACCCAACTCCTAACAGCCCCAAGCAGTCAGAGCTCCACAAGATGACTGTGACCAAGGCTTGCCCCGACCAAGATCTCCGGATCAAACTGGCCATACGTATGGACAAGCCACAGAACATGAAACACTGCGGGTGAGGCTCCCGCGGCCGTGTTAACTGTGTTGTGACGTTCCCATGTGCTTCTCATTTTCCATGTCTTTCTTATAGAACTCCAGCCCTCTCGACTCCTTGGCCTCATTTCTAGTCACGTAGCATGGAAAAATACTGTGAAGAGCTCTACTCCCCCTGGTGGACACCAGTGTATAGATTTCAAAATACAGATTTTTTTTGTCATTTGAAGTTGGAAAAAAACTCAAAATAATGAGGGCAACATTTATCGAATTCCCATTATGTAACCCCGAAGCAAATTCTCTCATGTCTGAAGCGAAACGCATTTTAATGAACTGTTTCTGTGTGATTGTATTGTTTTATCTCCTTGTGTGTGAACCATGTTTTGACAGGTATCTGTGGGCCTTTGGGAAGAATGTGTGGAAGCGCTGGAAGAAGCGATTCTTTGTTCTAGTGCAGGTGAGATATCTTTGAAATAAACCAGTTTTTAGCCGAAGTGAAGTAGCAGTGACCTTTAAAGTTGGGATCATTGCTGTTTTAAGCCAGTGACATATTTAAAGATTCAATTAAACCAACTGAGTCACAACATTTAGTGCTTTTTGAGGATAAAAAGAATATTTGCATTGTCTGAATGTGCGTAGATTGTTTTTTTTTCCTGGATTACGGAAAAACTACTCAACAGATTTCCATGAAATCTTTTAGAGGGGTTGGTTATGACCCAAGGGAAAAACTTTTGATGCAGATTTCTATCAGGGGCGGATCCAGAATTTATTTTTCTCACTTTCTTTAAGAAAGTATGACATTTTTACCAATCTCCAATGAGAAATTGATGGATCTAGATAAAGAAAAATCTGATATATATTTAGGGAACAGATTTCTATGAGTGTGTACAATTTGGTGCAGCTTGATTGAATTTTAGGGGACTGTTGGGCCTTGATGAAGGTATGCACTCTTCTGAGAGCTATTATTTCTCTGATTTAAAATTAGCTTTGTCTTTCAGAAACAATATAGAATTCAACAGCTTTCTTCTTTCGCTGGTTGAAGTGATGGTTCATAATTTGTTTTACAGGTGAGCCAGTATACATTCGCCATGTGCAGCTACAGAGAGAAAAAGTCAGAGCCACAGGAGCTTCTCCAGCTGGACGGGTATACTGTGGACTACAGTGACCCCCAGCCAGGTGGGACATCACACCCACACATCACACAACTTCAGGTGCATGTACATTATTAAAAAAAAATCATCTACTTGTATTTGGTTATGTCCCTGTCCCAGGCTTGGATGGTGGCCGGGCTTTCTTCAATGCAGTAAAGGAGGGTGACACTGTGATGTTTGCCAGCGATGATGAGCAGGACCGCATCCTGTGGGTCCAGGCCATGTATCGCGCCACTGGCCAGTCCCACAAGCCCGTCCCACCCACTCAGGTCCAGAAACTCAACTCCAAAGGGGGCGCCTCAGCCCAAATGGATGCTCCCATTTCTCAGTTCTGTAAGTAGCCTGGAACACAACATGGCCACCTAAGCAGAAAGCAGTTTCCATCCACCCAAGCAGTGAAAGCTCTAACCCATAAATGTCTCACGCCATGCGCTCCACACTGCAGTCACAAAATGTGCTGGTAGAACTAACACACAAGCACGCGCACACATGCCTTGATCTCTCACAGATCCCTCCAGCATCTGATGGACCCCCACTCATTGTCACCACTCCCACAGTGTTTAAAGGTGCAACTCCATGCTCTTCCATCACTGTGTTCACAAGGAGGTAACCAACCCGAGGTAGACCTTATTGTACAGCAGCAGGATATGGCGTGAAAACTTTGCATTAAAAAGCTAAATAGGTCACCAAACATAAGATTTGAACATTCAAGCCTGCTGGGGTTGAATTCAGACCGACAGTGCCAGGGTGTGCTGCTCTCGTCCCGACCGTAGGCCTGTTTTTAATCTAGCTCGTGGCGTCAGAGGGCAGCTCTGCAGGCGGCCGCGGTTCTGAGACCCTTCTCTCAGATTGTTCCGTGCTAACTGAATGACGGCTATAAGCCAGAAGTGTTAACCAACCTGTCACTGTACTTGCACCTCTAAGCAGCCCACAGCTCAGTTAGCAAAGTGAAGGTAAGACTGTCGTGTCAGTAGTGTGGCATCTGTACCAACTTCTCTTGTAACTGTCTCCTGTGTCCCCCCCGTCATTAAGGAAGGGAATACGATATGTTTTTTTGTAAGTTTCGCTACAAATTCAGCCGGCAATGCTTTTCTTTACATAGTCCGTTTATATTCGAATTGTTTTTTTTGGGCGTATTCTGTCAATCGTTCCCTTCTTGTTCTAGAGCAAAAGTTGAAAACTAGCGCGTTTTTGCTCAAAACAACACTAACATAGAAGTTTCTGACCCTCGGAAGTTAAGGTCACATACCTCCTAGCAATCCACAATAATAGATCCTGCTATTCAGAACAAATCATATTTTTTGTGTGCATTTTTTGGACTCAGATTGAGAATGATTTCTTTTACAACTATTTTTTTTTTTCTTCTTAGGGTGGTAGAAAAAAAAATTGGCATTCAATAGAAATACTTACTAACTAACACCCTAGGTTTACAGTAATGATAATCATAGTTATAATGATAAGTAAATTGTAAAAAGCCCCAAGTCTATGTCACTCTGTGTTAATCATATCATTGTAGTTGGACTATATGAACCACATGAATTGGACCAGTTATTCAGAATCCTATTACATAAATTCTATGTTGTTTCTCCATTGGTTTCTTTGTCCAGTATGTGATCGTTCTTGTGGTTAGTTGACGCCTCTGATGCCAGCTGTTGCCATTCAAAGCCTCCTCACAGTGGCACAGACCTCCTACCCCCCCTCCCTGAAACATTGTGGCACACCACGCGTACATGTTTCACCCCCTGGTGGTCTTGAATGGCACTGGGACCATAACATACACAGCCCTCCTGACTCTGCTGCAGTGGACCGATCGAAAAACAAGAGTTCTATGAAGGTTCTGATTTCATTTCAAGTAGTTTTTTCTACTCCTCGGAGTTGTTTTGTGCACATCACACGCCGTAAGGGTTCCATTAAATGTGAATAAACCCCAGGAAATACAACATATTAAAACAATATGAGGATATCATACTGATCAATGCCTCTAGAGCTGGCTTTAAGGGTTACTCCAGTGATTATCATAAATGTGGAAGTCAGCTCCATAAAGTCAGTCCCAAACACTACAAATCCTAAACACATGACTTTTGCCCAGTAAAACAGACACCAGACATCTGGGTAGTTGTGCAGACTCTGTTCTAAGTTTGCGTTTTTCAACTCCAACAGAAGTTAGCTGTGATGACATCACTATGACATCACTAGGGTTTTATTTTAAAGACTTGACAAAGCTCCTTCAGACACAGAAGACGTTATACAGTGGATTTCTCGTGGTGCATTTCATCAGTTTGTTCATAAAAAACCTTTTTAATATCTGCCCAAAGAGAAAAGTTACTTTAATGATAACAGCAAAATACAACAAATTGCAATTGAAACAGACTTAGTAAAATAAATATTAGTTAAATAAATTTAGTGTTTGACTTCATAGTCCACTGAAGCTTCTGCTTCCATCACAGAAACAAAAAACCGAGACAGATGAAAAGGTCAAATCTGTTTGTATGGAAGAGGAGACATACGTCAAATTCAGACGAGGAACAAACATCCGCTTTGTTCTCCACCATTTAAAGTTTGACACAAGCTTTTTTAAATTTGCCCTCTTCTTCTGAAATATTTTATCGACACCCTTCTGGAAAGATTACCAACTTCACATAAGAGTAGTGGATGAAAACGCACATTAATTCACAATTTAATAATTTGTGCTACATTTGGATAAAAAAACAGTTTGAGGAGTTTAAACTGACAAGTGGAATGATCTTTGTGTAAAATAAGTGGAGTGTTCCTTTAAAGCGCGGCACGATTTATTGCTATTGATTTATCTATTTGAACTCGACCAGGACCTTCATATTCTCTTTCCTTTTAAAAAAGACAGGCATCTTTTACACATGAAAGCGACTGTTGGGGTTTGACTTCATCATGTAGGTGTATGTGTTTGCCGTTGTCCCTTTTAAAAGTAAGACTTGTGTTTGATCTGCAGTCAGACAGAGGGACAGTACTTAACGTGTAGCTCTCCGACTCCTTAAGTACTTGTCCAAAATCCAGAATAAATAAGCTGCAGTGGAGTGATGAGGATCGTAAAATTCTCTATTCCTCCCTCTGTCTGTCTCCTCTACTCTTCTCTGTCTCTGTCTCTGTCTCTCTCTCTGTCTCTCTCTCTCTTTCTTATATGCCTCAACATCTGTTGTCAAGTTCACATATCCTCACATGTGCTCACACACCACCGCCCACAAACTCTCATGTTGGTATAGGTTGTTGTTTTTCAGTTGTGTTTTCTTCTTCATGCTTTGCCTGTACCCTTCTTGAGTAATGCAGCTGCTAGGTCAGGGTCTTTCGTGATTGCTCTCCTCCAGCCTTGTTGCTAGTCTTTATGTTATTCTGGTTTGTCCCTTCTTACCCTGCTGTCTTCTAGCTGGACTCAAGGGTAAGTGCTTCCCTGTAGCCGGCACAGCTCAGATAATCCCCGCTGATTATCTGACAAATGCAACGTTCTCTCTCTCTCTCTGTCTCTCTCTTCTCTCCCTCTTATCCTTTCTCACGTCTCGCTTCATGTCTTAGATATTAGTTGATAACTTTTTTTGTTTTGTTTTTGACGACCTCTACTTGATGATCAAAGTATAAGCATCCATTCGTGCCAGTATAGGATGCATGTACTTTTTATTCTAAGAACTTATTATTTGACTCAGCTATGGTTAAAGTTGAAAATTAGAGCTGTTACTGCATAATTGCCTTCTCTCTTTTTTTCACATTGGTGATGGGATCCCTCAGAGTAAAGCAACGGGATGATAAAATGTGACCCCATTAGAAAGAGTAAGCAAAGTAAACATCTCCTATGATTATTAATGATTTAAATTTCATGAGCTGAAAACAAACTGGTGACTCTTTTATTGCGGATGAGATCTAGAAAGAAAATCCGATTGGTTTGTACGCTCAACGATAGAAATGAGGATAAAGTGTGAATGATGACGGCTGTGATGTTAGAATATCTATTGGACGCATGGGTGAAATTTGTCCCGAGGGTTGATCATGCTTTACTGCAGAGGGCTCAATTGCTTTTAGTTCTTCTCCTTTTAACGTTTTCGATGAGAGTTGGCAAATATGTATGCGGAGTATTCTGAATGCCAAAAGACAAGGAGTAGCTAATGCCGCCCCTTCTTACAATAAAATACTCCGGACCCCCCTCTCCCCCTCTCCTCCTCCTCTTACAGTAGATGGGCTTGTAGATAGAGGCTAGACCGGTGTTACACCTCCAGAAAAGGAGAGATCTCATTTTGATTTCTTTTGACTGCCCTTTGTTTGCCTGAATAGGAGAACACCTGTGTCATGTGTCCATATACTTTTGTAACAATTACAGGAGTTTTCATTCATTTCCCCCGCCCCCCCCCCCCCCCATCTCCCAGAGAATGATACAGTTTTGCCTCTGTCAGCTTCATGCTATTTACCCATGTACTTGCACCAAATTGTATTGCTACCCTATTAGATTTCTCCAGTAGTGGTATGCCTGTTAGTGTGCTCTGTAGAGATCATGAATACACTGCAACATATTCAAGTATTGTCAACTTGCAAATGCGTAGAGAAAAAAAAAATAAGGAATGCCAAAAAAAAAAAAAAAGTAAAAGAAAATGCACATTTGAAAATGGGTCTGCAGATGTGCATGACGTTTAAAAGCTCAATGAAAAGTCATGATGTTCTCCAGCATGTGATAATTTAGAAATGTATGCAAAACTACTCGCCTACTCACGTTGGTAATTTGGTCATTTTTACTCATGGTTGAAGTACTAAGTTATTGTAAGTCATGATAATGTTACTGTAGCACTGAGATTTTTCTGGACTTCAACTCCATTTCCTCATTTAATCCAGCCAAAGGAGATACAGCCCACTCACTGTGTGTCATAGCCCCACACCAGGCACCTTCTGTTCACTCTTTGGATGATTTATCACTATCTTAACACTCCTCCACAACTTCACTTCCTTTGAAACTTGCCCCTCAGCGACTCTTCCTCTTGTGGCCATCACTCTCCAACACTTGTCGGACCACGTGTCCTTGTCCCGTGAAGGGGTCGTCTTACCCACTGAAACTTCTCTCATCCCGTCTCACGTCCAGCACCGGCCCCACCTCTACTGCCATTGACTTATCTTTGTGTTAACTGTCCTACTCTTTTTACATTATGACTTTTACTGTACCTGTCTTGTCCTTCTCCTTTGAACAACCTCTACTTCCATCGTCCACATTTGACTTGTTGTCTCACAGGTTTTCCTCCTCAGATTGGAGTTTAAAAAAAAAAAGAAGCTCATTTCCTGAAGTGTAACCCTCTGTAGGTTCAAATCCCTGTGAATGTTTAGCGTCAGTATTAATACCCTCTCCCTATTCCCTCTAACCTGGAGGTTGACAGACGTCAATTGTGCTCTATTTGGTACTCTGACCGCCCCCCCCCCAAGATCAGGCCTCTATTCCCCACCCTCACCCCCAAATCATCATCATCACACATGTCAGTGTCTCGTGGACATGACACCTGTCACTCACACACAGGACATGACAGCATCTATTTTGAATCATCCTTGTTGCCATCATCTTTGTCTCTGAAAGCTTTATTGTTTACAGAGCAAGAAATCAAGGTCAGTTTAGATGTCTTCCATTTTCCTTAAGAGAAATACAAAATAAAAAGATTATTCCACCAATGTTTTCATCAACCATATTCAAAGTTTCTTTTTTTACACAATTTGATGCCACCTTTGATCTTCCTTAACTGAGTTTCACATAGAAAGTCTCCTCTTGATACAGAGAAAGTCAAAAACCAGTGAGATCCAGATTTTCCAGCATCTGTAACTGGAGAGAATCTCTCAACTTTTTTACAACCTAGTTTTTTTATACTGTAGCTATACAGTGTGTTCAGATGAATTACTCTTTTACCATATTTCTGTCTTTTTTACGAGCACACGTCTTTAAAATTTGCCAGGACCTGAGTGACATTCAACAATAGCGAATGGCAGAATCTATTGAATACATTTAGTAGAATGCATTTCATTTTATCCAGCAGCACTTCTTCAAACACGTCTGGGACATGTAAAAATGAACCCTGTAAAACATCAGCAAATGCGACATATTAAGATTTTTGCGTGAACATACAGAAGCAACTGAGATTAGCTTCAGATCGATAGAATATCAGCCACCAATACATCAAATCTCTTTACGCTGTCTGACACAATGCAAGTTGACAATGTAAGCTGTAAGTGTTTATAATTTGCCCTTCGAAGTAGCTGAAAAACAACCCTGGTGTCTCTGTGTTGTGATAAAGATTTGCTGTTTTCCCGGGTCTCACTGATGTCCTCTCCTCTGAATCATGTGCTTTTCCCTGTGCTGTTGGCTGGATAGACGCTGACAGAGCTCAGAAACATGGCATGGATGAGTTTATCTCCGCTAACCCCTGTAGCTTTGACCACGCCTCGCTTTTTGAGATGGTGCAGCGGCTCACGTTGGACCACAGGCTCAACGACACCTTCTGCTGCCTGGTGAGTGTCTCTCTGCCCGTTATAACACACAATACATTTACGGCAGTGGGCTGCTGTTGCTTGGTGATATGCATCAATGTAACCCCCCCGTCTGTGTTTGTGTGGTGCAGGGATGGTTCAGCCCAGGCCAGGTGTTTGTCTTGGATGAGTACTGTGCCAGGAACGGAGTTCGAGGTTGTCACAGACATCTGTGTTACCTGCGTGATCTGCTGGAGAGAGCAGAAAGTGGGGCGATCATCGACCCCACTCTTCTTCACTACAGCTTCGCGTTCTGTGCCTCCCATGTCCACGGGAACAGGTGTGCCCTGATCTCTTCTTTTGAAGTGTCTGTGCTTTGTAAGCGACGTCGCTGAACAGGATCTCAAAACCCATTAAAGGAGACATATCATGCTCAAATTCAGGTTGATCATTTTAATATGGCTTATTACTGGAATATGTTAACATGCTGTAATGTTCAGAAAACACTCATATTGCCCATTGCAGCTGCATTTCTCTTTAGCCATCTGTCAGAAAGACTTTGCTCCTGTCTCTTTAAGACAGGGGGGCGTGCATTATGGCAATGCTCATCATAGTCATGTAACGTGACATCTTATCTCTATAAACAGATTGTGTGTGTCAATGTGCAGAATCTGTTTGACCAAGCACATTTAAGCAGGCAGTGGCTGCCTGCAGTGAAACCGTGTGGAGAGCAAAAGAGATGGAACACAGAGACCGACATGCACTGACTTTCCTTTTAAAAAAAAAATTAATCTGCATTCAAATGCAGTAAAAGCTGTTAATAGAGATCAGCCAAAGTTTTGTGTCACACAATCAAGTGACCTCACGATGAAGCAGAAGTGTCGGCCAAACGACTAACATGGAGTTTCAGGAGCATATAAGAAACTTATAACACTGTAGAGGAAAGAGAACAATTGAAAAAGCATAATATGTCTCCATTAAGATCACACAACATGAAATACCAGCACATGCCATTATATTAAGCGGACTGATATATCTTATACATTATAGTGTACTGAGGAGGGGGACGCACTCAATCTCTATAAACAATGGGCGAGAACAGAACAGAGTCGGACTCATCAGAAGCATCCTACACCTTTTTTTACGTCCTTCATCTTAATTAATTTGCCATATTTATGTTCTGATTTATGTTCTGTTGCTTTTATGTTGTTGTTTATTTTTTGCTGTGTTCTGTGTTCCATGTTACGTTGTTAATCAATTGTGTATCTCCACATATTTTCTTGTTTTCTTCCATTTTTTCTTTGTTTTCCTTTCTCTCTGTTCTTGTTGCCATAGTCTCTTACTGTCCATATTATTCATCCTCCCATGCGTCCGTTAAAGTCAGAGAGGGCAGCAATTACTGGGGGCCGCTGGGCTATGAGACCCTCGTTTCCCCAAAGAGCTCCCAAAGCCCAGATCCTCGCACGGCCTCTAAACGAGTACGCATATTCACGTTTAGAAAGACAAAGGATTCCAAAATGCCACTCTTTCAAGGGCCCAAAAGGTGAGAAGCTGTCATTTATTTGTACATGTAACACAAATGGAACTCAAACGACAATTTGCAGTCAGTTCCCGGGGGGATCTGATAAACCGTTAGCCAGTGTGCTTTTACTTTTTTTTTCTTTGATAAGTTAAAACCTCTGTCAGGTTTCAGTGGGCTTAACGTTTGTGGTTGTGAACCTGGCAGGCCGGACGGGCTGACCACAGTGAAAGTGGATGAGAAGGAGCGTTTCGAAGACATCAAGGAGCGGTTGCGTGTGATTTTGGAAAACCAGATTGTACATTTCAGGTAACCAACAAACTGCACATTAGCCCCAAGTCACATAACATTGTGCCCACTGGTGTTTTCTCACTGCTCATTCATTGTCTCTCTGCATCTTCTCGTTTAGATATTTTTTCCCCTTCGGCCGTCCAGAGGGTGCACTGAAGGCCACTTTATCTTTGCTGGAGAGGGTTTGTAACATTTTATGCACAGTGAAAGAACGAGTGTGATGTAATAGACCCCGCTCACACATTCCCTCTTTAGGTCCTGATGAAGGACATCGTGACCCCAGTCCCACCAGAGGAAGTTAAAGGAGTTATCCGCAAGTGTTTGGAGCAGGCTGCTCAGCTCAACTACGAGCGGATTAAAGAATATGCTAAAATTGAAGGTAAACAAAACACACAAGCCCACATCAGATAATGAGTGCAGGAGGGAATTTCTTAATGATGTAATTATTAAAACAACCACAGTGGTCATTAAAGTATGCTCTCACTTTGTTTGGTTTCAAATTGAAGTGTTCAGTCACTGGTTGTGTCTGGAAATAAAACAGGAAAAGACACGTTTTAATATTCTAAACATGTGTCCCTGTATCTACTGCAGTAAAATAATAAGATTGTTCTTCTCACTTTGACTTATTCATATATTTCTTTACACGTGGTGAATTTGGTATAATGATATATTTGTGTCCATATCTCAGATGATTTGTGGCATCCCAAATTATTTGTGACAGTGTCGGACACTTTTTGTCTCAGTCCAATAACTCTCTCCTTTGTTTCAGGCCTGCTTTAGCTCTGTGCTGTTCTGTAGGTCAAGTTCGCTTTTGTGTAGAGGTGTGTGAGTAAAAATGCATTCAAATCCAAAGCCCTGAAATCTGTTGATGTGCTGATCTCTCATTGTGCCTATTCAAACTGCGTGGTGTCCTGGCCCTCAGTCGTTCGATGATTGGACTGTGAGTTCAGCTTAACTGAATGTCCTGACATCCAGATTCCAGTCGATGCACACTCCCCCCCCCCTCTCCCATTACCTTACTGTAGCTGTTACCTCTCTGATTCCTCCAGCTGATGCTGCCCGTGCCCCTCAACAACCCCTCCCCACTGCCTCCAAATACCCGCAGCTCTCCTGTCCCCTCTGTCTTCTGTACTTGGTGAAGACCACTATCTTCCACTCCCTGTCCCTCCCTGTCTGCTCTGCTTTTCTCTCCTCGCTCACAGTCGTTGGCTGTGCCACAGTTATCACCTAATTTATTTGACTACGTGATAAGTGGCTTTGAACCAAAGGAATGCTGGGATTGAACACCTACAAACCAGCATCAGACATCTGCATGTGCTTCGAGACATAACAACATGGCCTTTCTTTATTGGCATGGATTTCATATAAAAAAAAAAAGTGACAAGACATTATATAATGTCTTATTCTCCCCTGCTGTGTTTTCTTCCTATATATTCATCAAATGCATCAACATGCACTTTGCTTGTAGAAAACTCTGATGTTGTTTATGCCTTGAAAGAAATCCCCCAGGGTGCTAAAGATACTAAGGAATTAAACCTTACTATCTTGCCATTCCATGTGAACTTACTTCCCACTGTCCTCGTGAGGCACCTGGTTCTAAACAAACCGAACATGTGACTTTACCGCAGGGCCTCCTGTCCGGCACAATACCGGTTTCACCTGGACAGCCCTCTTCCCATCAGCCTCTGACCTCTCTCCTACCCACCTCTGACCCCAGCCTCTTGCATGCCCCAATCCTTTTTTATAGGGAAAAAGAGGGAAATGTATGAGCACCCTGTCTTCTGCTTGGCGTCTCAAGTGATGGATTTAACCATCCGTGAGTACCTTCATCATCCTCTCCCCAGCCTCTATCCTCCTCCTCCTCCTCCTCCTCCTCTTTCACCTCATCTCCCCCCCACCCTCTGCCTATCCTCTCTTCTTCAGAGATGTTGCTCCTGCCATGCTTGTTTTATCTGTGCCTTTTGTCTGTGAGAGTGAGTGGGGAGCGCACCAGCCGAGAGATCTGAGCAGTACCACACTGAATCAGTCGGGGTCCTTCTTTTAGTACCATCTGTCTGTGATGGACATGAATGAGCAGTCTGGTCTGTTAGCTTCTTTCTTTTGGTTGGATGCCCGTTCCTTTGACTTGAATGCATTTTTACATTGCTTACATTGTTATCTCCTCCAGTCATTTGGTCTGATCATGTCTCAGTGGTGTGCTGTGCTGAACAGGTAGGCTTTTTTTCCACACTGTGACACCAGAGGTAGTGAAGGAGATATTGTACGAGGAGGACAGGGTAGCATATCTGAATGCAACAGCTCCTGTTTGTGTTCTTCTCCCCTTGATTCAAATCAACTCAAGTCACTCAGTGTGTCCTGTCTATGCTCCTGACAGCCGTCCGTGTGTCCTATCTGTTTACAATAGTCTGAGCTTCTGTCTGTTTGTTAACAAGCATCTTATCACAATTTTAATTTCCAATTTTCCCACAGGGTGACGTTTCAGTGTTTCTGTTTTTTATTACATGTTTGTGACGTTGTGTCTGTTGCCTAGAAACCTCAGTCCCTGGAGCTGAAAACGTCCCAGCAGATTCTTTGCGAGGGTCACATGGTGATGGATAACAACTCTGAGCTTTCCCCCCTGTAACAATGACAATAATCCCAGAACCCTGCTAATTCTAAACATCTCCTCTCTATCTCTTCTCTCCCTTTTCTCTCGCTGAAGTTGAGAAAGGTCAAAAGGATCAAAAGGATCCAGGTGAACTCATGTTTAGCTTGTGGTTAAGCCACAGTGCACACATACATGCAAATACACACCCTAAGCCCTCACCCCCTCACACACACATATACTTTATAGATTTACAACATATGCATGTATGCACAGACTTGACCTGTAGCTTATCCTTTCATACAGTATGTTATACACACTGGTTATACACAATAATATAAGTACTTAAATGTCTTGCTCTGTTTTAAATATCTCTTTTTGAAAGTACATACAGTGGAGATTGTATTACTATATATCATAACAGATCTGGTTTTAGACAGTGGAGTTTTTTTTTTAAAGTTAATATCCATCGTCAGTGGTTGAGGTTTAATCCAGTATTCACTTTAAATAATAATAATGTGTTTAAGTTGCAAAATAATATATCAAATTGCATTTTTGCATGAACAATTATAGAGTAATACAATCTCTTACAAAAAGAATACATCTTATGTTTTGTTAAAGGTTAAATCAAATACAAAAATAAGAAAAGGACATAAGCAACATCCAATATAAACCTCATATACATATAAAGGATTGTACCTTCACATGCATACAGTATATGCATTTTCTAAATGTCATATATTTCAAATTGATATTTAAAGGGTCAGTTCCACCATAATCCACCATAAACAAACAAATAAACAAACAAAAAAAATCATTCTCTTGTGGTACAGTCATGTAGATAGTTTTGGTTTTACTGCAACTTTCACCTCATATAAAATGTAACTTAATTGTCCCTGAGGTGAAAGTGGTCTTACAGTTAGTTGAAACACAAATAAAATGTATAATTAGATAAGCTGAATGAATCAAACAAAGCCTAATCTATTTTAGATCAGGTGAATTTAAACATGAAAACATATCCAGATCAACGCAGATAAACTGAAACTATTCACGTGGCTCACGTTTCCACCGGGGAAAAGTGACACAGTTTGTTTAGCTTGTGTTGTGTGTCTTGTAATTTTGGTGAACTGGCCCTTTAATATTCCAAAGTAGACACATTAGATATTGTTTTGTTTTTTATGTTTCAATAGTTTTAAACGTCTTAATGGATTTACTCCAAACTGTTTCTGATTATTATTTCTTCTTTTGCGCTGATGAAGCTGAGCTGTGCTGCCCCTTCTAGACCAAACCCTGATCCATGTCTTCACAGATGTGCTCTCAGAGCCGTCCCTTCCAGGACATTATGACCACAGGATATATAGTTACTGTAATACAAATCCATGTGATCCATCCATTAGTGTCGATTATATGTCCCTGAAGACAGCGGCTGAAGTATAAGCTTTAGATATCTCAGATTTCAATCCCAATGAAGAACCTTACATGAGAACTGAAGGCCTAACCTAAAGTGGCAGTTACATTTAGCTGTTACAGCTAGGACCCAAAAATAGATTCAATTATTGATTTGGCCTGAGTTCAAATATCTGAGGAAACTTAGATAGAAAGAAATAGTGGTGAGAACAATCAAATACCCCCAGTCGGACCTGCAGTCTTACGTAAGAGCGCTAATGTTTTATGTAAAGTTATGTATTTATGTCCTTTTGATTTCAGATTTGTGTAGCCATTCGGTTTGATGTTCAGATTATACACATTCATCATTTCCACATAGTCGTGCACTTTGAATATTCCCATTCCATCGACATGTAACTGTCTTAGCGGATCATTCTGTCAGCAGAGGTACAACCAAGTGATCTGGAGCTTTTGCAAGTTATAGAGAAAAATCAGCAGCTAAGTGAAGGAAAATAGGACAAAATCTAAGTCGATGACAGATTTAAAACCATCACACTGTAAAAAGTATTCATTAAAACACATGTAGGTCATTCAATCAATTGATTGGTAACAGATTTATTAACTTAAGGATATTTTGAATAGATATTTTTAAGGGAAGAACAAGTGTAAGCATCTAGTGAACCAAGCACTGCAGGCAGTTTGCTGAAATGAGTAAGACTTGTTTTGATGACTCAAGAAAAACATGTCGGTGTTGTATTTATATAATAAGATTAAATTAATCATAATTATGAAATGGGAATGTCCACACATTTCTTGGAAAATGGCTGTAAATGTCATTTTGTAGATTTTTAAACAAATATTTGCACAAATTTGATCAGTTCTACTCTATTGCAGCACAAGTATTGGATAAATATAGTCAGTAATACTGTATTAGACGTATATTTGGATAAGGTCTTGTTATAGGTTTGATTGAAGTTTCAAACAGAAGTGATGAATTATTTTTACAGTGTGTGTTCAGTGAGGGTTTTTGGACCACAGCATGCGGCAGCTCCTTATACAGATGGCTTATTCAGTACCGCTTCACTATGCATGCTTTCTGATGCTACATCGCTCTTCCATCCCAACGCCACTATTCCTGTGCCTGATATTCCTCCGACATAAATATGATTATCCTACAAACACATCACTTCTGTTGCTTTATGTCACGCAGCCTAAAATTGCATGTAAATGACGACACGCTTGACTTATTTAGGGGGTTTGGTTTGTGAACATCACAGTGTAAGTGCTGTGTTTGTACTTTTATTAAACGGTCAAATACACAGACAGGAAAACTCTTTAGAATAGTCGTAAAAAAATAAAATCCCCCTGGAATCCTTCTCTTTGCTTGACTAACCACTCATCCCTCACCCTCATCCTTTTGTCTCAGAGAACGTAGGCCGCTTAGTCACGCCTGCCAAAAAGCTGGAGGAAACAATTCGCCTGGCGGAGTTAGTCATAGAGGTCCTCCAGCAGAACCAGGAGCACCATGCGGAGGTGAGTGAGAACCCTCTCCTCCTCTCCTCCTCAAAACACTCTCCCTCTTTACTCTCACTCTTATCTCACTCCGCCCCACAGCAGGGAGTTAGTCGTATTATCAGTCTTCTATAAATAAAGCTGCTTTCATCTATGGGTAACGAAAAGAAAAAAAAAAAAACCCTTTCAGAGATTAATTTAATTTAAGGAAGCTCTAATTGGTGTTCGACAGACCATGGCTACATGGAATCAGAGCGCTATGTTTGAGCAGAGTTTGTAAATTAGACAGGAAATTATATAATGTGTGCAGTTCTTTCCTCTGATCACGGTTCAGAGTTCAACAAGGCGGCATATGGTAATATTTTATTTGAGGTACTCCAGTAAAAAGAGTAGGAAACAGTAAAACAGGCCAGTGCAAGTTACTCGTGGCTTCTGTTTGCTCTTGATGTTGTGTTAAGTTTCCCTTTGGCCACATTTAGAAGAACAAATATTAATATGAATATACACAACTAAAGTGGCTCTCAGTAGAGCACGTACCTCCGCCAAGGCCCAACAGTCCCCTAAAATTCAAGCTGCACCAAATTTCAGACACTTATTAAGATCAGTTCCCTCAACATGCCTGTTTTTTTCATCAAGATCAATGAATTATTTACTTTAATGTTGCTTACGAACAAACATACAAACAAACAAACAGGCGTGAAAACATAACATCCTTGGCGGAGGTCATTACAAGTCAAAGTCCTGCATTCACAATCCCACTTAAAGGTTCAGTGTGTAGAATGTAGTGACATCTAGTGGTGAAGTTGCATGTTGCAGCTGGACACCCCTCACCTCACCCTCCCTTTCCAAACATGAAAGAGAACCTGTGGAAGCCTTCAGTTGTCATAAAAACTCAAAAGGTTCTTAGTTTGTCCAGTTTGGGATACTGTAAACAACATGGCAGCCTCCGTAGAGAGGACCTACTTCAAATGTAAATATAATAAAGTATTTAAATATAAAGGCCACATTCTACGATAAAGTAAAACAGAAATTTGTACAATTTAGATGAAACACACTAGTGAAAACATCAATAGGATTATTTTATATTCACTTTCTGTAAATAGATCCCTTTCCCCTAAATCGTACACACTGGACCTTTAAGAAGAAGTACACAACTATTATCATTTAAATACATTTGAAAGTATCAAAAGTGAAAATACTCCTTCCACAGAAAATTTGTGAGTGATACAGTGAGATTGTGATATAGTTATAGTTAATAAATGTTTTTCTCTGAGCCTCACAGCATTATTTTAATTAAAACATCTGATGAGTTGCAGTAGACACATCTACAACATGCTTTTTTGTGAGATGGGAAATAATTAGTTTAGTCTGTTTTGATGTATATAATAAATTTATACATCTTTACGTAAATCTGAAAAGTAACCAGTAACTGAAGCTTTCAGATCCTTCTAGTGGAGTGAAAAGCAAAATAGTTCCTGACTGAACTAGTAGAGTAGTAGCATGAAGTCCAATAAAGTGTAAATACAAAAAACAAAGTACAGATACCTTAAAAATTGTAATGAAGTACTCCACTCGAGTTACTTCCCACCTCCCTTCTGCATCCTATCTGCTGCTATAAACACTGAGCTGATGATGAACATGTAGTTGTGTAGATCTGAAGGTGATCCAGTGTGATCGTAGAACATGCAGATAAAGCAGATTTATTGTATCTCTCTGAATATGCTTGACAGGCGGCAGTCACAAGTTCTGGAGATCAATCGGTACAGTATTTTTATTTCTTTTTTCCTCTTCAGTCCCCCCATCACGACCCCCCCTGTTTGGCATGTGCGCCACTTTGGCACGACGCACCTTTTCTAGGCTCAGGATGAACTCATAGACAATGCTGCGGTGGGTGGGCTTTCTAGGCGTAGAGCTGAGAAGAGTTTTACAGAAAGACAATTTTTTTTAAAAGGCACCGTAGCTTGCACAACATAACTGTGATCATGAAGCATGTTCATCGGGCCATTAAGAGGTTTCCTTTCTCTCCAAGCATGCTGAACCAGTAAATTCCCCAAAGTATGCTCCATGTGAACCTTTGAAGTCTGATCCACCATAAACATTTGTCCCCCCCCCCCCTTCCATCCAACAGTTAATTTCACAGTCCGCACTTGTTCAAGCATTACTTTCCCCGGCTTCTCCTCTTCCATCCCTCTCTGCTGTCTATTGTTAGTTTACCAACCCTTTGACGAAATGCCTCAAAAATACATTACTGTTCTGTACATCTTCCTGTGTTCTCACTGTCATATGATTGGTGACTGTCCCAGCAGGGAAAAGAGGTATGTAGTCAAGTTGAATGGGAAAACTTCCCACAATGCACCGTGCATGACCAGTAGATGATGCCACGTCTACTTACTCCCCTCCACCCTCAGCATCAGTACACCCCCCCTAGGAATTGGTCCCCTGATACAGTTGCATTGTCACAGCAATATAACCTGTTTGGCTGAACACTGGCTGTGCCGCACAGCTCTCAGGGTCCTGAATGTGTCCCGTAACCACTGTCAAAGGTTGGAGGCCGCTGCGCTTGGCGACCTTTGAGCCTCTCCCCCTCCCCCACCTGTCAGAAACGTTGACAGCCCCCCTCTCTGATCACTCCTGTCCATAACAAGAGTGTCTCTGCTCTCCTTGAATGTGATGGAGAAGATCTCTGTTTGCTGCCTGTTTGTCGAAAACTAGAACTTTCAAGCCGTTTTGGTTTTTTTAATATTTTGGAGTGAGCAGGTAAGTAGACAGGTGAGTAAGGGGTTGACGGCCATTGTGGCGGTTAAGCCAGATGAGAAAATACTTTTAAAAAAAATTGTAAAAGAAAAGAAAGCATGCAGCATAAGTTGAAAAGATTTAAGCGATAGTTCACCGAAAAATGAAAAGTCACTCATTATCTACTCGCCACGATGCCAATGGAGGGGTGGGTGAAGTGTTTGATTCCACTAAACCCTTCTGGAGTCTAAGGGGTAAACAGCGTTGCAGCCAAGACGACCCCTTCTTCAGACGTAATAAAACAACAGAAAAAAACCACAACATGCCTCCATACTGCTCGTGTGGTGTCATCCAAGTGTCCGCAAGCCCCGACATTCATATTCACTCGAAAACAAGGTGATTCAGAACATGTTTTAAGCCTAAAAGTCCACTACCAGAAGTGGAGATGCTAGCGGACGTAGCCACACAACATGTTATCCTCAGAGGAGGATAACACGGAGTAAATGACGCCGTTTCGAGACGAATATTAATGTCGGGGCTTGCTGACACTTGGATGACACCACACGAGCAGTATGGAGGCATGTTGTGGTTTTTTCTGTTGTTTTATTACGTCTGAAGAATCGGTCACAATTGACTTTAATTGTGTTGGATTCGGCTGCAACGCTGTTTACCCCTGAAACTCCAGAAGTGTGTTGTGGACTCAAACACTTCTCCCACCCCTCCATCGGCATAGCGGGGAGCAGATAACGAGTGCATTTCCCTTTTCCGGTGAACTATCCCTTTAAGCTTCATTTGCTGAACTTGGCAACGTGCTAGTCTGAATGATAAGCAAATAAGCCGAGACTGCCAGCAAAGCAACTACTGTACTTCTGCTGTCAAAGGGCGAGGAAGTCCTGACGGTGCTGGAAAACGTGCAGCCGAACCTCAGAGGCTCACTTAACTAATTGGAACAGACGCTCTTCCAACACAAGAGATGCTGTGTGCTGCAGTCTCCGGTGTGCCTATAGGCGAAGATGTGCATGAGTCACATTCACATCTCGTGGGCCGTGGGTTTGTCAGCGATGTGAATGGTGGACGCCCCCTCATCTCTTAGCCTGAGAGACAAGCATGCAGGGAGCTCCACATCTGCATGAGAAAAGCACCTTCTCCCTTTAAACTGATCGATTCTGTCAGGGATATATAACAAGGCACGAACATGCAACCCTACTGTGTGATTCTCCTGATACACGTATTAACATGGATTTACTACTAATACCCACTTTAAGTCCGAATCAATATAAGCTGTGGATTCAGTGTCAGAGTATGGGATGGGAAACACAAACACAGATACTCACACACACACACACACATGCTCAAACACGTGCACATGCAAACAGGTATGATGGTGTGTCCTTTTCTCTCTGTGAAACTATGTTTGAAAGGAAATACCCAACAAAAGACCCCACGTATACAGCATGAAAACCATCACTAATCAACAACCCACGTTTATATTTCTTAAAATTAAACAGCAGATTTGGAATGAGGCATATTTAAAGGAACAGTTTGGAGGTAATAGGCTTATTTTCTTTTCTCTCTTTCTTGCAGAGAGTTAGATGAGGATCATCTCCACATCTGTCAAATAAACAAACAGTTGATTAGCTTATTTTAAGACTTGAAAAATATTTCAGGCCCGTTGGTATTCAAAAAAAAGCAAAACCAGTGAGTGAAAAAACAAACTCGGTAAAAATGATTCCGAAATTATTTTAAATAATAATGAGCTATATAACCTCTGACCTTTGAAAAAAATGGCACATCATGATCAAAGCATCTTTGCTGCACCTCATCTTTCTCATCTTGGAGAATAATTCGCCGTGGAAATTTTGCCACTTGTTTATTTCGTTGTTATTGAAACAATTCCCCCTATTTCCAGTCTGTATGCTCAGCTTCAAGCAGCTGGCTCCTGGTTCTAGCTTCATATTTAACAGACTGACATGAGAATAATGTCCATCCTCCAGTCAAACTGGCTTTAAGACCTAACTCTCTGTAAGGAAGTGAATGAGCCCGTTTCCCGTGATTTTGAACTATTCCTCAAACATACACAAAGCCGACATGAATCCAATGGTATTTCCTTTTAAGACCAACACGCTCCAGTTGTGTCTGTTAGCTCCTCCTTCCTTCCTTTCCTCCTTGCGTCTCCTTATCTCCTAACATCTCCTCGTTCACCTGCTCCCTCTCCCTCCTGCTGTGTCTCTAGGCGTTTGCGTGGTGGACGGACCTCATGGTGGAGCATGCAGAAAACTTCCTGGCCCTCTACGCCATCGACATGGACGCCGCACTTGAGATTCAATCACCCGAGAGCTGGGACAGCTTCCCTCTCTTCCAGCTGCTCAACGACTTCCTCCGGGCAGACTGTAAGCTCCTGCACCTGCCTCGCATTTATTTTATTACTCCCCTCAGGTGTTTATGTGCTTAAACTTATGCACTCACATGTATTTTTATCACTCCTTTTCCCTTTTTTTCTCACAGATCATCTGTGCAATGGAAAGTTCCACAAGCACCTTCAGGATCTGTATGCTCCTCTGGTGGTTAGATATGTGGATCTGATGGAGTCCTCCATCGCACAGTCAATTCACAAGGGCTTTGAGCGAGAGTCCTGGGAGCCTGTAAAGTAAGGAGCCTCCGCCTTCATAGCCAGGCTGTAGGATGGTTGGAGATGCAAGTCTTTTATATTTAGATGACAGACTGACGACGTGGAGGCTGAGAAATCTGTGCGAGCAGCTTTAATTATCGCCCGGGCTTCCTGTAGGTTCACTGCTAAAGAACGAGCCAAGAGTGGGCTGAATAACCTGCTTTTTTCTGCGAGGGAAATGGGTTATTTATTCTCTAAATAGTCTTTGACTAATGTGTGTGTCTCACCAATCTCTCTCCGACACATTGGGGTCAGGGCAACATCTAATGTTTCTGTTTTGTTTTGTGAACTAACCTTCATAATGTGTGCTTTGACTTGTTGCCAGAAACTAAAGGCCTCCAGTCTGTTCTGTTGCTGTTATTTCTTTCTTGTGGCTTCCACACTTATGGTTTTACATTTGTTTGTATTGCTAAATTCAAAAACCCAAAATATATATATAAATACGATTTCTGAATGTAAACAATAATGAAATTTGTTTTGATTTGCGTTTATTCTTGTCAGTATTACATCGCTTCTCCCTTTCACTGCAGTTAAAACAGTATATGTGTGCATCCTGAGTCCGGCCCCCTTTACTCTGCAGGTCTTATGACGTGTGTCTTTTGATAAGTACTGTTTGGTCTCGTTTTTTTTACGTGTGCTACTGTACATTACTGTCTTCACCTGATTTTGAAACTTTATGTTACTGTTATGATGAGTGTTACATGGCTTTTTCTGCAGCTCCCACTCCACTGTTATGGACACCTTTTTTCTTTCTGTCTGTCTCTTCTGCAGGAGTTTAACAAGTAATCTGCCCAATGTGAATCTACCAAATGTGAACCTCCAAATTCCCAAAGTACCAAATCTGCCCGTGCCAGTAGCAGGACTATCAGTTAACCTTCCACAAATGCCTAGCTTTTCTACCCCGTCATGGATGGCTGCTATATATGACTCTGAGTGTGTATTCAACTAGTTCACTATAGAAATGTTAAGCAAGCAGAGGCTGCCTTGGTATGAAGATGCCTGCAGATTAAAAAAAAAAAATTCCGAAGAAGATGCATCACATTTTATTCCGTGTGGCTGCATCTGATAAAGTAAATATAACAAACCACAAAAAAAGCAAAACAATGAAGCGTATTTAGCACGCTTCGTCTCATGAGGGAATCCTGTTCATGTTCATGCCAAGGGCGCTCTGAGGTGTTAGAGTAGATGGGGTTCTGCTTTCTGAAATGAGAGGCTGAAACACTCATTTGTCTTAGCGTGCATGCTGTTGGGCTGAGGTGTGGAGATACAGGCCAAAACTCAAATCTGAATATCTTACTCCGAGGCTATTTGGGCCTTGAATGCACAGAGAGAGAAAAACCACCCCAAAAAATGTAAATTAAAAAACAGACAGTATGTCCCCATTTGAAAATTTGCAAGTCAAAATCCCCGTTCTCAAATGTGTGTATCTCCTCTGAGTTGTTGTCCACAGACATTTGCTTTAGTGATTTTTAGCGTGCTGCAGATTGCACATGGCTGTAGGCTCATTCCTGACCTTGACCACCTGCTTGTAGTGTGATTGGGAGAGCAGAGCGTGAGCTGGACTGAAGACGATACCACGAAGAGGCTCGGCCGGCGGCTTTCAGACCCTGCGCCTCTCCGTTGTATCGCCCTCCCTCCCCAGCGTCTCTCCTGCGGCACTTCCCCAATCACATCTACGCAGGGTGCCCCCCCCCGCAAAAAAAGGGTCTGCATGGTTTGTTTGGTAAATCTTCCAGGAGCCCCACCAGCCCCGGGACATGGACGTTGAGAGAGGGCCTGTGATGAGGGAAAAGTAATTTGGAGATTTTTTAATTTTTGGGGAACCAGACACGAAACCATTAAAAGATTTTTTTTTTTACACGCCCTCCCTCACGTCTCCATTCCCTTTCTCCTTTGTCTTGACACAGTGTGATTAGCTGCTGTTTCTGCAGTGACTTTACCTGCATGTGGCCACTTCACATCCCAGTCAATAACCATGCTATGCAGCATGGTTATTGATTCGTGACAGTAAACCCTGTCCGCTCCCTTTCACCCATACGCTGTCCAGAAACGTTTGAGCGGACCTGTCAGTGTATGGTCGGAGTGGACCTGAACTGTGTCCAGGTGCAGAGGAACAGCATCCTCCTTTGCACCTGCCACAACATACCTCCACCCTCTTTCCCACCTTCTGACCCCCTCTCTCTCCAGCGGCGTGACCTTTTTCATCTGACCTGTGTGTGTGTGTGTGTGTGTTTGTGTGTGTGTCGTGGTCGCTGGCAGTAACGGCTCTGGGACATCGGAGGATCTCTTCTGGAAGCTGGACGCCCTCCAGACCTTCATCAGGGACCTGCACTGGCCCGAGGAGGAGTTTGCCAAACACCTCGAGAGTCGCATCCAGCTCATGTCAAGCAACATGATCGAGAACTGCGTCAAGCGGTGCGTTTGTGTGCTTCCTGTGCATGAGCGGAGGAGTGACTGACACGAGCAGAAATACTTTGAGGCAGCAAATGTGGAGAATGGACACTTAGCTGCATTTTTTATAATAAAGCCAGCACGTATAAATATTTCACTTTGCATTGCAGCACCCGGATGGCATTTGAGTCCAAGCTGACAAAGAGCAGCAAGTCCACAGATTTCCGCATTTCTCCGACATTATGCACCATGTTCAACGTGATGGTGGACGCCAAGGACCAATCAGCTAAATTGTGCGCTATGGAGATGGGCCAAGAGGTAAAAGCTTCACCTGGGACAGTGAGCACATTACGTTAAATAATGTATTTTATTTGTTTCATGTTCAATAGTGCTTTTTATTTCTTTTTTTAAAATAAATTTTCTTTAGAAACAGTACCACTCCCAGATAGATGAGCTGATTGAGGAAAGTGTGAAGGACATGATCCAGTTCCTGGTTGCAAAGGTACATCAGCTGTGGACAAAGTTTTTTACTACGTCAGAGGATCAGAAGTTTTTGTAACTGTGTGTGATTCCCGTTCGTTGCTTCTCAGTTTGTGGCCATTCTGGATGGTGTGCTGGCTAAGATTTCCAGATACGATGAAGGCACTCTCTTCTCCTCGTTCCTCTCTTTCACGGTGAGATGGAGCTTCTCTCTCTTCAATCCCTCAGAACCTTATTGTCCTTGAACCATTTGATAATTTAGAATACTTTCTTGTGATTTCAGGTGAAAGCTGCCTCAAAATATGTGGATGTACCCGTAAGTCTCACAACATCCTCTCTCTTCTGCGAGCTTGTGTGTGTGTGTGTGTGTATATTTAATACTTGGGTTGAGAGTTGAACAAAACCCTGTGAACTTGAATGAACCTTTCTGTGTCTCTCTTCTTTGTCGTATAGAAACCTGGCATGGATGTGGCTGACGGCTACGTGACCTTTGTGCGCCACTCTCAGGACATACTCCGTGATAAGGTCAATGAGGAGGTGTATATAGAAAGGTTATTTGATGTAAGTAAGATGCCGTCTCCTCCTCACAAGAAGGGAGGGGCCTTACAAAATGTGTCAAAACAACAGGGCAGATGGGGGATAAGTTCCATTTTGAGACCAGGAAATGTGTTTCAGCCTAAGAGGCTTTTTCTGACCCTCTCCTCCTCTCGACTTCTCTCTTTCTCTCTGTCTCTCTCCTCTCTGTACCTCAGCTGCTGCCCCCTGGTGTGCATTGCCACAGTGCTTTTGGGCCTTTGTGTATTAAACAAAAGGAAACTTTTATTTACAAAGAGTCCATAAAAGCATCCTCAAAACAGGATTATCTGAAGCAGTGCTCTCTGGAAATAACGTGTCAGCACACTGACTCGTATCTGTAGCTAACCACTGTGCTGTATGCTGCCAGATACTTTCCACGTAAAGCATGTCAGCCTCCGGAAGACTTGACACTCAGCACTCCTGGTCCAGTCCACAGGGGGGGGCACCCATGCAGTTTTTTTTACGTGAACTGAAAACGCTGGGTGTAAGACGCACTGCTGGATGGACCCGAGGGACATCATGATGTCAAACTCAGAGGCTGACATGGTCCGTTAGAGCTGCGGTTCCCAACCTGGAGGTCGAGACCCCACTGAAATACATCGGAGAGGATATTCTGAGCCAGTTGAAGTTCAGCAAAATCGACCACGTTGTAGTTTCATCTTAAACTTTGTGCAGCTGCACGATCTGAACTTACCTGACAACTTAACAAGAGTGAAATGTCCACAACAGACAGAAAGAAGAAAGTAAACTAGCTCAGGTACAATGCACAAGATTTGTCCGTACGTCATTAATCAACTAGTAATAAGACGGTGATAAATCATTTGCTCTATAAAACATCTCAATACTAAATTCATTAAAGTTGAAAAAGACTGGAACTGAAAACTACTCATTAGTAAAGAGTGAGTATGACTAATAGGCTGATAATTGTCATCATGGTGTCTTCTATTCTCTAACATAAACATGCTCATAAATAATAACTGCACCAACGAAACCCTCTTCCATCTTTTTGACTTTTTTTTTCCAGTCAACCAGTAAAAATTTACAACCAAATCTGACAAAACAAGAAGAAACTGGTGGAACTTTCCCCATCTCAGGTGAAGGCAGCATAAAACTTTAACAGTCAATACTGAGCGATCGTGTCTGTGTCGTCAGGGGATGTTTAAAAAAGTACCTCCCACCAATCCTCAGTTACTCTGAGTGCAATCTCAACTTTACTTTGTAATTTCACTACAATGCAAATCCTAATAACTATGATCAAACTAAGCTTCACGTGCACATAAACATAGCTGGTGCAACGATCTGTAGGTCGATAGAAGGTCAGAATCCGCAAAGGTTGGGAACCAGCGCGTCAGAGGGCGAAGAGAGCACTGACTTACAAAAACATAATCCTACCGGGATACATTGGCAGTGATGTGTCCTCCATGTGTGATTTGAACGACACATAATGCTGTGATGTGTGTGCTTCATGTCATTTAGAAAACTATTTGTACAGACCTGTGTCTCTGCAGGTGTGTGTCGCGGCTTTGTGTGTTTGAAAGATTTCCCCGGTTCTGTGCGGCAGTGACGTTAAGTCTTTGTGTCTGAGAGACGCTCCCACGTCTCCCTCTGGTTCACTCTGTTCGTGTCGCTGTAGGAGAGTCTCCTGCCGGATAAATGTGTTTTTTGTTGTTGTTGTTTGGGAGTGAGGAGTGATGCTGTTGTGAAGTGGGTCTGCTTTTGTCTTTGAGGTCCACACCGGCTCCCCCGTGTCGTCTCTTTTTCTATAGTGTGGACTTGTTCCCCCTCCCGTGTCCTCTGTGTGGCCCCGAAGTTCACAGAAATCCTGCCCCAGCACTGTCATGTTAAATTTATAAAACTCCTGCAGCTGTGAATGTTTCGGTTTTGGCATTTTAAATTATCCTTTAGCTCGACGATGTCAATGTTTTTCTCTTCCATTTGCACGCTCATCCATCCATACGCCCATTTGCTCGCATGTGGAAAATGTTCCTCGATGTTGCACAGGCTCTACTTTATCTCTCTTTCTTTCACTAATTTGTTCCTTTTTGAGCTCCTCTTTTCTGATTAACACCATTCCTGCTGCCTCCTCTCTTCAAAACAAAAAGTGGCACTTATCTCTAGTGTTGCGTTGCGTTGTTTTATCACATTATGTTGGTTGGCATGATTTTAGAGTCAAATAAACTTCCTGTGTACATCTTCTAGCATGACCCTCCTCCTCAGAGCTCTGCCTCATTTGCACATAGCGCAGTCTTCCTCTAGCACGTACTCTGCCACCCACCCACCCACCTGCGAGGTCTGCATGCACTGCACGCTCAACTCGACTGTGAAGTGGACAGGCATCTGCATATCCAGGCCTCACGCTCAAACCTCTCAACCATTCACCCAATCAGTCGTGGTCCAGATAAACTGAAAAAAAACCAAACCACAACGATGACAAAACAAACCCTCACACTTCCAATCCGGGCCCCTTTAACCTTCTTGCGTTCCTGCCTACTCACATGTTTAAAGTTGAATTCTTCTCTTGGTACTGGAGGTATGACAACAGTTTTCTATCAGACCTGGGTGCTCTTCTCTTGGAACTTTAAAACTCGCCGAGTCTGGGAAACCGCCCCAAAAAGGGAAGGAGAGAAACGGTACAAGATAAAAGCACCTGCGCTCCCCGCCTGCTGACCATTTGCTCTCTTTCATTCTATTTTTCTTTTTTCGAATGAGCTTGTCTCTAAACTATAATTTCAATTCCTCCATAATAGTTTTTTATCTCCAGTGTAGTTTTTTTCTTTTTCAAATGCAAACCGGAATGTCTACTGAAGACGTACAAATAAAGGCTGAATAATTGGCTTCAGTAACTGATGGGCCTGTGCAGCTTTTACTAAATATTAAAAACATTTGTTAAACTGATTCAAGGGTCGATTACAGCTCAAGACAGATCATTGCGTTGTGGCTTTTTTTTTATTTGAATCATTTTCTCCAGTCGCTGTAGAATCACTGCTCGGAGTGAAATTCTCTAAATAATGTTCAGCCCTTCAGAGCACTGTGTGTGTGTGTGTGTGTGTGTGTGTGTGTGTGTGTGTGTGTGTGTGTGTGGTCCAAATTGAACAGTATTTTACATAAAGTAAACATAACGTAATGTAAACTTCTCAGTGGGTAGGCAAATTAATCATTATTAGTACATAAGCCTCTGTATAAAACATTTATATTAATATCGGTTCGATCAAAAGTAAAAATATAATCATTCAAAAGGTCACCATGTAGCCGATAAACGAGTCAGTGAACAGCATAAATGACCAGGATCAGGTCCAGCAGGTTCAGGAGTAATGCTCAACTGTGGATCCGTTTTTTTAAAAACTCATTAAAAAGCAGCTCTTCTGGTTCATGAACCCGAGGATTATGGGTAATATCCACTGCTCAGTTGTGTTTCAGTCCAGTGAGTGGGACGACATAGTTACAGCACAACACACCATTTCATTGAGTGCAACAGAATGAATCATCTGGTGTGGCTGCAGAGGGCGCTGTTGCTCAGTAAAAGTTACACAGCGCTGCTTTCACTATTAAGACGTTTTTTTCAGGGGCTTTAAAATGATTTTGTTTATTCAGTCTAAGGTTATGAACATTTTTTTGATAGAAGCAAACTTTATGACTTTCAATTGTTTGTTTTGTAGCTGATGAGATTTATTTTGAAAGTGACTCAATTCTCACGTCACTAGAGGCTGTTTACTTGGATTGAAGCTGATTCTGACTCATGAAATGTTCCATCAAGTGTGAGAGAGACTCGACATTAATCCTCATTAATTGTGCACATGGGTGAAATGAAATGTGAAACCCTTTACAGAGGTTTTTATTGAAGGGATGCTGGAACACACACGGGGTGTCTTAGTTGTCCGTGTGTGTCTTTCAGGGTAGTGTGATGTCAACAGGTCTTGAGTATGTGTGCGAGTGTGTGTTTTGCTGGAGAGCGTTATGCTTTTGTGTTTCAGCAATGGTACACTGCCACCATGAACCTGCTGGGGACCTGGCTCACTGAACGCATGGATCAGCAGCTCCACGTCTACCAGCTCAAGATCCTCATCAGGATCACAAAGGTGACGCAGGGAAACCCCGACGGGGAGACAAAAAACACCCACAAGTCATTGTGTCCACGCTGACGTGTCTCTCTGTCCCTCTGCAGAAAAAGTACAGGGACTTCCGCCTGCAGGGCGTCCTCGACTCCACCCTGAACAGTAAGATGTACGACACCGTGCGCAACCGGCTGACCTTGGAGGAGGCCACTGCCTCAGTGAGGGAAGGAGGCATGCAGGGCATCTCCATGAAGGACAGCGACGAGGAGGACGAAGACGACGACTAGAGCCTGTGCACTGACACCCCCCCCCCCCCCCCCCCCCTCCCTCCCTTTAACACTTTTGACTTTAGCCTGGTTACCGATGCATGTACCAACTCAGATAGCCACTCTAGGACCTCTTTGTCAGCTCGAAATGCCTATGAAGGAACTATTAACTATAAAAATAGTACTTATACTGAGGAAAATAAAAATAAAAATGTTAAAAAATAACCATGATTGGCAGTTTAGCTGTGTCATGATAAAGATAGCACCTATCTTTGTTTCATTCATTTCTAAATTCATTTCTATGTGTTACTAAGCAATATGGAGAACCATTTGTTTGAACAATGTTGAGTGAGATTAATAGGTGTGTCCCTGTCCAATGCAAACCTATATGGCGCTTCTTTGTCGTATTCTACATTCATTAATGGTACATTGTCGTGATGATGAGTGTGTGGACCCTTTTCTTTGTCTTGTCTGTTTTTAAGTGAATGCCAACTGCTTCAAACGGAAAATAAACCTCTGTATTTGTTTACGGCTGTCAACAGATGAACTGTCGTCTACTCACTGTTATTAACATCAGCAGTAAGTCGAGACCTGCGTTTTTACCATGTGTCAATGCTATGTGATCTCATCTCAGTAACCAATTAGACACGGTTCAACAAGTGGGTATTCTAGAGATGCAATATTCTCATAGCTCCATTTTGATAACTTGGGAGATTCTATTTTTATTTCAACATTAAAAGGCCTTGAAATAGGTTCTATTTTAATTGAGTTGCACTTTTACAGAGAAAAGAGCAAAAATAATTTTTTTTATTGAAAAAAAAAAAAAAAAAGGTTGGTCTGTCTTTGTTCTGTAATTGTGTAGAATGAGATGTCTGGCATTTGTTTGGGTCTCAATGTTGTTTTGTATATATTATATAAATATATATATAAATATAAAAATGCTGTACATTGCATTCTGAGCCATCGCTGCATGCCTGTGGGTTCCCACCCTCCCCAAACGCTTTCTGTTTTCTGTGTGAATTAGCTGGTGGATTCATTCTTGCTTTTGCCTTATGAAAGCCAACAGTTGTAATATGCAAGAGCTGTGGCCTCGAAATAAAAATTATTGTACATGTGCATCCTCTGTCATGTTTACGCTGAAATCTACATACAATTAATATATAGTATATACAATCTGTTTGGCAGAGGTAGAAAATCACCAGTACAATTATTTAAAGGTTCAGGGTGTAAGATTTAGGTCAAATTGAATATAGAATACAAATGTGTGACCATCTAAATTGTACATATTGTTTTCTTTACCTTTGGCCCTTTATATATAAATACTTTATATTTACATCACGAGTGGGTCCTCTCTACGGAGGCCGCCATGTTTTTTACCCTAGTCCAGACAGGAGAAACTAAACATCTTTGAGTTTTTATGACAACTGAAGGCTTCCACAGGTTCTCTTCATGTTTGGAAGAGGAGGGTGAGGTGAGGGGCATTCAGCTGCAACGTGCAACTTCCCCACTAGATGTCACTAAATTCTAAACATTGAACCTTTAAGTGTTGTACTTCAACTAGATCCCCTCAGTCAAATTTGAACACAGATATGATTCCATTAGATCCAATGGTGTTTGCAAACACCTTATTATCCTCTCTAAAAAAAATCATGGGAATACAATAATACAATAACAATGGGAATCGTCATGTTTTTAAGTTTGCTCCGGCATCAGAATGATCCAGTGATATTTGTCACTAGACACATGGACATGTTGCCAGCATGAATGCATAAGAGATAATTCGGCATCGGTTTTAATGGCGTCAGCTTTCTGAAAATATAAACATATACAGGCTCAAGTTGTGTCCCACAGCTACACAATACACAGCAGTTTGAATTGTTACTTTCACGTTAATGCATCAATATTAATAATCCAATGAGCCATTCTGCATAAAAAAGAAAAAAAGAAGTACTTTTACAAATTTTTTTTTGCTGATACTTATACACAGGACTTTAACTTTTAATTTTTCTAATCAGTGAACTGAATAATTGTTTGGTGACAGACTGACAGCAGGGGGCGACCAGGATGAACCAGTTTGTTTGGAGAAACCCATCCATTAGTGGTTACATGTGGTATTAAGATGCTGTGCACCCAAACCCAGACTTTATTTTGTGTATAGCAATACAGTTGAGCTATTAAATAACACTATGACACCATAATATGGTATATAACAGTATCATAGGGATATAAGGCCATGATACTATTATATAAACAAGATAAGATGGACAAAACCAGTTGATCATTTATTCAAGTCACAAGTCAGACTTCACCACCACCCTGGTTGAAACCCACTGAGGATAAACATCCTGCACCACTGAGCAAATATCATGAAACTGTGGTCTCAACACCAGCATGGACGTCTCAGAGGAGCAGGTACGTTGTAGTGGATATTTAATTAAAGTACAATCTGTCACAGGGGCCACGACTCAAATCAAATATTTGTATGAAAATACATGTCTGTCTATGATCACAAAAGTTAGATATAAGTCAGTCATTTGTTCTTAAAGCAACAAAGCACTCAACGTGTTTTCAACGTGTAGAAATATTGAACAGAGGACGCTGGCGTTCGTACAAGAGAAAAGAAGAGTTGCTGAAAAGAAGTTGTGTTGCAGAGCTGAGCGATCGGGAATCTGGATTTTTCTCCAAATGTTGGAGAGTCTTTGTTCTCAGCAACGAACAGAAAAAATTAAATATTTAAATCGTAAATCAGGGTTAAAACGGGGCTTGGAATTAAAAACAAAATATTGCTGAGACAGAATATTAGGCCAAAATAAAAAACATTTTTCACTCTGGATTTAAATCTTCTAGTCTGAAGTGAGGTGTGAGGAAAGCATCATGTTCACTGATGAAGTGAGTCCCCAAAGGCTCGAAACAGAAACATGTTTAAATTCACACCTCTGACAACTCTGTAAATCTCTTGCTGTGAAATTTAAACATTTGGATTTTAAATTCTACGGATTAAATAAATCTCAGGACAAAACCACTTGCATGTTGCAAACTGGAACCACGTCTTTGGTTACAAATAAAGCATCAAGCCACCAAAACAAAAGCTACACTACCTCAAAACAACCACAACACCCCGAACATTTAGACGTTCTCATGTTTTGTTCATATGTGAGTCACAGTGGATGTACTGAGCATTTGTTTTTCTTTTTTCAGGCCAGTCAAAAAGAAAAGTGAAAACAAATTTTAGAGCAAAAAAAACGATTTGAAGTCCAGAAGCTATTCAGTCAATTTCCTGGTAAAATGATTATTATAAATATTCCAACACATCAGTGACAAGCTACTAAAGAGCATCAATACTTAAAATGATTTCCAAGGCACAGAAGTTCCCTAAATCCATCGAAAAGAGAGTAGCACAGCTCGAAATGTGAAGAGGGACATCCTCAAAATCAAAAGGCTTCTGAAGGTAGAGAGTGAAACAAAGAAATCCTTCTGTAATGTCAGAGGAGCAAGTTGGAAAAACTATGCAGGAGTGTTTTCAACTGAGGTCTATCCATCATCTATACCCCTTGACCTTTAAGGGTCACAGGAGCCAATCCCAGCTGACATTGGCCGAGAATCTAATTGCAACCTAATCTGCATGTCTTAAGACAGTGGAAGGATGACAGAGTATTCGGAGAAAACCCACAGATACAGGTAGAACATCCAAACTCCCCTACCGTCAGATTCTAATTCAGAACCACTGTGCCCCCCATGTCCTGAGGTGACAAAATAAAGCCCAGACCTCAGTCCAGTCCAGAAATAACAGCAGGACTTAAACTCCAATGATAAGTTTGACAGAAGAATTAGAAAGAAATGCTGCGTCCACTTGTGTGCAGCTGAAACCTATCGATACAGATTCAAGACTAATTTGGGCATAAAGTTCCTGTATTCATTGTTACTACAAAGTGCACAACACTTGCACAATTCATTTCACACTTGATGCATTTGTGGACTTTTGTTTTCACTTTGATTGACATTTCCGCTGCTGTTAAATCATCTTAAAAAAAGTCCCAGTCACATCCACTGTGATTTAATGTCACAAAAGAAAACATGAAAACCTGTGTGGGGTGTATACTTTCTGCAGGCGTTGCATTGTGTTACAAAGAAACTTATTCCACGTGTTATAACTGTTGAGCTTTGACAGTCGAGGTTAGAGAAGCTTGAAAATACTGGAAAATTAAAAATAGGTGGAGTTGTGTAGGTCATTCATGATCAGCTACAGAATCTCCAAAATAAAATAAGAATCTACACAAAAGACCAGTGGACAAATAGTGAAAGAAAAACATTGGCTGGCTATTAAGGATATAATATATATGTATATATATTACAAAACAAACATAATATAAATCCCTCTAAAAAGCAATAAATGTTCACATTACATGTTGTAACACACTGGAACAAAATAAGCCAAAAGTACATTACACAAAACAGCAGTGAGATATTTGGACAATTTGTGAATATCAGGCAGGTCAGAGTCTCTTCACGCGTGTGGAGTGGAGCCTCAAAACAGTTTGATCGAGGTGACAAAGTGACAATGCATGCTGGGCCACGTCGTGATGCCATGTTTCGTTTTGAGACATTATCGGAAGTGGATCGCCTTCAACTCATCCCGGTCTCTACGCTCCATGTTCGTCTCTCGGTGGTCCGCAGAGCCCAGTTTAGTCTTGTAGCCAGAATTTGAAGTCGCTGGATTTGGGCAGTAACACTGATAGTTTAGTGCAAACCGGACAGAGCTGCTTTTTCCTCACGTCAACTTAAAAACAGGTGCAAACGCTCAGCAGGATAACATTTAAAGACAAGAAATAAAGGACAAAAACATAAATATCAAAAAACCTTTATCAGTATAAAAAGTAATAAGGTTATTCATTTAATCAATAGTCTGGCAAAAAAGGCCTCAGAAAAGTTCGCAGATTTTTTACAAATTAAGTGCCCATGAGAATGTCCTCAGACGAGCGACTCCATGCTCTCCGCGGGGTCCGACTCGTCCGCCATCGCCACCACTCCATTAGTGTCCATGTGCAGGGGGCTCAGGCCACACTCTCTGTTCCCTATCAGGCTGAGCATGGCTTTGTAAAGGTACTGGTACTCCTCCTGTGCACACAAACACACAACAGGCATCAACACAACACATCACCTCCAGTGTCAAACTGTGCAGCTGTGAAATAATTAATCAATGTTTTTGATAACACTGAATCTGACGTATAAAGGGACATTTGTAATACAAAAACCCAAAAGTGGGGAAAATAACAAGCTTTTGCTCACTGATCTGGTCTTTTGGTGACATACTTACTATATGGCTCAATTATAGAACTAGAAAATTAAGTGAATGCTGTTTATTTAAATTACTAATATTGTTAATGTTAGCTTGTTTTCATTTGAGCTGCTTTCTAGTGGCTGAAAGTTAATAAATGCCACTGTATTTCTTTTTTCAGATTTAAAAAGGACAATGTATTTTATTTATGGCCACTGGGGGCAGCAGAACAAGCATCAAACATGGTACTCATGAGAATTCAGAAAAACAGCTGCCTGCTATGGCCATTAAAAAAAATCCTGAAAACACACTGACTTGAGAGGAACTGTACATTTATAATCTGCGAGCAAACTCTTTAACAGTACCTGTATTCAATGTTACTTTTTTTCAATGTTTGTGCTTCACATAAACTCAGACTCACTATATCAGTGAAGACTCCCGGCCTCATGAGATTGATCATCTTCGCCACCTGATAGACATCCACAACGCCCTCGTTCTCCAGCTGCTGGGACAGCGTGGTGAGGGCGCAGAGCATCCCTGCCGACACGGCTCCACACCTGAATACACATTATTACAATGAGTTCTCTAGGATGCATATCGGTCTCAAAGTGTGCTCCCGTTAATGAGTATAACACATCCTATGCACAGAGTTTAACTCCATCACTTCAGATGTGTAGAGCTATTTGCATGTGTGCAGTTCCCATCATCACCTAAATAAATACAGACTGAAGTTATTAACACATGCACAGTTTTTTTGCAACCAACAAGTAAGATAAAATACACTGCAATAATTAAATAACATTAGATAAAATGTGTGATGTGATGTTAGCATCTGGTGTAAACTGGCGAGGAGAAAGTTTGGCCTGTTAGTTATTCTGTTACAACTTTACATGGAGTCCCAACTGTCTGAGAAAAGTATGTTCCACTGTCGGGACCTTCAGTGAAGTGAGTATTCAACTCAGTGATGTTTTCACTAAGAGCTGCTGAGGCCTGAGGGAGAGACGTCAGCTGGGAACCACTGTGGATGCTGTTATGGTTGCCTGGTTACTGAGACGTGGTGGCTTTGTTTAACCTGGCAGCTTGTCTGCAGGTTCTAAGAAGTGGCACGGAACACTCTCAGCCTTTAGTCGCATATATAACACCCTCCTTGTTCAAATAGGACAAATTAACAGCAATTTAACAATGCAACTCTTTTACCACTTCTGATCCCTTAACACCCAGATCCAGGAGGAGCCCTTGGACTTTGTGCAGCACATATTACAAATAGAAGTTTTCTTAGAGAGTGCGTACCTCTGCCGGCTAAAGCTCTATCTCACCATATTAAAGAAAGTGAAAAACAAGTCCTGGATCTGAACATTTATAAGCTCCAGAATTGAATGGGTTCTTCCTTGAGTCATTCTCCACCACTCCATAAGACTTCATAGAAATCGTTTCAGTAGTTTTTGCACAATCCTGCTAACTAACAAACACAGATGAAAAGATAACGTCACTGTGTGAGCTGGACTAGATCTCAAGGCAATAAACTGAACCATGACAAGTTCTTTATGATGTTTTTCATTAGTTTGTGTTTGGCCTCACAAGTTGACTTTTCCCGTGCTTGTGTATAAAGGCTGTGTGAGAACAACATGGAGTAAAACCCAAACGTACTCATCGTGCACGATGGTGGGGCCGTCTCGAGTCATGGCCTCTTCCTTGATGACACCAATCAGCTCGAAGGTGCTGCTGAGAGGGGCGTCAGGGTTCGGCCATTTAGGGCACTGGAAATGTCTCACCTCTAGAACGTAGTCGTCCTGTCACGCGGAGCAGAGGAGCATACACACGTCATTCGTAACGTCACGGCTGCCCACATTACAGTGATAAAACACGATGTATGGAACATGTGACGCGGTAGAGGAGCAGGTTACCTGTGTGGCCTCTAAGATGAAGTCGTGAATGATGATCTGCTCCTCGTTGGAGAGGCACAGCCTGTCCTTGCTGATGAGTGTGACGGTGAAGGCGATGCAGTTCATGGCCTCTTCTCGACTCGGCCAGTAAACAAATTCATCCTCAGCCTGTAGAGAAACAGGGAAACTCATTTGTCAAACTGTTTCATTAATGCTTCTTTTTACTGTCAATTATTTTGCCCACGTGAATGTTTGTCAGTCACTGCAGAAGCAGAGGATAAATAAAACAAATCAAAGAATAGATTATTATGTTTCTTTGTTACATACCAGGCCTTGGTTGTCAGGCAACATGACAATAATCTGAGCGTTATGGTCCCAAATCATCCTCCAGAAGTCTGTGGTGGTGTGGGGCAAAGGATGCTGGGTAACGATGAACTCATTACTCCTGTAGTAACCCTGAGGTGACAGAGGTGAGCTGTAAGTCTTTGTGAAGCTCAGACCATGACACAAACTGAGCTGGCAAACAACTGCCATTTTGAGTTCACTCAAGAAATGATCATAGAGAAATGTCAGAAAAAACAAAGCGAGGAAGGACAAAGACTCAAACAACGAGACCGTACCATTATGTAGGACGCATTAATGTAATCTGTTCCTTTCATTCCAGGCAGAGTGGTGAGTCCGACCCTTGCTCGCTCCGCTGTAAAGAGGCAGAGAGATGGAAAAAAACACCATTTAAATTTCAAACCGGGGCTGTATAATATGGCACTGGCTGATAATGCACACATTCATCACCAGTGCTCACTGTTGCTATAGCAACAAGCACCTCTGTTTCCTCTGTCAGGGAGCTGGGAAGGCATAGTAAGATTAACTTATAGGATTATGGAAATAGATTCTAATTTTAGAATATGAACTGTCGTTAATAATTTACTGACTGAAAAATAGGGACACGCAGAAAAAATACATTCGAAAATGTCCTGATTCTAATTCTGATTGAATTTAATCTAAAAATAGGGAAAGATAATTGACACAGGACTGATTTTATTTGTTAGAAATGCTTTTGATGGACTTATTCTTTGATATTAATAAAAAATATCTTTCCAAGACAGCCACCCTCATTAATTGTTTTGCAAACCTACTCTAACCAACCCGGGTGGCAGCTTGACGTGTTCGGTGTGACCTTGCTTCTCCAAAACCACAGCTCAGTTGCAAGCGTGCTGTGGTGAAACAGATAAGATACTCACAGGGAACCACTGAGGAATTGCGGTTCTTCTCCTTGTTGCAGTCTTTGTAGGCACTAAAGCACTCCACAAAGCGTGTGTTGCACTGAGTCAGTAGCTGGTGAGAGAGAAGGCAAAGAGCAGAGGATCAGAAAGTCTGGTTTTGGGTCTGAGAGTCGACTGGAAATTTAAATCACACATGAAGATGCAGATATAATATTGTTTAACAGCAGAGAATGATAGCAAGACTTCCTCTGTTAATAAAGAGCATGTGAAGCTCGGGAGGAAATTACATTATGCGTAACAAATGAGTTTGTCTCTCCTGGTGTTGAAAGAGCAGGAGCTTGATGAGACGTTCATCAAGCTCCTGCATGAGGCAGCAGCTCTGACAGACACAATTTTATTATGTAAACATCCCAGTAGCTCTCAGTCTGTTCCTGTCCGGAACTGGGAAACCACAGCGCTCGCTGTTAACAGCCGACGCCGTCAATGCAGATGGTGACAGCTCGTCAAACCAGACCCGTCAGAGCCCCAGAGGGTTTTTACCACTCACCCTGAACTGCTTCTCCAGCCGTGTGTAGCCTGTTGAGTTGGGCGTGAGGATGCTGTTGACATAACCGTGGAGCTGCCAGGCAGGCACCTCGGTCTCTTTGCACATGATGGCCTCCATCAGAGCATCGTGGATGAAAACATACTGCTCCTGTGGAGAGACAGAGGGTTAGAAATTATACATCATAAGTAGAGTTGGTCTAAATTCATCACATATATCAATATTTACTGAGGAGCAAGTTTAATACTGCACTCAATATTTCATTTACAAATGTAAACATAACTTAAATCTGTCCCTGTATAGTTTATGCTTCACCCTGTTGTTGTGACTGGTTATGATGGGGTGATTTGTAACTATTTCAAATACTTAAGTGTGACTTAATCTATTATTTAATCTAATTTATTATTCATTACATTTTGCATATTTAATTCAAATCTGGGATGTGACTAGAAATGAAAGCTTTAAGATTAATGTAGTGAAGTAAAATGTACAATAATTGCTTCCAAAATATGGTCGAAAAGTAAAAGTATAAAGTAATATAAACATAGACTGTAAATTAAGATGGACCACGTGTCTACACTTCCTCTCATTTTCCAGAAATGAACACCGGCATCTTTGAGCATTTAAAGCCAGAGTCTACGCAGCATTGATCAGGTGGTGGATCCGCAGCAGCAAGGTCCCACCAGTACACTTGCTCAACCAATCGCGAGGCAGTCTCAGCTGTCAATCATGACGTTTCACCCCGTTTTTATGCCATAAAATAGCTAATTAACATAAAATGTAACAGAAAAATTAACAGTTGAACAAACAACGTATAGTCAACGTATACTTTGACTTTTTAGTTTGGTCCATGTCCCATCTGTTAACATGGATGAGGGTGGATTCATGACCTATATTGCAGCCAGCCACCAGGGGGTGATCAAGACGTTTTGACTTAACTGTTGGGGAGCGGTCATGTTGTCCAATGTATAAACAGTCTGAGTATGAACATACTCTGATCACACATAGGTTTGAACACAGTCTGTCTCCGGACAGTAAAGGGAAAAAAATGGTAAAAGCAAGGAAGTAAAAGTAAAAAATTATGTTTACAGAAAAGTAACCAGAGCGCCATCATTTAAATTGATCAACTAAACAATCAGATACAAAGACCCAATTAAAATAGTTCACATAACTTATGCATGATTGATTCACTAAATAATTGAATGAAACAGTTGTAAGATTATGTCTCACTAACAGAAAACGATCTGAGGACAGGCCTGATAGTGAGGGTAGAGGATATGTATCTACATATACAGATATCACTACTTCGGGTGTTATACATTCATCTGTATTGTGGTGAGTATGTAACAGTTTGTACTGTGCTGCAGTAAATTTGTATAAGCGTTGACCTTTACTCGAGCCAAGCGTATTGAGCTGAACAGCCTCAATGACTCCCTATTCATCTTTAATCCTGACCTTTCTTAATGTGGGAGAAGTTTTCCCGTTTCCCAGCACAAGTGATGATTAAGGGTTTCTTACCTCCGTCTGCACTAGGTAGTTGCGTTGTGTGCGGATGTGTTTGAGAAAATCCAGGACACTGACTGTGCTTTTGTCCTTGATCTGTTGCAGCATGCTGTCAATGACAATGTATGTTCCTGTGCGCCCAACCCCTGCACTAAAAAAAAGGACAGAACAAAAAGCAGTATGAGCATAAAAGTGGGCCCATAGATGGAGCTGTTATCCAGGTCCGCAAATATGTGAGTCCGACACTCAGAAGTAACACTTATTGAGCCCGGCAGCTCAGGAACAATGAAACGTACCTGCAGTGCACCAGGACTGGGCCCATGTCTGCAGTGTGAGCCGCCGACGAGCGGTTGATGAACGTGAGCACAGGGAGGGTGTACTCCGGTACGCCCATGTCCGGCCACTGGGTGTAGTGATACTGGACCACGATGCGTTCATTCAGCTTCCCCTTCGGGTTCCCCTTCTGTGTCTGAAACATAAGAGAAGACGAGGCCCAGGTGAGAATAAAACCCGAGACATGGACTTCACACTTCTGCTACTACTTCTGGAGTCACAAAAGACTTTATACAACTTTTTTTCACATAAACATTAGTACTGCCCAGAATTTGATGCATCTAATATGTGAAGTTACGGTTTGAGTTTTACTGGAGCACCAAGATTTAATAAATCGCTAAACTGAAACAGTCTGAAACTAGCTAGTTAATACTTTGCACTACAGAAAGAGTTCGCATTTGAATTAAGAAGAGCTGGTGCAACCCGATCAAGCAAAATCTCATCCATGAAAAGAGCTTTGAGGTTTTTTCTGCCTTTTATTTACCTTTTTAACTTTCGTGTTCCTTATGTGGAAACGCCTCAGTGTGTAGCAGGCGTGCACTTTGGTGCTTTTCAGCGTCACCACAATGTTCCCATACTGCTCGCTGTTCTCTGTCGGCCAGTACTGGTCACATTTCCTCTGAAATGACACAACACACACATTGAAACTCAGTCACGTGTGTTTTCTATTTGCAGTTTGTGAGGAATGGAAGTGAACTTACTCTTCCTTTCTCCACCAGGTTTGTGATCATGACAATGACTCCGGTGTTCTGCTCCCACATCATCCTCCAGAAATCCTCAAACGTCGTCTTGAGAGGACCCTGAGCAGCTATATAAGCTCTGGGACGGTTGTAGCCCTGCGACAGAGGAGTCTTTGAGTGTTATCAATAATATGCAATCAATATTTGCATCGATTACCCACAACCCCTGATAGAGCTTACACAACTGGTTTACTGATACAAGACATTACTAGGTCATGAAATCAAATTCTTCCTCTGACAAAATTGTTAACATTTATACATGAGTCAATAATTTTTTTTAACTAGAAATCAACATTTTATTGCAGTTATTTTTAATGATTTTGAAATGTCGATGGATATTTTAAATAAAGCAGTCAGCATGGCATTTAGCACAATGAGTTATTCTTAACACAACACACAAACCATTTCCAACTCAAAAAAGAAAACAAACAAATAGGATAAGCTAAATATACAGAAATAAAAACTAAACCTTGAATGATACGTCATCTGTTTTAGTAAAACTCACATCCACATAGTTGGCGTTGATGTAATCTGAATGTTTGGCATCTTTCCCCGCCAGAGCTCGTAATTTCACCCTGCTGTGGTCATCTAGGAGAGCATTAACACATTTGTGTGAATTATTAAAAGGATGAAAACATGTTATTAAAAACATTATTGGATTGCGAAGCAGTCGGCATCATAATCGGATTTTACAGCTGACTCACAGGCCACAATGTTGATGTATCTGTTTTTGTGCTTGTTGTCAGGATGATTGGAATGTTCCGATGTGATTTTCAGGTCCGCCGTCGAGCGCTGAACCTCCTGCAGAAAGAAATAAAGACATTTTATTGGATGAGAGCAGGAGATTTACTTGAATTACCATCTGCAACGTTATATTTACTTATGTTGTTAACACATTTTGAAGTGCTGATTTTATGACCGCCACCTAGGAGGTTATGTTTGTTTGTTGGTTTGCGTGATTATGCAAAAACTACTGAACAAATTACCCTGAAACTTGGTGAAAGGATTTATTATGCATCAGAGAGGAACCCATAAAATGTTGGTGCTGGATCAGGGGGGAGTTCCAGCCATTTTCTTTCACATTGCCAGATAGGACTTTTCAACATTTTCATTGATTTGAGAATTATTCATGGATCATGATTAAAGGAATAAGATCTAGTGAATTTATGTGTGGTTTATTTAGGGGGCTGTTGGGCCTTGGCGGAGGTATGCGCTCTTTAAGTGCTCTTTCACTTTTTTTGTGATGCATATGGTCTTTAAAGGAAGTTTAAAGAATTTTCCCTGTTAATTCAAGGACTGGTCCCCTGCATAAGGAGCTCAGCGCTCAGGATGAGCTGTGAAGTTGCACCTCTGGCAGGGGTTCAGAGCCTCGGTCAAGGGCACTTCAGCAGAGCAGATGCTTTCTGCCACTGGGGTTTGAACTCCAGCCTCCAGGAGGACGGCTGCCTTCTCTTCTCATTCACCACACCACAGTGCACCCACCCACTTCAAAAGCACAACAATCTTTTCTAACACATTTTCACTGTTGTGCTTTTGAGAATGATGCACACAAGCATCACATCAGATGACCCCAATTAAAAGAAATCCTCTGAGGGGTGAAGCTTTTGCGTCGTTCCTTAACCTGGCTACACGGAGAGAGTGTGCTCCCAGCCAGTCAACCAGCAGACAGACCTTCTCTAATTACCACCGTCTACCTCCATCGTTCGCTCAACCATCTGTTCAAAATCACTTACCCTGCACACAAACACATGCAGAAAATAATCTCTACCCAATGTTCAGACGCAGACAACATTTACACTGAAGAGAAGGACATGAACTGTGCTGTCATAACCAACATCGAGAAAAGAAACTCTAATTTTATCTCTCGAGCCATATAGCATGTGAACATATGGATGCTATGCAGATAAAATGTTCACCATCTCAGTGTGGAGTGTTAGAGTGCTGAGGCTGATGGGAACATCAGCAGTTAAGTAATTTAGTCCTGAAAAGTCAGGACATCACCAGAGTTTTTACAATTCATCCTGAGGCAGACATGCAGGTGTGAACCACCTTTTACAGCAGTGTCTTCAAACGTTTTACTAAAAACCACAAACGTCGGCAGGACTAAAGAAGACACACGTTTTTATTTCTTTTGCCGTTTAATATTGCAGCGAAGGTTGAAAATGCTCCGGAGATGATCACCCCTGAAGTGGTGTTTGAATCTCACCTCAAACTCCTCAGCGAAACCTTGCAGGTTGTTTTTATAGAGCTCCATGATGTGTTTCACAAAGTGCTTCACAGGGATGGCATCCATGTCATCTGCAAAGAACAGTGAGAGAAGTCATGGTTAATGTGTGTGCAGCTGATATCCTGCCTCATCAGTTTTTAGATTCTCCATAGAATATATAGCATATGCATAGAGTAGGTTGGCATTACACACATTGCATACATACAAGAAAAGCATTGCCATTTATACATATTACATTTTAATAATTGTAATAGATGAAACCAGGGACAGTGTGTAACCGAGTCTCTTTTGTAGTGACAAAAAAAGAGGAGGAGAAAAAAAAGGAAAGCTTTATATTGCACACAATCCTCTAACGTATGTGTTTTGAACATTTACAGGAGGGAGCATCTGTCTCATCTGAGCCAAATCAGCCTTAAATAACACACGAGGGGTGTGTGATGAGACTGGTCACCGTCACACAGGGACAATAGAGCAGGGGACCCAGCTGTCATCAGTGATGACGCTGGCCAATGCTTCAACTAATACACAGCTGCAGCTGGGGCCTTCGACTCACTTACTTGCCTCAGCAGTTACAGCATTGAAGGTGAATTGTGGTTTGTTAATCTACTCATTTATCAACATTTCTCTCCTCCCTCCTGCGTTTGAGTCCAGAGACGCATCAGTCTAATTACCTCAGAAGTGTTCTGGGTGAAATGGGCCTTTAGGAGCGAGAGATTGAAATTAACATTAGGGACATTTGTGTCTTGGCAGGAAATAAAACTGCAGGGATGTATGTCCACACACGAGCTCGACTAAATGTCCCACAGCGCTTAATGTAATATCAATTCTTTTAACAGTGATATTGTTTTCTCCATTTCCATTTAAAAAGTAAATGGTGGCAATATCACTGAAGACAAGTAATGGAAATTCTTAGCCTTTAAAGTCACAGCTTAATGGATTGAATTTACTGCACATTTCAATTTCAATTAATAACAGCCAGTCATTCAGGATATAGTGTGTGTGCTGAGAAAAATAATAACTCTCACACTGAGGAGAAAGACAAGGCAAAGATATAAATGAACAGAGAAAAGCAAGCAATACAGGCTGAATAACTGCAGAGTAAATACTGGCGTCAGCTGTGCTCATCACCTATTATATCACAGGATTGAAACGTCCCTGAGCTTTAAACAACTGTGAAAGGAGAGTCAGATATCAACGACAGCCGAGAACATCGGAGACTGAGAAAAGCCAGTCACACAACCCTCTCAGAGCTGCTCCCACAGTCGTTCCGTATGTTAATGAACAGAAACTGTGCAAATGAAGCCATCAAGCTCAAGACAGAGAAAACCATCTGAGTTAAGGGGTGACTTATGGGGGTGTGCTGCATTAAAAATCACTTCCTATGACAAGTCAAGATTCCTCTGTCATTTTGGGGATATCTCAGTTTCAGTCTTAAAGACTGAGTTAATGAGGATAAATACATTTTTATTTCTGATTTAATATCATCTATAGCAGTGGTTCTTGTAGATTTTTGCCACAGCACTGTCAGGAGAACCCAGGCAAACTTTCAAGACCAGAATTTACTGCAACCATTTATCCATATTTCCGCTGTCAGTTTTTAACTATAATGCTGTATTTAATGGGAGCCGAACGCGCGCGCGCGCGCGCGCACACGCACACACACACACACACACACACACACACACACACACCCTGGTGGGAATCACTGATCTATTAACTGTGACAAACAGTGAACTTAACTTTTTTCTTTCGATACAACAGTATAGATATCTACATGCAACATGTATAAATATTCTAATACAACGATTCAATCAAGGCTCACCTGGTATAGGGATGACTGGGATACTTTCATTGGCCACCACCCGTGGCGAGCTGCTCTCCTCCACATAGAAGTGAGCTGTCTGGAAGAATCTCCTACAGGGACACAGAGAGCAGCACAGTGAAACCACACACTATCAGCACAGATAAAGCCACAGTAAAGTACATTAGGGAGTCGTTATTCCATTGTCCTCAGATCCGGTCTGTCAACATCAGCATCTAAATGTTGAATAGAATGACACGAGAACGGCAGAAAACTGCTAATGAAAACCCCAGAGTGGTCAGGACACAGCTGATCGCACACAGATAGAGCGAGCGGCTCCTGGAAACACAGTCGGAGACGACTACAGGGATCAGGTAAACAACTTTTAGCTACACACGGCACAGCACTGGATTTAGCTCTTTACTCAAACTGAAGACAACTAATCCAAACTCATACCATCCCCTTAAGATTCCCTCTCTAGGGGGACACACACACACACACACACACCACTTTCATGGATTCACATTTTGAGCACAATGAAATCAACTTAAGTTGTTTTCTGGAGAAAAAGACTGTCACCTGGAGCTGCTGCTCAAAAAGTAAAAGTTCAAATGAAAACGTGATCTTTTTATATTTGATGAAAGTTTTGAAAAACAACCATTTATTCGTAGATAAACAAATCCAGTTGTTTTAAAAGTTAACACACATCCTGTTCGATAATTCCTCTTAAATATTAAACAGTCTGAGATTCAAAACTAACGGAGGGAAAAATCTGGTCAAATCATATGAAGTTTTTTATGGCTCAATTTCCATAATTTCCTGCTTAAAGGACAACAACAAAAAACTATTTTAATATGGCAAGTAATTAATTGAATAACAAAAAAATTCCAGTCCTTAATTTTAGCAAGACCATGACAATGAAAACAGAAGTTGTCTGTAAATCTTTAAGGTCCCAGGGATATTGCGCATCCTCTCCAGCCTCCACCATCCCCTCACACACACGCACACACACACACACAACACACACTAGTGAATACAAATATAAATACCCATTTTTCATCCCACAACAAGGTATAATCCTACCTGTACTTGAAGCAGAGGAGGGAGCATAGGCTAGTCATTCTTTAAGACAGATGGAACACAAACAATAAAAAAAAGGATGCACTGCATTTAAAAGAAAGAGATGGAGAGAGAGAGAGAGAAAGAGAAAGAGGATAAGGGAAGAGTGAAAAAAAAAATGGGGGAGGAGATCTCCCCCTGGCGCGCATCAGTGACTCCCCATCTAATGGCTCCCTGTGGGCGTGGATGTGGTGTAGGTAACAAACCAGCATCTCCCTGACTCTGTCCCTGGGCCTCAGAAGAATAGTTTGCGTTGAGGGAATGTAAACTGGGGAGAAATGAGCTCATCTCTAAACGAATGTCTAGTGTAAAGAGCAAAGTAGATTACAGCATCCCATTTAACACCAACATCATCCAGTCAATAATAGAGGACAGGATTTTTTTCTCAGCTCAGCATATGTGAGTTTTTCGATGAACACCTCGAGCCTCAGAGGTTTCCAGATGGGCTCTGCAACTGATGCAATTAATTCCACTGTAGAAAGACTCATGAACTAAGATCCTCCACGCAAGCAAAACTGCACAAACTAAACACAAGACAAGCAGATTAAACTTCAGTAGATGGTCCATTGATTACATATTGTTGAATAAACAATCATAAAGCAAATGGATTATATTAATTAAGTTGCTGATGAAGAAAACATCTGTGAGCAGAGACGCTCACTTGCTTAAATAGCAGCGCTGTCACTGAGCGATGCTACGCAGAGCATGACGAGTAAAGACTGCGTGAATGGGTTGATTTCATCTTTTATCACGGTCTTTCCCCGGGGGAAGCAGACGTTGTCTGTGAACTGTCTGAGTTGTCACAACAACAGCTGTGATGGCCATTTCCAATCTGAGAGCTGCCCCTGCTCTGCTCCCGAAATACCACAACTCTCCGTCATTCATCCATCCACTGAATCCACTGCAGCCGTCTCTGTTTTTAACACCTATATGGAGCTGATAACTATAGATCTGTCTATATTATGAAGTGACACCAAAATATTCCACATTTAACATTACCTGCAGAGATCTCATAATTAAGAAAGAACACATTTCAAGCTTTAACCAAAAATAAACAAGAATTTCAGACTATAAACAAACAAAAGATTACGCGACAAGGAGCAGAGCCTTTACAGGCAGTAAATAGGCCTGCAGCTAGCTGAGGAAATGGTCCGCAGTGCTATTTGCAACTCATTAGCCATCCCACATGTGCCAGTGGCTTGGTTTGTGTAATTACTAGGGTTCCAATAGCGTAGCTGGAAATCAGCCCGGCAGATAAAGACCCAGCTGGGACCCCTGCTGGCTCTGGGCGGCCCTCAGGTCACCAGCCCCCCACTCGAGTAAGTGATGGGTCTGATGTCAACGTGCAGGCACAAGAGCAGTCTAACTACCAGACGGGCTGGGACCAATTCCCACAAATGGATACACATGCTTAAAACAGACACATTCAAACCAGAATGGCCCTCAGTAGAGTGTAGAGCTCCCCCAAGGCCAAACGGTCCTTAAATTCAATCAACCTGCACCAAATTTCACACACTCATAGATGTCTGTCCCCTAAATGTGCCTAATCTTTTTTCCATCAAGACCAATAAAGTTTTCCTTGGAAAATAGTGAAAATGTTGTTAAATGTTGTTCAAGGAAGTGGGGAAAAAAATCCTGGATCTACACCAAAGGTGAATAGGTTCTTCCCTGTCCCACATCACATCTTTCCAGCAAGTTCATGGTAATCTGTTAAATTTTGGTGAACCCTAACCCTAACCCCCTAACCCTTTGGTGTAAAGTTAACCAAACTAACCAACAAACAAACAGACAGGATGAATAAATATCCTCTTTGGTGAAGGAAACCAGACGGACGGGAATATCCAGACACAGAGGGTGACAAAATGTATGGTTGAGGTTAGTGTGGGTGAGGGGCAGCTTGGTTATATATCATCAGTGATGCCTTATCAAGATGAGCCCCCTCTGTAGGTAATACTACTTGGTAATGACATTTTACCGTCTACCAGTAAAATGTCCTCTATGAAATGAAGATTAATTTCATTGAACTTTCTCCTCACCTCCAGTAGACCATCACAATGAGCAGCATTATGAGGCAGAGCAGAGTTAGAGCAGACACCACCACTAAGGGGACGATCCACACCATCCTGCCCATCCCCGGAGTAGGGCTTCTGGTAACGTTGGACAACGTGGTCCTGTCTGGAACATAATACATGCACATATTACATGGATACATATTCCACTGTGCAAAGCTTACTGTACATTGGTGTAGGATGTTTATTAAAGACTTGCATGTTTTTAAAGTATTCTGACAGCAACATTTGTATTTGCACATAAAATTCTAGAATCTTGAATTGGTGCAGATCTATTTGTTGATTTACATCATTTGAGATTTAAATAATCTGCAAAAACGCTCCGCTCTCTGAAGCTAACTTTTCTGAAATATGCTAAAGAGATTTCCTCGGGGGAGAACCCTCCGGCAGACAGCTCACTTCTGCCTTCGGGGCTCAGTGTTGTACTGACACCAAAGCCTGGAGCTTTGTCTTTGACTGAGATTATAACCAGTGTAAAATACCAACTTAAATCAAGTTATTTGTTATGTTAAAGCGGGCTCCACATCTGTTGGTACTGTTTACAGAAGTCTAGTGTTGTATGATAGCTGACAACAAGAGAGCATGGATTATGGACAGTTTTTTTCTTTCTGTTTGGAAGGGATGTGAATGGACTGAAAGAAAGACGTCTTCTCACCAGTGTGGACCGAGAACGGCCAGTGACTCTTCCCCTCACTACTGATCCTTGGAGACAGTGTGGAGCTCTGAGGAATCTGCATCTCAGCACTGTCATTACGAGGCTCCTGAGTGGAGACCGCGCTTACATCTGTCGGATTCTCCTCCAAGTTAACCAGCTGCTTGTCACCAGTATTGGCAGGTATCGTGTTGTCTTTGACTGTCGGCGTCCCGTCTCCTTTCTCTTTGGCTGTGGATGCAGGGGTGGGGATTAAAGGCTCTTTGGCCACGGTGCTGTTCGCTTGCTTTTCCTCATTATCAGGTACAGTCTTGTTCTTTTTCTTCTTCTCATCCTCACCCTCCTCCTGCTCTCCCTCTCTCTCCCCCTCGCCCTCCTCCTCCTCCCCCTCGCCCTCCCGTGCAGCCTGCTTCTCCTCAGACGGGGTGTCCATCTCGGATGCCTGCGACGCCGCCTGGTCAGTGCTGGACTTCGCAGGCAGGGCGGAGGGACGGTTGGTGTTCTGAGTGGCTTGTGGCGCGTGCGTGGGCCAGACCGAACTGGGCAGAGAGGAGATGACCCCTCCGCCAACGCCAAGGCCTGCCAGCAAAGAGCTCGTCACCACCGATGCCACCGTGGCCTGGCTGCCACTGGAGGAGGGGCCCATCCCCGTTGCCATGGAGACAATGGAGAAGTGAATGCCAGATGACGTCCAAGTGGATGAACCAGAACTTATTGGAGCCATGTCTGCAGAGGATGCTGGAGAAATTGTGGGCTGGGGGAGACAGGCAGGGGATAAGTAGTTGGCCAACAGTGCCACATGAATGTCACTAACATAAAAGAAATGCCACTCACCATCCCAGTCTTCACAATACGAGACCCTTCAAATATTCTTGTTGTATTCTCTGGAAAACAAAATCAGAAAGCAAGCATTTCAAAAACCTATTTCCTGTTTTGGATTTGTAGAAATTATCTCAAAATACAAATGACGAGCAGGTACCTCTGAAGAGCAGTGTTTGGCTGAAATCACTGCGCAGGTCATGCTGACACACCGCCTGCACTCTGAACAGGTACAGGATGTCTGGGGACACATTAGTGATGACTGCTTTCTGCAAGAGAAACAAAAACCCCATATACATTTGTAAAAACATGGTACGTAATGTTTAAATTTGTGGTTAAAATACATGTGTAAGTGTGGCTGCTGTAGCCTCAAATGAAAACACAACAAACTAAGCGGCTACTGTTAACACTCTTATGACCCACAAGTTCAATGCAGTTTAAAAACCGAATTTGCAGCCTAATTTAATTGTGTTGTGCAGTTTGCGGATGGCTCTACTTATATTAAAAAATGCCCCTCAGAACAGCTGGGTGATTGCCTCTGGTGTTGCAGAGCTGGTATTTCTCTAAAATAATTCAGATAATGGTGTCCAGAGAACCAAATTGAAAATTTAAATGGAAATGAAGTAGGGGACTGACAGCAGAGAGACGAGCAGAGAGAGAACTGTCAGTAAACAGACTGATCGACTGTATTGATGGAGAGAAACTACAAAGCATCTCATGGACACTTTAATCATTCTTTCAGTCGACCGATGATAAAAGTACACAGACAATATGAATGTACAAAGCCCTTAAAAGACACAGAGATACTACTGATAACAACCCCCGAAAATATTTAAATCAATTCAAGTCATTCAATGTTCAAATTTAAAATGTAGAAATGACTCGAAATATTCCTTCCTCCTCCGTCTCACACCCCAGAATAAAGGAGAAGGAAGACAGGGCTGCAGATGTACGACGGCGCTGTCAGAGGACCTCAGGGTGCAGTAAGGCCGATGGGCAGTAAAAACCTCAGTAAACATAATGGAAGGATGCTAAAAACAGAAAGTTACTGGCACACAGGGACTTGAGTAGTTTCAATGTTTAACATCAGACATAACTTCTGTGGCAGTTTTGTAGACAAGCAGCAGGCGGAGCATGGATGTGTGGGGACAGAGGAGTTAAATGAACAATAATAATGGACTATAAATAAATGCTGATTTAGGACAGCATTCGTTTAAATTATGGGACATTTCTTAAAGGACCACTGTGGAGGATTTAGTGGCACCTGGTGGTGGAGGGGCAGATTGTAACAGCTTGGAAACCCCTCGCCTCACCCTTCCTTTCATAAGAGTGGAGGAGTCAGGTGACATAACAACGCACCATTTCTAAAGCCAAGGTTTGCTTTGTCGGTTCTAAGCTGTCGTAGAAACACGGTGGTGCTACGGTGTATGAAGGGCTCATTCTAAGCTCCACAAAAACAATGATTCTCAGTTGCAAGTGATTAAGGACCAATGAAAACATAACGTTAATATTATAGTCAATTGGGAGGATCCTACCTGGCTGTTGTTACATATGATACGCATGGAAATATTGCATCCCCGATAACCGATAGTTTTTTTATTTAGTATTTGTAGTTTGAAATGGTAAAAGAAGTGTTGAGTTTAGTGCAGTAACTTTAACGGAGTTAACTGCTTCACAAAACAATGATTAGTAAACATGACCAGTTATGGTTATCAAACAGAGGGAATTGGAACTATAGATATTTTACTAAAACAACTCAACAGCTCAACTAAAGGCCTATTACCTTCTGGCGGTAAATAAAGACCCCAATCACCATTGTGATATTGACCCGGACAAGAGACGTTGGTGTTAAATTGACTTGTCCAGAGCACGTGTGCCTCAAAAGGTTCATGTCGAGCCCTGCCAGCTCTGTGACCTGGTGGGGGAGTGTTTTGGCTCAACACTGTGTTTATCTAAAGGGACAGTCACACAACCAGTTTTCACATATGAACTCAGGAAAATGTCCAGACATTATCCAACATTGCATTTTTACACATTGAGCCCTTATTCAGAGAATACCTATATAAGGGGCATTCTCATAATAAATACTGCATTTGGTTTAGGTGAGGGGTGACGGCCACGTAGAGTGTGCAGGAGACCAGCACCGTCGAATGGCGTGGCAGGAGAGAGAATAGAAGAGTCATCTGCGTGGCGTGGATTCCTACATGACAGTGACCTGCTCACACATTTTTTTTTACAAGGGGCTTGAATTTTGATCCAACAGATTTGGACATTTGTGTTCACACATGCAACTCCTCCAGGTTAGATCTACAAAATGTCAAGTTTTCAGCACATGTGTGAAAGCAGCTGCAGACTGTCATGACAGCGGGGGGGGAGGGGTCGGTGGGCTTTATAAGAGATGCACAGCTGGATGTTGGATTACCAAGGATTATGTCGTGTGAAAAAGAACAGCCTTTTAAGTGTAAACTCCTGCAGATGTTGGATGTATTTCTGCAGAGACGGTGAAGAGATACGGTAAAAACTTAAAGTGATACCTTAATGTTTAAGACAGATGAGCAGAATTATATGATCAATGTTGTCAAAATCTACACAGAGATCAGAAGAACCACACTTTCACAGTTGCATGCATTTGTTTCTAAAAGAAGGCAGTTTGTGTTCAACCAGCTTCCTCTACTCTTTGAAACCAGACCAGAATTTATTAACGGATTGTTGGTTTTCATATTGCTAAAATAAAAAAGAGCCTACATTATTCACAGATCTTCTTCAGAAATTGATAAGAACTTATAAGAAAATACATAAATAAATGACAGAAAACTGACAAAAGGTGTATTTGTCATCAGACTACACATATGTCAGAGGTGTGTGTGAGACAGGCCTGTGTGTCTATTCTTAGACAGGTGAGTGACAGGGGAGCAGTCAGGCCCTCGTGGCAACAAGCAGCTGCACGCAAAGTTCATCACAACTTGTCATCTCCTATACACACAATCACTGATGCAGCAGCCACCCTGTGATCCTGTGAGTTACATCTGTGCCTCTATAAACCAATCAGAGCCCCGTGCAAGCAGCGGATGATGACACTCACCATGCTCTGGTCCCCGGTCTTGGTGAAGGTATTTTCATTGGCAACGTCGCGTTTCACCCAGCTGTAGGAGACGGTGTAGCTGGTGATGGGTGGGTGGTAGACAGTCAGGGGGCGTTCCCAGCTCACCATCAGTGCCGTCTGGTTCAGCGGCTTGATCTTCATGGTCACTGGGGCACTGCTGCACACTGAGACAGCAAAAAAAGAAATGTCTGATTTAAAAAGGGAAATAAACGTTTTTCACTGTCTGAATTCAGTTGGGTCAAGCTGCGGTTGGGAGGACAGTGGTTCATGTGTGTGGGCAGTATGCAGGTTGCCTTTTAACAAGCTGTTATTACTGCCTGCTGCTGACGTGACTCAGAGACATTTTCACATGAGAAACCACTAAAAGGTCAAGATAATACAGTGACTCAATGAAAACACGCACTGGTGTCTGAACTGGGGTCAGGCACGACCACAGGTGTCAGGAGAGATCAGCAGCCTGGACACTTGTCTTTGTCACGTCACAGCGCTTCCCGGTAGAACATTAACCGCAAGAGTGTAGCGACAAACATGTGGTGCAAATACTGCAACTTCCCGGGCCACACCTAATTTGCAAGATCCTGTCTGTGCAACATTAAACAGGATGCAGGAAAAGGGGGATGGAAGAAAGCCTTAGAGTCGGCCTCAAGGTGGCAGTGTAGGCTGCAGCATGGATATTTACAGAGGGATATGTCAGTGTGAGTAAGGGACAAACTGGACAGGCTTCTTAGCACATCGGGGCAGCGGCAATCAGGATCCTGTGTCAACTGAGTATGTTCTCACAGGGTTTCTGCCAAATAGAAATTGTCATCACAGTTTTCCCTATTTGCACATTGAAGCTATGGTGCAAATTATGGACCATGATATGTGAAAGGGAGACAGGGCGGAAGGTAATCAGTCAGAGGGACACGGGGGAAAAACACAATGGCGAGAAAATCCTGGGGTGTTGATGAGGTGTGACAGGTGTGAAACGCATTATAACCCATCGGATGTTTGTTGTCAAATCCACTGACTCAACAGTCATTTAATAACAGCTGAAGACGCCGTGGTGGTTTCTCTGCCTGCATCATTACAGTCATCATCCCTGTCACCATCTGCAGCGGTGAACTGGCAACACTAAAATCAACAGCTGCTGGAGACCTCTTGGTACCATTTGTACTTCTGCCAAAAATGTAAACATTTGTTCAGAATAACCGGGACAACTGCTCTCACATGTGATCCACCGAGGAGTGAACACGATGCCTCTGTGTTAATTGGAAACCAATTGATCTAAGGCCGTTGTTCGTTTCAGAAAAACATTTTAATACAATGGCAGTTTGGCAGCAAAACTAATTAGCTCTCATCTAAAACCGTTCAAAATGTGAATGCAAATGGGATTTTGTCACATCAACTCAGGTTCAACTGAAAACATGAACTTCAGTATGAATGAAACAGTGAATAGTACATAATGTTTCATCAGTAGAACTGTGCCCAACATGGTAGTGGCACTTGAGATAATTATATTATTTATGTGTGAATACATCGACTGTAACCTAAAAGAAGCCTAATTATACTTTTACCTCAGCCTATGATGGCTCATATCAGAGCTTGATTATTTCTCCTTGCAGCTTCTATCATAAAGGGTATAAATTGTCTGTCGACAATTAGCAGATCTGGTGCTTCTAACCTCTCGAGGATATGCAACTTGTTTTAAAGAAGCTGTGTGCAGACACTGTAATAATGATGGGAAAACAAGAATTTCCCTGAGAACACAACTGAAGACATGAAGTTGGTTTTAACATAAATATCTGGTATTTTCTGAGCTTTGCAAGGAAGTCAAGTTCTATATGTGAGGGCTAAATACCAACGCGGCAACTGCAACAGTTATTTGTACAGCACTTATTTTGTTCGTGTAATTGTTGCTAGAACTACAAGCACAGATTTAACACTGATGAACAGAATTACAATGTTGGACTGTGTTAATAATGCTGCATTAATTATTGGCTAAGTGAAAGAAAATTAACTGACAAGTGCTTAGATAATTTGTTAAAGCCTTTTCAGTCATATATTCCAAACTTTCCTTGGTACCAGAGAGAAATGGCTGCTTTTATCTCTTTTATATCGCTGTAATTCAGTATATTTGAGCTTTCTACAATAGGTTGAAAAAAAGAAGCAAGTGTAAACCATCAGCATGGATTTATTTTCTGTCATTTCGTAGAAAAAAATATTGACGATGCGATTAACTATTATCTACTAGTAACTGAGAAAAAACCCAGAGTAAATGAATAAAAGTAATACCACCAAAAACCAAGTTCTAAACATATCTCGTCAGATAAAGGCTACAATTTTTGTATGACGGATTGCAGAGCTTGTTTTTACACATGGAGAACAATGTAAAGCCTCAGAGAACACACAAACGCTGAAGTAAAATATTGACCCATGTATTCTTGGCATTATCGCCAAACAAAAAGTCTGCCCCATGCAAACAAAACCTGCAACCTGTACTCTGCATAGCTAACCTCAGAAAGGTTAGCTATGCATCTGTAATATCCAAACAACCCTCGTGGCAATAAAAGCCACAGGGATGGAACAGTCAGTCAAAGTGTGGCCCTGGCTCTCCTAGCATTTACAATCAAAAGCCATCATTTACTGCACGCAGATAAAATCCCCTGCCCCACCCACCCACCCACAGACAGACAGAGAGTTGACAGGTACCACCCCTGAAGATAAGATTGACACTGTTCACTGCCAGCGTCACCCAATCTACTATGAATTCTTACATTTTGAGAGAGAAATAAAAATGTGTGAGACACAAAGAGAAAATGAGCTGGAACGAGGGGATGTGGGAGGGGAGGAAAAAAAGAGGAGCGATACTGGTCCACATTCATTCTGCCCACTGACATAATGCCACAAAAGCAATTTCACAACTTAATTTGCATGGGTCTATTTTAGCTGTGCCACATATTAATGATGATTGCTGATCGGCCCCGGTTAGGGTGCTCCAACTTCATCACAGGCATTACCAATCAATTCTCTGCACTAGACACCAACAACACCACTTTAAGGAGCAGCAGCCTTCCTCATTAGTCTCCATAGTTTCTGCACTGCTCTGTTCAAGCAAGTGCTGCAAGACGCGCGCATAAAAGAGCGAGACGAACAAAAACGCTCAAATAATAAAGCCCTGTGTGAGATCTGTGCTTGGCGTTAACTTTGATATAAGAACGAGTTGAAACAAAGACAGAATGATGGGCACCCTTCTGACTGGACTGGCTTCACACAGAAATATCTAGGAATGTAAATTATTACCTTTAATGATTTTAATCACACATTATACGCATATGGTGCTTTTTACACCACCAACAGGGAAAATACGAATAACATCTTCAGTCCAATTATGTTAATCGACCCACTGATTTCAGAATAAATAAAGGGTTCTCCATTGAGCAGCAAGATGATGAAATATTGCTAAAAAGCCAAATATGCTTTCTGAAAAACAAAATGGTGCGAAAGATAATATGTGGTCAAATCTTACCATATAAAGCTTGAATAAATCAAACCAATTAGAGAAGGACAATAGCAATTAGCAATTAGGATTTCTTAAGACAAGAATTACTATGAAATATTTACATTAAAAAAAGGAATTATCAAACTTTAGGTTCTGTTGAGAGGAATAGTTTGTTATATCTTAAGTATTCTAAGTCTTATTCGATCATGGTTGGGATGCAGTTGTGTAGCTATTAGCATGTAGCTTTAACCTCAGACGTAATATCATTATGTAGCCATCAAATATCCTTCCATTTTGTTTAAGACCCCTTGGCGGGATGCAATTGTTTTAATACAAGCCATCATCTGACTCACGATGCTAGTGTTAGCTTGAATTAGCTAGTTCGCGATAACTAATGAAATGTCCCACTGTTTGAAATCAAGGACTCAAGGTTCCTAAGACGTCACAGTAATAAATCTGTCAGTTATCATGGTAAACCGTATATGTGCTGGGTGAGAATGGACAACTTGAAAGTCATGGGAACAGTAACTAAGGGCTAGGGGCTTAGAAAACATTCGGTTTGGACAAATTTGAAAACGTAGATGGGCTTGGGAATGACTTTGGGAAGCTTTTGGATGGGATGCAATGTTTGCTGATGTCTGACGTAACCTTGGCCTACAGACAGTGTACATTACATAATACTTTTCCAGACCTAACCATAATACTTGTGACCTCATTTTACTTCAAACTCTAAGAACTAATAAAATAGTGGGTAGCTCCTTGGATTTAATGCCCTATATCCCCTGTGCTATAGTGCAAACCACAGGGAGAATCTCAAACAATGTATGATATGCATCACATGTAAGTTACCTCTTGAAGACTCAGTGCTGTGAGGGCTCCTCAGGACCTCAGTCAAATCCCTCTGCCATGCTTCTTTCACAGCTGACTTAAAGACTTTCCTGTTGTCCAGATCCTGCAGGGGTCGGAAGTTGTTCCTTAGGTACTCCACAGACTTAACATGGTCCTGTTGCTCTGTTGTAAAGATGGAGTAAAAGGCCTCCAGCTAGTTGGAAAAAAAGAAACAGAGAAAAGATATTTGAAGCCAATTTAAGCGCTAGTATTACAATATGCGTGTGTGTGTGTGTAGAATATAATACATCATGCAGGACTGCATTTGTATCCACTTGCCAGTAGCTGACTGTTCACAACCAGAGCACAGTATTTGCAAGAGGCATTCACACCACAGGCCCCAGCAGGCACGGACCTCAATCATCATCCTGGCTACCTACCGGCCTGTAACTTCTCAATGGGGCAAAATTTGTGGCCATTGATTGCCATGAATGATCTCCTGCCGCGTGCTGTAATGACTACACATTACAGACACTGTGGAATCAATGTGTCCTATGCGTGCTTGGAGAAATGAATTATGGGTTCATAAAGACTATCTGCGAGCGTCACAAACATTGTAGCGGTGGTCAATATTCTTGCAGCACGAGTCATTTCGGAACAAAAGATTTGTCCTCCTGCAAGCTGATAGAAATTCCACTGAGCCCTGCAAATTGTCGACGACGGAGAGGATGTGCAGCTGGGGAACCCGAGAATTGTATGTGTAAAAAGATGCAGCAAAGGACTGTATATGGGATCAGCAAAAAGCGTGGGGCATGATTTGGCATACGTTATCACAATGGCTTAACCAGTTGGAGGTAAGCTTTTTGTCCAGCACATAGGTGGCTGAAGTAAGTACGCAGCATTTTTATTAAACATATGTTAAACTGTAACTGCAGTAACTGATATTGAGGAAGATTTAACTCAACGTGCAGCAGTATTCTATTGAAGAGCCTATAGTCACGGTCTCAGTCCCACAGCATGATATATGTATAAGAGCCGTCTCACACTTACTATCATTCAAATACCACTAATTGGCTCCCCCCTCCCCGTTTAATCATCCCCTATATTGGCAGTTATGGTTTCATATGCAGAGTAGCAGGGGAGGAACAAGGGTAACGGGAAGAAAGAGGAGAGGTAGATGAAGGGAAAAATTGCTTGTGCGCCGGCGCTGTAGGACAGCAAGTGATCCACTGACTATGTGCGAATGGGATCTGACTGTGCGTGGATAATGTACCTGTCTGGGCATGTGTGTGTGTGTGAGAGTGTGTGTGTGGGAACTGAACGCACCTGTGAGTAGGACAGATACACAGGCCTGGAGAAGATGATCCACTCCACTACCTTGCTGCAGGGAGGTATGGTCAGAGAGCCGGTGTATCGGTAATAGCTGTCCACTGATGATGGCAGCAGATCCCTCAGGACGAAAGATCTGAGGTTGGTCTCCTTTTCTGGGGAGAGCACGGCACCAAAAAACGTGTCAATACACACGGAGGAAAAATCACAGACTTCTTTCTGTACCGCCACAAAAATAGCACATCTTTCACCCTTTAATGCTCTGCTAAAAACCCTGCATATCTTACATTTACACCAACATTTACAAGGTCGTTTCATTTCACTCTCCCCGTGGCAATTTTACTGCTTTCCTGAAGCCTCCACCAGTGGAACGACGGTGGAAGCAGTTAAAAGCCTCAGCAGTTGTTATCACTCTGGCCAGATCTCTGTACTCAGATGGGCTGAGAGAGGAGCAAACGGAGGGTAGGCTGATAAAATGTCCATGCCCTGAAAGCTGATCTGTGGCTTGGTGGTAGCGTGCTCTTCTCCGTGTTAACAACCACAGCGTGGGCCACGGGGATTAAGACGGATCCGAATGATTACCGGATCTGTTCTATCCGCTGTGATCAGAACCAGGCGAGGTCATGTAAAACATAATAACAACAAGCAGCAGATTGTGATGCAGACGAATATCCCTTTATCTCCTGCAAACACGCCACGCCGTGCAAGTGAGCTTGTTTTATTTATTTATTTTTTACTTCAAATATAATGTGAAAAATCCAAATAAAGCTGAATTTACGTCAAGTCCAATCTCTCACAGCTCACGATCTTATCTAAAGAGAAACAGAGGTTCGGGGTGTGGTTTGCATTTGATAGCATTACTGAGGCACTGGAGGGCTCGCCCCAGCGCCTCATCTGTACTCAGAGTCAAATTCAGTATTCACAGCCTTTCTTCTCCCCGTCTTCAGGCGGTGTACGTGCCCTATCGCTCGTGGGCCGCCGAGATGCTGATGGATGGATGACTGTGGGATAACGAGCTAGTGGAAAACCAACCACCCAAACGGGGGAGGAGACGAGGAGCATTTAGCAGCCAGCAGGAAGAGAGTTCAAAAAACCACCACCACACCCACACTGAGCTCGCTCTCAGCTGGGAGATGAGAGATACTGTGGAGTTAGCACAAACATCTGTGCATCTGCACAGCACAGAGTTCAGCCACTTTCGGAGACTGATGGAGATTCATGAAATAAACTAGCATAACCCACGTTTTGGCAACCTGCCTTTGTCAGGGTTTTATAACAGAAGAAAAGTGGAGCTTAAATACCTCTGTGAGATGAAAACCAGCGGTGAAAAGCCCCTCAAGCGGACACCAGGCCAATCAAAAAACAGGCCATTTTCTTTATTGCAATTACCTCAATAACATTTTGGAGAATAAACATTTCTCTTCACAATGTCAGTGTTCCAGAGGTAGTGACAACTTGCTCTAATGTTAATAAATAAAAGCAGGAGGCTAAACGATTCCGGATGAGATAATGGTCGGAGAAACACAGCCAACACAGGTTATCTAATCATCTGTTGAGATTTAAAATTTCAGTTATAGCACGCTAGCGGACGTTAGCCTCAGAATGTTCATCGTTGCTTGGCAGCACGCTCAGAGGCTCCAGTCTCTCTTATTAGCTGTTTTGGTTTGATATTGAATCCACAATATGTTTGATAAAAATCAGGGCGGCCCAGATGATTCTGCGGGCAGTTCGGGATATTTCAGAATGGTTCTGTAACCACAGTTGCCTGAGTCCAGCTTTAGTGAGGTTTCACCCTTTCATTCACTCAGTTCAGTTGTTTGTGCATATGTCAACTCAGACCCTGCTACTCCCACCTGCCGGTCTTTTTCCACCAGTACTATCACCTGACCTGCACCTCCTCCCCACTCACCTGCTCACATGTTCCCCAATCCCTCATTAGTTCCCTCCTATATGTACTGGTCCTTGACCACTTGCTCTCTGCCAGACTGTCTTTGTGCCATGTGCCTCAGCTTGCCAGCGCTCTCTTCTTCGCCTGCCCCTTTTGATCCTGAACATGTTTATAGATTTTGTCTCAGCTCAACCCTTTATACTTTGTTTGCCTGTGAGGATTTTCTTTTTTGAATCTTTCTTCTTTTTCATAAGAAAAGACTAAACTTTTACGTCTGCCTCCTGAGACATGCCCCCTTTTCCGAGAACTGTGACACTATGCCTCTCCATATCCTCATCCACATGTTCTTGTCAGCAAATGATTGTGCTCACATAAAGGCCGTCAGCGGCGGGTTGTAAAACAAGCCATATGTGTCCGTGTAAACAGAGCTGCTGCGTCCCAAGCAGCGGTAAAGGATTACACAGTCATGTTAAAACATCTGCTTATGTTGTGCATAAGTCATGCATGCAGCGGAGCCAGCAAAGCAGCAGTAATTTAAGACAATATGCCACGAAGAAAAGTGCCATGACCTGCAGCTCGAGACATTAATAGTTTAAACGTGAGTATGAGCCTCTACAGGAGCCACAGTCCATGAGAGTGAACATGTACATCTGAGTGTTGTCTAATTGAGGCTCTGATGTAATTAGTAGTTCTGTCTCGGTGAGTGAAGCTGTGGTCTCCCACTGTGGAGCTACACTAGAGAGCGAGAGGCAGTATCCTGCTAAATTTATCTCATTTTTCAGTTCAACTCAGCTCGTATCTTGTGTTTACACTAATTTGACATTTAAAAAACACAGTGTGCTTGAATTAAAGAGAGCATCGGTGTTCGTACCACAGAGGCAGGAAGGACCGTCATGAGGAATTTACCTCGAGGATCAACCAAAGCATCAAAAACAGCAATATCTGAGTGATTTTGTACTGGAGGATTATTTCTTTTTTGAGTATTCCGCATGAACTTAATCCCCAGAGCAATGTTTCATGCGGAGGAGATTTTGGTTTTGATAAAAGCAATGCATCTGTGGAAAATAAATAAAGAAATACAAAACACTTCAGATAAACAGAGCAGAACAAAAACATACATTTATGGAGATTATATGCAAATGCTCTGACCACATAAATAAATAGAATTTGTAAGGATCCTACTTTTCCCATTACTTACCATGATGCACGACTCCTTTCAGCCCCTGGATGATAGGGTCCACAGCTGGATTGTCCTTTTGTCCCAGCTGCAGGAAATGTCCAGAGACAGCAGATTACAAAAGGGATTACAAGACTGTAATAATAAAGACATAATAACTAAAGACAATCAATATGAACAAAATACAGCGGTTGGATGAAGAAAGGGCAAAGTCTCTAAAATATAATATAATCTAGCACAGACCATCTGTTCTTTTGAAATTCATTATGTTAGATTATTATAGTAAGATTTTGTATAAAAAAACTGTCCCAAATGTGTATTACATGATCTTTATGTTAAAAATGAGATTTACAAATGCATACAATGATTTGTGCATTACTTTGCTCAAAAATGTGCATTTAGCTTTTAAAGAGCTTCCTGTGTGTACAGATCGCCTGGGCTTTCGGTGAATTCGCGCCTAATTCCAACGTGAGAAAGACCTTTTTCTAAATGGACAGAAAAGACATTAAATAAATGGAACCATAAATGTATGGTAAATTAATTTTATTCCCTAAATGACTATACACGGCTTACATAAGCTATTGCTGGGTTGTGCAATTCTGCTGGGAAAAGGCAGATGCCGGTGGCTCATCCTCTGAAGTGAGTGAATGCAAAACGTGTACACTTTGCAACATGATTATCGTCAACGTTGGAAGCTCAATATTTCAGCCAACAGGTAATTTTGAGTCAATTTTCTCTCCGTGAATCCTCAGTCCTCATTTTAAAGCACGTTGGTGCTGTTGTACCACAGGACTAGAATGTAAACTGTGTATGTGTCCCAACAAATCATCCAAGACAAAAAGAAAAAAGTGAATGACACTTACTCGACCAAATACACAGCAGTATTTAACACATGTTAAAACAAATCATTATCATGTGTCTGTAGTTATCATCCAGATTGTAGCATGTTTCACGAAGTTACCTTGACTACAGTATCCTTGTGCGTACACAGCAGCATTAATAAAGCCATTCATTTGATCACGGCTCTGCTTTCAATCTGTTCACTCTAATTGTGCTTTTGATGCTTTGATTTTTACGAGACATTGACTCTGACGACTTCAAAGGCTTCGTGTCCTTCTGTAGCTCTTAGCTCTTGCTAACCAGTGTGACCTCCACAACTCGCCAAGGCCTTTTGGCTGCCAGCTACACTGTGCTGATTCCCTCCTTATCGGTTCGCTCTGCTCTTAATTATTTGCAATGACTGAACACTAACAAATATTGCCAAGTCCGACATGTTTGCAATATTCCCAATGTCCTACTTAAGAGACGAAACTGGACAAAACAGTGGTGGGACACGGGGACCAATCTTCCCTTGCTCAACATTAATTCAGGTCAGTCAGAGGAGAATAATCGTGTGGAAGTGAATGCTGAATATGGATAATATGCACACCTTAGAGCCCATTAATAGGCCTTTGGGGAGCATAGGAAGAACACTTCTCATTGATTAGAAATGGTAAATCTGAGCCAATGTGTGTGTCCGCTTAAAAAACCCTCACACTGTAAACTGCTATTCAGCGGATTGTGTACGGTGGTACTAATTGCAGTAACCAATAGGGTTGTCAGGACCCAGCAGAGGCATTTAGGTCCTCGTACACACGGTTCATCACTGTCTAAGAGTAGACCTACATTGCAAACACCTGTGTCCCCATTCCAGCCTCCCTTCGGCGAGATCCGACCCTTGTCTATATACTATTAGGCTGAAAGTAAGCGAGCATTGATCCCCTGTCATCAATCGCAAAGATAGCGCTAATAGAAATAAAGAGAGTAACATGGAGAGGGACCCTGAAAGTGTCATCGCTGCTGGTGTGTGCTTTTCCACGGTTCATAAATCTCGGAGGTGTTTTTACAGTTAACAGAAATTAGGACCATTCTTGTCCATTAAGTGCTTATGTGCACAGACCTTCAGGGGACAATTTGTAGTATCTCGGGAAAGCAATCTGCAATGTGCCACAGAACAAAAAAACTAATCAGCAGCCAGGTGAAAAGAAAATGTCCTATCACAATAAAGGTGTCAGGGATCATTTCTAATAAATATTTATCTTTTAGTGACCTAAAAAGCGTATTAATATTTAAACTTTTTCATAATTGGACAAATACATTCCCAACTATCCCAGCAAGTCATAATTGCCTCGCTGTTTAACAACATCCTTTTTCACCCTGTGTGATTCATAGTTGTATTTTCAGGGCGCACTTTACTTTTTCCTCAGTTTCTTTCAATCCACTATTGATTTACTTATTTCCCTGGTTTCCTTAACTAATTGTAGCATTTGGCAGTAAGTGGTTCATGTTTAGAAAAAAAATATTTATATGCCTATTAAAAAGGATACTTTCCTTTTGGGTAATACTACCAACAACTAAATGAAAAACCATTACACAGACGTTTTCCTCAGATCAGTGCATCTCATCTGAGAAAACTAATCACTTAAGGTTGATTGGAATATTATTGGTATTTGGTCATTGAAGAAACATGTTTTTTTTCTCCTGATGATGGTTCTGTTTTTAAAGTCAGGAGCTCATCGAAGTGATAAGAATTCAGTTTGAGGTGAACACACAGAATCCCATTGCATTCCATACGATAGTTGGTGATATATTTTAACACACAGACGTTGCAATCACTTGAGCCCTGCTCTCCGTCTATGCCTTAGGCTGAATCTAAAGACGAACGACATGACTGCTCCCCAAAAGTGAAGCCAGATCTAGTTTCATCCCCTGGGGGCTGGCTGCAGTATAAGTAAAAAATCCTGCCTCCTCCATATTAGTTGTTTGGACATGGATCTAACTAAAAAGTTAAAGTAAGCCTAAAATTAAATGTTGTTAAAGAGGGTTTCTGTCCATTTACCTACATTTTTGGTAAATTTGGTTTCTATTAGATGCTAAAAAAGGGGGTAAAACATCCGGATTGACAGGTAAGGCAGACTCTCAGTTGGTTGAGCATGTGTATTGGCTGGATGTTGATAGTGCAGCTCCAAACCACAATCACTACTGTGCTGACTCAAACAAACAAATTATGTTTAGGTTCATTTTGCACAATGGGGGGAAGTGGAGATCTGCTTCCATCTTTATATAAAGTCTATGGGCAATGTTCTGTGGGTGTTTTTATGTAATCATGATTTTCTTTTTATAGTTGTCGTGACCTCCATTCTTGATGGTACTTTACCTCGAAGAAGACGGCCATGGCAGCGATGATGCGTCTTTCCTTGATGGCAGCGCTGAGACTGTCAAAGTCATCTGAATTGTAAAGGTAGATCTGCATCTGTGATGGGAAACAGAGCATAAACAGCTTGAGAAGTGGACAAGGAGAACGAACGGTCCTGCCATCAATCACTTGGACACACGGCTGAGGAGCTGATGAAAAGCTGTTTTGAGGGGCATAAAAGAGGGAGTATTTATCACTCTCATCAATCTCCCATAATCTGTGTCATTCCTTTTTGTGTGCTGCCACTCCTGGAGGATGCTGAAGAAATACAGCAGGCCCATTCCTCAGGGCGACTGTCCTCACTGAGGCAGTCATGAGCTGAGAGGTGGAGGAATGGGCTCTTTTCCTGTGGGGAGATCTAAGAGAATGGTGTTCTTTTAATCATTGCACCCAATTATATTAAATCATCCACAACATCGCTTCAGATTTCTCAACAAAGCTCAGGTTGTTTGGGTATAATCCACAAACCATCAGAGTGCACCATTTACCTGCATTGCACTATATATATATATATATATATATATATATGATTTTCGTTTGTTCTTTCGTCTCATAGCAGACACATATAGTGCTGATCGAAATCAGTAAATGATTCTAAAAGTAGCAATTGGACCTGTCCATCATCTCACTGTCGTGGGCCTCTTTAAATTGAAAAAGCCTTTCATGTCACTGAAACAAGTTAATTGGCAATAAGAAAAAGGTCCTAGATGTTGATTTAATTAAAATCCTTTTTTCTCTTTCAAAGGAAAATTACGAGACCCCCCCACCGCCCCAGTCGGCTGTGCTGACAACAGATGTAAATAGTGAAAGTAAATAAGCGCATAAATAAGCATGGATCCATTAATGTGTACCACAGGCCTGAACCAGGTACAGAGTGACTCAATCCAGATAATTTGAGTTAATCAGCTTCCTTCAGAGTTCCTTTAACTGCAGACTTTAATGAAGCTAATTTGTTGTCTGAGAACTCAGCAAGAAAGAGCACTGGCCATTCATCACCCTTCAGATGTTATTAACTACATTACCCAATTAAGCTGCCCCCCCCTAAGGCTTAATTTACTCACTGGGATTGGCTCATGTGACCCGCTCTTGTTAACACCACACTTTGGAAAACGTGATTATCAAACAAATGATCAATTATCACTTAACATGTACAAAGCAGCCAATAAAACATAAATGTTGCCAAAAGCGATTTGAGTCACTCGATTGCACGCTTCATTTCACAGGATGTTATTGAGATGTGATGTAGAACCACTCGTTTGGAGTAAACTTCTTCCACAGATGATGCTGAAAGCAGTCGATTTTAACCAGGTTTTGAGTTGATTTTTAAAGCAATTAACAGCACTGTTCTACGGCACAATGTGTTACAAGATACTTTTGAAAATGATGAGTACCCGTAATCAATGGCAGCTTGCAAAAGACCAGAGGGAGCAGGTGGAAGCTAAAAGACAACAAAACATTATTTGAGCTTTATAATTTACCTCCAGTTTTCTCTACAGAGCATAAAGCCCATGAAATCCACATCTATCGAGCCGCTGTTTTGTCTAAATTCAGTCTATAGCACTCCTTTCCTCAGTTTCAGGCGCAGAGTGAGTGCAAACACGAGTGCAGAAAACTGCTCTGCATTCCCAAGTCCCATTTAAGCACAAACAGGTGAAAAAACAAAGTCATGTTTGGCATGATTTCCCCAGACAACAAGATACTGAGGCGAGACAAGAAAACTACACAAAATAAGTTTGTGTGTGCAGGTCTTAGATTTTTTTATCCCAGCAGCACAAATTTACTCCTATTTTCTTTCTTTATTCTGTACCACTGTGCTACCACAGTGCCTTGTGTTTAACAGGTAAACCCGTCTGTAACACATGATGATTATCTCACTCACATCACCATCCACCTTATTTCTTCCATTTGAACACCCTACAAAAATCCATTTCAAGAAGAATTGAGTGTCGCAAAATCACTACAGTGGGTTTCACATGAAACTCGGTGTTTCACATATTACCGGAATGGAGAGAGGATTATGGGTCAGTAAATATAGATAGACCGTATTTATTACCTCTGACAAGGAGGCGAGGTTTTCATCGGTGTTTGCTTGTCTGTTAGTCAGCAGCATTACACAAACACTACTGAACAGATTTCCATGAATCTTGCTGGAAGGAGGCAACATGGGTTATGGGAGAAGTTTAGTGCGGATCCAGATCAAGGGATTTTGTTTTTTCACTTTCTTTAACATTGCGAGATGAGGGTTCTTCCAACATTGTAGTTGATTTTGTTGAATAATTCATGGTTCTTGATGAAAAAAATAAATTCTGAGTGGGTGCAATTTGCTGCAGATCAAAATAAAAATCTGGATCTAGTAAATTTGAATAAGGGGACTGTTGGGCCTTGGCGGAGGAATACACTCTACTAAGTACCATTCTAGTTTTAAGTTGCATTTGTTTATCTGTTTGATTTTGCAGAAAATGATTTCCAAGAAATTCTGTGGATGGTTGGAGCATTATCCAAGGAAGAACTCATTCAATTTCAGAGCTGATCTGAAATACAGGACATTTTTAGCCTTGGCAGAGGTATTTAAACTCCAAGTGCCCTTTGAGTTGTTATTTCCAATGACAGCCACACAGCCCAATGTCTGTATCTGAATATGCTCGACGTTTCCTTTTCACATTGACCTAATTCTGGCAAACATCTGATAATACAATCATTCAACAGCAGAGTGGAACCAAACAAATAGCTGGTAAATATACATTAACGCCAAATGTGTCCATATATTACTGTTGCTATGACGGCTGTTGCGAGTTACACATCATAAACACACATCATTCTTCAGATATTATTGCATACAGCCTTTACCAGCCACTCCATTCCCACCCCTGACTTCAGTAATTCCATGCTCCACAAACCTCGACTCGCTCAGTCAGGGGTGTTCATTAGTTTTCATGTTTTATTTTCTGTTTTTCAGACGCGTTTGTCTATACCCTCAGTGTATTTGAGTGGTATTTTCAGGATTAGGTTGTATTTACTATGCGCGACTGTATTTCTTGTATTACCAGCACATTTTGTTATGCCTTATGTGTGGCAAAGCTGACGACTGTGTTTTTCAATTTACAGTGTATACGTGTTGTTAAACCAGTAAATATGTTTTCCTTATTTGCTGGTGGTTTGTGTGTCTGCAAGGGCTTTTGTTAAAGTTCAGTGTAACAGGCTTTCAGCTCCGCATCATCTCCATGTCTTGACCCTCGCTGTAAACTTAACTCTCTGATGCAAATATGCTTCCAGTGCTTCTGGAGCTGTTCTGAAATGTACTGCACTCTCAGTACACTCACTCCATACATCCGCGGCACTGTGTGCAAACGCGTACCCTTCCCAGGTATGATTTGTAATTCATGTATAATTAATCTAACCTTGGTGACACCCTAATATATTATTAGAAAAGATCTCCCTATGGTGCCCCGAGGCAGGAAAAATTCACTGCTTCATTTTTCATTGTGCTGTTTGAGCGAACAGGTGGTCCATCTATTGATTTCCCCTCTTTACTCCCATGAAAAAGACCGTTGTTAGATTAATGTCATGTCAGGAGCTACAGGCCGAGCACGCCATTGGTGTTTTTCTTCTTTTACATCCCCGTGTTACACATGCAGAGCGTATCCATAGCACGGCACGGCAAACTATAGTGTATATGTATTTGTTTGTGTCTTCTCTTTCAGCGCAGGTGGGATCAACGCTTTGGAGTTAAATGCTTTATGCAGTGCGGTGTATGCGACTCAGGGCCGACTGTGACTCATTTGCAGAGGAGACCATTAGACAACAGATTGGGAAAAAAACAGTCTCTTTTTAAGAGACAAATAAGCCCTGGAGCTCAACCTTCAAGGTCAGGCTGGTTAACTCTCCAAGAACAAAACATAAAACACAACAAAACAAAAGCTGGTGAAGATCAGTGGGTGCATGGTGCACAAATATTTAGAAACATGCAGAGGTTCGCTGCACGCCTGGTGTCAGATGAAATATAATCTCAAATACATCAAATCCTGTCAAGGCATAAATATGAAAAATTAAAATGCCACATCTTACAGCAGGGAGCAGTTAAATGGCCGAAGGCTAGAGCCAACATAACCAAGTTCCCTGTAAGATCATTCATCATTTCATTTCACTGTTTCACCCTCTAGGCTACAGGGTGAAATAATGCACCATGTTTGATACATGTAGGCTGGCTTATTGATAAAAGAGGATTATTAAAAAAAAGCCGACCTCCCACTCTGTGCTGTTGATTTTTGAACAGAAGGTAGAGCCAGGTTTTTTTTTTCAACTTAAAACATTGGGGGGGTTAGGTGTTTTTCCAACATTTGATTTCTCAGAGAATAGTTTATTGATCTTGATGAAAAAAATCTGACATGTTTAGAGAATTGACATTTAGGAGTGTGTGCAGTCTAATTAATAATCTGGATCTATAGTGAATTTGAATGTGGTTTTATAAGGGGACTGTTGGACCTTGGTGTCATTCCAGTTTTCCCTGCAGGTTTGGGGGAATTGGGGGAATTGTATTGTGTATTTAAAAACCATCTATAATCCTATGTATTTTTACTTTTAGGACATTATTTTTTTACTTTTAGGGAAATTAGAGGATATTTTTTGCCAAATCACGTTTGTGTTCACATGTACAAACAGGCAGGGATGTTTCGTATCATGATGTTCTTTTTTTATGTATTTAAAAAAGCATGATCCTTTTATATTTCAAGCACATTAGCTTTAAGAATCATAGAGAGGTCAAAGCAAAAAAAATGAATTCTTTACCCAAAGACATTCTAAGCTGCAAATCTACCGTATACATCTCATCTATAAATGATGCATCTGGAGGGCACACTTTACTTGTTCTTGCTCAGCTTTTTTCTAACAGCTGCTCAAATTGGTCATTAAAGTGAATTCCATCGTCTTATTTAGAAGCGCACCATCAAAGGAGCCATATGCACAACAGCTTTATAATGGCTGTATATAATCCGGTGCCCTTTAACACTACGCTGAACACAAAATGATGTGGCAAAAAATAAATCTAATTACTCAGCCATTCAGCATCAAAAAAGCCGTGCCTGCAGTGAGGGCTCCAAAGAACAGGGCCAAGAAACAAACGACGAGGACTCGAGCTGTGCGCTTGGAGATAGGACGGAGACACACATTGACAACCAGTTCCTGTTTTCATACACTGTTGTGTTTACGCTAATTATATGACAATAGAGAGGGCGAAAACGTTTTTGTATAAAGCCTCAAAAGTATGTAATAATATGACACGTTCACATATTCATTTTAGATAGTTAATGGAAATGGTATTGTAAATGATAAAAACAATTTTTTTTAAATTGAAAGGCACTAATAAAAATTCTCTGCACCACATACAAAGGGTGGGATTTATGCTTTAATCCACAAAACAGAATAAATAAAACCAAAAGGTTTCGGTCAGACTTAATACCCTTTATATCTGTGCCCCGTTATTTTTTTCCAGCTTTTCTTTTATTACTTGCAGTCGGTTCTCCTTTTGTTTTTTCTGTCTGTTCTTTGTCTTTTGTCAATAATGACATTGGTGAATCTGATTTGATTTTGAGCCCTAAAAAAATTTCAAGGACGAGAAAAGTACAAACTTATGCTTCATTGTTCATTTCATTTAAATTCTATAACAAAACTTTATTTTCCCCGCAGCTTTTCAGGCAGCCTTCATTGATGTGATATCCTCGCTACAGAATCCAAATAAATGAAATATGTATATTATTTTCTATTACAAATTGTGCTTCTTGAAAACTTCCAGTCTGGAGGTTTTAATAGGGCATGCTGGGAATATAGTATTTCACTTTCATAAACTTTCATAAAGGCACTCGCAAGATCGTGTTAAAACACTTGTGCCTACACTTCCCACACTTTCGGGTCTGTATTATCTGCAGTCTCTAAGCATCATCGTTCAGCATCCTTTGAAAGCTGGAGTTTACCTAAAAATAGCTAATGACCAAAGTACATTTTGTTTTCTCTGACAATCTTCAGCCCTCAGCCTCCCTGAGAGGAGCTGGAACTGGATTTCAGAGGCATTAATGGGCTGCCTCAGTTCTGCATCAACTCTCTGACATTACGAAACCTGTGAAGACTAAAATACCCGCAGAATACTTCAAGCACCATTGAGTCTGTGCCAGAATTCAGTCAATTCTAGAAGGTAAATGTCTTGCATTTCATTTTAGCATTAAACTTAGAATACGTAACTTCATCTACGAGGGGTCTCTGGATCAAAACGATAACTAAATACCTAATGTGTCGACATCGTGAATGAGCTTGGGATCAGGGGAGTTGTTGTCTTCAACATCATTGCTGATGAAAATCTACCTGATGCGCCTCAGGTGCCAACGAGACAGATGAGGTAATGTAGTGAAGTTTTATTCATGCAAATAGTAATGAATGATCGTGGTCCATTATGAGTGACCAATTAAAACAGTGGAAGCAAAAAACAGCAGACTGGCTAACTGATTAGAAGTGTGTTTTTCCCCTCGCCATCGTCTGCCCCTGAAGTTGTAGCAGACACGGACACAGCCACGTGTAAAGTTGATATGATGCAATTAAAAGGCGACCAACATGAAACGTCCCATTACCTTGAATACATTTCTCTGGGTTTTAACATTGTTGGAAACATTGTTGGATACTGTAAGTACACAGGTCAACAGAATAAATAACATAGGTTTGTAGTTTTTAGACATTTAAATGAAGAATTGTTGCATATTGCATCTTCCAAGGCTTTACTCAAATGGAAATTTCCAATTATATATATCTATTCACCTCATAGTTCAGGAGATATCAACTTGTCTATAAAAACTCATCTGTCTACTCACTACAGGGACTTGACAACTCTTCTTCATTCAGCATTGACCCTCAACAACCCACATTGCACGTTTGTCAAAATGTAGTGTAGCAACAGGATGTTTTACCTCTACAGGGAACCTCCTGCCACCGAGGCTGTGCTCAGAGCCTGATGATCCATTACTCTGGCCCCAGTGAAACTCCATCTTCTCAGCCTTAAAGCGGCCTGGCAGTCCAGCGCCTCTTACGAAGTAGTCATCCTTCAGGAGAACGGCAACTGGAGACAAAGAGGAATTTTTTTTTTAAAAGAGGAAGATGCACTCAGAAAAAGATGGAAAATTAAGTATATTCATGCAACTGCAGCAAAATGGAGATTAGTTGTCAGAGCACTGACTCCACAGAAACCCAGAGCAGTTGTGGCTCATTGTTTTGTTCGACGCTCCCATTATCTCCAGATCAGAACTTAATTCTCATTATCTAAATTCTCATCTAATTTTGCAATGACAGCTCAATTATCTAAAAAAAAAGGACATTTGAATTTTGTGACGCTCCTATTTATCCAGATCCTGAGATGAGTTTGCTATCTCTAACATCATCTAAATATTGTCTATAGTAAAATGTCATTACAATTTCTACTTTCTCCATACATGGTTTAATCTGTTTATTAGTCGCTGTTGCTCCCTGTGGTATTTGTCCCTCTGGGCTTATTAGAAACATCAATGATGAGATCCAAACTTGACACAGTAGTTCCGGTCTTTTTAAATACAAGATGTGTGAACCGTGTAAACTCCACATTTCCTTTTCTTTTGTTGACAAAATTGGATTTTAATTAAGCTGCCTTGAACACGGACTAATCAATGTGCTTTTATCCTTTCATTAGAGGCGATTTAAAAAGGAGCTAAGAAGCTGTAAAATCTCAAATGATCAGGACTTTGGGAGGAAGTGAACATTGCCGACGGGTATTTTGCTACCTGCCGACCCACAGTCTGACACGGTTTGCTCCTTTAAGATCCTCTATGCGGGGGAATCGTTTCATCGCTGGATACAAAGTCAGTGGTGGGCACAATCACAATGATGCCACTGATGTCCCGTTCAGAGAGAGCACCTGCCAGCCTCCTCCTGTGGCCTTCACGTTCCATCAGTTGACTGTGGGGTGCTGTGGTGAACAGCTTCAGACAAAGCCATTCGCTCTTTAACTTGTTGCACGGTTCACTAGGAAGATATAATGGCATTCACCTGCTTTGCTTGCTTTTTGCGGGGCTGTAATGACATTGCTTTTGACTGCATAATAGAAAGCCTTTTTTACATTTTCTCTTATGCAGGAGTATAACCAGTTTCCAGCCTGCTGAAAATGTATAAATGATATGCTGGGGCAGAAAAAAATGAGATTCGGACATTTTTGTAGCATTTTTACGTCTTGTCACTACCATTTATTCATATATGATGAATGCATTGCAATATTAACTTTAACTGAGTTTTATTAATATGTACAGATGAACTTTAAATGTTTATGTGCAAATATAATTCAAGTCTTTATGTGAATATTAATATTGTATCGCATTATCAGGCCCTTCTTGGGCTCTGACGTAAATATACCATTAAATTGTGCAATTTCACAGACTTTCAAATGATATGTCACCTCAAAATCACTTGCTTATATAGCCTCAGGTCTCCATCATTAAACATTTGCTGTGGAAGTATTTTATTTTTGTGAGAACCTTCTCTGAATACCAATGCCCACAGTTTTGGTCTTAAAACTAAACCTGAATATTAAGAATAGCAAAACGATTTCACCCATGCCACTTTACTTGTGAATTTGATATTTCAGTCAGGTTATTCACGTACAGATGATAGTTAGTATTCAATCTGTGTTTTTTTTTTTTCTTCTAATATTCCTTGCCTATAAGAAGCCAGAGATTTAGGACATTAAGTATTAGAAACGTGTCTCCACTGTTTGAGAAAATGTGAGAAATGTGCATAAAATTCAGCCAAACTGAACTCTGACCAAAATGTTATAAGCATAGACATCTCCATATCAATTAAAAACCGTAAGATTACTTGTCTTTGTGAGGATACGTCAACTTTGTATTTAACACTTTAGGCTTGTGATCGTATCAGAATCGGCTATTTAGTCTAAACATTAGGTTTAATTATTTGATATGCTGCAGCTTTTATTATTCATAGGCTATTAAGGCTACTCAGTGCACTGTGGCCCAATTAGTTCATCGAGAGATGATGTGCAGATTTTTGTTTTGTTGCTTTGGTTGAGCCACACTAATTTTTCACCATGCACTAATGACATTATGCAACGGCCTCTGAGAGTTTTTAAACAGACTCAGACATTAAAAAATTCATAGCAGATAATGTCATTAATCTTCTGTTGGAATAGTTTTCCATGTGCCAACAGCAATTGGATTCACTTTAAAACTTCAGATTGTCTGTTTCCCATAAAAAAAAAAAAAAGAAAATGTACCCAAGTTCATGGATTTGAATTTGAGCTGTGTTAGTTTTCCATGACATCTGAAAAATTATTATAAGATCATCATATTTCTGATACCCTGGCCGAGGTTCCATGTTAATGTATGTGTAGCCCTCTGCCATGTCTACGTTTGACATCATTAGCCAGATTAGACCCGTTGCTCTGTCGGCTGATCCCCCGTGTTATGGGGAGATTTAGTTGGCGTCTCTGGAGAAGGACAGCCCACTTTTAATCATATCACAAAGCGAGAGGATGTGAATGTACAAGCAAACACAGACTGTCAGTAAACACGGGGCGACATGATGAACAGGCAGAGAAAATGGATGAAATCAAGGCAAGGGAAACCAGATCCCCTCTTGATGGATAGCAGAGAGAACAGTACAGCAAAAAAAAAAGAAGAAAAAAAGACAAGTGTGAGATCCAGGGAAAACCGAGGGAAGAGACGAGGAGATCTGAGGAGAGGAGAACCTTGTGTGATGAGGGATGAGCTGAGCCCCTGTCGTGAGGCAAGAAAGAATCTGCCAGCAGTATTAACGTGCCAGTGCCGCTTAAGCTGATGTCCCACAGCTTGAAGGAAAAGGTCTTAGATGCAGGAGATTTCCAAGACTGAGAGCATCAGGTCAAAGTGAAAATCAGTCCACGTTGGAAAGACCTAGCCATCGCATGAGGATAATTGTGGAACTCGCTTGCAAACATGCAAAAACATTTACAGAGATGGTAATGAGTCTCAGACATTGCTGTTATTGATGTAGTGTAATCCTGTGTTAAGCACAAGGAAAGTCAAGGATAGAGGATGCTGGCTGGCCCTGGGAGTCTCATTAGAAATGCAGCCCTGGGTGTGTTTGAACCCTCCAACAGCAGAGCAGGAATTAGAAGCTTAGCCAAAAAGACCTTGAATCACAGCCTGTGAAAGAAGGGGAGTATGTGTGAAAGTAAATCCTTGATCAATGCAAATGTCTCTTGGGGTCCTCCGATTCCTCATGAATTTGAGTTGTTTGAAATTTTATGAAGAATGTTTTACGAAGGAATGCAGCCTGAATGGCGGCCAATCAGCTCGATCTCAAAGCGGGTTAAGTCGCACGGGACCATTGCAAAATCAATCACAATGAACTTTTAAGATCTGTTCACTCAGTTCTTAATTACAACATTGACTTTTAAATAGTGTGAAGTTAAAGCCCGTCTGAGCAGGATTTGAGCGCTTTGATTTCAGCGCCCCCTAGTGGCAGCCTCAATAGAAATACTGTGGGACAGATCAAGCGTGGTTAACTTCAGTATTTTAAATTTGCAATTTTCTTGGATTCTTTCAACAGACTAGATTGTATTCTTGAAAATTGGATTTTATTTGTAAAACATCCGAGAACATGAAACACAAGCTATTTTCTCCTAAAAAAAAATCCAAGTTGTGAATCCAAATTCCGAGAATGAGGTTAAAGTACAGTCATTTCTAATGAATGGAGTGAGCGCCTGTTCATTCCAAAAAAATTCAATTCATTGGGCTTAATAACTGACAGTTATAAGAATGAGGTCTGAATTCCGTTGTATTATCTTGTACAATAGAATAAAGGCTTTCATTTCGTTTTGAGATCTTCCAGACAGAAAGGGCATCAAAGCAAAAGCCCCCCCATCGTGCAAGGCGGTAAGGTGTCGGACAAGAGATACCAACTTTGGAGATTTTTAACTCTAACCGCAAGCAATACTGATGGGCAGGAGAAATGTAGTTGGGGAACTAAATTTGATCAAGATTAAAGAGATATGAAGGGAATGTTCCAACTTTGATATCTTCTACAACTGTTTCTAACTAGGGTATGGTGAGAACTAGAGTAATAGTGATCAATTTTCCTCAAATTTAACCTAAAAGTCCAGATCAGGGTGGATGTCCCATGCTGAACTCCCACAACAGCTTCCACGATCTAGGTTTTATCTCCAAGACTCGCATCATAATCCCTTTGCTCTTCATTTGCGATGTAAAAATGTTCCACTCTTCCACACAGCCAGAGCGATAAAAAGTGTTTCCTGTTCATAGTTAAGTAATAAAATCATAGCGCACCACAGGGTGTCTCTCCTGCATGGCCACTGCTCTCAGACATAATAGAGGAGGTTGTACCAGTGTCTGCTGAAATGTAGTTTAGACGATTTTGCTTACAGTCGGCAGCAGAGCTGAGAGCACTGGAGCAGTGAATAAAATAGAGTTGTGCCGCTCTTCACTCCATTTCTGTCAACCTTTTTTTTTTTACTAGTTAAAGCCAAGGTTTGTGAAAGTTCACAGTATGGCATGTTGTTGTCTCGCATTGCATTGTTTACAATGATGAAGTGGAAAAAGTGAAATGATTTAACTGACATAATGTGACTCCTCTTGACAGATGATCAGGCATCAAGCTTATAGGCTGCAACCCCCCCCCCCCCCCAAGAAAAGGCCATTAAATCGCGGAGATGGGCAAATAAGAATATAATGTGTGAAGTATTTCAGCCAAGCTATGAAGAGTTATTTCATGGTTGAGTTTCTTTATGCTGAATAAAAAAAAACCCTGATAGTTGACAGCAGTCAGGTGTTAAATGAATCAAGTGTCAGTAAGACCTCTCAGCTCCTAAGGGCCACGGTGCATTGACGACCGCACAATGACAACAAAAGGCTTGCATAAAATTAGTCTTGTTTGACGTCATCCATGCAGACGTAACAACAATTCCAAAACAAAAGGCTGCCAAGGAGGGTGCATGAAAAGGGGAGAGTGACCTTGCTGCAACACAAAACATATCAAGGATGCAACAAATCGTGATGCGGAAAACAGAAGACGATTTCAAAGACTCATTTGGAGAAGAGCGTCTAGCATTCAAAACTTTTAAATTCTATTCCAAGAACATGAAGGACGAATTCCTGTTGGAATCAATAACCAACACTGTCTTAAAGAGAAGCATCCTCAGACAGGTGTACCCACATTTTAAGTGTGAAGTGAATCAAATGCAACATTAGAAATAAAGGTTGAGCAAAAGTTTGTTCACTGCTTTTGACCTTGTTCTCAACTTTGGTTGCTGCTCTACCGTCTAAAGAGCGGCAGTACATCAATCAATCAATCAATCAATCAATCAATCAAACCCTCCATCCATCCATCCATCCACTTTAAATGTGATGACACGTCAGGAACACACATTATATTCAAACATACAGTACATTGAATCTTTGTAATGTAGTACTTCAATCAAAACTATATGTTTCAATGTAAAATATATTCCACTGGTCATCTCATTGAAATTCCAAAAGAAAACAGGAGAAGTAACAAACTGTTCTATAACAAACCAAAATAAAAATACTGGTTTAGGACAAGAGGATATTGAATGGATTTCTGAAAATCATGAAATGAATTTTCTAAATATTTTGCTGGCCTCTTCTCAGGAGCCTTTGCATGATAATATTTGTGTGGTAATGTGGTTCCACTTTCCTGATTTCCACAGTGTTTAACAATCTAAAATTCCCTCTGTACTGCATGTGCCCAAAATTACAGCCAGCCTTGTTGTTTTCCATCTTTGTAAATAAGCAGATGAAGCGTTGCGCCGTTGTCCCAGTGGCCTTGGTTGTCATGGAGGCTAACAACTCTCATTATGATCATACGCAAAAGATGACACTACTCGGAGAGATACTGCACCAAAAGCAGGGGAGATCAATTAAGGTCAGGGTTTTCACACAAATAGCCCATGGATTTGTTGATTAAAAAAAACAATGTGGCAATAGTTTGAAATACCAGTTAATCAAGTAAGCTTCACAATGTTTCTGTAAACAAGGCAAACAGGCTGTGTACAAAGAGAGAAAGTGAGAGCAGTGCACAATGAAGGCAAATAATAGAGGAATTATTAAAACCACTAGTTTGATTTAAACTAGGGTTGGTTGGATAACACTTTTTTTTATTATCATAAAGTGAATATATATTGCAGAGTGTTAAACTTTCTGGATATTTAAATATGTTTATGGATCAAATTACTACATTGTTTTTATGTCTACAAGTACGTGAATTTAATACCTGAAAATCAAAAGGGACCTTAACCGATTGATACAAAAATCCAGTAAGATCCTTTAATTCTGCAACACTGCCTGTGATGGTCACTAACAACCAGAGATAATATGAGTTAAAGAGATGAACCTTGAACTTAACAGTTGTGTTGCACCCTACACATCCTGGTGAAATTTGAAATAAACAACAAATCATAACCCCACAAAGAAATTAAAACTTGAGATTTTGGTGACCTATGTAATTCAATTAATCAAGTACTGTGATTTAAATTGAATCTACAGACCATTCATTTTGTATTTATCTATTTTGTTATTTATTTGTAATTAATTTGTTTAAGTCTACAGACCCATTTAATTCCGTCTTTACATTTCTACCGTCTCATTGTATAATCAGCTTATATTTCAGCTGTGAAGCACTTTAAACTCCACTGCAAAAATGCTAAACAATACTACTACTAATAATAATAATAATTATTATTATTATTATAATTATAATAATAATACATTACTATAAAGTTCGAGTGACTAAAGAAAACAAATTGATGCACACCTGTCTTTCCAGTGTTTTTCATGGTGGTCTGGTTGGAGGACTCAGCGCTGAATTTGTCGAACACCAGCTCCTGAAACTCCTCTGAAACCAGAGTTTGTTCATCTGTAATGTCCACAGGTGATTGGTTTTTCGCAGCACATTCTGGATATGAGGTTTCCCAGCGTCGAGGTCCATGGTTTCCTGCAGAAACAGAAGACACAAGAGTCTATAAAAAATGTAGACCAAGAACCCCAAATCACCATAGTGAAAACACTGACATCATGACTGCTACAGCAGCAGGGAGGTTTCTATATGGCTATAATGGAAACTGAGAAAACGAGGACAATGACTCTTTCATATTAATTCGGCTGCAGGGCCCTCAAAGCACCAAAGCATCTGGAAAGCATGTAAACACAATGGAAATTCATCATTCAGTGGTAATTGTCCATATATGATTGAAATATCCAAACAAGGTATATTCCTGCAGCGCTACACCTAGCATTAAGAATGGGTGCAGAATAAATACATCTGTGTTTAAATAGCAAAAGAAATACACCATCTACGCAATTCAATAGAAAATACTCCACTTTAAACAATTCATGTGCAGTGTGTGCTTCAAACCAACTTCCTGTAGAATCCCCATCCACTGTCTGCTCTTTTAATCCTCTATCCCCTACAGTAGCGCTTCTACAAAGGAATAATTCACAACCGACAGGGGTCCCCTTGATCTCTTCTCGGGTACAATGGGCCAATGCAACAACAAAAGCTGAGGGATCAGGGGAACAAGGAAGCATGCATGGAATTTAACTTTTCTGGGTTAACACAATATTTATGATCCAATTCCCCGCAGATATAGGGCAACTTTGCTACTGGCTCATGAAAAAGATATGTGAACTCCTCTTCACGACAACACCCAGGGATCAACGGTGGCTTTATGTCATGCTATGTATAAACACCTTGCAGCCAAAGACACTGTGCGCCCTCGTGCCTCAAAAAAAGACAGCGTGATTCAGGATTATTTTGAAATGTTTTTCCGCGTCAACCAGAGCACAATCATAAACATGGCTGTGGGGTATACAGACATATAAAGAGTATTTGTTTCATCCATCTCTCCACTGAATATGCCCCTAAAATAGGAAAAGAGTGCACCAGGAAATTCCTCTGTTTTGTAAAGGGACTTAAATTAACATCAATTGTCTTCTAAACACCACCTGAAAGATTATGGAGTTATCAGTTCTGGATTGCAGGCAAATATTGGAATGGATATGAACTGCATTTCTGACTAATGACTGCATTAGCAAGCAGGATTAAATTAGTCAGTCATGGCTTTAGACTTACCAATATGTCTGTACCAGAACAACTCCAATATTCCATGCCCTGGAACAGAGCCTATTATGAATGCAATACTAATACTATAAGGCAGGAGAAAGCTGCTTGCACATAAGGGATTTCTATAAAGTGGCGCGTGCGTTTGCCATACTCAAATAGAAAGAGCTTTGTGTACAAATTTATCTGTTAAGCCTTTATGTAAAAGGAAAAATCAATTCTCGGCCTTTCCATTTGATTTGTGGTTATTGACACCGACGATACTTTTATTAAAGGTTAAAGCAAAATTTCTATTTTTGATTCTAACACTGCAGCCAATCACCCCCAGTCGTATAAACACCCTGCTTCCAAGGCTAACCTTGCTGAGAATGAACACCTCAATCAATATGTGAGAACCAAATAATTAACATGAAGACATAGCAACTTTGAGAGATAGGGTTACTACAGTAGCTTCAAGATTTGCTAGACATCGGCTACCTTGACTAAAGCCCAAAGCAGGGGTTCAGAGAAAGGACAGCAGTGTTGCATAGTTCAGTTGAAAGTATGTTGAGCTAAAGTCACGAATAAATTGTGAAAATAACAGTAAAATAAAGGTCTAGCTTAAATCTGGAGTTTTACAGCCAGAACACAATATTGTCAAACACTATCTGATATCATTATCAGTGTATATCAGCCAATATTGCAAGAACAACTATGCATGTTGGAACTGAAAAGTTGAAAAATAATACAAAAATCTGGATCCATAGGCCAATGCGTTTATGTTCACTTTATGACTAAATAACAGAACTATCAATCTATAACATTTCTGAATTTTCTGAACGTTAAAAAAAATCTATATTATTATTTGCCAAATGAAATCCAGTATATTTGAAATGTGTATGAACCGACCTGATGATGTGAACTTATATCACTTGCCTCACAAGCAGTTTTAGTTCACATGTAATACCCAGTTGTATAAACTTTCAGTGAATTCCTCTCAAATGTTTCACACCGAAGCTCAAACTGAAAGTAAAACTCAGGTTAGATGTACATTTAGACACTTCTGGGAAATATTGTTGAAATATATAGTACAAACTGGAGGCAACTGAACACTTGATCATGCCTTACTCCCATCCCATTTGGGCTGGCAGAAAAAAATATATATTCTTAGGCAGAGCTGTCTGAAGTAAAATGCCTGCAGTTGCTTCAAACATTTACCAGTTCCCTAACCAATAAAGTAAGTGTACTATGTAAGCTACCAACAATATAAAAATTCCAGACACAGAACTATCCCTGTTCTCCAGTGGGCAATTTCAATCTATACTTTCTTCCCCTTTTCCCTTTCTCTTCTCGAGTGAATTGTTGTAAAACACAAAAGTCTTCAAAATGTATATAAAAACACATTTTATTCATATTTTAACCGAATGTACTTGTATAAAAAAAAAAGAACTAAATGAACAAGAACAAAATGTGTTTTTTACTATGTACCTAGTTTTACTTCTGCTCAGTGTAAGATTCGTCTACAGGGTATTTCTGTCTTTAAGAGTCACGATTCTCAACTCCTTTTCACCCTGTGTCTTAGCCCCTCCCTGCACAAACTGAGCGGAGCAGAGTGCGGGCAAATGAACATCTCGTTATGTTAAGTGCAATAAAAGCTTTTCAACAAATACTTCTAAAAGCAAAGATAGACAGACATCGACCCCAAACAATCTGAAAATCAGGACAAACTATCAACAACTTCTTTAAGCGCCAAGCGATCTGGCGACAGCGGCGAGGATCACAGTCTCTGCTGCTGATGGCGGGGATGGCCGGGGCACCAGCAGCTCTCCTGCTGCTTCAGCTCTATCTTACCGACAAGCACAGGTGCACAGACTTTGACTGATCCTGCATGTAAGGGAAGAAATACTCCTTGCTATACAACACTGATATGGGTAAGGTTATTTACAAAAAGCAAATAAAAGTCTGTGCACTCAGGCTGCGATCAAACAATTTTCATCCTTACACAACAACAAAAACGAAAAAGGGAGAAGCCCGCAAAACCTGAGTGACATATCTCAGAACAACAACAGACTCAGTATTCCAGCCGTGTGCAGACAGATTAGATGTTCACTCCGAGCATGAAAGGAAGTTACAAAATAAACGGCTCCTGATAACTGGCTGGCCTGTGCAGTACGAGAGCTGGGACGTAAATGTCATCAACCGAACAAATGTCATTCTGTCACTTCAGAAACACATGACATAATGAGCCGAAGCCACTCAAGAGCTACACAGGTCACTTCTATTCAGGGCAACTATAGAAGAGGGTTATCTTTCGGCTAATTTTCCATTCAAACACACATTACATCTCATTTGCTGCTGGAGAGATAATTCTGCCTTTTAAGAATGGAGAAAGGGAGGAGCAGCAGTTAAATCAGATAAGTGAGGGTTGCACGGCAGCCGATTAATCTGTCCCATTGCCATCCATCAGAATGACTATAATCCTTGTGGTTGTGCCTTTCCCCGCTGCAGCCCTGCCAATCTATAAGGACGAGGTGAACAAATGTAAAAGAAGTCTGGGTTTTCTACAACATTACATGCCACATTTGGAGCTACATTCTGCAAATGGCTGTAAAAGATTTATTTTATTCTAGTGAACCTCTTTATAGGAGCGGCCAGGTCATTCATGCAGAACACCGATGGTTTTACAAACTTGGGATGGATAAAGAGGAAGGAGGTACAGTGATGATACGGCTCACCTTACAGTAGGGAGGCCAGTGTGTGGAAAGGTCTCCTCTGGGTAATAGATTTGTGATAACACTGGTGCTACCGATTACTCCGGAGAATTTACAGGCAAAGACTTGTGTTGGCTCAATATCTGTGGTGTGCTTACTTTGATTTTTTTTATGTTAGATTAGACACTTTCAGTTTATTTTGTAGCAATCGACTAAATTGACACTGGTAGTTTACAAACTGGAGTTTCTTTTCATTTTATTTGATGAACACGGGCACTACAGCTGAAACACAAAAAAACGTTTCATGTCTGAACTAGAATGGCACTCTGAAGAGCTCTGCCAAGGCCCAGTAGACACTAATAAATATAACCACAACTCTCAGTTAAATGCAGTGATGTAGCGTAGAAGAAGCCGATAAAGGGACAGAAATATTTAAAAAAAAGGCTCAGACAAAGTCATATTTAATAAAAAACTTGTTTTGGCCTGTGTGAACTTTTGCAATGTAAACTAGAATGGCATTCAGTAGAGCGCATACCTCCACCAAGGCCCAACAGTCTCCTCAAATTTAAAACATAAATAAATCAGGCTGCACTAAATTTCACACTCATATTGATATTAGCCGTGTAAAAGCTTGATTTTTCCCATCAGGATCCATAAATCATTCTCTGAGTAATCAACAAAAATATATAAAACACTAAACCTCGCAGTGTTAAAGAAAGTGAAAAACAAATCCTGGATCTGCCCCCTGATCCGGATCTATATTAAAATCTAAGAGGTTCCTCACTGACCCATGCCTCATCCTTCCACCAAGTTTCGTGGTAATCCGTCCTGTAATTTGTGTGTAATGCTGCTATACGCAGATAAAACCTCCTTGGCAGGGTTAACAATGTTAAAAAGACAGTGGAGGCCAATGAGCGAGTTTTATAATCAGTGTGCGCCTGAACACTGTGAAATACCGGTAACACCAAGTACTGCGGCATCCCTGCCTTCCAGGAATATCACAACATGTATTAGAATTTATCTCTATACACTGTTGCAGAGGAAATTAATTTCCTCCATAGCAGCTAAATGACTGAATAATGTGCAAGAAAATGTCAGTCTACTCGGATAATCAGGCTAGAAGCTTCCTGTGGTGGTCACTAATATACTTATTTGAATTTTGAGACCAATTGTGGGTTGGAAAAATGAAGCCTAACCGTGTGATTACTTTGTTTTACTGGTCTTTTTACATGTTTTTAGTGGCCTGCATCATAAACTGTTGCTGTTACTTGTTGGTTATTTTGTTGGAACCCAGTACAGCTGCAGTTATTCTGGAATCTATTTCACTTCCCTCATGATAGGACTCACAGGAATCACAGGACTTTGACGTCAAAAAGTTAAACACTGATTCATCTGGTCAACGGTGAGAGGGAACGAATTCAAATTGAGGGAGTTGAGTGAAAAGTGGCTCATTTGTGTAGTGTGGTGTCCTTGAACGATTCACACAATGTTACATTTGCATGTGCATAAACAATGTGTTTACACATTAATATTAATATTGTAGGCGTCAGGTCAATTCGGAAGATGTGGCAGCAGCAAAACAAGCACACAGCCACATATCAGAACTAAATAAACAGAGATGGATTCAAGCAGGTTTGATGCTGCAGTGTCCATACGCCATTTACTCCCTGACTTGTCGAAATTCAGAGTTCTCATTTAGATTTCCAATTGCTAGACAATAAGTTGATTAGAAAATAAACTACAGCAGGCATTTTCAACATCCTCAAACCCTTTATGTTTTTATCAGAGGCAGCAGAGTCTGGTGAGAAGACGTCACATCTACGTTGCAAAAATTAAATCATTCCTTCAGTGACCGATTTATCGTCTGTGCCAGAAAGACTAATGCCTGTGACGTGCTTTAGGTCTGTTAATCCGACCTGCTCTGGGCCGACTTCTGTGTGACAGGACACCGCTCTCTTTTATCTACTTGTTTTAAGTAAAACAGGCACATGTTTCTCTCAATATGGTACTTTGAGTTCCAGGTGTCATCCCATTAACCTTGGGAAAAACAGCCGTGCCTCTGCTACCATAGCAACACTAAGAGAATGGCGATTGCCTTGTCATTTCCGTTTTGTCCCTCTGAGAGAGCATCCATGCTACATGCCGCCGGGCAGGCCTCCCAGAATTGGCACTAGAGCGCTCCATGTGTATTAGAAAGTTAAAAACATCATTGTTGTGATTTTATTTAATGTTTTTCAATTATTTGTTGATACAAGGTTATCACTTTTATTAAAATGAGGACCAACTTTATCAGCAATATTTGCTAAAGGTTCGGTGCAGCACAATATTTTGAAATACATATCTTTATTTCCGTTTTGACAAATTGACACTGACAAACTCCCCTGTTAAAAAACGTATGTTGCAATAAGAGACAGTATCTCAACATGCTAGGAGAGAGAGTAGTGCAGTAGTGCAGAACCAGTGTGGTGACGCCCTTCAACGATGGATTCAAATGAACATTATATGGAACAATCCGGCATGATTGAATTTTTTTAAACCAAAAGTTGACAAAAGCGAGCAGTAGCATTCACACATGGAAGTGGTAATACAATTGTCACGACGCTAACATGCTCACAGTGGCACAGCTTACATGCTGATGTCTGGCAGGTATAACAATGTTTTCATTATATGTATTTTGCAGCTGTGAAATTAAATCAAATTACATAACTCTACACAGCACTTTTATTTGATCAAGTGGCGACACCCAGCCGAGTTGAGATGGAGAAAGAGGAGAGAATGAATGAAAGAGCGTGGAGACAAAGGTAGATGTCACTATGCAACATTGATTTAACATTCAAACAAGCAAGTTTTGGTCTTTGCTCCTCAGATAAGCAAGATATTGATAAGCATTGTAGGGCTGTAGTCAACAAAAGAAAATCATAGACGACTGAAATCACATCTACTTTTGTGGCTGTGGGGGGAAAAAAAATGCACGTTATGTCTAGATTGACTAATACAGCCACAGTGCAGTCTACAGTGCAGCAGGTTTCTCCTCATGAATGGAACACTAGCGATGACCTGACCAGAGAGAAAAGAACTGCTGAGACAATCAGTGAAAACTTTCAGGTAAACAAAAGAAGGTTTTTGAAAGTGAATTATCAGTTCCAAGGGGTAATCGTCCTTCTCTTTTCTCTGTTGCTCTTTGAGTGCGAGTCTGTTTTTAGTGACTGTACTTTGAGAGGAGCTTCTTGTCAGATTCCTTTACTGACCCATCTGCATAAGACGACTTAGCTATCAGTGAAGCGTAAAGGTCAAAACCTTAATGGCCTCTGTGGTCGTCAGTCGGCTTCAAAGAACAGTCAGGAAAGAAATGCAATCTTGGGACACCAGGAATTATAAATCTAGGAAATTATTGATTCAGTGCTTTTAACAGCTTTTTCTCTACATTGTCTTGCATCCACTTCTCAGCAGAGATCTAAAGGAACAGGTACTCAATATATATTAATGCAGTTTACAAGAAGGAGAAGAGGCACCGGGGGCCACTGCGGGGGACGCAGAGGGGGATGCATGAGTGGGTCTTCAGTTACACTTCACTAAATTAAAGGTGCATTTATTTGACCTTGTCAGTTCTGTGGTGAACAAACACGCGAGCAGCTGGAGGAAAAAATGGCGTTTGTGTTTCATCACACTGTTATAGAGACAGTGGCACAACAATAAGAAGTAGAAGTCTAAGAACGTTATAAATGATATAAATATTTGTCAAGCTGAGAACAGAAATAGAAAATTCAGCCACAACAAGAATCACAGCAAAGTGGATTCTAAAATAAAATCAAAAGGACAATCAAGGTATCGTTTTCATTGAATATATTGATATTCAATACTCTGTGGCCTTTAATTGCATGAAAATATATTGTATAATGAACATACTAATAAGCATAAAAAAATGTGCAATGGAAAAATTGTAATCAAAAGTTGATCATAAAATTTGCATGAGTGATGAGAAAGTGTCCAATTAAGAATATTATTTTGCTTGATGTTTGATTTGAATCAGGAACTGTTAGTATTTTAAAAACATTGATATGAATGACATATGTTGCACTACATACAAAGGCAGAGCGTTAAGGCAGCATTTCCCACTATAGGGTTGGGCTGATGGACGATGGCTGTCAGGCAGAAAACTAGGAAAGGTTTGGGCAAAATATTAAAAACTGTTGCAACTATAGATCTAATTTTTGTTTCTCAAGGTACATTTACAATTGTAGATTTTCGGGAAGTTCAATGTGCATAATGTACTTAAATAATGTACAGTAAATTATGTATAAATTATTATAAATTGATTATTGGAAAATATGAACACAATTTTTTGGTGTTCATATATGAAATCGTTTTCACAGTGCCAGGTACTTGGTACTTGACATGAGTTTTGGCAAACAAAAGAGAAACAAAGAACAGTTTCATAATACATTATTACAAAATCGAAAGGTGTTGCTATGCCAATAGAGTGATTTTCTCCCTATTTCCCATGAATCCTAGTGGGTCAGAACAGGCTGTTAATGCAGCTGCACCAACATTTGGGCAGATACATCTGCCCCGCAATGTTATTGATCAAGGAGTAAAATTTAAATGAATCTTAGTTAATTATTAAAATGCTGCCAGTTATAAAAAAAAAAAACGTGACCCAAGATGCTCTTATAATCCATGAAACAATACCTCCTTTGTTTGAACAGCTATTGTGGATTTATCACATTTAATATAATAAAAACTCTCCCAATAGTTGTGACTTAAAATCATTCCACATAATCCAAAACTTAAGTATCAGCTTCCTTTGAGTTGCTGCAGACAGCAAATATGACAGGTGATTAAAGGTCTTGCTGTTCAGGGAGATAGCTGACGGGGGGGGGTCGGATAAGATAACTGCTTTCACCCCGAGTGTTATGCCAAAGCCCAGGTGACATAAAAAGCACACAAATTCCAATGAATCATCAGAGCCAATGAATCATCAATAATCCTCTCTTATATCAGCCCTCAACATGAAACTGGAGTCTTTCTTAAGTTGCTCTCCCTTTTGCTGATTCTGTGGGTCACTAACTTCTCCCTGTTACATAAGTTCAAATAGGTTTTTATATAACATGGAGGCAGTGAATTTAGTTTTATGAGATAACTACTCTGAGAAGACACAAGTTTGTTAACTTATTCTGTCCTTTAAATTTGAATTACGAGCCAGCTTTCCAGGACTCCACTGCTTCTTGAGGTGGTCAGAAGTGGTACTTCACTTCAGATATTAATCTGCTTTATTAGTCTGGAAGATCTGTGCTCATCCATCATCTCCTACAACTACAGCCCGAGTCACCACGGTGCCACTAGCACACTACAAAAAGCTTGCCATGGTGGTTGTAGACCAAATTAATATATCATACAGCAACAATCTTCAAGCATTAACAAGCTCGCTGTCACTTAACTCAACTGTTCTTTTCTCTTTGCTCAATTGATCTGGTCTTTCCAGATAACGGTACAAATTCCCATGAATTGACCATAAAGAACCAGACAGGGTGATCCTCTCAGAGGCAATAACAAACCAATATCAAGAAAAAGGCTTTTCTTCTCCTGGCAATCTCTGTCAAGCATTTCATGACGATCGAATGACCAATTAGCAAACTGAAGTCAAGTGTTCAGAGGAGACAAGTGGAGGTTAAATGTCTTATTTCCAGAGTTAATAATCACATTCTATAACGTGATGAGGCCATAACATTGAGTAATGGAGGGAAGACATCCAGATAAAACCATTTCCCACTGGTCTGTTCTTAGAGTTGAGCTGGAAAGAAGCTGAAAGGTCATCACAGAATTATGCAAGATATTTTTTTGTAACCAGGTTGGAAAAGAAATTTCATAAATAGCAAAGCACTTATATTACTATAATTATTATTATTATAATAAAGCTTTAGCTTTCAGAATCAACATTACGAAGTACCTCACACAGCGGTACCCAATCAGTGATTGGTCGTCAGGTGAACACATTCCCAGGTTATTCACATTTGCTGCTTCATGGTAAAATTGATGTCGTGCCCCACCTGAACATAGTTAATCTAAACAGAAATGTCAGAAATTGTTACAATCTGCCCAAACAAGTGGGAATATAAAGGCTAATATATACTTTTGTGCTGGATGTACACAATAGCTGCATACCCTGACATGCACATCCCAACTACATGTTGCGCCGATGTGAACTGCAACAACTGCAATTGGTCAGCTTGGTATCATCTCTATGTCTCTCAGTGAGAAGACAAGCACACAGAACTCATCGTCCTTCGGCCTCGATCACTTCAATGGCCGTACACATCATCTCCTCCGCTGTCTTCTATCGTTTCCGCATTGAAGTAATTTCTTCAAGATTTATCAGCTCCAACTCCAACATGATCCTCTCAATTTTAATCGGCCTTGTTTGAAGTACAAACACAGTGCCATAAAAACTTGCCGAGTCACACAGACACACAAGTATAAATGCTCACTATGGCTTTAGCCACACAGGCTACAGTGTCAATCCTACGCGGAGGTGTTATAAACCATGTTCAAACCTGATGTACTGTAAACTAGGTTTACTACAGCAGGTTGCAACAAACTTGACAAGCTGTGGATATTGCCATGACTAACAGAGGAAAAAGGATGAAACAAGTAAAGCCTAGATACAACCCAGCAGGATAAGTACTTTGTATTCTGCTCCGTTATAGGGAACCATTATCTTTCTGTGATATATTCGACAAACTGACATTACCTGGCATCTGCAAGCACACAATGACGACCTGACACTGGAATTTTTAAACTTGTAGAGAGAAGCTTTTACGTGGCAGTTTGAGGAGAACATGCAGTGTTGTGTGTGACTCATGTTATCTAGTCTAATCTAGAGACTGTCTGTCAAGTAAACAGCGATATTAATGTTGATTGTTGAAATTACAGTGGTTTCCCTGAAAAAAAAATACAAAATTGGAGCACGTCTGTAAATTGTCACTACTTGAATTAATTCAATGAGCCAGCGTCTCTTGTGGAATTAGTATAGTTCCAGTATAAAATATTCCAGTATATTCCAGGCTGGGCAACATGGCCAAATATTGTCAAGACAAAATCTGTCAATATCAGCAATCATGTCATGATAAATGTCACATTATTATTTCTGTTAAGTTTAATGACCGATTTTTGCTCCTGAGTGAAGGTTGTGGTTTTAAACTTATCTTTATGAGCAGAGAATGACAAACACTTGATTTACAGCAAAACACTTTACAAATCTGAGGTGAGTCAATTATGTGTTATACCTCATCACTGTTCTTCCACGATGTATAAACAATATGTTGATATGTATTGAACATTTGATTTATTGCTATTGATGAAAATGATTGATATTGTTTTATTGCCAAGCCCCATTTCTCCTGCAATTAATGTCATCCTAAAAGCTGCGAACAGTAGACAATCAGCAGGCATTTGATATCCTCCCTGGCGAAGTCAAAGCCATTTTGGCTTCTTAGTGGTTTCAGTGGCTGTCTGTGTTCAGTCTAGTCATCAGCAAGTCATCAGCAACTGGCTGCTCATTTGGATGATTCAGCCAGTAAACACACTCAACTCTTTGCCCCTTTGTCCTTAATTGTGATGCATTATTCACATCCAGAGCCACCAAGTCCTAAACTGTTCACCCAACACATCCCCAAACTTCCTGGAAGCAGAAAAATCAACACTTAAAGCTGATAGTAAGTGTACAAGATCAAACCCGTGTGCTTTAACATGAAGCCAAAAACAATGGTGACTTATCACAACTGCCTGAATGCACAGCACGTCCTAATCAAATTTAGGTTGCTTCTGATTTTTAGGTTACATAACAGTTCCTTTGATGCGTTATCTTAAACGAAACACGTTTCATTATGCAATTAACAGTGTGACCTCATAGCCCGCACTCCACCCCGCCATTCAAGATCTGGGCTTCACTTCCAGCCTATGTCTGCAGGAGAGGGTGGAGGAAAAGACAAACAATCCGTCCAGTCCCTCTGCATGTACAGTACAATGTGTCTCAGTGGGTAAAGGAAAAGGACACTTAGATGTTTAGGTCCTGACTTCAGATCCTTGTATATGCTGTACATTTTCAAAGTTGAGAATTGATACATATGATACATAGAATAAATCAGAATTTATTGTGTTGACTTGCCTTTGACAAATCAACAAAAGCAACGGAATAGCAATATTCATCAAGCACAGAAAAATGATTATTAAAATATAATATTAAACCTATGACAAAATGAGATCAAAAAGAAAATCTGGCCAAATTAAATCATACCTATTCTTCAACCAGACAATTGTTTTTTGTCAAACCAGCTAAACTTTGCTGAGACGAGAGCACATTGACCGGTCAAATGACTACAGCCCGAGTAAGCTGCATTCAAATTTTAAAATATTTAAAATAAAGTCTAAACAAGCTGTCTCTGATTGGGTCGGAGTGGCAGACTATACAACCATTGATTTCAGGTGGTCTTGCTGAGTTCTGAGAAGTAGGCATCTGATAAGAATGGCGCCATGGTCGTCTCAGAGCCTAAGCTCAATCTTTAATCAGGGGTCATTGTGTTCCACACAGCAGCCCCAAACACATAAAAGCAGGTAGAGGAAGTGGTAAATCATACAGGCATTGGGGTCTAATTGGCCACCAGAATGAGTTCCAGCCAAAATATTGTTTTCCCTTGGCGCTATCTGCTTCCATCTCGTGGACTTTCATAGAAACTGTGGCTTCCTGTTCTTGGGTGTTGGCTGCTGCATAAGTACAACATCCCCTAGTCTGTAAAAATAATCTCCAGGACCTTGTGTAAAGAAAAAGAGGGACAGAAATACATTCTGTCCCATGAGGAAGAGCTTCCTCTACAATTCAAAAACTTTTAACAGCTTCCCCTTGAACGTGGCAGGAGGCCAAACATGGCAACAAACACTTCAGAACCGTCACTTCACTTAATCTAAAACTGAACATGTATTCTCATCAACTTGCATTACCCAAGTCTTACTTTAAGTTTCTGCTAAAACTTCTTAACTGACTTCAATCATTGCAAACATATATTTGATGCCGTATCCTGACTCTGTGCTGCAGTATTTATAAGCAGATGAAGAAGAAGAAAGCCAGAATAAGTCAATACCCTACCCTCAGGCCGCTTTAGACTCATTCTGAGTTGCACACCTTCTATTCTTAAATACAATGGCTGTTACACAATCGACTTGTGTAGCATGCTGGAGGAAGACAAGATGGGTGCAGTTTGTGCGCCATCCCTCTCTACGCGTCCCTTTCCATCTGATCTGCCTCAGAGCACAGCTGCTGTTCCGCGACGGGCGATGCAGGTGATTGGAGAAGCAGCAGCAGGTGGACAGCTCTCTCTGTCAGATCAAACAGCTGTAGACTGTAGTGTGCGTCTGCACTTATGTCCACAAAATAATTAGCTTAACTCTGAAATGAACTTTTCAAAGCAGAGAAACAGGTGTGACCCGAGTGCGATCCGACGCCGCTGCACCAGTCTGAACGCGAGACGGCCCAGTGAGAACATCTTGATTCGTGGGGATAAGATGCAAAGTGGCATCCCTGCTGAAAATTAAAACTCACTAATTTAACACTAGCTGAAAGCTAAGGAAGCAAAAAGCATAAATAAATCAATAAAAGGAGGAGAAGCGTTCTCCCTTGGCAACCAGATTTTGCATGCCTGCCTCTACACGAGGCTAAGAAAAGCAAAAACCATAGCAATACTAAATGAGTGAGATTTTCTGACAGAGAAATTCAATTTTGTTCCTGAGGGAGGTTTGTGGATTTAAACTCTTCTTTATGGGCAGAGAATGAAAAACACAAGATACACTGCAAATATATAAAAAGACTGCATGGATATATATTGGATCTATATGATATTGCTATTGATAAAAATTATATTGTGATAATAATTGATCTTGTTTTACTGCCTAGCCCTAGTCTGTATGCAATCTATAATTTGAACTTGGTTGCATTGTGTAAAAAAAAAAAAAAATGCCTTTGTTAAACATGTAAATAATCATTCAGTCTTTGCTGGCACTATAGTTATTTGAGCTTAGCTCAGTGTGTCAGGACCCTCAGTTAAGTATTAAATCTGATTTAACTTGAGACCACGCCACAATTTGAGTGATTGTGGTGTTTAAGTCAACAAATTTGTTCATTATTTTTGTGCATTCACCGTGTCAAGAGATAAGCTCGTCGCAAACATGCTCTACATCTCTGTGAGCATACAAAGCATAAAACAAAGATTAACTTACGTAATCAAATTATCAAACTGTAGTAGTCAGTAACTGACCAGTAATTGCATTTTGGACCAAAATAAACAGACTAAATGATGCACGCCTGTCTACACTGAAAGAATATATTTGAAAATCTAGTAAGGCGATCTAAGCATGCAGGATGGAGTTGTTATTATGGTGAAATGAAATGGAATCCAATACTGTGAATATGCAATTGATGAATGCAAGTGATGACTTATCGTTTTAGCCGCCTTAGGATGTTTCGGTCAGCAGAAACCATATTTTTTTGAAAAAAAATCAATATATAAGGCTTTAACTTATTGTGTTAACAGTTGTCTTAACTAGAGGTTGAAACATTTATTGGTTGGCTGATAAAAATCAGCCTTTTATAGACATATCTGCATTGGTGTTTGAAGTTGTCAATATGCGTCATTATAAAAACTTTAATTTTACCGAATGCTTTACAGATGTTCAGGATTTGTGCCCAGCAACAGTTGTTTCATTAACTCTGAGGCAAACTTTAGTTTTATAGTTTCAACAAATGGTCTCCTCCGCAGGGATGTTTATTTAAATCCAACTCCAATCACTTTGGTCCCTGAAACAAAATGACTACATCTGACGTAAAAGATGTCTTATAAGACACTTCCAGCTCATTTACATCATTTAGTTTAGGATTGCAAACCTTATGTTTGTCTGGCTAATGACTGCATTTGAGGAGATAGGGCAGAGGAAGTAAATAAAAGTACTGACTGAAAGAAAAGTTCATTCAAAGTTCATTGCTTTTCCACACATTAAAAAGTTGTTTTTCCGTACAGCAGAAAAGACCGTTTTCTCTCTGGGTTTTGCCGACTGTGTATCAGTGCACGCTGACAACAATCCAACACTGCATCAGTTAAAGGAAACCTCTTGCTAATTGAAACTGGAGAGAAGAGGTGAGCACTCACACATCTCCTCTCCAGAGCTGCGGTAAAGCACTGATTAGTGACGCTACATTACTCCGCTTTGTCCAAGGGCAACTGTTTCATATCAGCTAACTGTCGGAAACACAGAGGCTAACCTAAGCTCTCATGAATGTCCTGCAGCTGCGTGTGATGGACGCTTTATTATCACAAAATAGCGATTGTGCACAAATCTGTCAAATTTATATGAAATGATAATTACTGGGTATTTCAGTTATTATTCATGGTAGAAGACCTTTAACATGTAACCACAATGTGTTAGGAATTTGAACCACGGTCAAGTGTAGTTGAGACTGTACAATTAAAACACACACAGAAAAATATAATAGAACCCATCCATATCTATTTATTCCTATTGTTACGCTTTGTTTCAGAAAATATATTATCTTAAATTGCTTAATGAACTGTTATTCCCTCATGTTAAATTTATGATGCTTCATCCATTGGTTTAAAAAACTCTTTTTGGTTTGAGGAAGCTTCAGTGATTTACATGACTTCAGCACCTGACGCCATAAGAGTATGATCACAGTCCCGACCCACTGTAGTGAATATGCAGAACTTAAATGACTTGAATAACACGTGTCAATTCCAATAATAAATTTGATCCCGAAAGATTGAATAACAAGAACAGAGGTGAATATATATTGGAATGACAAGTGTAAATTTAGTTTTTTTAAATTTAAGGTTTTTCCTCTAATGGTGCAAATCAGTTTTGTTCATATTTGTTTATGAACAGTGACACTGTATGTGTGACTAACCCGCCAGGTGCAAGAGGACTGCTGCTTTTCGTAAGAGGCCTAAGAGTCTTCTAGGATGGTAGCAGCTCGATGAAACTGCACTTAAGCACAATATTGCTTTGAGCAAAATATTGATGTCAGCATGCCAGAAAGCCCCAAGGCGATACACTACCAAGCTGTTTAGCTGGTACAATGTTTACCATGCTCACCACCTAATTTTAGCACGCTAGCATGCTAACATTTGCTAAATAGTATTAATATAGAGCAGAGCTGAAGCTGATGGGAATGTAATTAGTCTTGCAGGTATTTAGTCACAAACCAAGTAGGGTGCAGCATCTATATGCACACTCTCATGCATTAATGAGAGAGAGGGCTGGTGTTACGCAGAGTCCTGTCTGCCTGTCCAGGATGGTAAAAACTCAAAAGGTGTTTTCACGGTCAACCTGGCCACCAACATGTCAACATTTCTCCTGGTGCCGTCAATGGCCAGTCCGATTGATGGATGAAAAGAGAGCGTAAACACTTAGAGATCTTTTATGTTCCTATGAGGAGTGTAAAAAAAGATTTCTGATCAGTATGAAACTATGGCGAGACAAAGAAGGCAAAGGCAGGCAGCCACAGTCTCGCTTAGGTAATGGGAAACACTGCACCACAAAAGTGATCGAAAGCTAGCATTAATGGTCAAATAAGAGCTCTGCAAATATCTTTTCTTGGAAAATGTCCAGTGTAATAGTTAACTCATGTATTTTCACGAGTTTACTGCCCACTGGGAAAATTTCCACACCGTGGCAACCCTAAAACCAAAGTATTAGAGAATTAAAAAATGTACATAATAATGGCACTGGATGAAACATAAAAAAACACCAATGTATTACAATTCATCCAGGGGAAACATGAATGTGGGGACTACAGAGCAAAAAGTCAGCGACTCCCCAAAGTCATTAGGACACATTCTGTGGAAGACAGCCACATCTGTACAAGATATCATGGCAATCGATCCAAAAGATGTCAGACTGCACCAAAGTGGTGGGTCGAGAGTCCACAGACAATGATATCCCTAGAGCCTTAGCTAAAACTGCAAAACCCATCGTAATGATAACACAACCAATCAAGTTCTCACATTAAGCAAGTGGCCATCAGAAATGGAGGTCATAAGGAGCAGCAGTAGATGCCTGCCAGAGGGCCCTCCTTCACTCCTCGTCAAGGAGACTGAGGGGCACGACGGCAGGGGGACGAGTTGACTGTGGGTCACTGCAGAGCGATAAACCAGGGCAGGCATAAGGAGACAGGCAGGCTGCTGTCTCCCAGGGGACAGAGGTTGTAAGACACATAGAAGCCTCTCGTTTACCTTCCTGTCGTAGCGTCAGGATAACCCCACAGCACGAGGTCACCACTAAGCAGGCCATTAGCCACAGTCAGCAGGTGGAGGTGAAAGATCTCCACCCACACAGTGAACCCTCAGACATGTTGGCTTGAATTCTATTTAGCCAACATGTTCTTTAGCAAGCACTGTAAGTGTTTCGTCCTACAGCGCTAAATTTATACAGCAAGCACCGGACAAACGGCTGGATAATTCTTGCTAAATTGCCCAAAATATAGAAGCTAATCTCTTCCAACAGCGTAACAGGGCAGTTTAAATTGACTGTGTGTGGAGGGCACAACTTGTTTCTACAGTTTGTCAGTTTTCAATATCAGATAAAGGCTGTGGATGAAATTGTGGACATTGTGCAAAATCAGATTTTCATCCTCACTCACAATGCGGTGATTAGCTCTGCAAATAAGATGTACACAAGCTGTCTGGAGCTGATACAGAGACTCATGCACTCTTCTGACCTTGTAATTATCTGCCAAAGGCTTACAACAGAAATACACAATTGTGCAGAAAAACACTGATGCAAAGAAAGATAAAATAACAATTAAATGACACAGAGCCAACATATGACTTTTCCTTGAGAAACTACTCCACTACAAGTGGTTGCATTAATAGCAATTGCATTAGTTATAGTAGTAGTAAGGGGTAGTGTAACGTATTGAAGAATGCACTTTATAAATCATTATATCCAATTTACATTTGTGGATTTTATTTATAATGTATTTATTATATTTAGTATTTGTGAATTTTATCTCAATGAGTTACGCAGACGACCTTTCCAGGGTGTACCTCGCCTCTCGCCCAATGTCAGCTGGGATTGGATCCAGCTCCCCCGGCGAGCCTCAAAGGATAAGCAGTATGATAGATGGACAGCAGTACTGAGGCAGAGCATAAACCTAAAACCCTTTAACTGTGTGAAAACTTAATTATCTAGTCCTGATTATATCCCTGGTTGGTTTTAATGTACTGTTACTAAATTTCATGGACTTCAAAAATAGAAAAAAAATGAATCACTAACCATGACATGTGAAGATGTTTGGGCCCCTGACTAAGTCAGTGCAATATAATACGCTCTTTGGTAGATATCACAGCTTTCAGAGGGTTTTTTAATCAGCTAATTTTCCATTCTTGATTTAATATTTTCTCAATGATATTGAAGTCAGGGGCCAGCGAGAGTCATGCCGAAGCTTCAGCTTGTTTCTTGAAGTATTGTGTGGTCGCAGCTTGCAGCACCAAAGCTTTTCTTCCTCTTTGCCCAAATGTTTCCAACATGCCACAACTTCTTTTTAATTATTTTCTATCTTTTAAGTTCATGCAATGAACAGCGATAGCTTTACCGTGTGAAGAAATGGGTTTATTTTTAATAGCTGTTTACTGCAGGGGTTGTATTTACCCTTCCCCACATTTAATAAGTGCCTTCCTCTTTGTTGCGTGAACTCTGAGGAGATCACAGCTGAACACAACAAAGTCTAACCATTAGTGAGAGATATGTCGGTAACAGACCAAAACAGGCGTCTAGAGGTCATCCTCACACATCCTTCTCGATGAAGGTAAGCATCGGCTCCAGCCAAATTACCTTCCCGATTTGCACCTGAGCACTTTGACCTGAACTAACAGATGTGTATTTATGTATTCAAGCAGAGGACGATAAACAGGCTGCACAGAGAAGCCTCCGTCAACCAAACCTGCGTGTCTGCGGCTTGCTCATATGCTTTAAAAGTCATCCTTTGGTTGTATTTTTACAGCTTACGAGTGGGAGAGAGTGTGCTTGTGTGAGTATGTGTCAGTCAATAGGCAGAGAGAGGGGCGGGAGCGGAGTAAGTAAAAACCGAAGGCAGCCGAGAGAGGAGAGGCGCAGGTTTTTTAGCTCCGTGTAGGCCAAAACCGCTAATTAGGCCAAAAATCACACGAAAGCACATGACCACATCCCCAGATGAGCGTTGAGCTAAGCAAGACGAGCAGCCATTTTAAATCCAGCATTAATCCAGTGTGTATCTCACCCTCCTTGCTGCCCGCATATCATCCACATTCAAACCCCTGCTCAGAATTGAGATGTGGTCAGCGTTGGGAAAGATGGATGAGGATGAAAATCAAAGAATAGAAAGGGAAGGAGGGGGCTCACATAGAGGAAAAGTAAATCTGTTCCAGAGGAGCAGTGAATGCTGATGAAGAGCGGTCGTTTCATAACGAGTTGCTCTCGGTAGGTCTCCAACAGGTGCAAACAAAAAAATACCAATTAAAAGTAAATGTGACAAATCCAAATTCTCAACTCCATTTCTCTGACTGCCTCAAAATTAACTACACACAGGGCGTTTGCACCTGAAAGTCGGGACCAGGGTCCAAATCAAGATTCATAACATTGTTTACATTTGATCCAGTTAGTTTTGTTATCACGCAAGCTACTTTTGCATATTTTTCTTCTTCTATGGTTTAAAGCTGTCTCAACGTCCTGCAATCGATCCAAAAACCTGTTCTATCCAAAAAATGTATATATATATATATATATTCAGAAGGCAAACCCTCAACAGGGCACATTTCATACCTTTCATTTCGGTTTGGAATTAACTGCAAAGTCAGAAGGTCCAGACCACACACGGATTGTGTGAAAGACCATTAAAATATACACTAAGATCAAAAATACAGAGTCTGAGATATTATCAAAGCAGCCAATGGCTCAAAATATTAAATCAGTTATGGGCTAGAAGTTAAAAGACTACTTTTACCCCCTGGCCCTAAACCTTCTTTCTGCTGCTTATTGCTCTATTTATATTACAGAAAACTAGACACATTAGCACACTCAATATTTTCCAACAGGAGGATTATTTTCCAAAAGTACACATTTTCAGGCTTTAGCATTAAAAACAGAAAATAATATCCCAAAAAATCTGTCAGGACTTTTGCATGTAACACTGAAGGTTTAGAATATCACATTATTCAGAATGCAAGGAACAGCTTCTACCCCAATAATTTCAGGTACATTATTTATTACCTCTTGCTGGTATGAGTTCACACTTAAATGAGTCATGAGACGCTACACGACAAAGGATGACAGGCCTGAGTGATCCTCCTTCTACCTGCTGCAGTATGAAAATGCAGCCGAATCACCCAAAATAACAGTTTGAAGAAAGATAATGTTGACGTTTTGTCTAGACTTTAACCTTAATGAATTCAAAAACTAATTGTGCCTGATAAACAAGATAAAGTATAAAAAGAGATTTTTTTTAATCCAAATTAAATAAGTCACTCCACAGGCACCATTAGCCCATTAAACAACACTGCATTAAAAAGGCTTGAACAACTTGAAGATATTGCCCCCCTCTAAGCTCAGCTCTGCCCCTCAGCAGCCATTATTCTTCTATGCTGCAGTTGTTCTGCAAGCGGAGCCGGGACAAAAGCCACATGTTTACACAGCAAGTGTCCTTATAATTTGGAAACCAGACAGAAATCAATACTTATAGCGGTGCAATCTGGTAAACTACAAATAGGAGCGCAGGATAAACAATCTTAACAATCCTGCGAATAGCCGTGACCTAGAAGTGATGCAGAACTAAATACCAGCAGTTGCTTCTATACAGTTACAAGTCAGTGGCTTAGAGGTGTATGCTAACAAACAGTGGGGTCCGTTTATGTGATAGAAAAGTGTTCTCAGTCTTTGGGAGCCCACTTTACCTTGCATCATTTCAACACATCATCATCAATCAAACATTGTTTTATAATTCAAGTGAAGCATCACACATCCCCCACCATTGTACCATTATACCACTATTACTGTGCCCCCTACAGTTACCTCCTCACCTCTAGGGGTGCATGTACTCATTACAGAGTCAGTCATCATGATTATGAGTTTAAAAATTTGCTGAGCTGCTAGCTAGCTCATTCCAGCTCATCAGCATAACCACATTAGGGAGGAAACCTGTGGGCTGGCAATCTCACACTTCCTCTATATAGCAGTCCCAGCAGGCCGAGCATGACCACATCCATTACGTTGGACAGGAGCCACCAAGTAGGCCTAATATGCTGCCACAAGGCACACCGACACCATGTGACACCTGAAATTTAATTAATTATGTTTACACAGCAAACCTGTCGGTCCAGCACATCAATCTGCCCTAAACAGGGAAACCAGAATATTTGGCTGTTTTGTGGCATTAGTGCTGAGCATTGGGGGCCCTGGCTTTATGTGTCCTGGTGGCACAGGCCCAGGACACCGTGCCAAGGTGAAAATACAAAACAATCAACTCTAACGGAAACTCACTGATACAGTATTAGCTCAGGGTACGGGAATCCCTAATTTATTTCCGTCTTTAATATATTTACCTCATCTGGAGAGAGGAAACAGATTGTGGGAGGCAGTGGGAAGTAAGATGATTTGGAGCTCAATTCTGCTAAATTGGTTGCTGCCAGCGTGATACATCATGGAGAATTGAGATGCCTCTCCCCCAGCACAGAACTTCGGCAGCCATATTGGCACATCTGTCAAGGGCCCACCCCTGACAGAGACAAATGGACCAATTCTGGCACGCGATGGCTGATCCAAACTGCTAGCAATAACCAAGATGAATAATGAGACGGCTTGGGCCCCAGGAAAATTCATTTTTTAATAATTACTGCTCCTGCACCTCTCATTTCCTCGTGAAATTAGCGCAGGTACAACTATAGGTTGATACAACACATTAGTAAGACTTGAGGAATATAGATGATGTTGTGTTAGGGACTTCCATCATCGCAGAGAATCGCTGGGACTACAAACACACGGTGCAAGACAGATGACTCTCCCTCTGTTCTCCTAGGAACAGGAAATGAATCAAGTCCAGAGAGCACCATGGCTACGGGAGGCACTAGTGGAATGTTACAGGATGAGCATAAGTTCAGAAGGTCTTTAACACAAGTCACATGACTGTAGTGAACATACAGTCAAAATGAAAAGGGAAATTGGCAAAAAAACAACACACAAATGAAACACACACTGGTTGTGTCATGTAGTGAAGCGTCACCAGATGCCAGTGGTACACACCGATGCCCTGTGTGTCAATTCGAGGACAGAAAATGATAAAACTGCAGCTTTTCTGAACAGCTGACACGTGTCACCTGGCAATGACATTTGTCATGATGCCGCCGTTGTGCAGGTTTACACAGAAATCAATGGATGCAGGTGTTTGGATGGGTGTCATATTCATACTGGCAGCGGGGGGGGGTTGCCCTCAAGCCCTGTGAAGAGAAGCTCTGACTGGTTGATAGAGTGAACATCCTGTTGTAAAATAGTAATTCACAATGTTGCTATTGTGTTAAGGAGGAAATCCTAAAACACAATACTTAATGGGCTTCCAAATGACAGTTTAGCGAGAGCTGGGTGAACAAACAATATCAATAATCATGGCAATATAATTTCCATCAATAGCAATATAACATGTATTCAACATCAACATATTGCTTGCATTGTGCAAACCCAGTGAGGAGGTACAACACATAATTGATCTACCTAAGATTTGTATAATGTTTAACTGTTTATCAAGTGTACAGATGATTTTAAAAACCATATCCTTCCTTCAGGAGCCAATTTTAGTTATTAACTTGAAAGAAAAAACATTTATCATGATAAATATTTATATTGATATGAAACTTTTTATCTTGATATATAGATTAATATTTTGCGATATCATCTTGTCCTAAATTAAGTAACACTATTATATTTTGCAGTCGTTAAGAAAATAAACAAATAGCAAGTAGCAAATGGGGGAACATAAGTTAAGAATAGTGGTTGGTGTGCATAGTGATGTGACTCATGTCCAGCCCAAACTAAAATGAGATTCTGACATGACATTTGCAGGAGAACCTACAAAAGTATATTTTTAACTGGGTAATGCAGAAACATTGTGATTACTGGTGCAGCCCATTCTGAGTTTGATACTTAAGGTCCCTTAGTTTGTAATATCATATAACATATTCTCTAATTGATGGTAATTTGACTGTGTGATAATTAAAAAATCAGTCATTCTGAGCTTATTGTTTAAGCAGAAATCGGATTTGACAGTTTCTCTGCCGAGATAATTGACAAACAAAATGTGTGTATAATAATTCATAAAACAAAATAAATTCCAAAATGGCTATAATATGCATTATTTGATTTCCAGAACAGCAGGTGAAAAGAGCTATAATATTTAATAACTAATTGCATTACTGGCCGCATTGTGAGATCTCTGGAGCGCTTGTAAAAATTACCTCTCTTCCACTCTATCCATTTTTTTGTTTTGTTTTTTTAAAATCGACCCTGAGCACTATGTCCCTGATTCCCTGTGTGTAATGGCCCGTGCGTTACCCTCTGTACAGTTGTATAGTGTGAGAGCTTTGCTTAAAGTCAAGAGCTTCTCGTACACGGAGGTCCACCGGGAGCAATCTTCCTCTCGATTCATTACCTCCAGGAGACAGAGCTCCTTCTATCGGGCACCATGACAACTTGGCTTTGCTCTTTTCCCACCAGCCTTTGTAAGGGTGTGTCAGGCCACAGGAAACAAAGCACACTGCCTTCACAGGCACCAAGCTAATTTAAAGATATATAAATCATAGGGTTTAACATGTCGACGCAAACTAACTGATCTGCGAAGCATTTTTAAATTGACCCCAAAAACTCTGCTCTCAATTTCTCTGTATTTACAACTGTCCTTAAAAAGATTTGTATTAATGAGGTCATTAGAGGCCCTGCAGAATAATTAATGATTGACCAGTTTGTTGTGCAATTCTCTTTTTTAGCTACATATTTTTTTACCAAAATTAAGAGAAAAATGTGACAGATCTGGAATATTAAAGGAATATTTAGAAGTTAAAAAAGGAGCATGTGGCAGAAGAACTGTGGGTTAATTCAAAGCCAAATACAAACAGCCTTGGCATTCAAGCACAGCGAGTTACCTAATCTTGTTTTGTATCCTCTGAAGTACTAATTAAGTTGGCTCAACACAGCCATTGATTGGAAATAACTTCATTCACTTCATTATGTGAGACATGACTGTAAAGATTGCTAATGATCACGGACAACATCACTGAAGTGGATTTAAACAGAGGGGAAATTATAACCCACTCGCATCAGACAATCTCAGACTCTTTCAGTGCAGCTACCATGCAGCGCTCGTCTAGCTTCCACCTAAACACCCATGACTGCTGGATGAGAAGCTGACAGTAGTAGTTCTGAACATGTGAAGCACTGAGCTAATACTAAGCTCTAAATGAAGTTAAATACAGTACTTTGATGGTTATATATATCTCTGTCTGGACCATTTCTAAACAAAGGCTCATGTCTTTGTTACATTGCTATTCATGGAGCGGACTTAAGAAACTTGAATGACACACGTAAGCCCTGATTAGGCTACGTGGGCTGTGTCTACCTTCGGTTGACATAGATTGGTTTGTAGATTGATGTGCATTCACAGGTTGTCAACTAGCTATTGAATTATTTTCACTCTTTTGTAGTCTTCCCATCTGAATTGAGATAATGAATGAACCAGTGTTCTTTGTTAAATTTCTTAATAGGATGAAAATGAAAATGAACGTCCTCATCGTTCAAACATTATCTCTAAGGAGGAGAAGACTGTGAGCAATCCTATTCTTTTGATTGGTTTGCAATTGGTACGAAAGTCTGAAATATCCCAAAACGTTTTTTTCGAAACTACAAACAAACGAAATCGTGGTTCAATTTGATCCGGACCAAGATCACCTCTATTGGTCAGACAAAATTTGGTAGGTGTGAAAACCCCAGATATACTACAATCTGAAGGAGTTGGGCTGTCGCAACATTTGCTCCTCACTGTGTTTTTAGATTTTCTTAAATGCACACACATTTCTTTTTTAATCCAAAATCATGTGTTCTCACATGTGAGCACAGAAAGAACATGCATCTGTTCGTGAAAATCCCATAATGCAGCAAAAATTAAAATTGTCAATTACCTTTGGGACATTGATATATATTTTCCTATATTTAATGCCGTTAATTCCTTCTTTGTTTTCCTTTTTTTTTTCACACTGTAACAGGGGATGAAGCATAATGCCTTTGCAAATGCACATTAAGGTACTCCAACTGTTGTGCTGTAATTAAACTAGACCAATAAATCGAGTGTAATCAAAAGCAAACTATTGCATATATTGGCTCAAACCATAAAACAACTGATAAGGGAAACTGGAGGAAGTAACAGACAATGTGAAAACCTGCAGAGATATAAAAAGGGGAAAAATGATGCATAGCCGTGCTGTTCCTGTGGGAGTCTTATGGTGAGTATGATATCATCCCTCTTGTGAAAAATGCCTCCATGTGCGCGCGCACACACACACACACACACACACACACACACACACACACACACACACACACACACACACACACACACACACACACACACACACACACACACACACACACACACACACACACACACACACACACACACACACCCCTTAAATATCTTTTAATCAAATTTCTGGTCTACTTACATAAAGGTTCATAACCAATGCACACAGGAAGGTGACGTATCCTGGGATGATAAGAGCTCTCATTGCATTGTGCGCCTCAAACCATTATGCCATCTATAGTCAGACGGCTAACGCATAGCACAGACTTAATAATTATAGAAAATTGTTGTTTTGCAACCGTTCTTGCATGGAATACTATATATTTAACCTTAACACCTGAAGGGAAAAAAAGATATGAGTGAAATCTTGGATTGCATGTTCCCTTTTAGATTGATAGGTGTTGAAAGGTGTGGAAAGTCTGTCTGAAACAATGGCTGATGAGCTCCTCTGTACAGTATGTCGTGTACTCTGAGTGTGAAGCACATAGAGCTAGCTAACCCTACTGCGTGCATTTCTTTTACACTCACTTGCACAGAGCAAATGCCCTTAATAACCATTTAGCTGCTAAGGCACGCTTGTCAGTCCCCCATTCACAGCCTTAGCCTCTAATTACCTTTCCGAAGCAATGGACAATTCTGTGTTCCCTCAATGCTTCCCTTTTTCTCAGTACAATCAGCCAGCTGCCTTCACTGGTAGGAATTAGTGCTCTGCACGGGCCTGAAATGAATGTCCAAATCAACCCATGTCAGCCAGTTCCCTCACTGAATGGTTCATATTTTGTCTTGCCTGCCTATATAAAAATGTAGAAGAAGATAAACATTGAGATTCTATCTTCCCCCAATTACTAGCCAGACTCTTTCCAAGCCTGCATTCAGCTCTGCGCCCAAACAGAACAACCTACTAAAAAATACAGAAATCTCTCTGTCTGTCTCTCTGTCCTTCGATTTTCTACACAACCGCTCGTCCTATCAACTTCAAATTTGCCGAGGTGAGTTCCGAGGACCCTGGGAAGAACAGTGTTGACTATGACGTGTTTTAGATGAGCAATTGTTGAGATTCCAACCCTGACCACCTGTCCACTTTAAAGTGCACTTGCTGTGCAGTCACTGATGACGTCACACATGACATTATCATTATGTTGCTCTGTGGGTTTGTAAATAGAACCCATCACCCCCATCAGACCAATACCGAGCATCAACAGGCACGTTTTGAACAAAACATAGTTACTAGTTTACACAGAGCTGAATAATCTCGAAGGGAGGTTCCACAATGAAAGTATTAAAAGAGCCTGCAGCTCAGGCTGTTTACAAAGACACATGTAAGAGTCTGACCAGAGGGAAACATACGGCCCTAAAATTTAATTGACCAAAGAAATGTGCCAAATCTGAATCGAGTCTGGTGTCTGAATTAGAAAGTGACACAAAAAAAAATTAACAAATATTCAGACAAGGTTGGAGTCTATAGACCGGACTGGTCCATTTACTAATAATGTGATAGATATGGTCATTTGACCTAGAAATCACACTAAAGTCGAAGATCTGCACATAATAACAGTTAAAATGCAGGGTTGAAACTGCCTGGTGAAGATGAACAGAATTATAATGCAGCTACTGTATGGCTTCCCTGCTACGTTTTAATGGCAGAGGTTTAACACCTCAACTGCATTAAAGACCACCCCCACTAACATCATAAATAAGTAAGTAGCAAATGCCATATATTAAAGTGTGACTATCATTGGAGCCGTCAGCGAGAACTTAAATTGATCGCGAGAGAAGGTGCATCTATTTCTCAGTGGTTTACAACCTCGACCGATCCCTATTACAGGTGTTTAATGCACAATTGCATATACACACGAGGGAGATATATATATATATATATATATATATATATACACATACATACATACATACATACATACATACATACACACACATGAGGAGTATTTCATATTTAATTTATTCTTCTTTATTTCCCCCTCAAGCTTATTTGGCCTAGTGCTGTTTTACTAATCAATGGACACAATTTAAGCTATAAGACCAGAAAAAGTTAAATCTGATCATTTAAAGAAAGTTGCACTCGTATAATGAAAACAAGCAAAATGTGATTACAAGTTAACTGGTTTCTGTTTTCTGTTCTTGGTGGTTTCCTAAAAACAGTACCATGTTTGAAGTGATTAGGATTCCCATAATGGGTTCCGCACACCTTGTAGATGGTGAAAAAGCAATCATGCTTGGATAGTCCAAGCAGACACTCTTTCACTGCCTCTGCTTGACAAGTGAGGGAGACGAAAACCACTACGAGTGACATGAATACCAAACAAACTCCAGCCCAAAGTAAGCAGAGTTATTTGCACCATTTTCTTTGCCTTAAAGCACAAGATGCTCCGCTCACACCAGCAGTGCCGAACACAAAAATATTCCATCGGTAAAAAAAATATTTTCTGAGGTGTGCTGCACTCCAACAGCTGAGGGATCAAGTTGGTTCTATGCCGGGTGGTGTTTTTGGAACCTGTAAATATAATTTTGCTTCTGCCCCTCCCTTCCTGAGCTCTTCCAGTGAGGTGCCCTCCATCAAAGCACATGACCCCCATTTCCCACCGGAGCTGCTCAATGGCCAACGGAGGGCTGTGTTTGCACAAGGGTGTGAGTGTGTAAAGCTGAACATGAATGTTTGCCCTGAAAGGACATATGTGCTTATCAGAGCAGCACCCCACCAAATGAAACCCATCTCCTGCTCTGAAGGCACCTGCCAAACCACATTAAGAAATATGACACTCATATACTGTATAGATATAAATGTATTACTTGTGAAGAGCATTTACCCATTGATTTTTATTTCTATTCGCAACCTTTGAGTGGGTGGATGCAGAACTGGTTTACTGTGATTTATAATGTTAAAATCAGGTAAATATTAACGTCTTATCCGCCCTCGGAATGCTCCAACGCACAAACTGTGCAGGGGACAAGTCTGCTGCAAAGAAATTCCAAACTTTGATTGCGGGTGGTAAAAATGTACATTTGGGAAGGATGACCTCACCTTGCACAGCCACCATAGGCGTGAATGTGTGTTTGATACCCAACCCAACATCGGGCCGGATTCGGACAAAAACCTTTAATGATAATCGGTTTTGGGGTCTGGTTCGGTCACGTTGGTTTGACTATTTACTTGATTTTTTACACTGAACTTGTCTGCAATCAGGTTTGGACAGAAAATTCTAATGTGTATTAAAAACATTAAAAAAATTACATAAAAATAGCATAAAATCAAGTATCTTCTGATAGAGGGTAGTGGCTAATTAGATACAATGCTAATGGCTGTATATACTGTACATAAAAAACACACCATTGAGATACACAAAATTATTTTGTGTATCTCTATTTTGTGAAATGTGTTTGCTCTAAACTTAAAAAAACAACCTTCTGAGGCTTATAACTCAGCTGCTGAGTTTGCACATCAAATGCCACTTTCACTTGAAAAACACCCTCCAACTTCAGCACTCATGCAAACAGTGCTCTGAGGATACTTTATAAGCCTAAAAGCATTAATCATCCATGATTAGAACATACAGCCGATTATGGACTGCTATATCAGCCCATCTTCCCATTCTGTTATAAAAGGTAAATGGTAGAATAGAGGAGGAGGTTAGCTTAAGGAGGTGAGTGATTTCACTTAAAAGCATATGACCAATAGTGGAGGGAGGAATTTAAAAAAAAGGACACAAACAGCTAAACCTACTGATACAGACTGTCAGTACAAATGAGAGTAGGTCTGCTGGAGACACATGCCACAAACTGCACTAAACCAAATGTCATTGTCTTCTTTCATTCACTTTTTGAAGAAGTGCACTTTTGTTCAATTGCACACACATATTAATCTTTACGCATAGTACATTTTGTAAACCTCAACAACAGACTTTCGAATATAATTTGAACATTATCTCATTTTGCTATAAGTCAATGCTTCTCTCTCTCCGATGCATTAGTGTAATTACAGTTATTAAGAGCCATGAAAGCACGCAGGTACAGGTACTATTATCTCAATACTAGATGTTTAATTAAACCTTTCAGGCTCCAGCGGTGAGGAGTGAAAAGAGGTTACTGGTAAAATGGTAAACAAAAATAACTCGCAACCCTCGGAGGGCATTTGGTCGAAAACACAAGCGAGAGCTCACCTGAATAGGACCAGTAGGGGTCACCGGCTGCCCTCCGCTCCCTCATTATGCCCGTGCTCCCATGGTGCCCGTCTTCGGCATAGTTAGGATGGTCATCCGACGCAACTGTGGGAGGCAAAGAGAGAGAGAGAGGTCAGAAAATCCATAGGGGATAGAAAAGTTATATATAACAAATACTACAACCAGCTATCCTGCGATCTAATACAACTGAATGGATATATGTGAATTTTGTCGACGTGCAAGTAAAACGTGATACAGAGTCTAGTCTCTCAAGGAATTCGGTTCATTTTTTACAAGACATATTAGATTTACTTCTAATGACATTCTTTTAGTGCCAGAGCAGAGGGAAGTGCGCCCGTAATGCAGCTTAGCAGAATGCACTGTTATCGATGGCGGGGTGATAGATGGGTGAGTAATGTGTTCAACTTTGACATTGCAAGACTGGGATTCATGCCCTTTTGCCCAAGGCTGGACATATATATATCAAATTACAAAATCAATAATTTGAGAGAAAATAAATTACCGAAATGAGTTTTGTTTGATGTAATGCACAACAGTGAAGCAGAGATCAGGGCAATGAACATCCATTCTCCCGTTTGAAATGCAATTTAAAAAGTGAATTTGCCTTCTGAGACTATAAATTCTGGGGAAACATCACTACTATTCGTGTGATAGAGACTCAAACTCTGTCACATGCTATCATCTCTGACATTTCTCAAATATAGTGGGAAAGGTCTCAGCTAAGCTCTTTACCATGCATGCTACCATGCATCTTCTATCTACTAATTCTGTCTGTGACTCGTGCATCTCCAGAACCGCTCATCTTATCGGCTTCATACTTGGCCTGAGTATTGTCAAGGGCCCAAGGATGTGCAGTGTCGAACGTGATGTGATTTGAACATGTGATACTTCCATTATTAATAAGCCTTGAATAAACAGGCGACCGGTGCTCTGCAACAGCGGCGGCTGAGGCCGATCAACATAACTGACAGCGCATACACAACAACGGAAGCGATAATTGCTCCTCCGGTTTGGGGTTCTTCGTACTTAGTCGAGCTTCACTGAATAAACAGGTGCAGCAGGGGTGGAGCAGCTTGAGGATTCTGTGAGTCCAGCAGCAGGTCTTTCCTTGCTACAGCTAAATTACTGAAGGTCACTTTTACAGTTTCAGAAGGGAGCTGCAGCCGGCATCTCCACAAGCCAAACAAACAACCCATTCCAAACAGGCAGGTTTACTACAGGCATTCCACTAGTTTAAAAAAGAAAGAGAAAATGGCACTGAATTTAAAATGGACCCTGAAATTGCTAAGTCGTCATCATGGAGCGAATTCCAGTTTTTTGTCTAAGATCAATGCTCTGTTTTGCTAATGGCTTATAAATACAACCCCTTTGGAATACGGCTTAAATACCTCTACACTTTAGTTTAATAGTAACGTTCAGACAAAGTGCCTCAAATCTTCTGCCAAATTGCAGCTGTTGCAGCTACCCTCAGCCAGGACTCTAACGCCCAGAGGTGACAGAGACTGAAACATACTTTAACAAGGACAACTTTCACCCAGGATCTTCATGTCCCTCTACCCTCCTCGCTACTCTGACAAATGACACGTTCCCACGCCTCAAAATCTGAACCAGTGAAAACAGAAGAAACATAAGCAGCAGAAACCGTGTACCGAAAAAAGACCTGGTGCCATCGTTTGGCACAAAACCTTGATGAAAATTAATAATGAGGTCTGCAGAAAATAAGAGAAGCTTCGGCTCCAGCCACGGGGACGCTTCCTTTTCTTTTAAAGCTCGAATCAATCAAATTCTTTGCAGTAGCAGCTTTTCTGGGAAAGAAACTGTAAATGGACTGAATAATCAATATGTGTGTAATATATGTATGGATGAAATAATACCATAACAGCTTCCCTGCAAAGCTCCCACGTGGAAACTTGATTTAGTAAAATGCAGACAGTATGTTACCAGGAGTGTAGACATTCGTTTACATGTCTTCTGGGCAAAAATGTCTCTTTAACTTCTGAGAGTAAGTTGCCCAGAAAAAAAGAAATCAAATAGCATTGCAGAGAAGACCAGCAGCACAAATTGTCCGAGCAGACACAACTCCAGACAGAGAGAATGCAGGAGCAGACTTACAACAATCAAAATCATTACAGAGAATATGTTCCACAATGGATGCAGCCTGTGCCAGCGGAGGAGGAACCGTCTAAACTGAGGCCATTATCAATCAGGTGAACAAGCAAAACAAGGGCGGTTTGTGTCTCTTTAAGCAGTCACGGAAAAAAAACACTGTTTTTCACAACCTGGAGATGCACTGGCTAATATTGGTTCCCTGTTGCTAGAGGGATGCAAACAATTGGGCAGGCAGATTGTGTCTGTGTAAAATGGGAAAGAGAGGAAAAACTAAAACAAAACCAGACATGACAATCTGCCAGGGACAAAATTGGAAGCAGTTACTTGCTGTAAAATCTGTTGTTGAATCCATTTAGAGAATCCATTTTTTTTTTGGGGGGGGGCGGGTGTTTAAACACATGGCACTCAGTACTATGTCCACCAATGTAAAACTGTCAAAACAAGCAACTTGGCACAATAGTTGAACTCGCATCTACACGAACCAGAGCAGTCTATTCAAATGCATCTCACAACATTTTATTATTCAGAGCACAAAGACCTAAATGAAAAGCCTGCAGAACATTATTACGGTATAATTATGTACTATATATATTCTATGTAGGAATATCTGCAAATAACAAATTACACAGATTCACATCATACGTGTTTATGGCTTCATCTAATCTATAGTAGTATGCGACAAGATTTCCATTATTGTATAAGCGCATGCAGCATGATAAGTGTAACCATGACAACCACAGTGTATCCCTTGTTATTTGCCTCATGAGGTTAAGGGGAACTTAGCACAACTCTCTGGACTCCTGAAGCTAAACCAGCGCTACAGAGAAACAAGTTACAGTCGGCTTGGTGAGCATCGCTGCGCACACACACACACACACACACACACACACACACACACACACACACACACACACACACACACACACACACACACACACACACACACACACACACACACACACACACACACACACACACACACACACACACACACACACACACACACACACACACACACACACACACCTCCAGCCACTCAAGTCAACCTCAGCTCTTACTAATACTTGCATCATTACCGGGGATTAATTAAACTAAGCATTACATCAAGCAAACTTTTTTCTTTGCACTTAAAATCAGCATCAATAAAAAAAAATGGTCTGAGCCATGGTAGATTTAACAATGTTTTTTTATTAAATAGAATTCACTGCTTGGAGGGAGGTCAGGGGCTGCATGGGTTTATATATGGCTGCTGTGTTATCAGATGAATAAATCCTCTGCGAGGGAGCACGGGTTAACATAAAGTGTAAAACAGAGACGGGGGGAGTCTCTGTGGCAGCGACTTGGAGCATATTTGAAGGCAGGTTGTGAAACAGGAGGGCTGCATCGTCTTTGATCAGAGAGCATAGGAGACAGCACCATGTCAACAGTTTACTCTCATCCATGTCAGCCATCCCCTGTGGGCAAAAGGATTAAAGCCACAGCATCTCTGATAGAGCCGAGCAGACAACACAGTCGGCGCCGGGTTGGAGGAGACTGTAGCCGAGCTATACACAAACAACATATATGTGTGAATGTTAAACGCAGACAAATAAACAAAAGATAAATTGCAATTATGTGGGTTAATCAGCAGTTTAAATGAGATGCTAATATACAAATATTTTGAACAAAAGGTGTTTTCACATTCAGGATTTTTCATATCCGAGTATTTTTAGGCTTCCAAACACCTACAGCACAACACCTTGTACAAAATGGTTTTCCTATTTTCATTGCCCCGAGGGCAGGTAAATGATCTACACCACCATTAAGCCCTGCTATTTGTTCCATAATATCACACTCGACAACAAGCAAAGAACCCCTGAGAGCCCTTGAAAAACAGCAGCCTAACAACAACCACAGGAGCGTTTAACTTGCATTAGTCGTTGGAGGACGTAGTTAAAATATCAATCTCATCGCCACTGTTAGGTATCAGGTATGTGAAGGACAGCCAGAATAGCAATTCCATTTCAGCAGTAGGGTTATTATGGGGTGGATTAAGGTATAAAATTATCCTAAGTTACAATGTCCATGTAATTTGATTAAACAAAGAGTGGTTGGTGTTTTTCAGGAGGTGAGCGCTATTATCAACCAGCACATCTAAAATCATAAATAATGTGCTGCTGTTCAAATATTTTAAGCAATAAATTGTCTCAACATAGCTCAAAACTCACACAGGATAGGGAAAGCAAAAAAATCTTGGAGTAGACCAAAACGAAACAATGTGTTATTCTCCCACTATTAAGACTAGAGACCGACCCTTATATTGTTGTCTGTGTTTATGTTTGCAGATATAAAAACTATAAAAAGATAAAAAAATTTGATCTTCTTAATTTAAGTGCTATATATTTGGTTATATTTGTGTTTTCTTTTCATTTATAGTTATTTAGTTTTATTTATTATTTGAACTCAATAACATTTGTCATAAGGGGTTTGATAATGACATCTTAGGAATAATTTTATGAATACATCGGACGATATATAAAATCGATATTTACTTCACAATATCGGCATTCGCATCTAAACCCAAACCCCTGAACCCAAACTTTCCCTGCTGAACACAGGCATGTTTTAAAAGCAGTCATTGATTTACAGTATAGTTAGACTTTTGAAAAGGGCAGAATGGCTGATATGTTAATTTCTCAAAATAAACAACAGTGCCCACGTCCATGGTATTGAAGGAAGGTGTCATAAAAAACAGCAGTGAGGCTCATTGAAGCATTTTTAGTTTTTGGACCAACACTAGGCTTTATGGCACAGATGGCACAATAATTATAAGTAAGATCAATTCCTTCATAGTGTTGACCATAAGAAAACAAGTGCAGTAGCATAATCCTATTTTTCGGTGTTTCACAAAAATCTGTATAACCTTTTTAAGCTTAAACTGACATCTGGCAGTGGATCAGCTGAAATCCCTTGTAGCCAAAGTGCTGGAGTTATTTTGTGTTGCTATTACCAGGGAGCAAATTCCGTTTAAAGTCATATTAGCTCTCTTGAACTCGGTCAGCAAAAGTGTGTCCCGACACTTCTTCACAAGTCGGGTGTTCAAAAACACAGAATGTGAAAAATCACTCTGCAACACAAACTTCTCTTTATTTGAAATGTTTCTCCAAATGAGAGCCACGTTCCAGATCGTGTTGTCGAAGGACGTTTTTTCAGTCGCATGCTTTACATTCAGACAGCTTCATGCACACTGACACTTTGACAGTGGTTGTTGAGGGAGAAGGAAGCGCCGCTCGTTCAATTCACGCATTTCCTCAGCAAGTCCTTTAATTAGAAGTAGAATGAACGCATATCATTAAATTTACTAATTAGAGAAAACATAGTCTAAACAACTTCGATAGCATTCTGTCTGAATTCGTACGAAAAAGAAGTGAGCTGCGTTTTCCACATCGTGAGTGCATAAAGGGCAAGCTCTTGATGCAAAATTGCTATGTATATGAGGAACAAATGTGCATACTGAGGGAGACAGCTGCTGCCTGTGCAATCTCATCTGCAATGCATAGAGCAAACTGTCAAATGCAAGGACATCTGCTTAGCTTTCTGTTTTGAGGAATCACAAACAGATATGTTTACGACAAACGCGTGTTTGAATATGCTCATTTTATTCTAAAGGCCAAATAGCTCAGTTCTCACCACAGTCTGTCAAGCGCTTCAGGGTTACCAGTACATATCACAGTGGTTAAACAAGGTTGGGGGGGGGGGGGGGGGGGGGGGGTTCTCTCTGTGGAACAAGACAGCACAGAAAAGGAGCATGCGGGGCTCGATCTTGAGAGTGCATGTGTTTCTCATTTCTCGGGGAGTGGGCGATGTGGCTAGATTTCCCCCGGAAGTGTTCGGAAGTGTGAAGGACCTCAGGAGCACGAGAAGTGCCAAGATCAGCCCGAGATACGGCTCAGAGGGAGCCAAGCCTTAGGGCTCAACCATCCAGCTCAGAAAATAATAAAACAATAATTCAAATCCCAATGCAGATATTTAGGCCGACACAGCTGAAAGCAAACAAGCCGTTTCAGCAAAGAGGACATCAGCACCCTTGGGCCAGAGAAATGTAGCAATATTACAGTCAAATTAAGCCCATTAGTCTGGGGTTAAATTTGTTCTTTGACTGACTAAATGAAAAATAAAAATAAAATAAAATAATTCCAAGAACTAATTTAAAAATGTTCCCTTGACACCTGGTCTTAATATTTTTTTTTTCTACTGTGCATGTGAGCGTGTCTGCATGCATGTCAAGACCTGTCTGGCTTTTTGTTCATCGTGTTAATTGACAGGAAGTGCTGCTGCACATTCAGACTGTTTTGTGAGATGTTTTTGTCAATGCCGTGCAGGATGCTGAAAGCCTAAAATACAACTTCATAGTGAGATATGACAGAAACTCAAGACCAACTTTTTTAACAAGTCACAACCCACACACACGCACACACACGCACACACAAACACACACTGTCACACACTTGTAGACATTGTGTGCATTATAGCCTTGGACCTCCTCCCGAATAGAAAACATTTTTGTTTGTGTTTCATTAGGGAACTTGAACAACAAACACATAGAATAGCAGGAAGGGCAAAAGAGGCACACTCGACTTTCTCATTATGCCGCACTTGCTCTGCAGTCTATTCTCTAAACTTATCTGGAGAAGTGGATAAGACCATTTCATTTTAATCAAATCCAAACGGGCCACAAACTCTCGGTGCACTCTCGGTTCAGACACAATACGTTCCCAGCTATTTTTGTTCCTCTTTCTAAAAAGGTATACTATGAAGATCCATATCATCTGTACTATACTGTTACAGAGGAGGTTCTGAGGACTGACCAGCTTAACATGCAGAGTGTTCTCCAGCCTTTAAGAGAGAAACAGTACATCAAACATCAGACGTCAGAGAAAAGAAAAAAAAAAACACATACATCCTGGCATTTATTCTCTATTCTTAAGCAGCCGGTATGGACTATTGTTCTATTGTCCGACTAAACTCTTTCATGATTTAACACTGCAAGACTTCCGGTGGAGAAGTCAGTGTTTCAGAACCGCCCTTGGCATACAAGCTGAATCTGCGTTTGACAGCTCCTGGTCAAAACTGATGAATTTACACAGTAAATCTGAATTGCGCTGTTGAATGTGGTGCTGGGGCGATGCTGGTACAGTGAATTAAGTGCATTAAATAGCTGGAGAGCACACTGATTGAGTGCATCAAGGGGCTCTGCTGAAAACCATTAACAAGATTAAACAAATTCAGGGCCGGTGACCTTTTCCTCGACCGGCTATAGCTTTTTCCCCGCACAGGCTACAATAAACAACCCTCAACCGTCAAACACATCTCCACACACACAGTGACATGACTGTACATTACAGCTGTGACAGTGTTAGGACAATTTACAGTGGAATGGGAGGTTTTCAATTTTCAATGTGGCAATTGGATCTCTTAAGTGCCAAGAACTTATGAGGTCATACCTCAGGATACCGTGCGCAGTCCCACGTGAATTGTCTAGTTATCGATTCAGAAATAAATTCAGCTGTCTCTGGTGCATACGTTACACTCCCTGCACATTTCTGGTGCTCGTGAATGGTGATGGCTGATTACTGGTAATGTAAATGGGTCCATCACACTCAGCAGGTAGAGCGTGACACTGATGCGGCCAGGCTAATAATCTGATCACAGCTTGGGACCACCAGGCTGAGTGAAAATGTATGTTGCTGTGAGGGTGTTCCCGGAGGAAATGGCAGAGTGTCAACTTGTAAAATACAACGGTAATACAACTGCAAATTCAAAAAAGGAAATATGTGAAATCAAAGTGCTGCAGTAGAAAACATGTCCCTGATACTGTGGGAAAATAACTAACCTGCAGCATGCTAGCCAAAAGGACTTAATGTTGGCCATAAATAATACCACTGCACCGGGAGTTTTCATGCTTCACTACCAAACAGGCTCTTCTTGCCTGCCCGGAGCCATACAAGCAATGAGACGTCCTCTCTTCCTCTTTAACTGCACTTTGATGTCGGATTCTAATCAATACTTAAAGGCTGAATTTAGAAACGATAAATAAAACCAAGAGCGATGCACTCAATATCTCTGCAGCCTCTTTAGTAATGTGATGGTATGTAATGTTTACTGTAAGCAGTTCATTATTTCTGTGCCAATAAGCACCATGATGTAAATGTACATTTTCACAAGTGATGACAGGCGTACACATTGTACAAATCAACCACACAGGCCCAACATATATATTTTACACTGAAACATGGTTGAGAAACACATGAATAAAAAACTGACACTGTTCTATACAACTGATACAGATGAGCTGGATGTTGGCAGTGCACTTACTGTATTGCAAGTCTTCTCCAATATCTCCAATTACAGATTTGTATTTTTTACCATATGAGAATTTACAGATCATTTTTGGCAAATGGAGTTGATATTTTTCTTCGAGAAGTCATGCACACTGACGGCGTATGTATTCCCAGTTTTCGTGATGCACTCATTTCCTGCAATCTAGTTTTTAATTTCACTACACTGCCAAAAGCTAATAACAAGCTAAAAGATGATCTCAGGCTCTTGTGGTTAACCTTCCCACCACTCTTACTTAATTGCAACTAAAATGAAAGTGTTTGTTTTCCCAGCTGTTCAAATTGCCAATTCATAAATCATGGACAATTTCAAAAAAATATGTAATTTGCCTGCCAACGGACTGTAAAAATTGCAACCTGTGCACTGAATTAATTTGTATTAGAAGTTAGTAAGAGCGAAAATATGAAAAGTGTCACATTTAAAATCATGGATATGTTCAGAGTTTCAAACAACAGTTAAATTTAGAGTTAGTCGACTGGCATGTCATGAAAAGATGGCCGCTAATTAGCCAAAAGGGATTACAAGACTATTTCAGTACCCATCATCAATGCCAACATATAACTCATGACAAATGAGGACATCTGCTATGGTGATGGCTCCTCCACATTCACACTCTTGTTTGGCCTTGCTTTAATACAAGGCAGTCTGGTGGTCGTCTGTTGAGATACGAAAGTGTATCCCATTCATGTCAACACCAGACCATCAGAAGAAAGCCATATAATTTCATGTCAAACTCAGTAAAGCGACATTGGCACAGATTTCATCACAAACACGTAGTCAAACTCACAACAGAACACATCCAAGGCTAATAAACATGATATCTAATTTACACTAGAGCTAGAGCAAACAAAGGCTGGAAAACAATGTTCAACTGAGCAGCACTTGGCTGTGACTCAAAGTAATGGCGCCGATCAAGCAGCAGCATCACAGCTCAGTGGTAAAGCCAACATGCAAATGTAATTCTTACAACCTGATGCATACTGGTCCAAAAATATCACACACACACAACTCAATATTTCGATTATTCTCAGTTTATAACCACATATGACAAAAAGGTACCAAATCATCACATCTGAATAAATTTAAATGTGCTACTTATAGATTGCATTTAAAGATATACTACTGTAGATACCTTCTGAAGTTAGCGCCTCTTAATTCCGATTTGTATCTAAAGAGGCGATTATGAATTACTGTAGCATCCAGTAGTGGTATGCAGGGGAAAAGAAACCACATTCAGTTGCAAAAGAAAAGAAGTAATAGAAATGGAAGAAAAAAACAGAATTGAAATTAGCGCCACTTTCCACCAATGGAGACAGCTGGAGGTGAGTAAAGGAATGAGGTTTGATTCTGAGAGTGAACCCGAGCCTTTGTGCAATCATCTGCAAATTGTCCACTTTGTTGTGTCCGCATAGTATAGAACCATATATAGTCCATAGTATCTGCAGCTGATTTCTGTGCATCTGTATGGGCAGTTTTGAGGCCTGAGACTCCAATGCAAACTTACATGTATCTTCTCCTCACACCCATCTCCCTGCTTTGTTGTGCTCGAACCAGCCCTCAGACTAAGTCACAGAAGCCTTTGACAGCACCTCTCCACATTTGAGCTTGAATTGGAACATATTCCAACTAAGAATATTCAAACAATCAAGCTCTTGATTGTTGTATATATGGAAAAAAAGTGAAAATTGCGTGTCATAATTGGCCACAGTTCAAGATGATGTCTTTAAATGTCTTGGGTTGTCCTTCATCCAAATTTCCAGCTTTCATCTGTAAGAAGCGCCATCCAAATGACGAAAATATTGACACACAGAGTGATTTGCTGCACAATGAAGAGCATAGTATGAAAGCGCTAGACATACTTCTTTTGTCACATAATACGTACTGCAATACCTCACAGATTTACTATCTATTCATTGGCAGGATGATTGCGTATAATGTTCAAAGGCTTATATACAAACTGATGAAGATTAGAGTCCTGAATACAAAATTAACCTCTTTCTATCTCAAAGCAACAACATCCATCTCAACCACTGAAGACTCAGGTGCCATGAAGCCTATTCAAAGCATCAACGTTACAGCGACACGCAGCTTCAGAACTGTGAAGCTGTTGAGGCAGAGCGGTTGCTAGCTCCCTCTCTCAAACTGGCTGCTAACTAAGTGTGGCGACAGACGTTCTCTGGAATCCCTCGGTGATTAGTGATTACCTGGGGATCGGTCTCCTCTCTGCGGCAGTAAACACTTGTGTTGTGAGGTTTAGATTCTCTGTGACAATAACGTACAGCACCCGTCAAGCCTTCAGCACACACCACAGTTTGACAGATAAACAGACACGCAGTAATTTGCACAACAGCGCAGTGAAAATCGCTGGATGGTATTTTTTTTTTACGTTGAACATATTCAACTGTTGACCGTGTTGATGTATAAATCCTTTTCACTGTCTAATAAAAACTTGAGTTGTCTTTGTTGAGGAAGTGTGAAATAATATCTTTCTGATGTATGAAAATGTCAAAAGGAAAAGGCCATGGTATTCAAATCCCCAGTTAATTAGGGTTCCAGTACTAGGAGGGGTTGAATGTTTGTGTTGAGGAACAGAAACATTTGCATTCCCCAAAGGGGAGCATGTCAACAGGATCGATAGGGTAGACTCTAAACTCCTGTTCTGCCTCCAAAAACTATCTAACTCAGCACATATCCTCCCTCGGAAATCTCTTAAATTAACTAACAAAGTTTCACACTAGCTGCCTTGGTCGTTTTCACAATATCACAAAATATCACTTGGCACAACAGTAAAATGTCTAAAAGAGACGAATAAATTAGCACCTGGAAAGGGTCCACCACCACCACACCCTGAAAAGCTTAGCCCTCTTTTTGGTAACGCGGTTTAATACCAATGACCCTCATTCCATTGTTGTTTTAGAGCTTTCTCAAGGAATAAAGAGAGCTCCCAGAGAGACAGTCCAAGTGTGTGTGAGAAACAAACAGAACATCAATCTCATTCTAAGCCCAAAGGAAAGAGCCTGGGGACGGATCTCTCACGGTGCTAACTTAGGGAGAGGTGGAAAAAATGCATTCAACAAGGAATTAATGAAATGGGTTTAGCACTGGAGTGGAAAAGTGGGTATTGACTTGGTGTTAAAGTCAGCCTGCCAAACTGCATCTAATTACAACTACTCTTCTGTATTTACTCCACAACACGCTCATGATTAATAAGCCTAAATAAGTAATTATTCCATTATGTAGTGTAATATGTGGTGTGCTATTGTACTTTTATGTGTAATATATATATATATATATATATATATATATATATATATATATATATATGTTGTAGTTCCTAATATCAACAAAACATCGCCAAGCTATATGATTATGTAACTGATGCAATATTCTTCTTCACAATACTTCATCTCATGTGAATTCAAGAGTTGGGTTTCCTGACATCCATCGTTTATACAGCTCTGTAAAAATATCCACCTTTTATTCTACCATTGTATGTTAATTCGCTAGATTTCTGAATATATTAATTTTAATGCCACTTTATATGTAAAGAGCAGAGCTGATAAATCACCCAGCTGATACAGCTTACCAGTGATATCCAATATCACACCGACGCATGTGTCTAACAATGAATTACAGAAAAACCAAAGATGTGTCTATTGTTACTTTGTGAGCAGTTTCAAATTTACAATGTACAAACAAAAATTAACCAAAAGAGATTGCAATTAAAATGTATATTTATGTAAAAAAAACAACTATGGGCCTCTGATATTGTTAACAGCGTTTTTTATCCCTCATTATTAATATCAACCTCAACAATAAAATAACTCTCAAATAAAATAACTACAACAGAAAAGACATCTAACAAAAAAAATACCAGTATGTTTTAAAGCAGCCGACTGGAAAGTTTTGACACAACAAAGCATCATCCAGTTGCATTAAACCAATACCCCGGGGTGCTCCTTTACAAAATGTGCTAAACAACAGCCAGTGCCAAAGATCTAAGGGCTGTCAGGTTTACATGGCATGGTTTCGGTTTTATTTAAGCATTGTGTTACTGTTCCATTTAAACAAAACACGTGTCTGTTCAGACAGTGACAGCTACTCTGCACAGCTAATACCACTGTGGAGTTTCACTGCATTTAAACACACAGTGTAGAGGCTGTATTTTAATGTAAAAGTGACCTACATTCATGGTAAGGTACGTTTTTCTTCTACATACGGAAACACACTTGTATCTTTCACTACACTACAGCTGCTCAAAACAGGATTATAATTTATGCAAAGTTTAAAAATCAATTCATCAAACACTACTTGACTCTCCTGCAGAAAGCTTATTTGGCATTCTACAGAGCACCGTGAGCTTGATAAAACATGCACAGGCTAATCCTATATCTTCAGTGATTGTTGCCATAATTCACGACAGGGGAAACGAGCCTCGTGGACGGGGTAGCCTACTTTTTGAATTGTTTTTCCTTGACTCGTAAAAAAAGACAATTTTGAATGTAGCCCAGTGAGAGAGAGGTAAAAAAGGAAAAAGAACAAGGAAAAACAATGAGCACACAGCAAACACACGCTCTGTTGACCCACAATAAAACAATGCAGGAAAAGGGAGCCTGAAGGTTCCATTGTCTCCATTCTCCACAGGGCAGCGTTGACTGACAGTTCAGCTGTAAGTAAAGCTGACACAGTATCACATCGCGGCAACATTGTTTAAGGGCAAAGAGGACGTGGAGACTAAAGGACACAGGACATTTATTGATATGGCCAAGTCCTTGAGTGCAGCAGTGTATGTCCTTCAGTGACAGTGCCTTATTGCCTGGACATTAATCACTATTGTCATGAAGCACAGGAAATAAGTACACTAGTTCCCCCAACAGCATGTTTCCTCCCTTGTTTCAAAGCAGCCCGGTCAAACCCAGTTTCCGTGTGTGTGTGTGTGTGTGTGTGTGTGTGTGTGTGTGTGTGTGTGTGTGTGTGTGTTTTTTGGGTTGGCTGTTGCTCGGATAGACGAAATGATTTGGAGTGAAGTGGCTGTGAGTAATTCTGAATGATTAAAACACCACTGTGACCAGCTCGGAGAATCTTCACTGAGAAACTGCGTGAACTCAACCATACACACACAGTAATGAAGTGATGAACAATTGCCTTGATTAGCATAAGTTAAACCAATAAACTCTTTAATCACTATTAATGTCCAATTATTGTAATTATCATTTAAAATAATGCACCGTTCTCAATAATGCTGAGCAGCGATTTACTGAAATATTGCACTTCAATGTAAATTTTTGCCAGAGCAGCTCACATCTCTGAAGCGTGAAATTCACTAGTGAATATGTATAAAAATTATATTTAAAATTAATATGATTTATAGTGTTTATCCTCAATAACTGAAGCAGGGCAAGACCTGCTCTGGTTTTTCCTCTGCCACACTATCCGGGATATGAAGACAAAAAAATAAAGATAGGACGGCGTGTTGTAGTAAAGGAGAAGGAGTAGAGAACAGACACAGTGTCTGTTACCACACTGGTCACAGCTGCACACATGTATTCAGTAAGCTTGTGAAGCAAACGTGACAGCAAAGCAACTCTAAACAATACTCCAAGTGTTGGATCTGCTTGAAGATGTTCTGCTTCTGACATTCTATTTACATCGTGACAGAAAATGTGACAGAGCTGTTGTACAACTAGAAAAACCGATGCAGCTGTATCCAGTGGACATGAGGTTAGACCACACTTTTGGGCTCATGATTACTAAGGTAATGTGACGCACAAAAAAAATGTATGATTATTTTGTGATTTCATTAGGAAAAGCAGGGAGTCACAGATTACAGGTGGTGGAACATATTTATACTTCTTCTCTTTATGCTTGTGTTGCTCTGCCGGTGATCCTGCTTTGTCTCCTAGCTGGCGTTAAATGTTCCCTGTGGACGTAGTGTGATCCTCTATTGTGCATATACACATTGACACATATGCACACAAGTGAGTGAGTGAGTGAGGGTGACACCTCACTCATGTCAGTAGACATCCTTCCTCTGGTTCTGCCTAATTTAGCAATGTGCCAAAAAAACAGGAGCTATGGTGGTGATCGTGTTCGAACAAGGACATGATAACATAACCTTATTATTATGCAAAAGACTGCAATGTGAGTGGTTCTAAACACGTTGGACTTATTTTGTTTTTTCTCTCAACAGTCGCCTAGTGCTTTCTCACAGTGGGAACCTTTGGGTCTCTCTATGACATTCTCGACCTCGTAAAGGGCTTTGATATATTTTATGTGTTTGTGCTGTACAAATAAAATTGAATTGAATTATTTCCATTTCCTGACAATTGCAGCATATATAAATCTCGCACAAAGAGAAAAGGGGTACAGGGTTAACTTCTAATGATTTTGTGAATCATCAATGCTATGCTCATTAAATATGTTGTGCTTGATTATCATTCGAAAACTATCAATGCCAAGGACATAGATAAAACGAGCATGGTGTCACCCCACTGGCAAACCTTCATGTCTGATATGACAAGCCAATAAACTAAATTGTCACCATGTACCCTAAAATTACGGATTTCTCTAGGTTTGAAAATTACTTGAAATATAAAGCTCAACATTTTCAGATATTTTAAAAGAGAAAAGTTTGATATTATAGCTTTAACTGATTCCTCGAGTGTCCTTTTCCAGACTTCCTTCAACTGTGAAATAAGGCGTAGCTCATTTCACAAGCTGTTTTCCACCAAGTGAAGCACTTTTTCCACAGCAGAGATCAGTTTGAAGAAAACCCAAACCACAAGTGTTAATCACTATAAACACAAAATGAACAACACACAACCATTCTCCAAAGCTAAACTACACTACACTGTAAACTATTATAGTCCAAACAAAGTTATCAATAAAAACTCAATTTAAAGTATGTCCATTCTCATCAAGCAGATAGATTAGCTAGTCGTTTAATTTGAGAACAATAGGCAAAGGATGAGCATCACAAGCAAAAGGATAAACTGTGAATTATCTGCACATGACTGAAAAGTGATTACAGTGGCAGTGATTCCCCATCGGACCATTTATTGGGTGGCACAGGCATCTGGTGGAAACGACAACAGATAACAGTTTGCTGAGGCAATCCATGATGGAGATTGGGCATATGTTGCTGGTGCTATTTTAAAACCAGGGGAAAGTTAGTTTTAACATCATATGTCAGCACTGTACGTACTGAACCAATTATCCAGGGAAGATGCAGAGGACCTTGATGATAACGATGCTGTTACCAACATCAGTGATGTCCAGACAGCTGGCATCCTGCTGGCACAGGAGTAGATCAGGACCTCATTAATATCATTAACGGCGCGTTTTCTCTCATACTAGTATTCTATACGTTTGGAGTGAGCGGAGATAGTGTTATTGAAAAACAAGATATCCCTGCAATATATGGCATCCAAGCATTTGCCACAAAGTGGTTTATTTTGCATTTAAATTGCCAAAAATCTGTTCATCTCCTGTTGTCTGTGCTAATAGCTATTCTACAGCTTTGTATCATGAGGCATTAAGGCCTTTTCCCGAGTGCTGAATTCCCATAAACTTGCAATCATTTCCTCATTACTTGTGTGATGTAATCAGAAGCATTTCTATAATTATTGCCAAACTATGTTTCTGATGATGACTGCAGAGCTGCGAAAATGGCCGTGGATGCGATTTCAGGAATAGCACAAGTCATAATGATCGACCAACAGACTTTTTTTTAAACAACCATAATATTGTAGCAAGGGTGTGAGTGAGTGTAAGGGGAGAACATTCTAGGATATTTGTGAGAAAAAACATGAAGACTGTTTTTCTAACGAGGGCTGATGACTTTGAATTACATCTAAATATACACTAGAGGAAACGTTCTCTGAGATATTATGAAATTAGGCCAATTTCATCAACATCGACACCTTTAAATGCTTTTTTGCATTAATTCAAGAAAGAAAACGAGCACCCTCCTTTTTAAACACGAGTTTACTCTAAATTTAAAAAGATTTAGGTCAACCAGTCTAAAAGAGTAGACAGACGCATGTGAGCAGCGAAGAAGTCGTTACATCGGACATAACTCCCACCAGCTACTCGATGGGGATCCAGGTTGTCTGTATTGCCTTCCTGCCGTGTGTCAGAGGTCTGGTGTGAAATGCCATATGAGAAAACTCGTGTGTAAGGCTACTAGTCAATAACGCTGCAAACTGAGGACGTGGAAGCATGGAACAGGGGGATTTTGGGGCAGAGGGGGGTGACTCACAGAAACCATTCTCCTGTTACATCACTGCTACTTTAGTATGGGGGGTGACTGGTGCCACACGACAGGTGATGACTTCAAATGTATTTGAGACGCACACTAGCTACGACAAGATTTACAAAGATAACAGTGGATAATAAAATGTTCAATACATTTATTAAGAAGGATAACAAAATATTTGGCAAATAATGTGATGTCACTGCCTTTTGGCCACTGATTTAAATGCTTCTAATTCCCATAAAAGCCAGACTGATAAACCAGGGATCTTAAGACTGATATTAGTATCAATTAGTATATTGGACCTATTGCTGTCACACATTTTGTACATTAATTTGAACGTGGGTTGGGGGTTCCTTGTTGAATTGTAATGACCTGTTTTAATTGCAAATATACTATACATTCTAGAAGTGCATCTGATTGTCCAGCAGAGGGCGCTTGCTATGAGCTTGACCTATTGCATGCCCTCTTGACCTATCAGTAAAGTAACCCAGTAATGTTATGTTGTTTTCCTACAAAAATGGAGGACACTAGCAAGCAATTGATTATCAACTACGTGAAGAAAAACCAACATGAAGGAGGAACGATGTCTTGTGTTATGTTCTGCAGCCGGAAAAAATCTATAGTTGTTGTCATGGCTGAGAGGGTGTATACATTTTACAGGGCGAGCTGGAGGTGAGTTGGAAATGTATTGTTTTTAGGTTGGTGACGCTTCCATCTCAGCTCGCTCTATCGCAGGTTTCTGTCGCAGCCAATTATTGTAGGATAGAGATATTTACGATTCGAAATCGGCGAGGCTCCGAGTCAATCGGAAGCAATACGATTATTTTGTAAAAAAAAACCCCACCCCACACTTCAGGATTATTTGGGCAGATAATTGGCACAGAGTGACCTCCAGTTGGGAATACCCCCGCGATTGAAGAAAGGGTCAAATCGGATATTAAGTCGGTTCGGTTATCCTCTAGTGTGCAGCAGCCTTAAGGATATGATAAGAGATATAGGATGATGATGCAGACTGGTTAATAATAGATTCAGTGCTGCTAGAGATTTAGCAGTGGAAATAAAAGACTGAGGGGCCACAGATGTCGGCGCATCAACAGTAAATCCACAGTCCACAGGACCACATTTTGCGGGGACTGCGCTTGTGCACGAGTGGCATTAATCGCCCCTCATACAGGCACGTCCATCCGAGAGGCAGCGGCGCAAACTGTCGCCTTCATCATCCTCCAGACCTCCGCACATGACAGCGAGCAGACACAGGCTGCACCTCCGCGCAGCTGGAGCGGCGCTGCGGGGAGCTAAACTTAGGAGAAGCACAAAGACCAACGCTGCAGGCTGGAGACATGCCGGAGGGACAATGACACAGGGGGAGACGAAGTGAAACAGCGGAAAAGTCTCAGCTTAAGACTATCGCAGAGGAGTGTTGTGGTGCATTTGCTCGGTTGTGAGTGTGCACCATGTTGAATAAGTGTGTTGGGGAGGAGAAGCAGCACGTTAACGGAAGGACACACACACACACACACAGCTGCTCAATCAATGGCATGCGCACAAATCACGGAGGTTCGTCGGTCACCGTTGGACCTAAAACTCGGCTCGGCTCGGAAACAGTTACCGGAACCAGGCTGAAGTAAAAAAAAATAATTAAAAAAACCACCCCCAAACCCACAGACAAAAGTCGCCTTTTATCCCCCCCCACCCCCCTCCATTACACCAGAGCCCCGCAGCACAGCGGACCTCTCTTCGGGGGGAACCACGAGCGGCTGCCCCGTGTTGTGTGTCGGTACTCACCGGGCTGACAGGCTTTGTGCTCGGGCAAGGTTAAAAACATTAAGGGTAGTATCCACCAGCAACTCGGTTCCCGTATCCTCCGCATGTTAGCCCACTCATGGAGAGCAACAAGAAGGCAGCGGGTCACAAAGTTTCCTCTCTTTTCTCCACAGTCTCCTTTTCTTCTTTTTAAAACGAGAAAAGAAACAGTGCCGAGAGAAAATCACGAGCGAAGCTGGAGCCGAAGTTGGCTCAGCAGCGGCGGCGGCAGCAGCCGCGGAGACAGAGCATCAAAGTCCGGGTTAGCGGCTCGGCTACACACGCTCACTGCTTTCTTTGAATAGTAATATTAATAATGGAGGATAGAACGATTTTAGATTCTCATTCAGTCCGGGGAGAGGCTGTTGTTCGCCTCGAGGAGCAAAACGCCACACGCACTTCTTCTTCACCGTCTGAAGTCGGACTCCACCGCGCCTGTAGCAGCGGGCTTCCACATAGCGACATTCCCGGAGTGAGGCAGCCGGCGGTGGTGGAGGAGGAGGTGGCGGGTCGATCAGTCGCTGTCTTCTTCACTAACTACCGCGCGCGGCGGTGGAGGGAAGGAGAGAGAGAAAAAAGTGGTCGCACGGTATCGATCGCTCATCGTTTAAGTGATTATCCGCGGCGTCAGCGTGACCGAGGGCGACGCACGACGCGAGGTTGAAAAGTGGAGCTGGAAACGTCCCATTCTTCCCATCCAGGAAGTCGACTAGCGGTCAGGCATGCACGGATATCTGGCTACTGGTCCCATCCTACCGGACAGGCTGAGAGGGAGGGAGGGAGGGAGTCTGGACGGGGCGGGGGCCGAGCAGGGAGGGAGGAGGGGAGGGAGGGTCTTAGATTTGCTGAATGCAAAATGACCCAAAGGTTGCATGTGCGCAGGAAATGGATCCGAACCACTCAGTGAAAGCAAAAGACACAAAAGCTGAAGGGTTAAAGTAGAATATATTGTAGGCTGCACAATGTATGGAGACAATTTTACCACGGTTAAGTCAGTCACGAGCTCGTAGAACTAAGATTACGTATTTCGTAAGCTGCTTTCAGACATGCACCGAACTCCGCAGAGCCTCCGTATTTTCTCCGGAAGAGTTGCATGTTGGGAGAGTGAGAGCCTCCGGGTTATTTGCTGACTTTTTCCCACCTCGCCCCCTAGTGTAATGTACGCAGTAAGTCGGGAGAATACGAATACTAGCTGGGGAGTGTGTGTGGGGGTGTGTGGGGGGGGGGGTTGTTAAACACACGACAGACGCAAAAATACGAAAAGAAAACAAACATCCCCCGGTGTCATACACGTAGATGACACCGACAAATGTCTCACGAGAGCTTGTGGCGATAAGAGCTGACACCGGTGTAAGAAAATCTCTGCAGCGGAGCTAATACGTCACTTCCTGCCTCTGTCTGCTGCACCCGGCTGCACCGCCTCTCGCTTGACCCAATCCGGACGATATCCGCAGGTCATGTCTGAAAACGGCTTTATATAGCATTTCTGGAAGCCAAGAACTGGTCTCAGTCTCTGATCACACATCATGCAGACTCCCCGGTCCATCGATCACTTACCGGTATTTCGGACAGGTTGGCCCCGAGTGGCCCCAACACCAGAGAAAGAAGATCTGTATCCATTGATCATTGTGAAACGCATGTGGTAAAATGATAACTATTGCCTGAAACAACTTTCACTTCTACCCATGCTTACTAGTTGTCTGTTCGAGGCGCTACCATGAGGAAGAGGCCAGAAATCAAGTTGCTTCAGGTTGACAGGTCCAGACTAGGCCTCCTCTAAATGTTGCATCACACATGTTGCATCAAACATGATGAAATCCTTCGAGAGGGTTATCTAGCTGCATCTGGATTGCAGCCTTGTTCTTACAAGTCCACTAAATCCATTGATTTCCCCCACCTCCACCGTCCTGTCATCTCCACTGTTTTCTTGCTTCCTCCCAGGCCCCCATTATTAAAATGACCCCCCTGTGGCCACTCTGTGATGTCCCTTTGCCTCCTGCTGGCAGTACTGTGAATGGAATACTTGAGCAGCAATCATCACCTGGAATATCATCGCGTACGAGTGTGCACTGATTGGAGAATTATGCATCCACCGGTGACACTCCCCTAGGTAGACGTGTAGTCAGTGGTGTTCTTGCAGAACTATCCAGCTGGACATTTAATTTGAGGAATCTGATTAAATTTCTCATTTAATTACCCAGTTCTCTGCAGGGCCATTGAGGACAGTCACAAGGGCCCTTTGCTTTTAATGTGAGCCATCTGCTTCCTCTCCAAAATGCCTACCTTTTCAAAGCCCCCACAGCCTCGTGAGCATCCTCGCACGATCCTCCGGGCTGCACTACATACGTACACTCTGCACAACACCACCACGGTTGATGATTATTTCCAGACTTGACTGTATTCTGACTGATCCCATGCATTTAACCTGAACAAAAGTTCTTCTATCTCCTTCTGCCAGGCGACCCAGGTTTCAGACTTTGATTCATCATGCAGACTGCAAATGTGTTGCAATCATCCCAACTCTTATGAGTATAGGTAAATGTCCCCAGACCAATAAAACATCACAAAAGGGTCAAGAAACAAATAGAGTTAGCTTGGATTAATGTTAGTTCTAATGTACATACATTTTTTGCCTTAATAATCTTCAAAGCTTTATTTATTATGTCTCTTATCACGTATCAATGAGTGTAATTAGCCTCGTTGTTTGCCATATAGAACTTATACAATGAATCAAGTAGTCATAAACTCAATTGGCAATTATTCTGACAATCAATAAATTAACTGGAAAGTTTTTAATTGGGTCAGTGGTCAGGAGCGTCAAGCCCCTGGGCGATATACTGCTCACAAGACAGTTTGATCCATGTCGTTAATAAAAAAAAAAAGCAACTTGGAAATTGTAATTTTCATGTCTCTAATTATTTTTTCTAAAAAAAAAACACATAAAATATTAGAGTAGCATGTCATTTGTTAGGATTTTAATAATATAATTAGACACTATAGCCCCGAAAAGGATCGATTCTACGCGCACCATGTTTGTACCTTAACAGAAAGACTTAATGTGTGTGTGTCTGTGAAGATGGCAATGAAACTGAACTCTAAACAAATGCAGTGTGTTAGACAGGGGTGGGGTCAGGGGCAGTTTGGGCTGAATATGTGGGGAAATGTGCGGCCTTCAGATAGTGACTGATAGTAGCCGTTGCTGGCTGGTTTTAATCTTGAAGTTGGTTGTTGTGTGTGTGGGTGCGTCACATCGCAGTTCAGTCTTGCACCTGTCTGATAAGGCCTGTTTTGAGAAGACTGTACATCTGTGGCATACAATACACTGTACTTTAACTTGTTCTCATACCTAACTTGCTATATTACAGCCTAAACTCCATTAGCTTTATTCAAACATCACACATACATGAATGCACTGTTTTCTTAAAAAACTGTGACATACCCTTAGAAAGAATTCAAGCAGCTGCCACTAGGGTCTGAAGGACAGCTTGTGAAAACTCACAAGCTGTCAGCCGATTCAAGGCTTGTTTTAAAACACCAAACCAAACACTGTCAGAATGCTACTATCTAAGGAGGGACGAAATGGGGAGCAGCTCCTCATCATTGGCGGATTCCAGTGCCTAGAGGCTGGGACCAGCCTGTGCACTAGCCACGTGACTCCCCCTCGTTATTGACCACTGAAGTTCTACCTATTATTATAAATATTGCACCTGTCGTCCGGGGCTGTACGTTGAGTGCCCATAGCTATGTAGTAGCTTTTCATTGCTTCTAAATAAATACTTTTTTGAACCAAGACCGACTCTACCCTCTCTACCTAAGGAAAAAAGAACACGACACTTTCAGGGTGGTCTTTCCTGGCTGTATGCCTGTCAGGTCACAGTCACAACAAACACGTAGCTGTTATACTGTCATCGCTGAAAAGCATCGTGGTGACGGTCAAGAAACACATGAAGAATGTGGCTCTTTTCAAGAGAAATGGACAAGTTATTATTTTGAGTCGAGGTAAGCATTTGTGGGAACATGCTCATCATGATGTAAAAGGCAAATCTCAAGCATCATTACTGCTTGGTTGTTATAGCTCTTAGATTTAGTTAACACTCTTTAGTGGCGTATGTTTGCCCAACTTTCTCAAGACCACATTCTTATGCAAACCGTGTTATGCAGGACAATGTTATGATGAGCGAGTTAATAGCTAAGAAGCTAATACCTCATTCAGAAGGAGAATTTGTGGATGGACCTCGTACTGCTGCTGAGCTGCTGCACCAGACAAAGTAAAACTAATTTAAAGTGTCAGTTTGTCTCACAGAGTGGACTATTGATTACTGCTATGGCAAAAGCTACTGAAAAAAATAAAAATAAAAATGAAGCACACCACGAGAAGTTTCCACTTTTCCTCTCTGGCCTGCAAGAAAACAACGGGTACACCACAAAGAAATTGTTTGTTTGATACAAGAGAGAAATATGGTTCCTGTCTTTGTAAGATTTGCATTGCAGTAGCAAAGGTGAGGATTTGATTAAAAAAGTGATTTTGGCCAAACCCGACTGTGAGTAGCATCTTCATCACTACCATCTGACATCAGACCGGAACCAAAGAAAACCTGTCCAAGCTGCTGCATTATGAAGTTAATGTGATATTTGTATGACCCACAAAGGATATTATGAATATTTTATTTTTATATGGAAAAAGCTTTCCCACCTGCGATTTAAGTAAAAATACAGATGCACTTTTTCAACTGTGAAGATTTGCTGCTGTGGTCTAAACTATATACAAAGGTTGTTCAGACAAAATTTGATTTTGAAGGCTTTACCTTGAGTTCTGGGAGGAAATTTTAACTTTCTGGTATTTAAAAGACCAACAAATCTATTGATTCATCAAGAAAATAATCAACAGATTGATTGATAATGAAAATATTGATTAGATCCAGCCATACCTGTTACATGTAGTCCTGCAGTGTGCTCTCTCACTAACATTTCAGAAAATCACTTTTCATCTAGAAGAATGTGGAACTTCTAAGTTGGGAAAAATAATGCCTCAACACTTGCAATCAGTGCAAACTTAATTAACATTCTAAAATTAAAAAGCCAAGGGAAAATTTGTGGTCATAATTCAATCAATAAGCCACAAGGCTCCACGAAGCCAAAGCTGTGATCTATTTGTTTTCTTTTGCAAAAACATTGCCTTGAAGCTGTTTTGAAATCAACCGTGACATGATCCAGGCTTATAGCTTTAATAAAAAGGATGAGTTCCACCGGGCTTTTTTATTTTCATGTTCAATAAATAGCATACAAATAACAATGAAACAGAACAGATGGGTGACATGTTCCTCATGATAAATTTTAACCTAAGAATATTAAAAAACGAGTTGCAGCCGAGGAGCTTTTTCGTCAGATGAGTGTTTGTACTTAGAGACGGATTTTGCGGTTGCACCTCAGCGGCTGGTGAAACACTTAATTTTCCCCCAAACAGTATCGTCCCTGCATGCACTGCACTGTGGTTTTCTAAAAACATGTGAAAACAGGAACCAGCAATGGATTATAACTAATACTACAATGCAAAGTTTCACTCATAGCATGCCACCTGGACGTCTGACAGATGCACTGAGGTGACACTCCACTAACTTGGTGCAGAGCCACTTTCTTTTTCTGTACGAAAGCTGCAAGCACACATCAGCGGTCATAGCCAACATAACCTTAACCTCTACTCTTTGCAGTTTCTACTAGTTTCATGACGCATTTGTAATGTGCGCTTTGACATTCTAATCTTTTTCACCCTTTGGGAACTGAGCTCCTTAAGGCATCCTAACACTTTCTCTGACAGTTAAATTGTGTTTCAGATTTTTTTTTTTAAAAGAGAAAAGGTGAGAAATGTATGATTCATGCGAGTCCAGCCATGACACCCGCATTGTCCCCCGGCCATCTCCTTCCTCTTTGCCCTTAAGTGGTTTGCAAATCACACTTGTATTATTTTTTCAAACACATTTCACATGTTGACAGTTGGTACATTATGTACGACTGTGTGCATCAATTATGTACTGCAATTCAGGCTATGACCATATATAATTTATCTGATTCTCAATCTCCTCCATTATTTAATCAAAAGCTATTTTTACCATTATTACTCTCCCCAAATAGTTTTATCTTTTGTGGGTCTCTCCTCTAGTTCTTCAGATCATTGTGTCATGTTTCTGCACTGAATCTACTCTGCATTAATGCTTCAGGAGGGTGTCACCAGCATCTGTCTGCCACAGCAGGACGACCTTAAGAAGGGTGGCATGCTCCAACTGCAAGGAGGGGTTTAAAAGTAACCCTCTACCGAGCCAATAAATAACAGTTATTGTTTTTTTTTCTTCTCAAAGAAAGAAAAAGGAAGAAAATGATCTCAGACTGAAATGTCAGAGGAGTGGGATGTACTCCAGGATGGCAATTTATGCTACAAACTGAAATCTTCCAGTTTTTCCATCTCAATCAATGGTTAACAATTGAAAATGTAAGTTGTGATATATTAGCATCAGGGCTGGATAAATGAATTTAAAAAAAGCTCTTCCTTTTAAAACTGAGTTGTTTTCTGAGCTGATAATGGGCTTACAATCAGAAAAAGCAGTGTGGCCAAGACAAACTCAAAATTATGGCAAGTACAGACATTGCATTGAAACATTCAAAGGACGATACCTGACTGTTTGTACCTTGTACTCCCTATTTACCCGCAATGACATTTCTTTGACTGCCAACCATTTGGGGCTTTCTTGGCACTCACTGGTTACATTTAACTCCTCAATTTCCAAGAACACTGGTCTGATTTTATTTTTGTTAAAGTCACATTATGTTGTGTTTGAATGCTCGTTTATTTGCAAAAGAAATACTTTACTTGTCCTGAGGATTCCTTTTGAGGATTTAGGGTCGAAATTTTACTTTTAAAATTGTGCATAAAAACAAAGTAGCCCCTGGTAACACGGGGGAGTCGATAACATTAATACTCAAAGCAGAATAATTCCCTGAGAGCGCACGAGAAACTCTGATTTCTTGTGGAAAAAACGACACACAAGCCCTGCTGTGCTACAACTATTCCTCATGTTGATTATAGATAATATTTCATGTATCATCTGTCTCTTGCTGGGCCAATCAGTTTAAACCTGTTTCTACAGTTAGTTTTTAAATCATGATACGATCATAGAGTTGTGTCATGTGTGTAAACTATTTCATTCATCAAAGTAACCAAGCCCTCTGAAATGTGGAGAGGCTGTGATGTAATGTGTTGCTGCAGCTGACCTCATTTTGGAGAATGATTTTCTGTAATGCAGAGATACTGAAAGAAACATGGAGAGTTTCAGATCTGGGTGGTCAGTATTGGATAAAGGAAATGTGAGCAGGGGAAAAAAAAAAGACTAAAGAGAGAGAGTTGTGACTTGAATAATTTGAGGCTGTAGTAGTTGCTATTTGAAGCCAGTAGAGGGTGTCTGCAAAATTCATGTTGCCATTAATCACTGCAGTTGCTCAAACCACCTAGGACCATCAGTGAAGCTCCCGAAGAATGTAATAGATTCATTTGTCACCGAGGGCCAATGAATTCCAGCGAACAAGTCCGAAGGATGCTTTAGTGGCCAAGGAATCCAGCTGTAAAGTCACAGTGTCACTGTGTATAATAAAGTATATTGAAGCCCCAATAATTGACTTGAGGTCAGTGTATCAAGGCCTTGCACAAAGGGTTAGTGCCGCTTTCCAAAGAAAACTCGTTTTCCACTGGGTGCACAGTGTAAAAACAGGCCCAACATGATAATAAACACATGATATATCTTTTCCATTGTGGCTTATTTATAATATCGAGCTGTGAGACATCAATTTAGAACCTGTCTTTGTGGGTGTTCTCGACACATAGCAACCACTTTCCTGCACTTGGCAACAGCTCTGTCTTCTTCCAACGTGGAAGAAAAACAAGCATCCCAGAATATTCAGTGACAAGATCGGCAAAGCTCTGGGATCAATTTTCATTTCACTCCCAACAACTTGTGTTAATTTGCAAGTCACTGAGGATTGTTGAGCGTTATCACCATTTATCAAATGACTCAAACTGCTGGAGAAAAACCGAGAGAGTCTGGAATTGCTCAAGGATAGGTACGTGTGGATCGTTTCTCAATTACTGGAAGTCAAATAAAAAAAAATGCAAAGAATAACCTGTAGAATAACAACTGGAAAATTTGATATGATAGAATGAATAGATTAAATATATGGATCACAACTAAATAATCATGCCAATTTCATTTCATTTCATTTGTTGTTGTTGTTGTTGTTGTTGTTGTTTGTGGATATAGATACAGATGAAAGTTGAACATGTAAATGTGTCAATGCATGAACTTCATACTTCATTTTCTTGGATTCTTTTCTTTCTTTATACCACTAGACACCACTATTCTTTTTAATTCACCGTTAAACACATAAATGTTGTAAGACTGCTCTGATTAATATTAAACAATATGAAATTTATCCTACAATAAAGTCTGTAAAAAAGGATGTTTACTTGAATTACTCAACCAGTTTAATTAATTTATATGCTGGCAAGGATGGATACAAATATCCTGGTATGCAGAGGAAAATAGTTTTGGTTTAAAACTACACATTTTTTTGTCATTGTTCATATGATGAACAGTAATATCTTGGTCATCAGTGCAGGTTGGTTTTTCATCCTCTGGGCTGGTTTTATTTGTCGTGGAAGTCGTCCCACCGTTAAATGAGAGGATGCGTTTCTGTCCTTGCTTTGAGTGAAAAGAGCCCTGACAACCCTCAAATCCCCCCCCCCCCCCCCCCCCGCATGCCTCAAGTCATTAAAATTAAGTTACCTCTGACTTTTGTCAATAATTTACACGTCGCTGCATTTACCTTCTCCCTGGCACAAGTCGCCGTCTTTTTAGGCACCGAGCGACCGCTCCAGCTGGCAGATGTTTGGACACATGGCCACACAAGGCTGAACAAAGTAAGCTGTCAGAGTAATGCATCCTGATAAAGGAAAGCCGCTTGTCAGCACCGCAGCAGAGAGGTGCATCCTCTACTCTGCACCACATCCATAACGTGATTTCAGCACGATATCCCACCAAGGACACGGCTTTGGTTTTATCTTTGTTATCCACATATATTTTACTTTTCTCAGTGTGCACACACATCCACACATGAGGGTCCTGACTCTGCGGACAGTGTTTGATGAACTCGCCTGAAACTGGACTTATATCGTGATGTTTCTCAGATTTTAAACTGATATTTTTCACAGATATCTGAGTAACCCCAACGTCAACCTTACCCTAAGAAAATAAACCCTTAAAGCCCAGTAGGTTGTGTGCTACTGTCTTTGAACCAACTTTCTGCTTTGAGCCATTATCACCTTCCCCACCTGAGAGTCTGTCCTTCTATCATTTTGTTGATTTGGGCGACACAACTCAAAAGGTTCATGTTAGAGCCACAGCGATGCTCTGACAGATTTTTAAATTAGTTCAGAAAACTCATTCTTCTATTATTTTTCCTTCCGCTAGACAAAAATGAACTAGCAACTTTCTTTTTACAGCTTCAGCTTCTTTTACCAATTGAATTCTGTGACCTCTTACTGTCTGGCCACCAACATCCAGATGGGACGAGGTCAGCGTTGATAGAAAAATGTCGAAGTCGTTTTCATTTATAATTGTTTGGTCACAGAAATTAAGGTTTTTAAAAGGCAGCAAGTGATTTGCAGACTTTTTTCCTCTCGATTCAGCCATTCAGCAATAACCCATAAATGTACATACATGTAGGACACAGCATTTAGCCTCTGACTTCACGGTTCCCCCTCCTCGCGTCTGAAACCTAACCTCCACAAGCTTGAAGCAATACACACAGTGGCTGATCATCTTATTGTTAACATCTTGCAGGCCAAATTACACTTGGGCATTCAAACCAAATTTGCAGAAAGTTTACTCATACATAGATGGTCACTAAAAGTCCTCAAAGGTCACCAGTGTGAATGCAGCCGACAGTTTGTAAAGGCGAGTATTTTAGGCCAACGGTTTATGTAGTTAAAACTGGAAACAGCTTTATGGTTTGCCACCGCCTCGTTTCCTGTGGATTTCTTTGGATTTTATGACTAAAGACAAAAGCTGCATATAGCCGTATTTCCACAGAGATTCTCCTTCCAAGTGTAGATCAGCATCTCAAGTACATTTTTAAAAAGTACCAGCACCCCAGGTGGCCTTTCCCGGGGGATTAATCTAGAGGTCAGAGGCCCTTAAAGGGAGCGAGGGTCTCAGAGACTTCGATTCCCTCCGAGCTGCCCAGCTCCTCATAGTTGCTCAGTGATCCTGGAGGGGGAGAAACAAGGACAGCAACAACAACAACAACAACAACAGAAACAACAACAAGCTGGGCACCATGTTGCTGTGCTCTACTCCTGGGAAGGAGAAGGCATTAAATGGATTTTTTACACGTGTTGACAAGCATGCCCCGTATCCATTTTGCATCACAGATGTAACCTGGCAACTCATAGTTTCTGCATAGATCTTAGTTAAAGGGATCATTTGTGATGGGTAAATATTTGTGAAGCGATATTCCACCATTGACACTGAGACATTGTTCCTGTCCGTACCCAAATCCACAGCCATGTATCCCACAGTAGTGTTTAGGCTCGTACATGTGCTTAAGTGTTTTGTGTTGGTTAATAAGTGAGCAAATTAAACGTAATGATTCTCAGAGCCTCCGTGTTTAACTTAACATCGTGTGTACATCAGTTCATCCACAGCCTCCCATGAACATCTGAGGGTCCTCTTAAAACAACTCCTCATTTAAATGAGTCTCACCGGCACCTGCATAATTACCAAACACCGTATTCAAACACGACGTCGGATCCCATCAGTGAACTTACAGACAATTTATTCCAAGACCAATTAAGCTATTTGAAAAACACGCGCCGCAAATACGCACAACACAACCAAATACACAAGCCGGTTCGCATACAAAAAAAGTCACGAACCTGGCTGCAATTTGTCAGATAATGTCGTTGTTAGGATCAGGGTTTTATAGCAGTTGTTGTTGGGAAATGGCTTGTAAGTGTCTGCTGGTTTACGTGTTGTCTTAATGGGCCACGTGTCAGTCACCATTTTATACTATCTGCTGTCTGACAACAGGAAAATGTGTGAATAAGAAAAATGTAATTAGGATTTGGCAGCATGTATGTGTGAGCCGAGAGAGTAGGAGAGAAACAAACAGGTAACGGGCTGGAAACTGTACGGTACTTCAGGAGGAGTCCACGTGTAAAAGCACCTGTTTTATGGGTTGAGGGTTCACCTCCACGATAGCTGTTTTTATAGCAACTCACTCAAGAGAGAATATAACGTGCACATTAATATATGTAAAAGCACACAACTGTATGCTCAGACGATAATTGGATGTAATTGCCAAGTGTTAAGAATCACTATAGCAGAATGTGAATGCAGCACAGGGGAGAGCGCCGAGCGACAGCAGCCAAAAAGTGCTGCTGGTCAGGTGCCTGGAGTTCCATTTGAGCAGAGCCATTATGAAAATTGAAGTTATGCAGATGAACAAAAGCATTGCTATTGGGGAAATATGTCATTGTCATCTCTACTTGTCATGCACAGTTACATAAAGGAAATCGAAAAATGTGTATTTGGTAGAAACTCTGTGTTTGTGTGGAGGTTAATGTGTCGTGTGTGTCGTTTTTTTTTTTCGTTGAACCAATCGAGTTAAAAGAAAATAAAAATAAAATTCAAGGCAGTAGCCGTGCTTGGCAGTGCTCAGCAGCACCTGCTCAGACAGAAGCAAGGTCAAACTGCTTACAGCCCTGTATTAGTATGAATTAGCTTCTTTACTCTCATAATGGACCCATCTATCTCCTTTCTCCCTGTTGTTTTTAATTAAAGTGAACTGTTAAATGTCTGAACACTAAATTGCCTTTATACAGTCTGCATCTGAACATTCACCCCACAGGTAGTACACCCACACACACGCACACACACTAACACACACACACACACACACACACACACACACACACACACACACACACACACACACACACACACACACAAGAAGGCTATTACCTTTACAATGTAAGATTCAGTATGCCTATTTTAATTCAATAAGCATATGAATTTGAGTCATAATCCAATCTCTACTTTAACTGCATTCTGGGGGTTTGAGTGATATTTAAGCATCACTGCTGTTACAGATATTATTACAAATATTCCATGTTGAGATCATAGAGCACTTTCTTCAGGGAGGCCTGGTGAGGACACGGTTTACACATGCATTGCTGCTGTTGTTGTCATGTTTATGCTTGCCCTGTTTCAGTGCTATATATGGTATTTGCACTGATTGGCAAGTGGTGATTTGTTACACTGTTATATGCAAACTGCAAATACACACATCTGTACAGTGTGAACATCTGAGATATCGCCCTGTGGTTAAATGCCTCCCTCAACCAGTGCAGTTTCAATTCTACATACTTTATTTTTATTCCAGAACTCATATGAGGCCACTGTGACCTTTGACCTTTGACCTTTGACCACTGAAATCTAATGAGTTACTCTTTGAGTCCAAGTGACAACTAGTAAAACTTTGAAGTATTTCCCTAAAGGTAGACTTGCGATATCGTGTTCTAGGGGCCAAACACATGTTTTGTCGGGCCTCTGTGACATTGACTTTTGACCTTTGACCAACCAAATCTTAACAGTTCAGTATTTAAGTGAACATTTGGTGTTTAAGTGAACATTTGTGGCAATAAAAAACAATTTGTGAGGTCAAAGTGACCTTGACCTTCACAAGTAGAAGAGGTGACTCTGACCTTTGACCTTTTGAGCACCAAAATCTAATCAGTTCATCTTTGAGTCCGACTGAACATTTGTGCCAAATTTGAAAAAAATTCCCTGGTGTTGTTGAGACTTCGTGTTCACAAGAATAGGCATGGACCCACGAACTGACCATTGTACCAACTACTTATATGTTTGTACAACCCACAGACGCAAAGCCTTTGGCTACTGAGGAGACATAAAAAAATTCGGCACCACAGATTTTTGGACCCCACCAATGTCAGAAAGAGAAACAAATGACCTTTTTTACAGAATATTAAACTGACTTAAATGGGGTTGATATATTTTCTTCTTAAAATGGGACGTCTCTGTCAACCGTTTTCTTTTCCAACTCATTTTTGCTCACATGCGATCTCCTGTGGAGTCGTCTGTCATATGTTACCTGGATTCAAGGCATCCTGCTTGTATTTTACTCTACGTAGGTGAAGGATGACACAATATCATCACACCGCCAAGTGTGAGATTATTAGTTTTCTGCATTGTTAAGAGATATCACATCACTTGGAAGAACAGAAATCAATTTTACCGTCAGCGCAGCCCCATGTTTTCATTATTGAATTGAAAACGTGATGAACGGCTTGTTTTTTCAGTGGTCTGCTTTTGTTGGTGAAAACTAATTAAAATCTATATGTGCAACGTTTTATACTAAACAATTTATTACAATGCTTACTAAACTCGATGCAACAGTTCTATCCTGGCATTCATCATGTTTAAAATATGTAGTACATGCATATATTTTTTAATCATGACCTGTTTTCCCTCCTATGCTACGCCCACAGCGTCTCTCCAGTCACCTCAATTTGTTCGTTTTGCATTGCGAGCTTTGCAGACGAGCGCCATTCAGTCTTCCCACCTGAATCACTGCTGGATTCACACACGCAGAAGATCATTTTCTGAGCCACTCTTCTGTGGAGTGGCTCACATCCAGCACACGCTTTGTTTTAGGTCCCAGAGAAAAAGATGGATGCAAATCCAAGAGCAGACAAATAGAGCCCTTCTCTAGCTGCATGCCAGCATTCTACCGAGAATCAGGTTAAACTACATTATTGAATGCACGGGGTACAGACTGAAACCAAATCAAGCTTTATTGTGTGGAGGAGCTGGATACACATCCTGTGGGAGAACAGTCATCTCAAAACATGCACAAGAATTTTAAATCAAAAGAGGCACGCTAAAGTGCTGCTGTTTTCAATGGCAAAAAAGGGAGGCACGTTTCTCTAAATAATATTGTCCAGATGTGTTGCGCTAGTAAAGTCGCTCTCAGGAAAACTTCAAGTAGAAATATATACATGTGATAAGGAAGTCAGACAAACATATTTAATCTAAGCTTCTTTCAGAGGAAAAAAAAAAGTCATGCACATGCTGCTGCAACAAGAATAGTGCCTTCCTCTGCAGGCTTGCAAACAGGCCTGCATACAGAACACAGACTCAGTATAACTGTGTGATGGCAGACCTGACAGTTGAAAAAACAATACACTCCTGATGCTCCCCGAGCCTTTGTTTTATCGACCGGCCTCCCCCTGCAGTCACAGTGGAGTCAATAATAAAAATGCATCAGATGCGTCTCCCTGTCCTCAGCAGAACGTCACTCAGGGGACGGGATGTAGACCTTTATGAGAGCTAATGACCCACGACTTTTAGAGTTCTACAACCCTCAGCATAATTAGGCTCAATGTCTGTGCTCCACCTTTCATTTACGGTCCCTTGAAAGCAAAGATGGCAAGTGATATTGACAAATGGACCAAGGGATCTGACACAGGTTGCACCGATTGTGTATTTCAGGCGACGGTGCCAGAGACAGTCGCTCCACACCATAAACGATGAGTGGGTGACACCTCACAGTTAGGAGGAACTGTTTATGGAATTCATTTACACTGAATACGTTGTTTTTAACAGACTATAATCTATCAGCAGCTTGCAATTAATACCTTTCCCAAAATAACATTCTGTAATATGACTGGAATTATATCCAATAACATATGATTACACTCAAAACCAACCCTTGTAAAAATATTAGCTGTTTGTATACAAAAGTCAACATTTATATTTTATATATATACTAACTTAACTGCAACATTTTTATTGTAAAATGTTGGTTTCATGAATTCTTTAATATATTTTTGATTTTAAATATGTATTGATAATTTCACATTTTTTTCATAAAATATTTCCATAGTTCCTCTTGTATTGTGCATTGAAATAATTGTAAATTTGTATATTTATTAATAAATTAATAACATTTAATTGTTAAATTAGTCAACAATTAATTGAATGCGCTCTTTCCATAACACTTATGGTCCTTATTACAATTTTATACAATAAAACTTAAAATATACATTTTTACTCCTTCCATCGCAGAAGGTTTTGGTTTTTTTCTAATCTGGATAATTCTGTGTCTTTCTATTTTAATCTCATGGCATGAAACTCACACCTACACTGATTCATCACAGCATAACTTCCAACATTTCTAAGGAAATTTTACATTAAAGAAGAAATAATTGCAGTGTTAGAGAGCTATTAATAAGTAGCACAACAAAAAGTCAGTGTCAATTTACTCACGAGAGTGTATATACTCAGATCAACTATAATGAAAAGCATGTAAATGATGAGTATTTTCTGGAAATGTCCATCCTTAAATCAGTTAATCGTCTTTTAGGTTTTCATTTAACTTATTCATTCATTCATTTAACAACACACAGCGCTGCATTCTAATCTGGGAGTTGCAGAGTTTTTTGAAATGCAATGAAATACTATCTTTAATGATAATTGGGTCATTTGTTTGTCTTGTGTTACCTTTTTCATTTGCTGTTTAGCTGAAATAGTGTTGTGTAATAAAAATGTTACAAGTGTTCCAAAAGGTTTAAAGCAAAGAAGTGAAGTTAAACATAAAATATGACTTCACTTGTTGTTCAATCTCGTGCTAAGATTTAAAAGTTCCGTTTTATTCAGGAAATGGGGGAAACAAAAGGCTGTCGAGCTTCGTCTCAAGAAGATGACCCTGCTTTAAAATGCATTGAAAACAATTTGACCTTCTCTTTGAAAACATGTTTCACAAATTGCGGAAGAAGAAGCTTTAATTTGCAAAAAAAGGATAAATCAACCTTCTCAGCATGGTGTGGAGCCGCAGCACAAATTGAATAAGATACACATTTTTTTTAATCAAGAATTAGTTTAGTGAGGATAGCAATGAAAACTTTTAATGTAAAAATACTTAATTTCTACGGGAAATCTTCACTGACGTACTGTAATTTGACTGAATGTCTAATAAAATCTCTGCTGTATCTGAGCATCTTGAATGGGAATCCATACAAACTGTATCCGTGTGGCAGATATGCAATGAAAGGACTGCTGATTGTATTTTCCGTTCCATTTTCCAAAGCTCTTTTCATTAGATGTGAATTGTGAGCATAAATGTTTTCAGCACAGTTCCACTTATGTTCTGTCCTCTTACCACTGTCAAATTACCTTGATACTGTGGGTGGTGACAGCGGAGAACAACAGAGAGTTCAATGCAGACGCTGACAGAGAGTCATAGTAACGGAGCCGAAGCTGAAAGGAAGTCACTGCTCAAACAGTAGAGAGAATACGGCTTGGATGTTTATTTTTGTTTCAAAAATATAAAACTACGTATACTGTGAACAAGTTCTTGGGCAGACTTGAATCTATAATTTTACTGTACACACAATTAGTAAACTCACAGTTCAGTTTTCATCTCACATGCTAGATCAGTATTCCACTGAGAATCCTCATGGCAGTCACACTTACATTCAGACATGATGATATGCATTGTGAAGTAACACTGACGCAGCTTCTAGAGATTATTCTGCCATGAGGCTTGACATAAATGGTGTTTAAAAACAATCACTGCATTTACAAGGCGGAGAACAATATTGTTCTGGTTCCCTTCAAGGACAATGTCTGTCTTTATTGTTGATCAACCTCAGACTGTATGCAAAGATGGACTCGTGTTTACTTCCTCCGACTAATCAGAAATTAAACCAAAATATCCCGGACACAAATGTTGCCCTCATGCGCCGATGGTGTCATTTGGAGCCAAAGTCAATCAGGGGATGGAGCCACAGAAGCAAGGTTCGAGTCAGTCTCAGCTGTCAATCATGACTTTTCATTTGAATCAGCTTTTATAATATAGAAATATAATATAGTATAAATATATTATTTGACATGTACTTTGACTTTCTAGTCTGATCTATATCCCATCCATTAACATGGAGGAGGTGGGGTTTATGACATAAACTGTAGCTAGCCAAAAGGGGGCGATCAAGACCCTTTGGCTTCACTCTATTGTCCAAGTTTTTTCAGTGTATGCAAAAGACTGGACTTAATCGGGAGGGGGGCCTTAAAGCGACAGGAGCTAAAACCAAGTGTTTCAGACAGAGGCTGAAAAGAGGAGCTGCAGCACAGTATGAGGAAAGTGATGCTTTTTCTGAACATAAACAAGTGAACAAATTCTGGATTTTGCCCCGTCAATGTTTTAAGAATGGAAGAGAAATAATAAATGACAAAAGAAAAGAAAGTGAAGGCTGTATCTTAAATGACTTATCTGGGGCATACTGTGGCATCAGTAAGCAGCCCATGACCAACTAAAACGATAGTCGTTCTTCTTTAAACATGCAGGCTTTCTCTCAGTGAAATGCCAGGATAGCACTGTTGTCTCTCAGCATGTTGACTAATTGATACGTCAGCTTACAGAAATACACCTGGGTCCGTGAGTTAATTCTCAAGCCACCGCCAGCGAGCCACACAGAAAGAAGGAAAGTCGCACAATATGAGCCTACACCTTTACCTAACACCTTTACCTAACACCACAGAAGTAGTGACATAACAGTAGGGAAAAAACACTCTCAGTAGCAAGTACAGTTCCAGATCTGCAGCCCTGCAGCCTCCTGATGTTCCTCCTGATGTTCCTCCTGATGTTCCTCACTCTTTCCAACAGATGTTTCCAGTACACAAGTACTGGGGGAATTTTTTTTCTCCCCTCATCAACCCACACTTTTCCCCAGATATCTCATTCCCAGGATGTCTCTCTGTGGCTGAAAGCAAGAATGATGCAAAGGTTATTGGACTTTCATCTTGCGTGACGTGACATGACTGCACTGAGCCGTTGCAATGGAGGAGTAAGAAGGTCAAACGGCACCTCCATATATTACGATCTGTCATGATGTGTAAGCAGCTCTTATCCATTCTCCTCCATCCCTCACTAGTTGGAAGGAGGTGGGAGTTTGGAGAAAGATGCCTGTATTTTGAGGCTTTACAGAAGTGACAAGTGATGCTGCCTGTGTCTATGTAATCACAATCCTTCCTCCAAAGTTGTCATCCAACCCTTCACTTCCTTTCTTTTCCAACACATAGGAAGTGGCATAACCTGGTCTGTGTGCCATGTGTCTCCGTTTTGAGCTGTGAAAAAAACTAAAAAAAGACCAAGAAGTCATACTTTGTGTTCCCTAAACCTCCTTTACACTAATATTAGCTGTTATACGCAGGTTTTTTAAAAAATAGAAAAAAAGGGATTCATTTCTTTTGCCTTTTTGTTTATTTCCCCAGTGAGTCATGTTCAACGTCACGGATGCATCCGAAACCGATGCATCAGGAACCTCGCTGTCCTGATAATGTTGCACCTTGCACAACACAAATTAAAAATCGTTGTTGTGGAACATTAACGTTTGGTAAAAAACACCAAACGTTCATGGCTATTTATAATCATACATCACGGAAAAGGTGAAGCATCAGTGTCTAGACGGCCAGAGTAATGTGGCAGAAGACAAAATTAAGAGATTCCCCCTCTTGACATGTTTCCATCATTGCCGGAGCCGAAAAAAGCCTGTGTTCTCCGTAGGGTAATTTGAGAGTGAATGCTGATTGTATCCATTCAAAAAAAAAGCTAAATGTTAGTGGGTGTCTGAGGAATTTTTGATCAGTGGAAAAGGGGCTTTATCGTGATGCCAGTAGTTCTTATCCTTATGCAGAAACATCTTCTCCAGATCCTGATGTATTATGTGAAAAAAGGGAGTGTGTGTTGCAGACATGTCATAAAAAAGAAGTCATAAAGTGCCGTTCACCTCATGCGGGCGCGTGTTGATCGCAGCGAGGCTCAGATCTCCTTAATGAGCAGAGTTGTTGTTTGCAGCACTGTCTGTGATCACTAAAGTGAGGCTATTACCGTATCCATCGAAGCTATAGGTTCAAGGTTTTTTTTGGATCACACCACTCTACTCCAGGCTGTCATTCCTTTCTATAGAAAAATCTAAAATGATATTCATTGTACAGTACATGCAGCGATACTTGCTACGTGGGATCTGCAGAGCTCCTTCTGCATGTGTGCTGAAGGGTCTGAAAGCAATTCCACTGTTGACAATCCCCCTATGAGAGATGACAATAGCACTGAAATGCAGGCAAATATACAGTAGAATCCCATTAGATTGATGGTCCCCTCTCTCGGGTGCATGTTTTATTTCCCTGTTGTTTGCCACTAACGGCAAGGCTACATCTCGATGTAATTTTCCCGTGTATGGGTGAAGTTTTACAAGTCTAATTTCTGCCCTTGAATTGAATTACAAAGAGCAGCCACAGCCACACAGTGTGTTTGTATCGGGATCATTTCATATTTTACCGTCAACGGTCGTTAATCTTGTCCCTGTTCCATATACAAATTGTGCATCGATAATGTGGAGCAACACGGGGATATAAATCACAGGGGTAATACTTTCGATTAATCAAACATCCATTCTTTTAATCAACGAGAGAAGTATGAAGATTAACAAAGGATCCAACCGTCTGCTCATGCTCCCATTCAAGATAAATTATGCAGTGAAATTCTGTCGCAGGTTGGTTCAAACAGCACCGACTCAAACACTTAAACTTGTTATCCCCGGCTCCATATAATCACACACTGTGCAAAGATGAGAGTAACGTAACGGCAACCTTACATTGAGACCCTTTAGCCAGCTCATTTAGTGCCGCGCGACACCCACCGCTTAATTAGCTTTGTCAGTATCATCTGCAATTCGGAATATTTTCACTGCATCTTTCTGATGCTTGGCTGAAAGACACATTTTCTCTGTAATTTAGTTGGCTACTAATCTAATCATTGCTATATCTTGGGAGTGTTTTCTCACTTTAACGGCCAGTTAGCTGGGATCTGACAGCCTACATTAAAGCCTCTGCTGTGACAGCAGTGTGTGACGCGTGTGAGCAACTAATTGTGCCGATGATTAATGAGCGAGGGTGCATGAGTTCTTCCGTTTGGTGTGATCCTGTGGAAATGATTTCAAGAACCAAAGGGCTTCATGTTTTTCCTTGTTATGATTATCAACATATTGATCTCTGTGTATCTATAAAGCTCAGATAAAGAGTCATCAGAGAAGGCGGACTGATTCCTTTTCAGCGGATGCTTCCTATGCAGTTATTCACAGCTTGGATTTTTTGTAATTTTATTCCTAATTTCATAAATAACATTGAGCCTTGAACTTTAGTTAATTACTCAGATCTGTGAAGGTATTAATATCTCTTAAAAGAGGTCTAACAGTGAAGGAGCGAAAGGGGTCTGATGATCATACAGGGCATAAACCAAATTGATTGGAAAAGAAAATTAAAGTCAATGGTAATAAAAATGTATTAACTAGGCTGATTTCTTGGTTCAACTTAGATCCTCCATACTTTCCATATTACTCTTTAAGACACAAGTTGTAACTAGAATGGCACTCAGTAGAGTAGACAACTCCCCAAAGGCCCAACAGTCTCCTTTAAAAAAAAAAAACATTTAAATTTACCAAATTCTAATTTTTATTTGGATTCGTATCTTGTCCACACTCATAAATATTTGTCCCCAAAAATAGGCCTGACTTTTGTGTGTGTTTTTTAAATGTATTAATGGGTCGAAATGTCCAAAAATGGCATTCACGCAATGTTAAAGAAAGTGAAAAAAAAGACCCACGTTAAAATGTAATAGTTTAAATTGCCCATGTATCATCATTCCAAGTTTCGGGGGAAAATCTTTAAAGTCATGTTTGCGTAATCCTGCTGATAAACAAAACCAACTAGAGCGCAGACCTCGGCCAAGGCCCAACAATCCCCTTAAATTCCACCAAATCTCACACAGTCATTGATATAGGTTTCCCAAAAATGACTGATTGTTTTTCATCAAGATCCATTAATTCTAAACGTCGGCCCAATGAAGTAAGGTATTTTTTTTGCGTAATCTAGCCTGCAAACAAACAAACCTACAAACAAACGGACGGGGGTGAAAACATAACCTCCTTGGCGGAGATAATAAACACATCTTTTGAAGGAAAATTATTTGTTATACAACATGTGTTGGACATAAAGAAAAATTAAGCCAAGAAAAGTGTAATACAGCCAAAGTTCCAACATCCTGGGACAGCGGACTTAGCAGCTTGTACAGTGAGGAACAGAACAGTGGAGCCATGTTGTTTCTTTGTGTGGAATTATTGGAACTAAACACATTTGTGATTGAAAACTGCTTCTAGTATATAACAGTCAATAAGATTTGCACCAGGAAGAGTGGAGCCACAGATCAGAGGAGGTTGATTGGCACAAATGGGGCGACACACAGTTATAAAGGTAAGTTGTCAGTTGTATGTTGAATCATTCGTTTCCCAATCTCTCAAACCAAACTGTGCAAAAAAAAAACAGCTGTAAGACAATTATATACAAATACCTGCTGAAGTGAATGCCACGTTATTTATTCCTGTGCGAGTTTAGCTTTCTTTTGCTTTTTAAGAAGACGATGATACATATTGATGAGTAACGTGCGTGTGTCTTTAGTGCACATGTGCCCAGGTAAATCCTCTGTAATCTTTCCAGTTCTGTCACAGTCTACCTGCTCCTTTGTACTTGCAGCAGTGGATTTGTTTTAGCATTTATTTGTTATATGCTAATAATGTATTGTATTTTTCCTCTGCATTTGATTATGCATACTGGAAACATTCCCAGGCTCATTAGCTGGTTGAGATAAATCTTCCCGGCCATGTTTGGGTATTAATGTGATTCTCAATTGCTTTATCTCACATCAAAGCTGAGGAATTGGCCTGATGATAAAAGGTTTCTCCGAAGAAACTTATTCTATTGACTTTTAAAAGGATAAGCGCCTCTCTGGAAAATTAAACATGATTATTAAAAATTAATGAGTCCATTGTTTGAGGCAACAACAGAGATGAGGTTAAGGTTTGGTGGTTTGTGTCCATGGACTAAATATAGCAGGAATCTGAATCTGCGCAAAAAATGTCGGAAAGTAAGAGAAAGTGCTCATTATCAAACTTCTGCATTATGTTGTGGCAAATACAAATGAAAGCTGAGCTGCTTCAAACGACATACATCGTGGACCTGGACCAACCTCAAAATATGTTTAAATATTTTATTCCTTAAACTTTTCTTTACACGACACAAAAAATAAGTGGACAAGTTGTTCGCTTGTTTACAGGGAAGCAACATTAAAACAGATGCTGCACAATTATTGTCAAACATCAGCGCCAACATGAAGTTTCACATTAAAAGGATACTTTTCTAAATCAGAGCTGACCTGAGTTCATCTCTGGCAAAGCTACTGTTGTGTAATCATGTCAAACACTGAGGACAACAGGTAGCTGAAAAGCCTAATCACTTTGCTGGAATTAAAAAACTGAAAACAGAAAACAGAAACAAAACAATTGATGTGAGATTTAATCTCCGTTTTCTAACTGTTAATTGGCATTTTTCTAAAGCTTTTTCATTTGTTACAGAGAATCTGTAGCTCACTGAAAGTTTTAGTTGCAGGCTGTAATTCCTGAATGTAATTTAAATAAAGGCTGCCCGGGCTAAATTGTTAAGTGTCTAGTTATTCACTTGCTGTTTCTACTGCAAAGCATGCTCTGTTTTCAGCCCTGTCCATTTGTTTGTCTGCTCATTTGACACCAAATACCATAAAAAAGGAATTTCTTTGGCACACCTACGTTATTTCGTCTGGACCCTCTGACTTTATCTGAACCAAAAGTAGCAGGTGTGAAAGGTGCCTCGGACCTGCAGGACTAATGGACTCAAATTTAGTCCGACTAAAGAGGCGGTCTCTGCCTCCAGGGATCAAACTGAACAATGGTTCGGTTCATCTGCAGCATGAAAACACTTTTTTGGATAGTTTTGACTTTTGAACCAATTGCAGGAAGTTGAAACAGAATAAATTAATAGAAGAAGAAAAAGAAACTGAGTTACTCAGGCTCGCAGGATTGCTTGTAGTCTTTGTCTCCAACGATTAAATGTTTGAACGACAAGGTTTTCATTTAGTGCTTTTGAACTAAAGTGTCGAGGGCTGCGCCTGGATTTAGTGATGCTGGTAGTAATACCCTAATAATATTATACTGGAAAAGAAATTAAACCTAAAGACTTTTACCCATCATGCCCTTCGACAAATAAATCAATTTAAAGCACAGCTTGATGCAGCCCATGTGTGTGATGACGACAGGACGTACAAATGTCAGACCCAAAGTCTTTAGTCCGCTCCACATATTGCAAAGTGAAACTAACTGGAACAAAAGTTATGGGACAAAGACAGGATTATTTTATCATCTGTAAACAATGTAACAAAGACATGAAACTCATTTTAGACCTTGGTCCAGACCTTCTGGTGTGAAAACACCTTAAGGTACTGCTGGCCTTGGCTTATGTGCAATACTAAATTGTAGTTATATTGTGTTAGTAGTTGTATTTTCGGAAATACGCTTATTTGTGTGTTCAATTTGGTTGGCAAAATATTGTAATTGATCAGCTTTAGAGGTGCTGCTTATCTTGTTATCTTTGGGCAGATCACCGTACTCAAACTGGTAATCCGCCCAAATAGCAGTGCTTCCCGCCCCTTCAAAATGGAAACATATAAATATTTATATTGGACATAAATAAGTTTTCTTTTGAAACACACTTTGAGGCAAAACCTGTCGCTCTCATTTCTTCCCTTGTCCAGAACAAATTAACCGAACTTCAGATGTGACAGCACCTACGGTGAGATTTGGTATAAAGTCACTTAATGAGGTTTATTTTTAACAGATGATGTGACGCAGCAGCAGAAAAACACAGTTGCAGCACGGTGGCTGTTTTTCCCGGTGAGATAAAGCTGATGGATGTGCAGATAACATTTTTTGATGAGATAATGTGGTGTCATTTGAGGTAAAAGTGATTTAAGTGCCTAAACAGCCTTCACACATGGTAATAATGTCAAAATGTCCTCATAAATTCTCACTGACTTGACTGACTGAGCTAATAGTAAAAGCGCACACTCATTTTTGTGTCTATGGGAACACGACCGGAGGAAATGTGAGAAAAGTTTGTGGCTGTGAAAAATAAAAGTTATTCCCTGTAAAGGTCACAATTACTCAGAATCACAGTAGCATGAAGAAGTAGAACAGCTTTCCTTGGTGGAGTTGATGTAGCCCATTATATTTAGTGGAGGAAGTAGGAAGCTAATTTATAATATTGTGAAAACTGCCAAGAGGAGCCTAAGTCTTTCCACCAGTAACAGGTGTTTGAGTTAGATGTGTTGAGCTGAAAACAGCTTGTATCCCTTTGCTGCCGCAGCAGATGGAGATTGTTTTTCTGCGAGTGTGCCGTGTCATATGCAAGCACGATTATACAGACGACGGCGAGGAAGCGGAGACTTGGAGGAACCTGTTTTGAGCCCATTTCATATCAACATGTCGGTTTTTATCAGCTGGTTTGAACATTAAAACCCGCTCACCAGTACAATGAGTCATAGAAGAGGAGCTGTAAATGCAGCTGGCCAGATTTAGATCATTACTTTAAGTTATGGCTTGATGCTGCAGTGGTAATTGCACTATAATGGACCATCAGTGTAAATGTGGAAGTTGATAATCGTTGCGGTCTGGTAGAAAATACATAAGTAAGAAAGTTTATTATACATTAGTGGTAATAAACATGCTTTTTTTTCTTGTTTTCTTTTTGGAGTGAAAGACTTTCTGTAGCTCAATGCATTTTCATTACAATCAATTATCCATATTTATCCTAACGAGGCGAGGCGTTGAGGTTAGATGAATTCAATAAGCTCAGAGAGGCTGATACATATCACACATATCAAGGTGCTGCATTTGATTGAGTGTTTGGGACTCATTACGACAGGTCACTGTTTTTAGCTCCGTCTAAAAATGGCAGCCAATGCGTGTCTCAATTAAAGAGGCAAACACTCCATTTATATGAGCATCAACGCAAACCAGTATGAGAAATAATGTAACACTGCAAGCAATGTTCTGCTTGAGTGAAAGGGCACCACGGGCCTCCCATCACCACCTGATTGATATGCATAAAATAAGGGCCTGCCAGTATCCTCTTCTTCACCTTAGCATTAATTGTTTGCTACAGTAATGACTTCGACCTTCACTGGTGAGTTAAGTATATTTTGTGTTCCTCCCCTGCACCTTCACCGCAGCAGGTACTACTTGGCATTGGCATAATGAAGAATTTAAACACGTTTCGTGCATCAAGCGTCCTAATTGTTTATTTTTAAAAGCATTTTTAAAGGTGCACAGAAGGGTGCAGCAAACTTTCTCACCTGAGAGCAATGCTAATATTTGACAAAAACATTGATTATATTTGGTGGCAATATTTTTTTGTTTTTTTAATTCCCAGTTTCTTCTTTATCTGTGAATGGGAACTATGTTGTTATTATGTGGTTAGAGATATGTAACGATTCATTTATTAAAAACAACTAGACCTCTGTAAGATATCATGTTAACTTATATATTTACATTATCCAAGATGTTTCCAGCTATGTTAAAACACAGATAAATTCTCAATTTTATTTGAGGCCTTTTATTTGTGTCATATCTGCCACACCAGTGGTTTTGATATAAGCTCCAGAGCAAACATGACAAAACACGTTGCTAGACATCATTGGCCACTTAGCAACTTAGCTAGTTAGCCAATCAACTCTGTTTTCCTTCCTCTTATAATATATCACACTTATTAATTGTGTTTGCTGCACAATGTGAATAAAACGTACATTTGTGAACATGATTCGCGCCTGTGTCCCAGCAGGTAAGTCCACACTCTGCTTCCTTCCATGGCACTGAGCTTTGGCATTCGATGTAAATTGGGAGTTGTGAAATAATGAAAAATGCTACAACCCCGTTTTTGATTATACGTGTCGAGGGTGTAGCAGCAGGTACAGGTCTGGTTTTACTGCGGGAAACGCGAGCTTGATTCCTGTCAGAGACGTTCAATCAAAGCTTACCTTTCTATTCAGTGTGACCACAATCTTTCTGAAGATTTATCAACCTATCAAACCTAAAGCCTGACCATAGTTTGTTGATGATCTTTACCCAACCCTTAACATGTACCAGTACAGCCTGTGCTTAGGTGAAGGTTGCAGTGCAGTCAAGCTGTGTTACACGCTCTAGTATTTGTACTAAAAAACTGGTGGTATGTAAGCTGCGTATGAGTATATTAAAAGGAGAGGAATATAACTAGAGGGGTGGTTGGAGGGCGTATACCTCCGCCAAGGCTAACGCCCTATCTTGCCATGTTAGAAAAAAGGTTTTAAAATGTCCTGCATCAACATGTACATGCATGTTCATGCAAAAAGTCATGGAAATCAGTTTAGTAGTTTCTGAATGATTCCTGCTGACAGACAGACAAACCAACAGCAGTAATTAGTTGCTGTACTGTGACCCCTTGCTTGATAAGGCCAAGGTTGATCAGACATCTACTGATCAGAGGGTTTCTGGCTCAGCCCCTCAAGAGTGTATTGAAGTGTCCTTGAGCAAGACGCAGAACCTCTTGTGTTTGTGTGAATAGGTGAATAAGAAACATACATTGTAAAGCCCTTTGAGAATCCACAGACTTCTGTATAACTGTAGTCCTCTCACCCTCGAGCCAGGTTTTTAAAACCTGACACTGTTTGTTGGGTACAGAATGAGCCAAATGACAAATCGTTTGGAAACACACACACACACGATACGCATCTCGTGTGTTCTCCTCTGTTTCTCAAATGCTAATTAGCAAACATTTACTCAGTATGCATGTGTACTTCGGTGTGGGAGAGAAAGGAATGGGCTCTGCATAACATCAGGACGTTGTTTAGTCTGTTGCATAGGTGTCTGGTTTAGAATAAAAATGTAACACTCATTTGCAAACATAATTCTATATGAGATGCAGGGAGGGTTTATAGAAGTTATATAACTCTTTAGTGAATAAGCCAGCCTGGATCAGCAGGATTTTCTATGACAAATCGCTTATTCACCATCATCATATAAACGGCTTTGCCTGATACCAAATATGACCATTCAATGAGAAAATGCCAACTCGCTACCAATGTTTTTTTTTTTTTACCCTTGGCTGCATTATCAATCCTCTTAGCAGGATGTGAGACTGGGCTTTCTGTCACAGTGCATTTACAGGTGCAGCAGCTCGGCGACGGGGGGGGGGGGGGGCGAGAGCGTCACCGCTGCGAGCAGATAACAATCATGAGCTAGTGCAGCTCATTCAGGCCCTGCACCAATGTCACAATCAGCCTTTTCAAGATGTTAGCGATTAGCATAGGTTGGCCCCCTCACTAATGACATTTTAGAGCGTACTCCAATGACAATGCTCTCACTCTGCTCTCATTAGCATTCTAGCCACGCCGGGCCAGGTCAGAGGTGGCAGGGAGGCAGGCAGGCAGGCAGGATGTCTGACAGCATGCCAAAAAGCACCACAGCTGTCCACTTTCCTGAAGTCCACGAATGCCCCCTCAGTCATCCTCCGAGTCCTGGCACAGGCTGCACTCTGATATGCAGGTTGTTGCTGACTCACCCACTGCGTACAGTGGCCACAAACAGACTGTGATGAATGACGAGCACGTCAGCTGACAGGTCCCTTCTTCCATCTGAGTTATTTCCTCTGCAGACACAGAAACATGATGTGTGAGGGATGGAAGGGAGAGACGTTAAGTGGAGGGGAAGAAGAGCAGTGTGATGTACTGTTTTAGCTGCTTTCGGAGAAACGAGACGTGATTGCAACATGAGAGAGAAGCTCGTCTCGGAGTCCAGCTTAGTCCAAGGGAAAATGGAGCGTTTCTTTGATGTGGAGACACAATGAGATTAAAGACAGAAATACAGTCGGGGAGTGACACATTTAAAGAGAGCCAGCCGGCTTGTTTCTCTTGATCTCCCTGTCATATCATGTCATAAAATGATTCCTTTAAAATGCCAGTTCTCTTTAGTCTGATGGAAATAATGCCATAATAACAATAATTGCTGAACAGGCACGGTACCAGATGCTGACAGGTAAGTTGACAGATGGAGTTTTAAAGTCCACTGAGCTCAGTAAAAAATAAAACATCTCTTAATGTCAGAGATTATATTTTTTCTGACTGTTTCCAGCACCGTCACTGTAAGCAGAACTCTGTGCAGCAATTTTCCGCAACACCGAGATTTTGGAAATCCATCCTGGCTTCATGCCCATTACCATGGTTTTTAACCCCAAACAGGTGCCAGTGCTGCTGCGATTTGATGCTGAGCACTGAGTCAGAAAGATGATCTTCATGGTAAAATGATAAAACACAGATTCTGTAAAAGCTCTTTTCCTCCTCTGTTTTAAAAATTAAAACTGCATACCTGTCCTTTACCACTGACCTTCAATTTGCATCTCCCTCTCTCCCTCTCTCTCTCTCTCTCTCTCCCGCTCTCTCTCTATCTAACTATCTCTCTATAACTATCTCTCTCCCTCTGTGTGTGTGTGTGTGTGTGTCCGTGTCCGTGTGGGTTGGGATGTGGGTGGATAGTTAAGGGAGGGCTCATACTCAAAATGGTAATCACATATCTCATTGCATGTATAATGAATCACTGGCAGTGAAATTGGCAAATCTAAACAGCACTCACATTTTAATTTTTACAGCTTATGTGGAAAAATCCAAAATAAATATACTATCATATGTGACAAAGAAAAGCCTCATATCTTCACATTTGACAGCTGTCATGTTTGACTTGAAAAACGACTGAAAAGATGAATGAAATATCAAAACAGTCACTGATTCGTCTTCAGTCCATTAATCTTTTCATTCTTATCGGAATCTGAACCTCTAATGCAAAAGAAATGGATCCATCAAACAATAAACTGTGTGCATAGTTCAGATGCAGTATAATATAATATTACTAATCATAGCAAGTTTAATGTTTTGCAGTTAGAAATATAAAAATATTCTTTTTTGCCAAAGGCATCCCTGAGGGCAGAAATCAAATGAAACATACAGGGGGGGAGACTGGTCCTTTCAAATGCTGCGAGCTCTGTTTTCAGTTCTGATAGTGGACAAATCCCTGACAGATTCTGTGATTTGACTGACCCTAGTTAAAGAGATTTTGTGATATGATTATATATCATTCTATTGTGTTTTTTCTCATGAAGCTTTCAGGTTTTTTTTTGCAGGTGTTCCCATCGTCCAGTGATCATGGATGATGTCATCAGATATTGTATTTGTTACTTCTCCTTTCTGGTCACAAGTGTAAAAACCCGTCTATGGCTTCAGGATCTCTGATTTGCTGCTATTTATAGTTCTGCCCCTATAAATCTTCCTAATCAACAGGGTTCACTTTCCTAAATAAAGCTCCTGATTGAAGAATAGGTAGTACGGTAACTGCAAATGGACAATGTTTCTTAGTGAGTTTACTTACTTCTGCATCTCACAAACCAGGGAAAATCTCTTATTTATAATATATTATAAAATGTCACGTTCAAGATCTTCTATTTATATGTGTAAAACCAAGTGTATTATTGAAATGCTGAGGCACAAACCGAATAGCTCACTGCTGCGGAGTCTGACAACTCTACAGGTTTAATATCTCCATGATCAGGGATCAACAGGCTGAGCGTTGACGTCGTGGAAGTTAGTACTAAACAACAGTTGAACAGCTCACACACAGAGAAATATCTTCATCCACATAATATCACTGCCTTACCAACCACTGTTGACACCACACTGGATAATTGGGTACCATTTGGCCTCTTGGCCCCTGTCAGTGGTGTCCTGTTGAAGCTCCACAACAAACTCAGCAATAGAAAACCTCAAGAAGAGGATGAACTCCGGCTTCTTCCCACAGTACAAAGACATGCAGCTTAGGTTAATTAGAGACTCTAAATTGTAGGTGTGAATGTGAATGACTGTTTATAGGACAGCCCTGTAATAGGTTGCAGACCTGTCAAGGGTTTACACCCAGCTCGTTTAATGTTAGCTGGTATTGGCTCTGGGGCCCCAAAAGGACAAGTAGTATAGATAATGGATGGATAAAGGAAGAGGATGAATGTTCAAAGTCCCCCCCAAAAAATATATCTTTTAAGTTGCATTAGGACATAGCATTACAACAAGGAGAGGGGTTCTACTTTCAGCTGTTGATTTTTCCTTGGGATAATTTAGAGAAAGGTTTAAATTCATTTTAGCTGCATCAGGAAAGAAAATAAATCCACCACTGTTTAAAAAGTTGTTCTGACCTGTGAGTTTCCACGTCGAGAATAGTATTACATTACATGTCATTGTAGATAATATTTGAGGGTTTTTCCAAGCAAATTCATTAAATTAAATTAAATTGAATTAGTGCATTAGCAGGATAATCAAATAATGTTTGATTATGGTCCAATTTTTATTCTTTTTAACCTTATTTCCAGTTGTTTTGATTTGTTCTACTTATATATTACTTTTTTAATTTGAAGCCCTTGGACTCGGTATCTATAATGAAAGGATATGAGTGAACATTGCTTAACTCAATGGTCTATACACTCTTCTATGTAATAAAGACTTTTGATTGTATTCCCTGTAATGGCCACTATGTCTGCTGGTTAACATTAACAGTATCCTTGACACGCTGAGTCTTTTATATTCAGCTGTCCAATCTAGTGGGGAGAGGCATATTTTATATTTGTCTTAAACTTGTGTAGAAAAGTCTAAATTTTCATTGGGAAAAGTCCTACGGCCATTCGAATGCTATATGCAGTAAAATGCAGATGATTCATTTTTATTTTAAACGGAATAGTGATTAATATATACACTATTAATCTGAGGGGGTAACACGGTCTTTAAAAATAACTTGTGTGTGTTTTTCCTTACTGCTGATTTTGATCTTTAACCGTCAAATACTTTAAAACAATTAATTCATTCCTTAAGGGGCATTATCTTCCCATTTGGTATTCAATGCTTTCTTAAAAAAAAAAAAAAAGCTCATTAAAACCTTGCCTCAGGTTATATACACAGGTACTGTACATGGTTTACAGATGTGGCTCATCACATGCTGTGTGCATCAAGATACTGTGCACCTCTGAACAGACACTGTGTGCGACAAAATGGGAAAAAAATATTATGATTCACTGAACCCCAAGCAAGGTCTTTGATGTAAGAATCTACAATTATTGTAATATATCAAGGATGATCATAGTTGATGTGTCAAATGAGGTCCAATATAATGCACAAACAGAAATATTGAAGCTGAAAAACAGCAACAAATAATGAGCAGGTAATGCAAATGCTTTTACGTTGGCAATCACAACCCTTTGATGAGGTCACCGATGACGGGGCACCACAGTTAGTCAATGAAATAAAATAGAGGAAAATAATATTCAGCAATACAAAAGTGTGTTTCAGTTTATCATGTCCTTCACGAGTTTCCACGGCTCTTTCAAAAACCACACCCGTGATTTTAACCTTGACTTCGATGTGCGATCTTGCACATTGTTCAACTGGTGGTTTCAAAGTTATTATCGAAGCGATTAATGAAACTATCTAAATGACCAAATGGCCTCACTCTTAACAGCATTTCACAGTGTGTAGTGTGTAGTGTGCCATAGGAGAGTAGAGTATCTTGGAACATTCAATCAGGTATCTGTTGACACAAGCTGCGTGATGCTCTTCTCATGTAAAGGACATAATTATAGATCAGTGCTTTGGTAAATGTCAGTCCATACAATTAATTAATAACAAGACTGTTAACCAAGAATGTAGCAAAACATTCACACTAACACCGACATATAGCGCCACACAACAAGTGACTATTAACATAAACACCTTTACTGACATCTTACAGGCGAATCATATTGTTTTGAGTGTGAGAAAACTGTGGGAAACCTTTGGACTAAACTGTAAATGAGGGAATGAAAACCAATAAATCTGCTGAAGGTTGAAAATGTGACCACAGTTGCTGGAACAATCACTGTAAATGTTGCGTTCTTTCAACTATCTGTTGTATTTCAACATGACAGAGTGTTTACAGCTTCAGAGCAGATGACTTGTGGATGTTTTGCAGGGATCAATTCCCTCGTTCACCATCTTTGATTGGCACATTGGCATGCTGACATTTGCTAATCAACACAAATGGCTGCAACTAATGTAAAATTTGCAGGTAGTTTTGATGACGACGTACGACTTCAAGGGATCAATAAAGCCTATGAATTAAATGTGTGGGTACAAATGTCTACACACCAAAAAAAAGAGCAAAAGCCCCAAAGTGTCAAACAAACACAATCACTTCATAGTGGTTGATAAAAAAGACCCAGTTGTCAGTTTATTAAATACGCTGAGCTAAAATAAGTTACTCTCACACAACAACCCTGAAATAACTAACATTTTTGAGAAGTGGTGTCTTTTGACGGCCTTTGAAGTGTATTTGTTGTACTCAGAGGTTTTTTTATTTTTATTTTGAATGTCTCATCATTAATATTCAATTCATCTTTTTTGTATGGTGCCAAATCCCAACATACATTATCTCAAAGCTCTTCACATAGTAAAATCAACTCCTAGATTATTAGAAATTACTGTAGTTACATATTGTTTCTCGGATGTACTTTTTTTCATCTTTTTTTGTACATTGTTGTTTCAGAAACTTGCTTTTGTCGATACAACAGATTTACAACTATAGCTGAATTAGAAATTTCTGAGTTTGCAGAGCTGTGAGGCAGCGTGAGGGCAGACGCCTCATTTCTTCAATGCTAATGTGATGGAAAAAAAGATGAGGTCAGCAAAACATCGGAGTCACAAATGTAGATTGATTCCAGATCAAATCTCCCTTTCATGAGAAACATGGGTGTAAATGTATTGATTATGAGTGCTCCTCAATGCCTCTGGCTAGATTAGCTGGAGCTGCTGGAGTCAGACACAGCAGTGTCCTTCTCCTCGGGTCCCATCCTTCTCCAACAAGATCGTGATAATCAGGGATCTGGCTCTTCACACTATTAACGACTGGTCAACACAACTTTACTGAAAGTCACACTTGCTGAAGGTGTTTAATTAATAGCTAAGACTTCATTTTCAGGAGTATTCCCGTGCTATTAAATTCACAAAGCAGTTAGCCTACAACCACCGTAACCAAATTTTTAATAAAACAATAAATTAAATCCTTAACTCTTTACACACACACACACACAATCTCACTGCGAATATCTCTCTTTTTTCTAATTCTTTCACTTGTGCTTTCTTTTTTATTTAATTTAGAAGGAACTTAAAGCAACAACAGCGAAACAGCTTCTGTACAAATATGTGATTATTCACAAGGTGACACTTGTGGACCTCAGAGGCAGCCCTCCTTCAAAAGACTCAATGATAATCTGCACTTACTTACATCATTGATTATGTCTATGGAAGAGAAAGTCCACCGGGCATTAAATCCTGCTATTGCACCGAGACAGAGGAACACGAAACAAACAAGATTAATAATAGCCTGCGGTTCTCATCCCTGGGGCCAAGCGGCTAACAACTCTTGACAAAACAGGGTTTAGAACGGCAGATGGATTGTCTGTAGAAATGAAGGGAATGTGCACTGGGAGTTTGATGAAGAGAGAGCGCTGGGCGCCGACTTTTCCCACAGTCCCTTTGAACGAGCCTATGGAAATTAAATCAGCCTGTGACAGTCGCAATCGACAGATTCCACCAAGGGACGGTGGCCACAGATATGAATTTACACTAATCAGCTTTTGTTACAGCAGAGTAAACGAATGCATTTAATAATCACAAACAGTTCTCCTGTGGTCCAATAAAAAGACAAGCAGTCCTTGGGAGAGTTACTCCTGGGCCGACTGAGAAAATGAGCACAGGCATCCAACTCTTTGCCGGCTGTGATGACAAACGTGGGAAGCATCTGTTTACGAGAAGGGTAAAGTCAGTGGAGCATGTTCAGCTGCAGAAATTGCAATTTTCTGATCATCTTCAACATTAAAGCCTTCATGGCAAATAAAACTGTGAACAACTCTGTACAAAACGGATTCTGTACACGACTTAGGACAAAACTGTGTAGACGAGAGTCTCTGGCACTGTCCATACTTGGCATGAACATGTGTCATGGGTGGATCTGGTCGGAAGTGGACAGATCTGAGTTCAGATGTGAGTGCACCTCAGCTGGAAGGACACATTTAGATCTGACCATGCAGGCCACACTTAGAGGTTATTCTATAGGCCGCATATGGCCACATTCTTTGAGCAGTGAAAACAAACATTGCACTGAAGGACTTTCTCAATCAACTGACATCTTCTGCATGAGATGAAGTATGCACTTAAAGCTTCTCACATATTTGAAAAGCCCATAGAGACAAATTACAAGTCCGACAATCATCGTGAATGTGCTGAGGAATGGACCCAGTTAGAGCCCTCTACGGAAAAACTGTCAACCACCTATTAATTCTGATGTAGCAAAATTAGCTGCAATCTACCAAGAGGGCAGTTGTGAGGCAGTTCTCACTGAATTGGAGTGAATGGAGCTAAATGGCCTCGAAATAATTGTTTACACAAAAAGAACCACATTTTATTGTAAGATAGTATAGACTAAAAGTCAGAATTTAAAATGAATATTTATATTCCTTTAATTTCCTTACAGAGAGGGTATTTTGCCCATGCTAGCATTCTGCGTATGCATGTTGATTGGTTAACTTAATGTTTAATGTGACATGACTCTCTTCCTTGATGGCAATTGGGAAAGTGAATGAAGCCCAGTGACCATGTGCAGGGGGAGCAGGAGGGTTGTCATGTTTAGTCAGGATGGTAATAACCATATTCAATGCTCTGGTGAAACCAAAATACCATAAAGAATATTGTGTTCCATTATCTTGTGTGACATCACAAATATTAAAATATTATTTTAGTGCAATTCAAATGGCACAATTCACATCTAATGGAACCGTCTATTTTTTCTACCCCATGTTTCAAATACATAAAGAAAAGAAATGACCTCATAAACAGCTCCATATAGGCTCGCTTTCATTATCGACTACCTTGTGAGCGCCCCCTAGTTGTGCAAGTGGAAGATCTCCAGAAAGAAAATCTGTGCTTTTGTTTTGATTTCTCCTTCTTCTTTTAATTTCCAGTAGACTTCATGCCCTGGTAAGCGTGAATGTGAAACCGCACTCTGGATCTTTAGCTGGATTCCCCCTCTACACTGTGAAAAACCCACCTGGAGCTGCAGATGAAACACGGTCTTTAATCTTAAGGTATGACTGCTAATGTTGTGCTCATGTGTGTAAAAAAAACAGTCAGAGATCAAGTCCAGAAGCTGTCAGGAAACCAAAGCCCCAGGAGGCCCCCAGGCAGGTGGCAGCGAAGCGGTGACATGAAGGCAAAGTACGACCTGACACTTTTAATCAAGAGCGAGGGTCTACATTTAGACAGGCAGGGTCCACGGGGAATGTGCGGAGGGTCCTTACAGCAAAACAGGAAGGAAAAGACCATCTAATCTGATTCATTCATTAAATCTGTGATTCATCCTCTACTATTTGAACATGACGAGGGAGAGGGATTTAGTTAAAACACTTTAAAACAAATATATATATTAATATCTATTTAGAGGCTTGTCAGGAAACAACAACATAAAAGGATGAACCTAAAAAAATAAGAAGACCAAACCATCAACATAATTTTCTTTAATATCGGGATTCCTGTAGACATTAAAAATTATTCAGATTATTTAGATTTGCTGAAGATAATTCATGTGCTAATAGTCTTCGTCAAGAGGAAAAGTATACATAACCTCTTAGTATTGTGACATGTGTCATCCATGGGGCGTATCGTATAATTCTGACTTTGGACAGGTTGGTTCCCTGGTTTCAGTTAAAAGTGCGGACAAGGGCCGGCAGTAGAAAGTCACCTCCCATTTCCATTAATTTTTTGTAAACGCTCGGCTGTTTCCAGCCTCAAGTTGATTTAATGAATTAGCAGTAGCATATTTCAAGGACTTGCATCAGTGCAGACCTAAAATGTGATATTCTGCTTTTATTTAATTTGGTTTGACCCTCAAGGTCTATGATTTGGAAATTATTTTAGACCTAAGACATTTCCTATGTTGAAAGCAATATCAGTTAAATGTACAACATAGTGAAGCTGGTACGGTTAACACAAGTCAGACTCTGACTGCTGCATAGATAGATAGATAGATAGATAGATAGATAGATAGATAGATAGATAGATAGATAGATAGATGGATGGGTGGGTAGGTATGTAGGTTGGTTGGGGGTTTGGTTCGTTGATTCATTGACAACACATTGCTCTGGCAGGGTTGATGCTGATTCCAGAGATGAGAAGAATCAAAGTGCACTGTTCTGGGGAATCTGCTCCAATTGCACCAACTGAATTTCCACAACGTGATACCCTTGTTCCTCTGTGCTCTGCCAGGTGGTGGGGGTCTTGGTCACTGCTGACTCCCCATCGTTTATTTGGGTGATGTTGTTAGTGGGTGGTTGTTTAAGGAGTCGTTTGATTGGAGTGATCAGTGACTAAAATGAGCTGTTTGTACACATGCTGTGTTAACAGCTGAGTAAACAGTGCTTACACATAGCTGCCATAATACTCTGTTCCTTACAGTGATTATGGCTCCACACACACGAATGTGCTCAACAGAGAACATAGAGTGAAACGTTTGAATTTAAGTTCCTGGTGTTGTTTTTAAAGTGATTCACTGCAGAACCATCCAGAGCTGTGGATGGTTGTACGGAAATAAAGACTCATTGTGTAATTTTCTCATTTGGGCTTTCAAACAGAATAGATGTAAGAATCAGCTTTTATTTGAATTAATATATTTCATTACAACAACGAGGTCTATATATAATGTCACCCTTATTTCTCTGTTGTTGTAGCCTATAATATATATATATATATATTTGGGAAATCATATGAGAAATATTATAGTGCCTAACCTCAAGGGTAAAGATTCATAAATTAAAGTTAACACAGCGCCTTATCAGGTCATGTTCATTATTCAAACCAACAGACGTTGGCACAGTTCTATGGCTTCCCTGAAATATCTTATAATATCTTATAAAAAAAAATAGAACACGTTTTATCATATTCATAGAGTACGTACAGCATGTGTAAAGTTCAAGTAAATGCAAACACTGAGACAGATGAAGTTTATATAATACGTTTATGTAAAAAAGGTGTTTGGGATTTAGGACGTAAGCTGAGCAGGCTGCCGGACTGAGGTCTGAGGCAAGTGGATGGGACTTGCTGAGGTTTTAAGGGTAAGGCTGATCTGCAGGTGATGGGCAGGGCAGGCAGGTGAAGTCTCAGTTCAGGGTTTAGATCCAGAGACCACAGAGAGGTCACTGGTTTCAACGATGGCCTGGTGATGTGGGGAAAAACTATCACGATATCACGATAAATGTCACATTATTATTACTTTCATGTTTAAAGACTCCTGACCCTTCTTTATGGGCAGAGAATGACGACATCAAATCTGTGTTATATCTCTGCACCGTTTTTGCACATATCGTATATATCGTTATAAGCCTTATATCGATATATAGTGAACTTTTGCTTTATTGCTATTGATGGAAATTATATTGCAACATCATTGTATTACCCAGCCCTGGCTTCAACTGTGATCTATGAAAGGTGGGCCGGATCTTTACAGACCCAGAGATCAGCAGTAAGACTCTTAAGAAACAAATATTTGTCTCGCTGGTTCTCGTCTATTTTCACCCTGACGACAGATTGGAAATATAAAGTAATGCGCTCAAAATGTATTTTTTTATGTAATGTCTCAACCTCTATGACACATTTATCTCGTGAAAAAGTTCCTTTCACACGTTCAGCCACACTGAGAGCGCTGCCTGTGTCTTTGTTGCAATGAGGCATTGAGAACATTCATTAGAGAGGGGGTCTTTCAGAAGTGACTGCGTGATGCTTGAATGCCTTTAGCTGAACATAGGGAGAGTACTATCAAGGTCTCTTCAGTGGGTTTTTAGCAGAAACACGTCTCATCATACATTCCAGCCCAAATGCCATTGGCTTTTGAAAAGAATCAGAGCAAGGGAATTCGTATGATAATGTTCTTTCCCTTTAAACTTGACTCACAGATACATCACTGACAAGTAGATTGCCCTAAGTTGGAGAGAATAGTCTCAGCTGTGAAGCAAACGATGGTTCAATACATTTAAGATAAGTACTTTTTTTTTAAAAACCCTTCACCGCCTTTTTCCGCAAACGAGTCTGTTCTAAACTATAATTTTTCATCAGCAGAAGTCATCACACAGGATGCGTACAGTCATTCACTTGTTCACATCACTGGTTTTAATTTGATTCTTTTAAGTTCTTTTGTCCTGTTTCGTCTGTTCACAGAATCACAATCAGAACAACAGCAATGCATCGATTGCAGCTTTTTATTTTGACCTCAGCCGAGGAGGTGCTTTGGTTTGGTTCATCTGTTTGCTTTGCCATAAATGTAGAGACATGTATGGTGACTGTTTTTAAATGCTTTTGTGACATCTTGCCTGTCTGATTCCAGATCCAGATTATAAAGACTGCAAGTCTCTATCTCCATTTATTACAGCTGCTATCTGCAGAATTATGACTCCTGTCTTTCGGGTGCAAATAAGGCATCTATTTGCGTGACTTTGTTGTAGAGCCACACTTGACCACAGATGGAGGTGGTGGGGGCGGATGGACGGGTCAACAAAACTTGTGTAACCTCAGCATGGGGATCTGCCGTCTGCTCCACCAGGCTGCAGCATGCGAGCACATTTCTACTAACATGTATGATAGGGATGGGAAGTGCAACTGAGATTCATCCCAACTCTGTTTAATATTTAGTGCAATATTGTTCTGATTTAAATGTGAACAAACTCGGAACACAGCAGATAATAAAGTTATATGCAGCATGATACATGTCAAATAAAAGTGTTGTCTTTAACTTTATCTCTTATCTTCCATGTCCCCGGCCAAAGGAAACCTCACAGCTCACACAACCCTCCTGTAAAACCACAGCAAGGCGATTTTACACTGCTGTTTTATATCAATTAAACAAATGAGACGTGATATGTTAATCAAAGGGTGAGCTTATCTAACCGATTAAATTGGTCTCACCTTAGTGTGTTTTCAGATGAAACGATTCTCTACGGCCAGAGACAGAACACTTATAGCAGTATAATACCCTTGTTGTTATGCAGTTTCTTTTCCTGATGACACCTTTATTCAGTCCTGCGAACAACCATTAAACTTCATTGTCCTGAGTACATTAAGGATGAATCTCCTACTAGAGCACCACTTCTTATTTGTTATTATTTTATCATTATATTATCATAAGAATAAAATGAACCCAAGAATAAGTAACCACCCACACCCCTCCCACTAAGTGGTATTTTCTATAAGTAATTCCCAGATATTTCCCGACTATACTGTGTGTACGTGGTAAACTGTCGAGTGGCCCATGGGATCACTTAAAATGGTGCATGAGCACAAGGTGTATTGTGCGCCTACAGCAGACAAAGCGATGACCTTACCTTGCTTCAAAGAAAAACATCCTCGGTGTGAAATAACCGTGATGCTCTGGGGCTCAGGAGAAATCTTCATCCTCAGAAGAGACTTTGGCACAGGCAGACCTGCTTTCGGATGAGGCGCGCTGAAGGGCCCACGGGCTGATGAGTCACTTTGAGGCGGATCTGAGGATACGGTTATGGCTGCAGGGGCGGGAGAATTGTCAACCATGTGGTCTTAAACCTGGAGAGCTGCAGGAAGGAGTCTCCCCCTAACCTCCTCACTAATACAAAATCACAGCAAATTCATATTTTTTATTAAACTGCACATTCACGCAGAACACAAGATATTGAATTATTGCAGTTATGCTTTAACACCTGGCGGGATGCAGAGCTCCACAATGAACTCGAGACAAACCAACAGGGCCGCTGACTAAATTCAGGGAATAGTAATCTCTATCCCCACAGATAGTGGAATAAAGATTCTGTCGTAAGTTCAACAGCAGAAAATGAAAGAGTTTCTGTAGGGTCTTATCTTTTTGGGTATGAGAAATTACTTTTTTTTCTCTATCTCAAGAAGACTGTAGAAACCGATGAACTAAATGTGGTTCATAAGGTCTCCTTTAAGCAGAGCCAAAGATTACCTTACTCCATTATACAGTAATTTGAAAGTGAGGTAAAGGTTAATGATGAAAGGGGGGTTGCTGTCTGTGGTCAAAGGTGCCACATAGGCAGACAGAGGATTACTGACGAATGTTTCACGGAAATGACTCGACACTTAGGAAGCTGTTCCAATGATGAGCTAATTAAATTCAGCTTTACTTTCCAGTTTTCCTTTATAGAAATGAGAGGCACGTTATAAATTCCCAATTTTCTGCCGTTTAAGGTGATTATTTGCATTATTCCATTTTTTATTTCATACTTGATCCTCTGTATGGACATCTACAGTGAAAAGTACAATATTGAGAATGTGAACAATACCATGGTTCCAAGCAGGGACAATATTTGCTCTATATTGCATTAAGGAGAGAAACTGTCACAAAAATACTTTTTAAGAATTATAAATATTATTAACTACTTTCAATATATACACATAGACATTTATTATATTAATTCATTCATATACTGTCTGAATTCTGCAGTGTATTAAATAATTCATTGCAAATATACAGTGGATCAACTCAACTTCAAACACAGTGAAATTACAGCAAAAAGATGTCTCTTTGCAAATGAATTCTTCTTGCCTGGTTTATTTTTAATATTGGGTATGTGTTTAAAACAGTTTGGTGTCAACTCCTCTGAGATGCTTAGTGGTCTCATCCAGTTAACGAAATAATCCCTGTGCATTAACTTCATCCTTTTTTGTTAATAGAATCAAATTTTCCAAAATATGTTATATATGTACAGTACATATTAAAGATGAGTAAGATATAAACTAAAAATGAAAGAATGACAAAGCAACATTCAACCCAAGAGGCACAACACACAATGAGAAGATTCTTTGAGCTCTGCCAGGGAAATACATCCGAGAAGTGAGATCTGCCGAACGTTGGTAAAAAGCTCTGTACTTCACTGTGTGCGTGTTTGAGACAGAGAGCAGGGCTCGTGGATTTAATGATGCCAACATGCCCTTTAATGTTAAACAGACACCACTACAAAATGCCAACAATGGAGCCAATGTGTCCCACACTCAATCCACGCCTGGGTTGTTTTGTATTGAATCCAGGCTACTATACTCACACTGCATTTCTCTTTTCACTTACAATTTGTTGCTTGTATTTGTAAATTAAAAAAAATCCGACCAAGTGTGACAGGTCTGTCATCGGTTTATGTTGTGTTCTTCAAAGTACTATTTCCAAGGTCAGTTTGCAAAACACTGCACAGGAAACACTGATGGAGCATCACAATATCTTTCCGTGAACCTTTCTTCTTCCTTGGTTGTGAACAATGTTTTGAAGTAACTTTAATTACTCTTCTTATTTATATGGTTTGAAAAAGCCTGTAGCTATGTAACCATGCAGAAACACTTCTAACTTTTGCTTCATAACCCAAACACTTGGTCCAACGTCTTCAACAATTAGATGTTTAATGTTTTTGTTTGTATCTTGTGAATGAACTCTTAAACCCTCGTTGTGTTGTGCGTCACAGATTATTCTTAATTCACACAACTTTATACCACTTAGGAATAACTATATTACATTAGACAATCTTAGCTTGTGGCAATGCAAGCACATTAGGTGAATAAATTTCCCCAGTGGACTGGACATTATTATGTGTAGGCATGTGCACGATATAGCTTGCTTCAGCAAATGCCTCATGCTCAGTAGCAAATTAAATTAAAATGACCAATAGGGATTACAGAATAGTATGAGCCAAGTTAAAATAAATTTGATGGTAGCACTAATGAGAATAGAGCATGTATCAGATTTTGATTAACATTTCATTTGCATTCAATGACACGGATCATAAAAACATGACAACACTTGTGCTTTAATGAAGGGGTTAAAAGGTTGTTTAAATAGATCAATTTAAATAGACGTAAAAATAAACTAATTAAAATGTTTCAATAAATGAAACAAATAAATTCAAGTATAACATTCCAGACCAGATGTGGGGATCAAAACTTAAATTAGAATCTATGATGACAGTAGGTTTTTAGCATGGAGCCTTGGACTGAGTGCCTGTGACTTAATTAAGAGGTCAGATTCTCTCTCTGTTCCTCTGTTCCAATGATGAAAAATAGATTACAGTGAAATACACTTGTGGGCATCATCAATGGGGCTGAGAGACAGCATATCCTCACTATAACTCTGAAACATGATTCCATGTCTCTTGATGCTACGGCCATGGTGCAGCATGTAGGCTGAAAAGAATGGGACCTAATATTGAGCCTTGTGGTACACCACATATGACTTGTCTGATTTACCTTTAGCCTCAGCGTACCCTCAGGTTCGGCTTTTAACGTTATTGCAATTAAAAGGCTGAAACACCTGAGGACGCCAAGGTACAATTGAAGATTATTACTATTATTTTCATTATAACAACCAGACAGAGCTCAAATGTGATGTTACACAACTATTCCTGGTCTCTCTCCCCGAACCCCCCTCTCTGTTCTCTCCCCATTTTCTCCTCTCAACCCAAGAGGCAGATGAGTCTGGCTCTACTAGAGGTTCCTTTCAGTTAATGAGGGAGTTATTTCTCTCCAGAGTCCCCAAAGTGCTGATCATTGTGGGAAGTGTTTGCCTTCTCTGTAATTTTTAAGGTCTTGATTGAATACATTTCATTTTATTTTATTCATCTTTTTTGACATAAATTTAATGACGCACTTTGTAACCTTGTTTGGATAAGTGCTATACAAACTAATAAAGTCAAGTAATTTGTTACTTCTTTTAGGAGTCTTCATTGAGATAGTTATGTAGCCTGTCTATTGTGGTGGAATATCTCAAATTGCACTCAAGAAGAGAAGAACAAGGATTGAAAATTTTGTTTAAAGTTTGGATTTGAATGCCGCCCAAAACCTTTACCAAGGCTGTTGCTATGCACATATTGTTTTTGTGGCCTATTTTATTATTTTATGCAACAGTTTTTTGCTAATGCAGAAAAAGTGTGATAAAATGTGGCTCTCCCCTAACTTATATATCTCATCTTGTATGTTGTTTGCAGCTAAGTGCTATTGTTTTAAGGGTTAGACTCTTAAAATAAAAACTCTATTCACAAGGCATTGCTCAAGATTTATATAGCCTAATCAAACAGAAACTCAGAGCTGTGTGTGTAGCCATGTTGACAGTTTGTGACATATTCAGCACATGAGTGAACACAGAGGGTTATGCTGTAAAAAAAGGCTGCAGACGCGACGGTTGTTTTGATTTTATTTTCCCGATGATGACAATTTATTACAATTGGAGTGAAATAATGAATACAAATGCACCAAAGCTGCTGAACATTGTGTTGCTTGAAACACACGTCTTATTGCTCCCATGCAGTGAAAATTGGTACTAACCAGGGTGACTATGGCTGTTATCATGTGTAACAACAGTTACATTTTATACAGGATTTGCCCCTGAAAAGGGCTTGAATGCTTTACATTGAATAAAGGTTAATTCAACGCACACCCCTCAAGCAGATTGATGATTCAACGGTAATGCCTACCTTATGTTAGAATAGTAAATAAAGAATTCTTTTTTTGTGGTGATTATATGTTTTTTCCCAAAGTAATTTGGCACCATATCATTAGGGGTAATTAACAACAACAAAGCAAGCAAAGAAGCGAACTGCTTGCAATGCAGATGTATGATTTTCTTGTTTTGCTCTTCATGTGAGCTATCTCCACCTGCAGGAAGCTACTAACAACCATAGCATTACCACAGTGCCAAAGCCCACGTCCACACGTATAAAGACACACAAAACGGCATCTGTGAGGGATCAAGTTCATGAGACCGGCTCCAGATAAAAACGAGAAGATTTACAGATGAAAACTGAAACTATATATAGACCAAATGCAATAAATGGCAGGGCGAAGGTAAAACTGTGATCAGATGAAATTTACAAAATGACAGTGCAGTCTTTACTGGCAGGTAGCGTAGGTGTGTGCTGGGTAGCCAGTAATGTGCAGCTGTCGGCACCGCTGAGCCATATCGGGGTTAAACAAAACCACCACTGAGCTCTCAATGACGCTATGCCAACTACCCCAGAAAATAGCCAATTGTGTCTCTCGGTCTCTTTCCATTCCCAACTCTCTCTCTCTCTCTCTCACACACACACACACACACACACACACACACACACACACACACTGAAAACACAAACACACGTTCAGCTACAAAGCCGTAATTTTTGAAAAAGGAGGGTCATATGAACCAATCTATTCACAGCTGTCCAACACCATGAAAAGACCTTCGCTGGTTAGAGAAATTGGTCTTCCCTCTGCTGCTTCTCAGTTGTTTTGACTGTCCAAAAGCAATACACATCTTATTTGACGAACACAAAGCCGCCTCGTACTTACAGTTTGACATGTACCGTTTGTCTGACTTGTACAATTAACAAAATATCAGTTGCGTAAATAAAATGAATGGCAAATGGAAAAAAAAGAGGAAATGAATGGCTTTTCATTTCCTCTTTCAAAGCTGCCTGGTGTGTGCATAGGCCGCAGTGCAGTTCTGGAAACGACATTGTCTTCTGTGCATGTGACGCTGGACCTACAGGCACATTTTCACAGCTAATAAATGTCTTTTTCAAATCATTTCACAAAATCATAATGTTAATGACCCTTATTTGACTCCATAGAAAAATACACCTACTTGTCTGCCTTGCCATTTGTCAGCCTTGTTAAAATTTGAACAGAACCTGGGCAAAGTGAGTGGATAATACAGGTTTTTTCGTTGTTGCCACCTTTTGTCATGTGGTTTTTCAACTGCAGTTGAATGCAGCCCCGTGGTGCCATAGAAAATTTCCAGCGAGTTTTGATGTTTCCCACTTTGCCTAGTTTCTGGGAAACATGTTTTTCAGTGAGCAGAGCCAACAGCTGCTGTATTCGTATTTGCAAGTGTAAAAAACATCATTGACTTTTATCACATTAAAAACACAAATACTGTAACCATCCATTTTCATTTATGTGTTACCATATTTTGAATCATATAACATGGGATCCAACCATCCATTACCTAGACCGCTTGTCCATCAAGAGTCACAGGGGAGTTTGAGCCTATCCCAGCTGACATTGACCCTGGAAAGGTCCCCACTCCAACATGGTGATAATATGATGTGAATTTTTCAGCTCTTAACTCTTGCTTTTGTCATTTGACGTGTGTTTAAGGAGCAGAGGGAGAGGGTGAGAATAAACTTAAATCTTGTTGGGTTTGCTACCGTGAAAAACGTTCATGTTTTTCAATGTCAGATCCAGTAACGTCAAAAGAAATAAAGAAGCTCTCTCATTTTTTTGGTTTTTTTGTCAGGGTCAAGTCAGACTCACAAGTACTGAGAGTTCTGTTCTGCTCTTCCCTCATGTGTGATGAGGAGATTTGTGAGGGAAGATAGGATTGGGTCGAATATTCAAGACATATTTACCTCGGCCAAGGAGGTTGTGATTTCACCCCTCTCCATTTGTTTGGTGATTTGTAGAGCGTGACCATGCATAAACTTCAGGACAGAAGAAAGTTGGTGGCTGGATGTGGTATGGGTTAGGGAAGAACCGCTTAAATTCTGGTGTGGATCCGGATCAGGGAGACGACCTCAGATTTTTTTTCAGGGCAACATTTTTTCGTTGATTTCACAGAAAATAATTCATGGATCTTGGTAGTGTGCAATTTGGTGCAGAGACAAGTAAGGATGAAGTGAATCTAGATGTGGTTTAATAAGGGGACTGTTGGGCTCGGTGGGGGTATGCACACCACTGAGCGTCAGTCGAGTTTGTCAAGGGATTTCAATTTCTGGTTGTAATTAAAAATTGGCCTTCAGAAATATCATATTACAACAGCCTGTAGGCCTGGTCTTAGTAGGAGGTGGGGGACCTCTGCATGCATTGAAACTCTGTGAGTTATTCTGTATGTTTTCATCTTCCTTGGTAGCAAATAATATTAGAAATGGGGGGTTGGGTGGTTGAACATTGATCCATAGTCCATTTTTCATCATTTCTCTTTAGTAGCTAAGCTGCTGCAACCTGCTGCCGAGCTCTCCACTTCTCCTCACAAAGACAAGAGAGACGATACATTTTCATCATGCAGTTGCAGTCGTAGTCAATTCAAAGATCACCAGCTTCGTGTCTGCATTTCACAGACACACTCATCAATCCCTGCCACTCGAAAGCCTCGTCTCTGGACACGGTTATGTTTAAAGATGAAACACACGGAACAACTGCTTTTTTACCGAGACACTGCTGTGTGTTTTCTGCTCATCTATCTGCTTCCCTGCAGCCCGAGAAACAAACCTGCAACATGACAGACTGAATTATCCAAATTCAGCACCTTAAGTCCCTAAATACGGAAGGCAGCCTGTCTGCCTACAAGCATGCATGTGAATTATCACCTGTCATAGAAGTGACCCACACTTCTACAGCAGCAATGGAAAGTAATTTGGAAACAGCACACTTTGACAAATTAATCAACACGCTCCCTCATGACAGAGACTTTGCCGACTTTAGTTTATGTGCCTGGGGCTAATACTAAATGACAGTCCCTGCTCATTATCTGTTTCCAGCTCACTTTCTACTGCAGGTTTTTCTCTTCCAGGATGATTCCTGCCCGGATGGGAGAAGGTTGGAATCCACAATGGCTTTAAAATAAAAGAAGATAGAAAAAAAAAACGTAGAATGTATTTTAGCTAAAAGTGAAGCCGGTATAATGAGGTGTCATTTCATAGTTTGTGTTACGTAAGGAATTAAGACATGGCTTTTCATTTTAATCAAATCACCTGAGGGTTTCCATAACAAAGGTTCCAGCATATTTGGCATCAGCAGAAGGATAATCACTGGATTAAATGCAGGTTAGAGGTTGGAAACTCTACAGTTTAAACATTAGTATGAATGGAAATAATATTACTAATAAAAGCAGCTTAATCTGATTGTTTTGAAAACACACAGTTTTCAATTTCGGTGCACAAGCCTGAAAAGAATGTGCCCAAAATAAAAAATGATATTGCTATCTGGATGTGCAACAATTAAGAACCAACTCACCAACCATTCCTATGGAAGGTACATTTTAACTTACAATAGTAAATTATCTTTCTAACAAAAGTCAAAATGAGGATCAGATGAACCTTGAATTTATTTATTGACTCATTTTATATTTTTTTAAATGGAATGTAAGACCTGCATCAGTACCTTTAAAGTCATTATCAAGAGCCTGTTCTCTGTGTCTCCAGCTGTTGAAGTGCTATAGGATCCTAAAAGTAATTTGCACAGAGAGATTGAGATGTAGAAATTTCTAGTGATTTGTTTAAAACTGTAGTTTTGTAGTTAAACCTCAATTCTTTACTTAATTATCAGCTTCAGTCAGTCAATAATACATTTTCACATATCATAGTTGGGAAAAAGTTACATTAGTAACATAAATAAATAAGAATAATAAAACTATATTCCTCCATATGAGAACAATTATTTAAGAGGCTTTGCAGAAGCTCTGCAAAAAAACAAGCAATTTAATTTCCACTTTCATCCACAAGGAAATCGGCACAAGGGATCGCACAGGAAGCAGTGACTTTGAGCTTGCACAGCTTGCACAAAAACGCTGTATCCCCTTTAGTTACAGGACAGACTTTGCAACCATGCGGTCACCCTGACACGGCGCACACACTCTCAGGCCATGCATTTCATTCCGTTGAGTCCAAGCGTGTGCACTGTGGGTGTATTGTCTCAATGTCATTCTCAAAACAGAGCTGTAAAATGTCCCAAATAATGAAATAGAAGTAGATGCTGCCCTGTACAATCATTACGTTAATAGATATAGAGACAACACACTCCTGGTGCTCATGACAGACCTGAATACAACCTTGTAAAAGAATATAACCAAGAACAGAGTGACCTGGATATGTCTTCAGATATAAACACAACAGGCCTTTTGTGGTGATACAGTCTATTGGTCCAGAGGCTGAGCCCCCTTCACTTGAGCAACTATGAACTCAGGCACAGTTCGAAGTTTGTTTTCATTGTGCGTTGTGCCGTTAATGCTACAACAACCTTTTTCATCAACATTAATCAAGACAGGGGTAATGCTAGCAATATGAATATTAAGATGACACGTTGCTTATATGAGTCAGAGACTTGGAGCGGTTTCAGATTTCAGGCTGAAATATGAGCAGACACGATTTATTTCTGATACAAGAAAGAGGTCATAGTGACTGAGAATGTGTCCCACTTGCTACCAGCGGGAACTGAAAGTGAGGAGGTGGGGGCAGGGAGACGACCCTGATTATGGACTCGCTTACATTCCATTGTCTTATAATGGAAAAATCTCTATAAATAGGTGTCACCTATTGTGCGTCAAGATACTGTTAAGGTGACTTGTTCCTGTTTTTATTTTATTGGAGAAGTGAAACAGATATGCTGCTTTTAGTTTTCACGGACAAAATAAAAATCCCTTTGTGTGTGCATGAACATGTGTATATTGGACCATTTGAGCACAAAATGTTGTGCCTGCTGTCAAGCTGAGTTGTATAGTGAAAGCAAAGGCTTGTGTAAGGAACATGAAGATTGTGTCATTATTCTGTAGCATCTTTAACATTTACTTCATAATAAAAAGTTAGGGCAAAAAAGCTTATACGTCTATTGTCACTTTAACCGTCTCTATTCAGCCTGAAATGCAAGATAAATCCCATTCACTTCAATAAATGTTCCTTCATAAATGGATATAAAAGTAATAAAAAGAGATAACTGTTATTTTCTACCATTTCATTTAAAGTAAGACTTCTGGGGCTTGTTATTTGAGCTTGTTCTTTCGTTTATGTTCAGATTATCAATTTATTTATTAAATTAGTAAAGAGAAAATCGACATTCACTTGCATAAAGACAAAGTTTTAACATTTGATTTAAGTCAATTTACTAAATTTTAGTTTATTGTTTTATATATATTATATCTGTTTTCTGCACTGTCTTCTCGTGAATTATTGCATTTTTTTTTACCTTGAAAGAGGCTCATGCTTCATGGAATGATGATTATGAATGCGTGGAAGAAAAACACAAACTGAATCGATATAAATAAGTTTACAGCTGCTGTATGGATGATGCACTTTAGTCAGGGTCACTGCCAGCGTTCACCCAAGCCGCCTCCTCTGTTAAGACAAAAATAATTTAAATACACTGTATATGTATATATATATATATGTATATAGTTGCACAATAGAAGAAATATTTTGGAAATATCCACTTCATGACTGTAATTACGACAAAAAACACACCATCTTGTTTTACTGCGACTCGGCTGTGTATGAAAACTAACATTGTCAACACTAAGTGATGTGTTTTGACTGGTGTGAATGAATAGATACTTTTGAAAATGATGGCTGAATAATTAGTCATAATTAAGTATGCTAACAAGTGCTGATTTATTAACTGATTTTTTCAACACTGGCTTCATCAGTGTTCACTGCATGACAAGCTTTACTTTAACGATGTGTCCGTCCCAATCAGTATCAAACCATTCCTGTAATGAAAAAAAAAAAGTCAATTATAAACCTTTCACTGTTCCATGCTCTATCGACGCCACTTCTTTGACTTATAAAATTCAGCATTCAGTATCATCATAAAGCAGTAATACAAGGGACGCCCTTTACAGTGACCCCCGGGCATGGTACTTCTAGTTGTACTTTGCTTAAGTGATCTTCATAAAAATGAATCACATGCGAAAGGAATATTTTCAATCCGTAGAAACCACATTAGGTAAACTTACAAAACTTCTTATTTACTACTGTAAAACTTCACTATAACAAAAACTATACCTTATAAATACTATAAAAATGGAGCAAAGTGTCATACATGCACAGTTTGGTCCTTGTACCATTCTGACAAGCAATAGATGGCAAAAATGATCCTGACCGGTGGGGCTCTAAAGTTCAAGTTCATTCTCTTTATTGTCATTTCATGTATAAAGTAGCAAAGCACCCAGGCCTTATGTTGCAATTTAAAGAAATCCGCCCCTTTGCCTTGCTCTTCACCAAAATCTAAAGGGTTTTGTTTTGTGCCCCATGTCCCATCAACTCCGACCAGTTGTTTTTGCATAATCCTACAAACCAACAAACCATCAAATGGACAGAGGTGAAAAGATAAACTCCTTTGCAGAGTTCAAAATACAGCTGAGCACTAGAAGCCCACACAAAGGGATACAAATAAAGGTCCAGTCTCTGGGATGTTTGCGATTTATTGGCAGAAATAGAATTTAAGATTCATAAATATTATTTCTTGGTGTGTCATCACCTGAAACTAAGAATAGCTGTGTTTTTGGTACCGTTGAATGAGCCCTTTATGGAAGCAGGTTCTCTTCCATGAAGGCCACCATGTTTCTACAGTGGCCAATAATTGGCAGATCAAACAGTGGCTGTAGAGAGAGATTTTTGTATTTTTTTGTTGAATGAAGGTCATTGTAGGTTTTTCTACATGTTTGGAACGGGAGGGTGAGGCAGGATTGGTTGCAATATGATACTTCACCACTAAATGCCAACAAATGCTATTCACACTGAACCTTTAAAGCAACATGATGATGATGATGATGATGATGATGATGATGATGATGATGATGATGAAAGTTTACACATCTTCCGCTGCAAACTAAAAACACACCTTTTCCGACTATACCTTGAATAACATTTTTAAACTAACAATTTAGTAGCACTTAAATGGCACTTACTTATAGCACTTTGTAGTTTAGATTTTTTTAAGAAATTGTACTTTCTCGATTCTTGTTGTTCTGGGTTTGTACCCTCATGGTTGAATGCACTTATTGTAAGTCGCTTTGGATAAAAGCGTCAGCTAAATGAAATGTAATAATGTAATGATGATGATGATGATGATGATGATGATGATGATGCTTTCATTCCCACTCCCCACCCCGAACACCTATTCTTGCTCTATGTAACTGTGGTGAGCAGGTGCGATCTCTTGTAAGAAGTGTGTAACCACACTTGTTTTTTCTCTTTGTGAACATCACTTCATCACTTGGACAAGCAGTCCAACAGCTTTAATTACGACACGTGGCTGCAGGGGGCACTGCTGCTCAGTAAAGGTGATATAGTGTTGCTTTAACTAAGTACCTTCATTATACAGAGGAACAATGAGAGGCACATAAACCTTTCATCATGTTGATAAACATTTTATCAACATGATTAAATGTTGATATGTGTGATGGAGCCAGATGGCATATTGTTTTATAACACAAGAGGTGAGAAAACAAACCCCTGCACTCACGATGCCGAGCATGTGAGCTGGTTCAAGGAAGAGGAATGTGAAAGAAATGAACATCATCCAGGGGACAATATGAACTACAAGATAAATTCCACTTAGTTCACTTGACACCATCGCAGGGCAGTGATATCATATAGGAAATCCATTTCCTGTAAGCTCTGAGCAGCATCGTATACGGATGTCCGGATTAATCTGTTTGTTGGCCCAGGGGCAAAAATTTTGATTTAGAGCCACCAATGCGAAGTGAATGTCTTCAGCTGGGTGAATATTTAAGTACACTGAGATGACAACTTCATTATATGCACAGAGAGCTGGCAAGCTACTTTTTTATTTCTGTACATATTTATCACAAAACCTCGATTTTCTTCTGTAAATATGATCCTTTATAGCAACTTCCACATCTGTGTGTAGGCGTATGCAGCATTTTTTTTTCATGTGTTTACCGAAGGTCTTTATATGACAACAGGATGGCAAGCTCATGAAAGTGCCTCCCTCCATACAGACATGGCATTCAAACTACTGTGTATGACTATTGTTACTCTGTGTTCTCATCATATATTGTGAAAATGTGTTAAGGACAGAAATGTTTGCTCCTGCATCAGAGGATGTTTATTAGTGTCACTGCAGCGAGACTGAACACTAAGATGTACGGCAATTTAAATGAGGACAGTGAGATTTAACTCTGTAGTGGCGTTTGCTCAGAAACAATAGAAGGCAGTCACAGGTGTACGTGGACACGTATCTTGTTTTTGTGTGGTGTCTTTTGTTCTATATCCGTAAATAACTGAGACCACCTTGTGTTTGAAGTCAGACACATGCGAACATTTGAATCAGCGGTAAGCCATACAGTTGTACTTCCGGATGCAGTCTCCCTCAGTAGCTAATTAAAAAGACATCTTTTTGATCTCATAATAGCCGTGCTGCCAGGGTAAACAAGCAAGTGACAATGACACAATAATGGATTTTTGCATTTCAAGAGAGAATAAAACTTTAATACTGGCCTATTTTTAGCGGTTCTGTTTAGCAACATAGCTGTGTATGATGTTTATTTAAAATTTACCGTAGGCTAATGACAAAGACCTCATGTGCCAAACTCCACTTGATCTATTCCGATGTATTGTTGTTTTCATCACTGGTCCCAAATATTGAGAAAGAAATGTTTAGGACACTTAAGAACGACTCTGTGTCTGCTCTCAGACCAATGCCACAGATCATCATGCTTTGATCTATGGCTTTGATATCATATCATACGTCGTTTGTTGTGATGAGTGACGTTTCTTTTTTTTCAATTTGTTTGTAAGAAATTCGTTGTTAAATAAAGTACGGTAAAAAAAAGAAAAAGAGAGCCAACATAGTTTGCGGACGTTGTGATTGGTTAGTTTACGTCCGTAACCATGGAGACACATCCTGCGTCAGTGTAACGCAGCTCCTTCACTTACTCTCGTGTTACTACAATGATTATAAGACGCGTAGCTTTTGTTGTGATAGTTTAACAAGATTTCACACGTGGGTAAAACACGCGTCGTTTTACTCCTGTGGCTTTCGCGTGACGTCAGGTAAAAATGTTCAGGAGCAACTATCAGGTAAGTTGAATTCTTCCTCCATTCTTTAAGAACAACACTCTGTGAATAACGTGATCTCCGTGGGCTTGCGCGAGCTTCCGCCCTGTGTGACATTAGCTGCGGGCTAACAACAACACCTGTGTGCTGCCCGCAGGGTGGAGCCGTGGTGGAGGTGTTCAGCGGACAGGGTAAGGACCCCGTGGCCAAATGGAAACTAAGCGGGGGGTCGTCGGCCATACGGAAGGTGAGTCTGCGGGGCTGCGTTCCGACATGGCGGTTAAACACAATCTATATCATCGGGAACTTTACCCGCACATGTGCCCCGCGAGTTGAGCCAAGCGCCACAGGGCCCAGAGATGTTCTCTTAACACAGTCCAGTGAGCTAATCATCACACGGTATAGATACTGAGGAGCTGGGTTATCATCCCTGCATGAAACCGTGCATTGGAAATGGAAGATAATACAATATGCTAGAGAGAAGCAGGTCTATTGTTTTACATTTGCTTTGCAGCTTTACAGGTGCCCATTGTAGCCCCCCCCTGGACAGCTCCAGTACATAGTCACAGCCCTACATGATGTGTTTACTTAGATGTCCACAATTACATTTTCCGGATGCTATTGTCAGAACTCACTGGTGTCATTGTAAACTACAACAATATAATTTCACTGAAGAAAAACATTAGAACCCCAGAACATTATGTATATATGTTCAAAGCCCTTGCATCTATCTATCTATCTATCTATCTATCTATCTATCTATCTATCTATCTATCTCTCTCTCTCCATATCTATCTATCTCTCTCTCTCCATATCTATCTATCTATCTATCTATCTATCTATCTATCTACATATCTACATATCTATCTATCTATCTATCTATCTATCTATCTATCTATCTATCTCTCTCTCTCCATATCTATCCATATATCTCTATCTATCTATCTATCTATCTATCTATCTATCTATCTATCTATCTATCTATCTATCTATCTACATATATATCTTTCTATCTATCTACATATCTATCTATCTATCGCTCTATCTATCTATCTCTCTCTCTTTCTCTCTCTCTTTCTCTCTATCTATCTTTGTGCGTGCGTGGTTGTGCTGTGATTTTTGTTTGACAAAAGCAAGCATTTGCAGTCAGTGACAGCAGTCACACTGCAGGTAGATAATACTCTGGACTTAGACATAGCAAGGCCTCCTCTGTTATTTCCTCCCGCAGGAGTATAATAAAGAAGTCAAAGGATTTGTTTACTGTCTGGAGGGAAGCAGCCAGACCGTCAAGATGCAAATGCCAGAGAATGGGAAAACGTCTCGTAAGTCAACACCATGCTTGCACTCATTTATAAAGTTTGTTTTCCTTATTCCCACTTAAAAGTAATTCACTGCTTTGCCCATTTTTCTTTTCTAAGTTGGGCTCCTCCAGAGATTCTTGGTCCTTCAAGTGAATATTCCTCAGGGCAAAGATTTTTCCGTTGAGATAGTGTAAGTACAGCATTTAGTACTTAGGAAAAAAAACGTACACATGACTGACTGCTCACCTTGAACAACCTTTGCGGGAGAATGAACAGATGTGGATTTCAATAGGTCTTTAACTTTGTGGCTGATAAATGGAGTTAGATAATCACATAAGGTTTTTCCTTACTGAAGTGTTTAAGAGAATATATATTGTTACATACAGTAAATCATAGATAATAACGATCCCAATTATGATTCACAGGGAATTCCCATCAGTCCACTGAAAGAAAAAACATTTAAAGACTTAAAAAAAAAAAGCCAATTTAGACCTAGTGTGAAACCCCTTGAGCCACCTGAACTATTGAAAGCATCTTTTGTGCAATGACTGTTATGTAATGGCTTAAATAACGATTTATCACCAAGAGCTTGTTAAACCATTTGCTACAAAGAAGGCTTTTATCTTGCCAACCAGGGTAAATTCTACAAGGTTATATATAAAAGAACGAGCCGAATTTGTAAAGTGTAGTGTAATGTGTGGATGTAAAGTGCTGTTTGTTCATTTTTCATGGACACATTTAGCCAGTGGTGATTGTATAATCTACTTCAGTGAGCTTTAGTTAATTCTGCATTTAGCCAGTGGAAGAAGAATGCCACTTTGTGAGATATGAATGTCCTTAAAATCAATGAAACAATTCATGCAATCAAGGCTGTTCGGGAATATATCTTTAAACCCTTCAGTAAGAGTTGTGCTTAAAACGCCTTTGTGAATTCACCTCGTGGTCACATTCTAATTGTTAAAGGCTCTGACTGTGGTATTCATCAACCTACTCATTGAAACCGTACAGAACATCAACTCAAGAGGACACACTTTCAAATGTTGAATTCATTTCATAGCATAAGGTTATCCATTATTGTTTTGTGAAAGCAATGTAATTTTTCCATTTGAGTTTTGTATAGCTCCAGGTGAATGTGAGAAAACCTTTAAGCCGTCACTTTACATTGTGGCTTTCTCTGGTCACGGCTTCTCTGCGACACCACTGACACTGGCGATAATTTATGTTCGGATCTGTTGATATTCACAGAATAACTGATTCAGAGCACATGAAAGGAAGACTCCACTTATCTACCGTGCATAAAGAGTTGACTGCCACTCTTTTGCATGCAAGGATACCTTTTGTTGGATTGAAGCGGGGTATTGTGAGTATCTAACTCGTCCTTTCTGTATTAATTTAGTATTTTCAGATTCACGTTTATCCGTGAGCGTTTTGATCGCTGACGTTTGCCGGTATTTCATTTTTAGTCTTGAGCTGTATCTCTAAAGGTGCGTTTTAACTCAAACAATCTCATTGTCTCTGTTGTCTCAGTGGTCTACTTTGTGCATCGACCTTGTGTCATTCACTGCTGAACTGTTCAAGGGATTTTTGACACTGGATGGCATCACTTTGTTTGCTACCTGTAAAGTCCGCAGAATCTTCACAATGAAAACTGGGCCCGCAGGAATGTCAGATGAAGGTAATGAATGATTCAGCTTCAGATAAAGTCCCCACCAAGAGGACTTACTGAAGAGTTGTCATTGAAGACTTTACTTTAAAGGTTCACTGTGTCAGATTTAGGTGAAAGGGATCTATTGGCACAAAATACAAAATAAAAATGTTCCTTTACCCTACAATGGCCCGTTTATAATTAAATACTCATCGGGAGCGGGTCCTCTCTACGGAGAGCCGCCAATTTTTTTACAGTAGCCCAGACTGGACAAACCAAACACCTTTTGGGTTTTTATGACAACTGAAGGCTACCACAGGTTCTCTGTCATGTTTGGAAGGGGAGGGTGAGGTGAGGGGTGTTCAGCTGCAACATGCAGCATCACCACTAGATGTCACTACATTCTACACACTGAACCTTTAAATAGCTTTGTTGTGAGTTTATATGAAATTGTGTGTGGAGAAACAGATACTGTGAGAAGCTCAGTGGTGTTACTGTATGTGTTTAACTCTGATGTAGCCCAGCACTGCTAACAAACAGCTCTGGTTACTCGCTGAACATCTAGTCTACAGCTTGTCATTTGTCAGTCAATCACAGTGGGACTTTCTATGCCTCTGCGCCGGCGACAGCCAGTGGCCGGAGGCATCATGTTTTCGGGGTTGTCCCTCCGTGCGTCTCATTCTTGTGAACATGATATCTTAGAAAAGGCTCCAAATTTGGCACAAATGTTCAGGTAGACTCACAGATTAACTGATGAGATTTGGGTCATCAAAGGTCAAAAGTTAAGCTCACGGTGGTTTAACAAAACATGCTTTTGCCTCTTGAACATGTAATCTTAAGTCTGCCTTCGACCAGTTATTACTTGGACTCAAAGATTAATTGAATAAATTTCAGTGGTCAAAGGTCACAGTGAACTAATATGAAAAACAAAGTATGATGCCTGAAACTCCACTGTTTGCTGGAGGCATACAACCACTGGGCTGTAACTCTAGTGTTATTTGATGTCATAATAAATAGTTTTAGCTTTACTGTATGATAACGATTAATCCAATGATTGTTTTCCTTTCCTAGTTATGTTTCTTAGTGGAACTGGTCTCATGGACTCGATTCCACGCAGCTGCCAGTTCCCACCAGATGTAAACCACGTAACCCAGATGCTGAACATGAAGAACATGCAGAAGTCAGATATGGGGACTGTTCTTGGGAACTCTGAATGTGGTAGGTCAAATAAAAAGGCAAGGATTTTGAATTGATCAGTAGATAAATAGAATAAAGCAAATAACTTGGATTATGTCAGAAATTGGACCCGTACTTATGCTTTCTTCTGGTACAGAGCTGTTTATAATGGTTTAGTCAGGAGGAATCTTATTTCTGCAGAATATATAAATTTTCAGTGTGATTTGGTGCTGTGGTAACTGTATGGAGAAAGCCCTTAACGGTTTAAAAATGACAAAGTCCTCTTTCACAAAGTAAGTTCTGTGAAGAAATGGCATTTTCTGCGTTGAATGTAGAAAACCTTCATCGGGTCTGCACTGAGCCCTGACCCCAACAACACATTTAGGATGAATTGGAATTCAGCCAGGCGATAAATCCAACATCAGGGCTCAGCTCACCAATTCTCCTGTGGCAGTCCGTTTCCAGAATGTCATGGGAAGCTTTCCCAAACGATTCAAGTGTAATGTTCAGAAAATCCACATAGTTTGTTCATGTGTCCGCATACTTTTGGCTGTTTAGTGTGTCCTTATTAATGCATCACAGCAGGTTCAGTATCAGCCACAATCCCCCCCCATGCCACAGTATTTGAGAGGCTTTGTAGTGCAGAGATGGCTTCACGTAGAATAATTGTTTTTCTCCAAATAGTCTATGATGATAATCGATTAGTTTTCCCCTGTATGAAATTCTCGTGGTCTTCACTTTTGTGTTCATTTGTACCTCACCTGTTGTCAGAGAGCCGCAATTATCCCCTCATATGAAAAGGCATGCACCAGTAATCTACTCCTGCCGCCTCTCTGGCCTTTTTTATCAGCGCATATTTATTGGTTCTGACAGCTGTCTCAGTCCTGTTGAGTCAATGAACAATGCCCATAGAGATCAGTAAGCACAAGCCAAAAAAAAAAAGCTTTTCATAATTAGCATCTACATTATAAGCATAATATTTCAAATCACAATTAAAATGATTGCTATCAAAGTGGGCATCCAATTTAACTGCGACAAATGTTGCTCGGGAATCTTGTCTCTTCATTTTTCAGTCTCTAAGAAACTGCTAAAAGTAAAATACTGTTTTTTTTTCACAAGAAAAACACCATTACATTTAATATGTTATGTTATTCTCAAGGTCAGTGCATTTTCACATATTCTAAACTTCTCTCTCTTTCTCTTATTTTTTGACATCTCATTTTATTATCACTGTCACCACAGTCTTTTCTAGGCTTTTAAAGCCAACTGAATTGCACTTGCTCCTAAACCAGGGTCATTTTCGGTGTTCAGTTCCATTGTCGAATCTGCTGCATCAAACAAGTGCGACCTCTCTAAACACCTCCAGCACATTCAGCTTTGCCTGCGTTGTGTTTTTGGATTTTGGTGTGTTTTGTGGACCAGAAGTGTGTGATGGCTCTGCTCTTTGTTAAAGATCAGACAGAAAGTGTGTTGTCTTTTTATTTATTTTTTGCCGGGTGGCACCAGCGGACTTGTCCTAATGAGCCCTGGCACAGATTCAGCAGGGTCAGGTCATGGCTACTGTCATGGCTCCCACTGCAACCCATTATTTTCACACAATGATATGAAACACAATGATAGATTAAAAGTAAAAATGTCGACGCAATCAGCTCAGCAGCAGCAGTCTAGTTAATGTTTAACCATTTATTTTCTCTGTGTGTAAACTACATGTTTTAATGAACAGGCTCTGACTCAAAGTTGTTCTGCTGCAGGCTGCAGAGTTGTGTTAAACATTATAACACTGATCTGACACATGCAGTTGACTGGGCTTGAGATAAGCAAGAGATTTTAGTAGTTTTGTGGGGTTATGTTCGCTGTATATTGTATCAGTATATCTCTCATCTTACTCCAGTGCATATATGTGTAAAAGCCAGGCTGTTAATATTAATAAAAAAAAGACTTTGAAAGGGCATTGGTTAGTGTGAAGGCGGCTTCTCACTGAACATAAAAACACAGGCCTGAACTGACCCGCAGCTTAAATCTTTCATATATGTGAACTATGTCACTTCTGCGAATTCCAAGCATAACTTTTGGCAGTTGCTGTGGTTACATGATAATTGTTATGACTGACAATAGACAGAGGAAACTGCTCAACCATAAATCGAGTCATAATCAAAGCAAATCTTACCTTATCTTATTAAAACCAGAGCGCAATAATGGTAAAAGAATAATGGGAAATTTATATGCAGGTTCTGATCAGACAGGCACTGCGAGATCAACCAGTCATCAACCAACCAGGCCCCAGGGTGTTTTACGCACAGCCTCGGGCTCCAGGCCTTCAGCACGGCTGCCTAAAACTGGGAAGAAAAGCAGCGCAGCCCCGGGCGGAATGAATAGAAGTGAAGTCTTTATCTCCAATACGGTAATTGCACAACTCCCATAATGATATATATGCCGCTAAATTATTTGGGCCGTTATGTCGTATATTACTGAGAGCACAGAGAAGAATATGTTGTGTTCGACTTTTTTTTTTTTTTTTTTTCCTGCAGGCATCCCCGTCCGGTGGAATAAACCAAAAGGTTTTTACAGAAGGTCAGAGCATTGCCAGCCTGAGCGACAACTTATCACACGGAGAACCTAACCCCACTCTGCACGAGGGTAAATCAATCCCCTTTTATCACAATGCATTCATTTTCTGTGTGTAGATTTTCATACTGGACCCAATGAATAGCAGCTGACATGGAATCAGGCAATAGAAGGGGAAACAAAGTTTTGAAGTTACATCTATGTGGACCCAGAAGCAAATGCAGAGGCAGAGCAGTTTAAGTGAAAGACAGTTTACTTGGCCCATGAGACTATTTTTCAAAGACAGTGAGTTTGTGGTGAAGTATAAATACTAAGTGACTGAAATGAGGGGGAAAAAAGTGAAATGTACTTAAAGGAAGCTGAACTCAGGGAAAGTATATGGCTGACATGTTCTTGGAAACTTTCCAGAGAAGATACACTTGAGTTCTGAGAATAGAAAGCATTACATATAACACATTATAGTTTTTTATATGGAAAAGACCAAATACCAAATGTTCTTACTTTCCCACAAAGCAAATCAAGAGTGCAATATGTGGTGTCTGGTTTCACCTTGGTCTTGTTGGTGAACAGTGACAGTTTCATCAATTGATCAGATGATATGAAAGCAAATATGTTTACTGAACTTAAATTGTACGATCAGAAATGTGCTTTTATGAGGGTTAGGGTTTCACTAACATGAGCACTGACAAAATAAGAACTTAAAACCAAGAAAAGATACTAGAATATCTATTAACTTTAACTGAACAACTTTAAATATCCTATATCCTGAATGATTTAGAATCAGTACAGATTAAAATCACTCGGCTTCTTTTGTTTCTGATATGAATATAACACCAATGCCTATAAGGCCAGTACCTATGTTACTTAAAGTGTACTGCCTGCTGTAATTCCTCTTATTACAGCCCTTTTGGGCAAACACGTATTCTTCTGGTTCTGTAAATCTATAAAAGAACCAACAAACAAACCCAATAGTACATTTATACAGTGTATGGATACAGAGTATGTCCTCCCAACCAATTCATAACAGCATTTACAGTTTGTAATACACTCTTATTTGTGCATGACTGAATGCAAAATTATAGAATTTATATGAAACTTCTTAATTTATATGAACATAATGTAGCTGGATGCTTTCTATCTGCAATGAATGGCTGTGAGAAGCTCGGTTAGTGAAAGGCTTGATTAATAGGGATTTTCAAAGTGCATTATTAGTTCAAGGATTTGCTTCCGGCAAGGATTAATAACACTGTTTGTGTGACTGTTTTGTTTTATTAAGCGTTGCTAATGCCAAAAGTCCCGTATGTCGGGTCACAGCCTCATCTGCCAACCGGCGAGCAGGGATCACAGAAGGTCTGGGTCCTTTATTACTGTATGTTAATGTGTGTATTTCTTATTAACAGCACATTCAGATGCTGTGCCTGGTTGCCACAGAAATAAGAGTAGAACCAGGGAGAAGCACACTCCCTCATCCGCTGGGCAAGAGAGCAGACAGCGACCTCTGACCGGAGCAGATAAAACAGAGCACGGAACGGCAGGTGAGCCTCACATCTGCAGTGAATGGAGAGGGTTCAGGAGGGCAGGAGGCAGCAGCAGGAGGACATGTACACTTTCACACTGAGTGATGGTTGGAAAAGTGTGAAAAAGACAGCGAGTGACGGGAGCGCGAGACAAAAGAAAGCAATGTGCACGTTGAGTGACACGGATGTTGTGATTTTATTCGCCAGCTCCTTCATAACTCCAAAACCCACATATTTCTGCTCTTAATTTATAAATTAGATCCCTTTTTAAAATATGTCCCGAATTTGAATGAGCCTCATTCTTTGCTGCATACACCATTGTGTGTTTTCCCCTTTTTTCAGTTTTGCATAACCCTCGTCAAGGCCATTTGCAGAATTTTTGTCGAAGAGGCCCCTGCTCCAACTCCCCCCCCCCCACCCCCACCCCCACACACACCTACATCGGCATTGTGCTCACAAAATGAGTGCATATGCTCCCTGAAAGCTCATTTATGGATGTTTCTCCGCAGCAGTAAGCTCCTTTGCTGCTGCCCTGCCTACAGACGGAAAGCAGTTAGTTCGTTAATGGTAATGTGGCACATTAAATAAAAGTCAGAGGGACATCTCCTGGGCCCAGGGTTTGCCACACAGTGGGCAATTAGAGAAAGTGATTATACTGTCAAGAGGTTCAAATGTGCTCACTCATTCAGATAGAGGTGGCTCTTTCATGGAGTTAAAGAATTCAATGCTTCTTGCCTGCTCACCTGAAGGCATGCATCTTTCATTTAAGGTTAGAAAACCTTTTACACTTTGGGATATACTGTATATTCAGGGACATACTTGTATCAGATATTGTAACGCTGCAGTAAAACTGTCTTTTTCTTTCTTGAACAAAAACAGAAGTATGAGATGAGGGCAATACTGAGGTGTCTAAGCCTGTTATATTTTGAAGCATGTTTTGGCAGAGCTGTCATTGCATGAGTGATAATTCAGCAGTAAACTGCTGTTCTTAGCCATAATGATGTTGTTTATATTGTTATATTCTCATTAAGGTATTTGCATAGCAGGGCTATTAACTGAACCTACAAAAATGTCACTGCAGGAGAAATTAATGTTCACTTTTGGCAAGCAATGGAATTCATTACAGTCTTGCATATTGGTATTATGAAATTTTTGCGTGCATATAATCAAATGAACTTATAATGACATCAGCCACATTATGAAAACATTTAAAAGGATTTAACACTGACTGTAATTAAATTCCTATAATTATTCTATACTCAGTCTTTGTGGCCAGTTCCTCCATTTGTATTCTGAAAGTCTCATTGCAGTGTTATAGAATTTGTGCACTCAAAGCCGAAACTCTATTCATTTATGACACTGATGTGCAGCCGCATCTGTTTCAAAGAGAGAATTTACTGCTGCACAGGTTAAAACTCCTCTGCCTTTTGTCTCCTTCTGTAACTTTTCTTTATTTTAGAGTGCGAGTTTAACGTCAGTCCTGCGAAAGAAAGTTTCAGATCTGCTCCCACACCGGCAGAGCCCGTCTCCGGCTGGACCCGGCCAGATTTGTCTTCTGACCTGCAGGTCGGGAGCAGCCGGGAGAGTAATGAAGGGTCTGAGCCCCAGCTCACTCTGCAAGAGGAGGTGTTCATTTTCTCATCACAGCCTCACTCACCCAAACGGGGGCAAGGCCAGGGTGACCAGGAGAAGGTGGAGGTGGGAGATGACCAGGAACAGAGCCAGAGTGGGAGGCGGCATGAGGCCCAGCCTGAAGATGACTTCATTGGCAGTGAAAGTGATGAGGTATGTTTTTGCGCTGGGGCAGAGACAGACAAAAGTTTACTACTACTTTAAATGCAAACACGTTTGAAGTGCATCTCGTGTTGATCTGACACTAATGACTGTCTCGCTTGAATAAGCAATTAAACTGCATCACACCACATTCACTAGTTTGACCAAATACCAGATTTAAAAACTATGATTTGTCCATTTCACTATTCGATTTTTTTTCTTTTACGGCAGTCCTATGTAATCACACTTCATGAGCAAATATTCAGTGAATCTTTATACCCTCTGTTGGATTTAAGTCTGTTCAATTTGATTACATTCAAACTGAAATCTTAATTAAAAGTTTCAGTCTCAAAATGCACTGTAGAGTTTGTACGTCATGCAGCATTTCATAACACACATTTCACAGCCTATTTTAACTTCAAAGGTCAGTGGGGTTATTTATCATCAGATCATTTATTAATGGATCTGAGACTTATTATAAAGAATGGTATTTCTCTTTATGCTGAGCAGGGAAATTAAACAGTTGAACTATGAATACAAAGATGACTATCTTCAAAGAAATGCTAATTGCTTTTACTTATTTAAAACTTTATAAGTCTGATCATTCGGATTTAAGAACCTCATTTTCTTGCACTGCTGATTAGTTTAGCTTTAATGCAGTTTTTTGGCATTCAAGTATAATTTTCATGTTCAGTGCACATTGTTAAAGACCAAATCCATCCAAAAACACAAAGACAAGTAGGAACTGGTAATATACGTCGCGTTTATGTTTTGAATTTGCTGTCGAATGATGTATCTTTTAACTTACTGATTACATCCTGTATTCCTGTGTACATGAAGTTTCTGTGAGTACATTTTCAGATCTTGTATAATGGAGTCTTCTCTAAAACATTGACTGTGAATGGCTCTCAGTACTTCTCAAGAAAGATGTCCCATTGACATTGTGTGCATGTGCACATCGAAGTCAAACTAGTGAAATAGGTTAGAATAACCAGACTAAACAGGTTGGTTTGAAAAATTGGACTAATCCCCAAACAACAACGAAAAAGACTAATACAGTTGCTGTTGTCACGGAGGGGAGCAATCACATGATGCTTTGCACACACAGGTTGTGGAGATCACGCAGCCTTTTAGAATCCTGATTTCAAACTCTAACCATTTAAAAGAAGTTTAAAACGTGCAACCTCCATAACAAAGCATTGTCTTAGTTTTGACCAGTAGAATATTATGTGGAGTGGTCAAGTTTTCTTTTATTGTGTGTGTGAAAACCTTAATGTGTGTGAGACAACCAGTAGCATCTCTACTACTGGTTTCAACTGGACACTTGCTCTGTTGCCATTAATATTGCAATGTCTGTAGTGACGTTGTAGAGCTAGACGATAAGGCTGAACATTATATCAAGATTTTCACATCAATCGATATCGACAATTAACAGGATAAATGTGACATTGTCTTTTTAATTTAAAGGCTGTTTTTTTGTCCTCGATCAAACGTTGAGGTTTTAAACTCTTATTTATGGACAAAGAATGAAAAACACTTGATAAACAGCAAAACATTTTCGCAAAATCTCAGGAAGATCAATTATGTGTTATACCTCCTCACTGTGCTTGCATAATGCATAAGCATTATATCGATGTATATTGGAGATTGCTATTGATTAAAATTCACCTACACATGTAAAAAAACACCTATGCAACCTTTAAGAGAATGTCCACTGGCCCTCTGATAACTGATACCAACTATATTAAACAGCTCAGGTGCGAGAAATGCACACACAGAAAATTAAATTACAGCACTTCACAATGAAATAACACTGAAAGTGTGTCTGAGGGGGTGTTTAAAGGAGCACCTCTTCAAATTACACTTGGAAATCGGCTGCCATCACTCTGTATGAACGAGGCTTAGAGGGAGAAGAAGAACTGTGTCATTTCATTCGGAAAGGAGCAGAGTAAGTAATTTGCTTCAGTTCAATGCACATTGCTCTGACACGACCAGCAGAAAGAAAGACATTTTTATGTTTTCTGGCTCCCCATCAGCTTTTCTGTGAAATGGTCAATTTGAAAATGGCTATTCTTCACGGGGGGAAATGAGAGAGTCACACTTGTTTATGATATCCCATGAAGACAGACACAATGCTTTCCCTCCCTCAGGTATCCAAATAGATCACATATTCAACAACCACAACTCTTTCCGCTATACGGCACACTCCAGGTTGGACTATGGCCAAATATTTTCTGGAGCACAAAACTGCAAACTGCCACATATATTGAAAACGTGTTGTATTGGTGGAGTATTGGAGTATTTATTTAGGGTGAAATTAGTTTTTCAAATTGCTCTCCACCGTTTCTCACATATATTGGCTGCTAATGAGTTGTTCCTCACACATACAGGTATAGCAAATCATGTGTCATTGGCCACAACTTAACCAGTTTAAAACTTAAAATGGGTTATATTGTAGTGACATCAATATTTCAGTTGTTTCCTCATACACTGATTACAGAGCAGCACCAGTATGTCAGATAACCCGGAGACACACCAGGGTTTGGTTGACTTCAGGGTAATTCTTAGTATACATTTATTAAAGGACGTGTTTCAACTGACGCATACAGACAAATATAATGACAAAGATTAACGGATAACAAAATAGGCATTTTGTTTCTCAATTATCATGAAGCAAATTTGATTAGTTACCATTTAAACATCATTGGGGTGTGTTGGCTCATGTTAAACTAAGCCATCGGTAGCTTGCATACACTGTGATGTTTGTCTTGTTGTCCTGCTGAAGAGGAAATCGGCTGTAAAATTTATTTAAATAATAATTTATATTCAAGTCAATTGAATATTATGTCTTTTTGTTACTCCAATAAATTAACGACCATGATCACCATGTGTACAAATTCAGAAACACTATCCATCTTTGCACGTAGACCACTTACTTATTAAATTCACAGCAACAGATATTCAAAATTGACAAAACAGATGTGCATGTTTTGTTCCTTGAGCACAGACGTGCCTGGTGCGGAGGACATTTAACTGAACATGGAAGAAAGTAAAGTTTTCATTTAGAATTTTATTCTTTAGAATGATTGCAGATTCAGAATGAGTGACGGTTGGAGAGTATACACTATGAATTTGGGGTTTGATTGAAAATGATTTCTGTTGTTAAGTTTAGTCTAGCAGAAGAGTTTGTGTATATGTCCAAGAAGGCCTCACACATTGCAGCAGCATTTGTGGGGGTTGTGAATCCTTTGACCTAATCTTTGCAGACCAACGGGCCTGAGCTTGCTAAGGCGACGAAATTGGCCTGATTTAGATTTGTATTCATTCACTGGCAGGTTGCTCAATGCTCAACTTGAAGCAATATCATCTTTCAAGGTGTTGCATCAGGTTTATGCAATTCTTGTGAGCTGACGTTTGTTCTTAAACATAGAGAAATATTAAAAAGCAAAACAAAGCGAGGGACCTTCAGTGTATTCACCATTTTGACATCCATGAGATCCAATGGACCAAGGTAAAATTTGGGATATTTTCAGGTTAATGTTATTTTAATACAATATGCACTTGTGCAGAAAATTGCATCCATCCCTCTGATACTCAAACATTACTTAGATATGCTCTCAACATAGAGGCTAGCACTTGATTGTAGCTAGCATTGAATCAGAAGTGAAAACAAATAACATGGAACAGGTGAGTTTTCTCAAAGGGATTCTGATAACTCTCCCAAAACAAAGCCAGAGATTGAGACAGAACTGAAAAGAGACAGTGAGGAGAATGAAGTAGTAGGGGAAGCTTCAAGCTGTAAGATTCAATGTCTACATGTTTAAATATTATATATTAATTGATCTATTTAGATAGATGACGAGTGTGTGAGTATTCCACATTTGTGCATCTAATTTATTTAATTGAAAACTGGTCTGGAAACTTAGAAGATGTGTCATATTACATTATCTTATGTTTTAAAGTTGAATTTCTCATTCCAATAGAAAGCATGATTTATAACATTCACAACATACGTACATCAAATCTGATATATATTTAACAAGACATTTGGTCTTTGCTATTTCTGTTTTTAACACAACTCTTTAGACAGTGCACTGAAGGACTTGCATTGACTTTAGCCATAGCGGTGATGAGCTTGTAGCTTGCTCCTTGGATGTTCACAGCTTCGATTCACAAACAGTCCCAATAGACTCCAGCTGTGACCCACTTCCATCACCTCTTCAGCATAATCACTTCTGCTCTGTCTACACAGGCTGTATGTGCATGGTATGTTCCAATGGCTGAATTCACAGGTTAGCCAGTTTCTCATTAGCTGTTTGTATCCACGCTTATTAGACTTGGGGTCTACATGGTCAATTGGTGATTGGTTGTGTGATGGGAGTGTTTTTTTTTTGCTGCAACAGTTTTTTCAACAAAGTTTCCATCTGTGTTTTTTTTCCTTCTTTGTTGTGGAACTGGGTCACAATGGAATCCATTGTTGCTGTGTTGCGAATCCGGCTGCCGTCCTCAGTAGAAGAGCAAACTTTTTAAAAATCAATATCTTTCATGCCCACAGGGGCGGCTGTTTAATATTCAAAACTTTTCAGTGGAGTTTTGCCTTATGTCTGAAAAGAACCCTGCACCACGTGTTACATAACCTTATTGGTAGGCAACAAATTTTGAATTACATTAGTGAGTCTGAAGGTGGGAAAGATGAGCAGATTTACCCTTTTTTAAGTGTGAGACACCAAAACCTAGTCAATCCCAATGACTGTTTGCCATCTCATCATACTGTTTCATTAAGTGCACATTAATCAAAACAGCAGAACATAACATTAAAGGTGTTAAGGTATCACCAGACACATTAGAAGCTTATTGTAATGTCATGATTACTTTTCCCTTTAACAGTATCCCAATGGCAATCATTTTAAATCAGCATTTTTTGCTTGGTTCTTCTATTTCTTTCAGGATAAGAGCAACACCCCGATGCAGCAGCAACAGACTAGTGAGTCTAATCCTGCTACTCCCAGAACTCCAGATCCAACCTTGAATATGCAACTAAAAGCCCGTCCTAAATCGCCTAACATGGACCACACATTTCCAAAAGTGCTTCGTCCAGCTACCAGCGATATTCATATTCAGTCTCCGTCTAATGGGGGAGCTGAGCCAGCTGCAATGTCCCCCACACGCCGCCTCTCACCCAGTGTGACAACCAGCCGACAGGAACACAAGTGTGGCCCTCGTGCATCAGAGGGAGTGAACCAGCTGCAGAATGGAAACAACAGAGTAACAATTTCCAGGAGTTTCCTGCAAGAAGTCAAAATGGATGACTCCCCACTGGACAAGGTACAGCTTTCAAACATCTGCCCACAGCCATGGTGCAATGGCTCCTTTATATTTTGGTGAAACAGAGTAAATTTCCACTTTAAAATTAAGTGAAGAGCTGTCATCATCATTACCTCATTGTCTTGATGTGTGATTCCCCTGTTTGACGCTAAAATTATACAGCGATAAAAGTGTCAACACTCCTAAAGCAGACATGCTCTTTAACACACAGATGTCAGTTATTAATGAAAACAATTTGACCCCCCAACTTACCAGAGGTGTTCTGATACCCCTTTTCCCACTACCGTCTCCGATACCTGGACTTTGGGTATTGGCCAATACTGAGAGTCTCAATCATATTCCATTGATAAAGAAACAAAACACTTACTAACCCTGTATGTAAGTGATCATTACTATCATTGCTGTATATTCTGGCTCACGTTAAAGCCTTTGAAAATCAAAAACATTTAGAGAATGAATGCCATCGATTTTGTATTATCTAGTTTCATAAATGAGAAAGAACATAAATCTAGGAGTACATAACGATTTCTTCCTTTAAATGGCTGTATAAGTACAGCTGCGTTTTTTAAAAATAAGACCTTTTAAGAAGTACTACCTCTTGAAACTAAAGTCTTGCATACAGTACACGTCAAGGTTGTACTCATGGAGATTTCCAGCTTGAAATCTTAGCAAGTTACTGACAATTAGCTAGCTCCAGCTAACGCTACTCTACCGAAAATCCCTACTTCTTTACCACTCTAAAAACAGTATTTGCATATGTCAGTAAAGTGTAGCTGCTGTTTTGTAGGAGGGACGAAGAAGTGATGTTTGGGGAAATAAAATTGCAGTTTTATCAGGTTTAAACCTTAAATACCTTAAAGAAGTGGTTGCCCAGTCATTTCTGATGCTGGTATCTCTATCAGAACAGTTCTACAAATATTTCTTCTACATTTGCAAACAAGCTGGTTTAAAATGTTGGCAGATGTACTTAAGGACCAGTGAAAGAGATATAATGTTTATTCTATAAACATTAAAAAAAACTATAATATTTAAATCACCTAACTATAAAAGCAAAGGGGTGGCTTTCAGTTGTAAAATCACGAATTACCTTTGCAGCTCTACAGAGATTTACTCTCCTTTATCTAACTATCTTGGTTTTATGGCCTACAAATTTACTGCTGAACCACTTGGAACCATCTTCAGAAAAAGCCTTTGGCTCACACCCAACAGCAGACACCAAACACAACAAAATAAAAAAGAGAGTGAATATTTTTATATTCTTGCTCAAACATGGAGTAATGCAGCTTGGTTAAATAAGTATTAGCTCGATTAATCTAGTTTGACCACGAGGCCATTGCAGCTGAAAGGGTTGAGCGGATAGTTTAATGTTAAAATTCAACTCATCTCGAGTTGGGATGTGCAGACTCGGTTGCTAAGGCCTGGTGTCATATTGTAGCTCATCAACAGCCCTGGTGCTTTTTTTTGTCTAGTTGTCTCTCTTTGTCTATAGTAATGTGTGAAAACTGCTGATTTGGGCACTGCTGGAAAGGTTTGTACTTCCTCGCTGAGGAAGATCAGACTGCGATCTGTTACAAATTGAGGTAGGCCTGTGCTCCAGTTGAAAGATCCAGGATCAGAGGATAGTCGACTGCAGCGATCAGAAGGCCTGAAGGGAGATCTGTCACTTGGCTGTTGCCTTCTGCATTTACACAACTCACTGCTGAGACATATCTCAGCATCCTTCATCAGTGCAGCTCCTGACTGCTGATTCGTGCCAACTCTAGCAGGCAGCCCGCAGTGAAGGCTTTGACTGAAGGGTTGTCAGTGAAATATGACACGGAGTTTGTTTCCCCTCCCTACATCCCCTGGTTTACTGACTGCCATAGATAGAGCACCATGGCAACACCAGGTTTCATCGCACTTTGTCAGGCAAATCAAGTTAGCGTGGCCCTTCAACCAAGGGATGCACCGTTAAAAGACAAACGTTCAAAGCTGCTTTGAGCTCTGTACTACCGTCTGTTTACAATTTACACTACTTTGTTTGTCAATTTTGTGCGTTAAGTGTATAATTACCACGTTTTCTTTGTTTTATGGCTGATTATTTTAAAGGAAGAAGACAAGACGAGCCACGAGCCTGTTGATTCCAGTCATTACAGCTTTCACCTGTTTGGCAGTCCGAGGATGCATGGGGATGATGATGATGATGATGAGGAGCTCCGAATGTTGGCGAGCCTAAAAAGGGAGCAGGAGGAAGATGAGTGTAGAGCCTCGGGCCCCAGTGCATCTCAGATCCACCAGTGTAATGTCAGCATCAGTATGAGCAGTGACGACGCTTCCACTTGGACCCACATCACCATGGTCTGTGTCATCACACTCTGATACTCTTGATCTCTAACTGTCGGTTATTCTTTAACAAACAGCAGACACAACGCTTATCTACAGATTACAATCATTAGTAGGTTGTTACCCTTTCTATCTCCTCTGTCTGGAATAATTTCTGTGACCCTGATCCCTACCTGCTAATTTCCATTTCGAGCCTCCTAACTTATGCCACTACAAAGTGCTAATGCACCTCTTTTTCCAGTGTGTTTTCTGCATTACAAAAGATTATGTAGATAGAAACACATTAATTGGCCTCTTAGAGCTTTTAAAGTACACCGGCATAATATCTACAGTCCCCTGCCCCCGAGACTGAAAATTATTTAGGTCATTTGAAATTATCCCCAGAAGTCTTTTTAGAATTCAGAGATGGTATAGTTCGCTCTTGGCTATTGAAGGTCATTTAGATCTATGGTCCATTAGCATAAGCACATTGCACTCATGACGAGCGAACACTGCCCTGCCTGGCCCTGCTGGGTCCACTGTGGGATCCCCAGTGAATACAATCATTACAGATGCTTGAATTATAGGCCTGCTACCATTTCTGTCCATGCTGATATCCGTTCTCATACTGCGATTCAAGTAGAAGACAATGCATGCTGGTATTACCGGAGGGATTTTCATTTCATGGGTCCCTTTCGAGGACACACTGACGTGGTCACCAATAACAACGTGTATATCTTTAGACTTTAGATAATATATAACAGACGCTGCAGTTCTCCACAGGGACAGGAAAAGACTTCAATTTGACTTCTCCATCAAACACAGAAGGGGATGTTTTTTGAATAAGCTATAGTGCTTAACAAATCTAAATACACATGGCAACAGCACCACCAACAGCATAACAGGAAAATCCTTAGCCAATAAAGCGAGAGAGAAAAGGAATCGGACCATAAAACAAATTACAAAATATACAAATGCAGCTATGGTGACATTGTAACAAATAAAACTTCAAAAACAGCCTCATAAATGTCTTTCAAAGATAAAAAACAAGGCGTTCATGGGACAATGGAAGAGAATAGTTGCTTTCTGGTGCTGGGACTGAAACTGACAAGCCATTTCTTGCCTCTGGGTGTTGTGATTTAAGTGGTCCCTGCTGTTGCCGCCCATGCTGCTGCAGCTTACCGTACCAGCTTAGATGTAACTTCACCCCCCGAGGCAACTGCATGCTAAAACTCAGTCACTAGGCTGAACATAAAAGAATCAACTTGTAGACATGGGAAACTAACACTTTGGTGTGTGGTCCTATATTTGATGCATATTCCCTCCATTAAAACTTAGAGAACGGAAGAAGTTAGTTTTCAATGTTCAAAACATCTCAATGTGGAGCACCAAATCCAATTTTTTTTTTATTACAAAATTCTACAAGTAACAGCGTCCTCAAATATCATATTTAGTTCTCCACATAAAGCTGATGACACAGTTCCTCTGCTCTCTAAAGTTCTGCCAGTCAGTGTTTGTGCCAGAAGCGCTCACATGAAACCATGATATCGTTCTGTTACAAATAGCTGGAGCAGGTTCACGGGAGAAAACCATGGATTTGATCTGTTTGTTGCTCTCAACATTTTGTATGGTGATAATATAAATCTGGTTTGATACTCACCTGGGAGGAACAAACAGAACTTAGGTTTTTTTTATGTTCGGTTGACCATTCATTCCCATAAGGGTGGTTGATACCGATATAAATAATGCATTCCCCTGGCATAAGCATTCAGACCAACATATTCAATGTTCTTAGGTAGAATTAAGTATCTGCGCAATGAAATAACCTCCCTTACCTTTCTTGTCACATCTAAATGACTTATATCCAGCAAGGGTTATGTCTTCATTGGAACACTGGCCCTGAGCCCAGCAAGAAGAATGTTAGAATAGGAAGTCTGCTAGAGCATCATTTAATAACACATGTACAAGTAAATTTTTTGGAACCAATGGTCTTATATATTATAAATTATTTAGTGGTGCAAGGCTGAGTCCAGCATATCTTATATTCAAGGGGAAATGTTTATTATAAGATGTGTTAGGATAGGAAATAATATTAGGAGGAAGTGTTTTAGGTCTAAGATTCACTACTGTAGTCCTGCTCAGCCTGTATATCCACCAGCATAGTTGTACTGTTGAGGTAAACAATAGGAACCTTAAACACAGAAGGAAAACAGGGACCAGAGTGGAGCTGGTCCACCGACTGTCCCCTGGTTCCCACCTGATAAATAGGGCAGTAAGATGGATGTAAAAAGTTAAACACCACCACTGTTTGGTTGAACATCGCCAAATAGGTGAGACCAGAAATGCTATTCAGTGCAAGTTTATAACAAAAAGGTCTCTGCAGAGTGTTCTGTTTCAATAACAGAGTGCAGGTAAAGAGCCAGAAAAATAGAGTGTATATAAAGATGGACGATGTGTCTCGACTTGCCACCACTATCCAGAAATGAATAAAAAAAAATCCTTGATACAAACGCTGCCATTGTGCGCCCAAGACGTAATTTTGCGCCGTAGCAATCAGGGAATGGAGGCGCGTTATTGTAGTCCTTTTTTCAGTCATATCGTCCATCTTTATATACAGTTAATGGCTCTATAATAATAATAATAGGCTCTAAAGCAATGTCAATCAGAAACAAGAGTTTATTACAAATATTTTCATTTCACGCAGGGTTGAAAACATACGCTTAGTCATACCTGTTGTGCAACTTTACGCCAACACTGTGTTTCTGAGAAACTGTGGAGCGGATAGTGTTTCAGTCGAGTCACCACAGCATCTGTGCAGCTACAGACACCGAGCACCGCTGCGTTCACACCCCTGACCACATCGGATCGAGAAGTGATGTCAAAAGGTTCAAAATAAGTGATGTAGCAGTTTAAGCAGCGGATGCGTACTTCTAATTCTATTAGAAACAAATCTTTGATCCCTTTGAAAGTGTGGTTCATGCAAGTTTAAAAGAGCATGTGAGGCGGTGGGTTTAATATTACAGCCAGAGCCCAGAAATGGTTCAGCTCTTATCTCCTCAACTGAATTTTCTCCATCACCCTACAGGTAACTCATCATCATCAGTGCATATTACCTGCAGAATTCCACAGGGTACAATTTTAGGTCTCGACTTATTTTTAGAGGAGGATTACATAAAGAAGTTACTGGAGCACACAGATAGCTAAAATTTACTTAAGCAATGCAGGCGCTGCGGCTCCGACGTGACTGCTTCTTCATCAATGTCATGCAACATAATAGTGTTTAAACAGGCCCTAGGCTTAAATACTCTCCTGAGGCTATAATGTGGTTTTTAGCTTTGACAAGATGGAGATGGTGCACTTATGTTTTGTACCGCTGAATATTACTACAGTGATATCTTTTACCTCTAATTATTCCTCCGCTAAAAGTCTCACACACTCGCAGCTCTCAAAACCGAAGCTGCTTTAAAAAAAGAACATTGACAAATAAAACTCAATTCTTCGCTTTGCTGCGGCTTGCTGTTCCGTCCATTTTCCTGTGATTTGTTTTTCTCTGTCTGCTTGCCAGAGAAACAAGTGATTTTTATTACGTATTGTTTGCCCGAAGCATACACATAGATCCCAGTCGCAAAATGAGGAAGGGCGGTGCAGATTTAAGCCTTTTTAAGTCACATTTGTGTCATGATAAAACCTTTTGAATGTGTCATTCTAAGGAAACAAGACATTTATGGAGTGTAATAAGCCACTGGAGTGGGACTTTAAATAATAATCTGATAGTGCATTGTATTGAATGAAACAGGGAATTCAGAACCTGAAACGTATTTTCAGTGTGCTGGGATCGTTTTATTGTCCAGCCAGGAAACATATAATACTTTTTTACTGATCCTTTTACCTTCTCTCCCTCAATTACCATTCCAGCCGGCTAATCAAGGTCACCACTATCAGAATGAAATGAACCCCCCACTACACTCAGACCCCAGGTAAGCAAGTGTGTGTCCCTTATTTTGTGAGGAAAGACAAAATAAGCCATATTCCAACAGTAGAAACTCTTGTTTTATGTTTTACACTTTCTTATGTATTGTGCTTAAAATTGCCACTCTGATATATTTCATGTAAAGCCTGACAGAAGTGGCCCCATGTCACCTGTTTTTGTACTTGGCTCCTTGTACATAAAACATCCCGCGAGATTCATAATCAGATGGTAACCATTGACTACAGTATAAAGCCTAAATGTCAACTGTCAGATAGATATGCAGATGGGGGCTTATCTCTCTCGCAGATGAGAACAAATAAACTGAGAGTGTTCCAGGCACTTTAGTTTCCTTCTCCCTCAGCTGCAGTTGGCAGTTTCACAAGTGCTAATTATTTTTTACTTATTATTGTGCTCGTCGGATTCTATGCCGGCAACTTTTTAATGGCACAGTTTTTACCTTGGCTTTTGATACAGTAATTAATATTAGATATCAAGGTTCTGGTTCAGGTCATTAAAAAACATCAAAAAGCATGGTGTAGACATTTGGTTTAGCGTTGACTTTCAGCTGCAATACAGGCAGAAATCCATCATTGATGAGGCGAAGGCCAGCTTCTGCCCAGTAGGAGCCTCGGTATTTGTAAAACAAAACAGCCACAGGACAGGTTCCACCTTGTTTTACCTGCCCACAGGTTACAACCGGAGCGGAGAGCTCGAACATTAAAAAAGAAAACACACGGATGAATGGACTAACATTACTGCAGGAGGCTGAAGAATTTGTAGCTGCTATTTTATTTATTTTTCGCCAAAAACTGGCGAAGTGTGTCCAAACTAAAGTACATGTAAAATGCTAAGGAGAACACATACAATATAATGCCTCAATAAATGAGATGGTGGTTGACACAGGGTAATAGTAGAAAGTGGACACAACTAAAAGGCAGGTTACAGCACTCCATCAGAAAATATCCCTTCATGAGTGCTTAACGTTTTTTATGCCGTGCTGAAAGACGTGTCAGAGAGAGGAATGTTTTCTGCAAAGAAATTGAAATTAGCTTCGTGGTCGACATTACTCGATATAAATGAAATAGTTTAACCCTCAGTAATGTTGCCTGAAGAGAAAATATGTCAGAGTTAAGGCCAATGTCAAATAGCTCTCAGAAGAAGATTTAATGTGTTCAATCTGTTGAGAACAAGAGGTTAAAGAAACTCCGCTGAAATACCTGTAATACTGACATTAATAATAGAATAAATCAAGATTATTATCGGGAGCATGTGTGTATTGCAAACTCTCTGACTGAATTCTGGGCAGCTTCTAAAGCTTGTTCACAACTGTATCAAGACCCGACCACGGCAGTTCTCCTCTGAGGGTTCTGGAGACCCCGTACAGCGCCCCCCCCCCCCCCCCCCCCCCCCTCAAATCTCCATCTCTTTGTGGGTACACACAACAACCATACGGCAGGTTACAGCAGAAGACAAAGGGATTGCATCATTGTTCCGCTTGCCCAATTATGTAAGCGCCGCTTCACCAACACTTCTGATTTATTGATGAAAAGCAAGTTAGCCTGGTGTGAACACGTGTCGACTTGCATGTATTTACATATTTCAAATAGATGTATTCGCTGTTGTTTAAAGGTGTGGAATATAATACACCTGATCAGCGTTGGGGACGAGCAGGAACAACTTTTGCTTCTTCTTCTTTTTTTGACTTATTTCAGTGCGAACATGTCTTCGGGCCTTTTCACATTTTCAGTGATGTTATTCTGTTTGATTTAATGTCCACTGACATGAATATTGCTATTGACAGACACCTCTAACACACTCTGCGGCTTTTGTCACGCGGCATCCACAGCTGTACCTCTGGAGTTAGACTTCCAGAGCATTTACATATTGAAGAGCAGCTGCACGGGAACTGTCCTTGTTTTCTTTCTTCTCTTTTAGGCGTTTGCATTCTGAGACCCCCTTGCAGTGAATTTTATCATGGTGGTTTTGGCAGCATCCTGGCACCGCTGCACAGCTTCCTCACTGTTAAGCAGCTCAAATTGTGTTGCTGGGCTCGATGCTGCCAGGGCTTCTCCAGCCTCTTTTAACATGTTTTATGGGATTCTTATGTCTGTCTTCCAAACGTCAAACCATGAATCAGGCCACAGAGACCCTTGCGTAACAATTCAAATTGTTTTACAATGGCCTATTGTGAACTTCGGTTGCCAGCTTGTCAGACAAACAGTCCCTGTACTGTTTCACTGGGAGATATTTGCGAACCTTCATTTCAGTATATTCCACAGACGAGCAGAAACAGTGTGCTCGCCCCAAATTAAATCAAACTAATTTATTCCCTTAATCGCACATTCTTCCATATCTGGATTATAATGACTTCAAAAATCTAAGAATTTAATCACTCACACCAAGTCCCACTTCACACGCTGAAGTCCAATTTGCAGCTCTGCAGCAGAGGCCCTTGTCCTTGAAAATTGCTTCTATTAACTTTTGTACGATGTCCCTGCCTATCACGCAGTCAAAGGGGTGTTAGAGTATGGTAAATGCTTTTGTTAGAAATAAAAATCAGAGCCCTGAGAGAGATAAGCCACTAGATCACTGCGAAAGTGTACGGTTAGACGAAGAATTAATTTCTTATTCACGCCAAAGTGGATGGAAAGATCTGATCAAAAGGAAGCTGTGTTAATGTTTGCATTTCCCTTAAAAGCTGTGATTTTACTTTTCTATTCCCTACAGGTGTTACAATATTATTTCTTATAGTATCAAACAGTTCTATGTCACCGCTGATGCCACATAGACACCAACAAGATCATAGTATTTATGTTCATGTTTTTTCATATTGATGTTTATTTTTTTTTAAAAGACTATGCACATTTATTATCATGCCTACTTAGGGCCAGCATGTAAATGTGACAGATTTAGATTTAGATTTATTTGTCATCTACAGTCCCTGGCAGGCACATACATTCAATTGACAAAACACAGACCTACACACACTGACACTAAGCATAAATTATTAACAAATGAAGGAAACGTGGACAAAGGCACATAGTAAACAAATAGCACAAATGATAGTAAAACAGTAGAAAGACATAGATGTAGTTGCAGCACAGTCACAAGGCCTTTCAACAAACATCATACCGAAAATAAAGAAATTAGATAGAAAGAGAAACAGTCAAATTGAAAATGGCCATACATTGCAACCATTAATACTCGTATTATATTAAGTCTAATAATTTATTCAGTGGAGATAAATGTAAATCTTTTGATTGTATCCTGCTGAATGTACTAACGTGGCAAGACTTCTCTGCATGTTCCCAGTGGACGTACTTTGTTCTCAGTCAGAGCCACATTATCAGTCATTGCCGTTCTGGATGGTGCCTCAGACAAGCAGATGTAAATATTTGAGTTTCCTGCTCTCAGCTAAATATTGTACATTTCACTTGCTCATTAAATATGCCATGATGTGCTCTTATGAGATGTTACGTCCAGAGGCAAAAGATGTGAATGGATAATTGTGCAACTGATGTATACTCTAAAACGATTATGCATTCTGTTTAACGAAGGAATCTTGCAGCGCTCCCAAGTAATAATTCATCTTGTGGCATTTCCCCCCCCCCCCTCTGGCTCTAATCCCTTACTCCATACTTAAACAGCAGTGTCTTCATTTGCTGGAGAGTGATTGATGTAAAGTCGGAGCCTGTATGCTTCTCAGACGGGGAGGATAAACTCATTTAGGGAGGAAAGGAAGTCTTGCGCTCGCTGACACAGACAAGGTTAAGACACCTACACAGGGCCAGAATGTGGACACTTGGAAGTCACAGCTTGAATCAGGATCTAATAAATGATCCTTCAGGTAAAAACCGTGAGGCGGAGAGGCTAAGTGTACGGGAGAAGTGGCTCAAGGACAATGGAGGCTGAGATGGGCTTGTGAGAGCACAAGATGATGGGACTTCATTGTTAAAATGTCATATAGAGGCAATTTGATGTGCAGGCTACAGTGGTAGCGCGGTGGGTGTAATGTTTTGTGTTGTCATAACTGTGTGCCTTTTTGTGGTGGTTTCCCCAGGGAGTGGATGGACGTGCTCAGCCCTCCCATTATGCCTCCCAGCCAGCCGAGAAGGTCAGGGAACACATGGAACAATTGGGAGAATCTCGTCGGAGGTGCAGTAACTCCTTTCGCCTTCCAGACTCCCGTGAAGTCCGGGAGATGGCAAACAATTCACTGCTTTAACATTAACCACAGTAATTACACCAATGCATACACGCAATGGAAACGCTCGCGAGTGTCCGAGCTCGCAGGAATGTTCAAGTTTCCTGCCAAAGACTCGCTTTGTGCAGAGTGTGAGACTGTACCTAATTAAGAGTAAAAAAAAAAAAAAACCCAGGAGAGTGGAGCTCTCTGTCCTCCACATAACTCCATAGGTCAAAAGAGACAGGCTCATTACAGGTCCGTACCCCCTAGACACACCGACAAGGTTAATTGATGAAACCTTTCCAGTTTACAGCATCATTTTAAAACCTCTTACACAATGTGTCTTATAATTAGTTTTCATTATCATCGCCCAAGTTCTGATAAGATAAAAACGTTCCTCTCGGAGCATTCCATAACCTTTTTAGCATTTAACTGCCTGTCAGCTTAGCAGCTAAATTCTCATGCTTTAAAGTAGCGGGGATTACAGGGAATCTCTTTTACAGCTTCATAATGTGGTGCCGGCTCTGGGTGTCTCAGGTCCTGATTGATGAGCCCAAAAAAATGGCAGCAACAGAAAACTTTTAAATCCACCTGAGTCTGAAGGTCACCTCAGTCGCCCGCGCTCTCTCGGCGAACAGTCGAGTGTGTGCCCCCACCCCCTTTTTTTTTATATCTGGCACTGCTCTGCTACTGTACATAGAAAAATTAAATACACAGATTACATTTATAGATTTTTGTCTGTGCAAAATTCATTTACGTGGAATACTGTTGCGCTGCTTTCTTTGCTGAGTGATTTTCTGGCATTATTTCAGGTGGCGATGAAGAGGAGCTTGAGGACGAGTATTTGAATCTGCACTATGATTCTTGCCTGAACTGCTACTTCGATCCAAAGACGGGGAAGTACTACGAGCTCGCTTAAATAAAAGCTCCAGAGAATTCTAATTAATCATTCATGTGACATTGACTATGGATGAATGAGTGAATGAATTCAGGGTTTTTTAAGGCTTACTAAGCAGAAATGAACACCCCATTCACACAAACACCCGTTGGTATTCTTTTAATTTTTTTTTTATACTGGAAACTAACAAGAACTTGGTGTCTCTATAAATAGTCATGTTAGTGAGTCAAAGAGCGGGACTCAATTAGCCACATACAATCTTTTTTGCAGGAAGTGGAAGTGTCGCTCATTCACCAGCACGTGACGATAAAAAGAGGCTTTTTCAAAAGTCTCGGCGATCAAATTAATACGTCGGCCTTCTGAAAGAACTTCCTCTTTTCATTTAGAATATTTCTGACATCTAAATTTAGCTCTGGGTAACTTTCAAAAGCAGGGGGTCTTGGTCTTCATCATCATTTCATAATTGAAAGTTGAAAATGTATTAATGTGTGTGTTTATATCGTTTTAATTAAATTTTAAATTGAAAAGGCGGTGCTTGTGATTTCTTGCGTTTACCTCGATTTTAATTAACTGCCGCAGTTGGACGGAGCTGCACTCGCCTGTATTTAGTGGCTCAAAAGGCGAAAAGGATAAAAAAAAAAGATGATTGATTATTTTCATGCATTTGAAATGTTCCTCTTTTTTTTTTTACGACTATTGTGTTGTAATGATTGTTTTCACGGATGGACCTGTATCTATGTGTGCTTTTTTTATTATTTTGTAATGGCCTGTAACTGTAACCAGCAATAACAACAGACGGAGAGCTCGTGGGACTGGCAGGTCTTTTCATCAGTCTTGCCAAAACACTGATCACACCTGATGAGCCGCTGAGACGAGACCGATTCATCATTTACAGCCTGAGATGAAATGAAAGGAAACAAGTGGAACAAAAGAAGAGAAATAACAACATTTATTTATCTCGTCGTGATTCACGGCTGTTTTTGTCAAACTTTACCTCAACCAGATCTGTTACCGACTATTCATTAGGCGCAGCAAGTATAAATGGCTCAGGTCAGAGAGGGCGATTTAGCAAAATTACTAAATTAAAAAGTGACAGTGTGTGCACGATTTTATTTTTCCACTTGTCAAAGACGTCTTTACTATTTGAGCAAACTAAGTTGATGAGGCACTGAATGTGGTTTTCTACAAACTCAATATTCACTCCCACGAGGCATGTATTCCAATTACTGTGAAAATCAAGCCTTACCTGAACAGGACCTTGGGTGTGGAAATAAAAAAACAAACATTGAAAACATTTTAATATATTTATATGCTGACACAAAACTGATCCTAGAAATTGTGCCACAGTTAAATTCTTGTTTCTAAATATAAGTAATAATTTCCCGATGTCTTGTATTGTAAGTATGTTCTTAATGTTTTATTTACAACAGAATATTAGGGGCCACTTATTAAAGGAACATTTTTATCTGAGATTTTGAAAATGTAATCATAAAAGAATATATTCATAATATTAAGAAAATAAAGTATTTTTAGACTTCATGTGGCTCATCAGCATCACATCAGGACTTTGAAAAGATTGGGCCAGAAACTTGAGTTTATTCTGAAGAAAGAACCTCAGAGACAATTGCCTTTTTAGTGGAGAAGGAAATATATGTTAATGGTGGACTGTGAGGTTACTGTTGGTTACATTTATGTGATTTTTAAAGGAGTTTCATAGGTTCTCAACAATCAGACTGGTTCAAGCTTTTGGACCCAGAGGTAGTCGAACTCTGGCGAGCACGTGTTCTCCTGACAGCTCGGCTTTCTTTTTCTCAAAATGTTTTCTTATAAAATTCCGACGTCTTGTTATCTCACTCGTTTTGCCTTCACTACGGCCCTGATACGCCATTTTAAGATACATGACTGGAGAAATGCAGGTTATGGGCGACGGTAGGACTCTTGCCATGGAGGGATTTACTTAAAATGAACTCTATATGATTCCATTCACAAGTGTTTTCCCACTTCAACGTGGTTTCATACTGCGAGGATGTTGACGTTCTGAAGACCACGTGACACTACATGACACACCACGTGACGGCTTCTGGAAGTGGGCGTGGCAATGCCGTCGTGTCGCAACAGGTGAGAGTGAAGCAGGAAGTAAACACACTTGGGTGCGATCACAGCGACAAAAGTTAGATCAATGGCATCAAAGGCACTTTGAGAATTAGGGCCGGGTTAGTACAATGCACGGAGGTCTCCTGCTGCAGAACACACGGGGACTGACCAGACTCTGAGGAGGATGTCAGCACAGCCGGTAAATATGCATGTGAAGCAATATGGTCGTTACATGCATGAAGTTCCTCTCTGTGTGAGCTTCACTGGTTTGCAGACAGCAGCAGTGGAAACGCAGGGTCACATTATGTTAAAGCTGTTTGAACTGGTTGGAGTTGGAGTAAAAGCAGCCTCCATGAGGGAAATGCTTGAAATCACCAAAAACAGACAGATGCCATTCAGTGGGATAATATAGACTCATGCACTTTGCAGTAAAAGCCCATCAGAGAGAGAGAGAGAGAGAATAGAAGTCTTTTGTTCCAGATGCACGTTGCAAGGCTCCATCACCTCCTCGTTGCACACTGCTCCCTGTTTGGCAGACGTATCTGTAATCCTCCAAGTTACCACACTCCCTTCTCTTTCAGGGTCGCAACGCTCAGAAGTGAGTGGAATAAAATATCACTTCACAAAGAAGCCTGTCATAATAACACTGTCGGTGCAGCCGGCAGCGAGTTCACATGTCTTGAGTTCGGCGGTGACGTCTCTGCACAGTGAATCTGAAGAGAACAATACATCTTGACACAGACTGACGCAGAAAGCCACCTCTGAACCGCAGAAGTAACGTGGGCACCTTAAGTGTAAAGTTAGGAACATGGTTGGAGGATGACTTGGGGACTGATGAAGGTTATGTTTTAGTTTGTGTTTCTGAAATTAGCAGGATTACGCAGAAACTGCTCAGGGGTCAGTCAATTTTGATGTGGATCCATATCAGGGGGTGGATTTTTTTGTTGATTTCTCAGTATAACACATGGATCTATATGAAAAAAAGCAGACATGATATTTATGTGTTTTTAAATTTGGTGCCAATCCAAATACAATTCTGGATCTAGTGAATTTCAAAGTGGTTTCATAGTGGGACTGTTGGATATGTGCTCTGCGCGAGTGCCACTGTGGTTGGTTTGTTTGTATGTTTTTTTGTCTATCTGCACTTAAAATGTCCTAACTGATCTGGACGGATGGGGCCTGAAAGGTTTTCAGGATTGTTTATCCTCCATTATGTTTTATGTCAAATGAATCAAACCACTTCCTTTTTCTCTTTTATATTCCGACTGTAAGAACTAGACAATCGTGTGCAGGATGGTTCGACCTTGTCAGCTTTGCACCCAATGCCATTGTAGCTCAGTTTAAGATGAGTCCAAGTAAAGAAACAGGCCGTGTTATGTCTCCTGTGTGTGTCTCCGAGTTTACACAAGTTGATAAATCAGAGACAAAGTAATGTCTGTTCCCCGTGTGGTGATAAAACCAGCGTCTCTACAGTCTCAGCTCGTCTCCTTGTTTTTCACATGTGACACCTCCTCTCTCCTGTTGTTGAGATTGAGATTGATCCTGTAGAACTGTTTCTCTTCTGAACCGGACTCCTCCACGTGAATCCTAATTATCCCTTCAGAGACGTATGTGTTCCCAATGTTATACATAGCTCTAATGTTAAAGAGATCTGGTGGTGACCAGGGTTTTCCCATGTGAGTGATCGTCAGTGTCAGAAAATGCTCCTGCTTGGCCCGGAGATTCATTCCCCTGCTGTTGAGACTTTCTGCTCTCGCACCGCTCCGATCCATACCACCCTGCTGTTCAGCTGTCATATCCGCTGCTCGTATTTCCTTTTTATCTAAGCCACACATCATGAACTGAGCTGTTAGGTTTATGGGCTCTTTAACTACCCCACTGTTGGCTCATATTGGATTCATTTGTCTTTTTTTTTAGGCCGGGTTGAGGCTTCACTCTGGGATTATTGCGTCGGTGATCATCGTGTCGGTGGCGATGGTAGCTGCTGCTGTATTGATCATCCGAAAATTCTGCTTCCCAGTCAAGTAAGCAAACTTAACTAATGGGCCTTTGTGGGGTTTATTATGAAATCCTCGCTTCACCTCGGTGTTGTCACGTTCATTTCAGCCAGGCGACGTACAGATACTCAGTGCTGAGGGGGATGGAGGATCAGGGTTCATCCGTGACAGACGGCGACAGGGGGCCTCGCACAGCGGGAGAGGAGTCAGACGAGGTCAGTGCGTCTCGGCTCTTCTGTTTGTAGCTCTCGCTGTCATCTGCCGCGCCGCAGCTGTAACCTTCCTCGTCACGTCACGTGTCATTTGTTAACTTACTCTTTCCTTGTGACAGGATCTTCTGGAATAATCCTCAGATCGACAGGAAGAAGAATTTATCTGTGGACGAAATGTTCGGTTCAGGGCTGCGAGAAATACTTAATTTTTGGATCAATCACTTGGTCCCTTCAACATCACCCAATTAGTTTGGATTCATTTGGATTTGAGCGAAGAAAAGCAACAGAAATCTCACATTTGAGAAGGTGCAATCAGAAAATGTTTGGATTTCCGCTTGAACAAAAATCAAATATCAAACGAATGAATCAACTAATCGATCAATTAGCTACTTGCAGCCTGAGAGTGGTTTATGTTTCTGGATTTTCCTTCACCTTGCCAGTGTTTTTTTTTTCCATTATGCCTGGGAAGAAATAACAAGCTCAATCTGTTTCATCACTGACACCTTTTAAAAGTAACACTCACCAGTTACACATCAAGGTCAGACACAGCCCCTGAAAAGAGTGGTTTAATGAGTTAGTCCTGATGTAGCCCTGTGAGAGAGTGGCATTCTGGGAAATGTGGGATCTTTCATTTTCCCGAAGCCATAAACCAATAATCAGGAAGAAAAGAAAAGCCAGGATGTTTCTGCCTCTGCTGCATCAATTTAAAAGCCCCCCTCCCACAACTTTATTTTAAATGCAATACTAAATCACCAGAGAACCACTTAACAAAGAGTGCATTTTATTATATATATTTATCTTTATTTAAATGTGCTCAGCATATGGCGTACAAGGCTTCGAAAGCTGCATCAAGCAACATATTTATTATTAACACCTCCTCCGATGACTTGTGGTTATGTGAAAAGGAGGCTGCTGATCCCACCGAGAATCAACAGCTGCTGTTCCGATTCTGTTTCGACGTTTTCACTTGTCACAGACAATTCTCCGTCATGAAGAATCTACTTTGAAAATGTAAATAATGCTCATGGAACTCGTGAAGTCAAAGAGTGAAGAGATTAAAGCAAACAAAGCAGCGGCAAGACACAAATTGGCTGAAATATACCTGAAATTAATGAAGTAAAGTGTTTTATTTGACCGTTCTTTCACCGTCTGTGTTATAATGTCATTAATTGTTAGTTTTTGCATCCAGTCTCAGATCACTTGACTGTCTAACGCCATTCCACAGTTCTGAAATGAGCAGTGCAGAGTTGACATTTCTGATAAAGCGAGCGAACTTGCACTCGCACTAAGACGCAGCGATCTACTGGTCGGCCCCGTTCCCTTTGAAATCTAATTCCATTTTTCATGCTCACATTAACCCACTTCAAATACATTTGCTTTAGAGTTCAGTGTCCACCGCCTATTAAATGGACTCCTACACTGACTGATGTCGCATGATAGTTTTTTGACAGCAACATTTACCACAAAGACTCCAAAAAGAAAGAAATCAGCAGCTCGGGAGTCGTCATAATGTGCCGCAGGAAGCCGGTGATTAATCATTCATCGTCAAAAAATCATTTCACTCCAGTTTCTCTCGATATTTTATATGATTAACAAACTAAGTATTCAAACCCCTCAGAAGTCATCAGTCTTCTCTTGTTGTCACTGTGAAGTTTGAGTGTTACTGTACATCTTGGAAATGGATCGGATGAGTGTCTGCTCCAGAGTTACTGATTGATGGTGTGAACGATCCTGACGTGAGCTGTGCATCCTCCCACTGTACGTCTCCGTGGAGACTAAATGTGTGATGTTATTAAATGTGTTTAAACTGTGAACTGGCTCCTCGATGATTTATTTTCTCTTTTTCTCACCAAAATACAACTTCAGGGAGTAAATCTGTAATTGATATAATAATGCTGTCGACGGATATTGACCATTTAAAACAAGGTTTAGGTTGTTTTTCATCTTAAAGGTAATTTGGGTTAGACATCACTTAACAAAAAAATGGTGACTATATAACTACAATGTTACCTCGTCCTTAAGTTTCACCGGTTGTATTTTTTATATGATCAGTTTATGATACATGGACACTCTCTGCTGGTTGTATGTAGTATTACACCATGTAAGGAATCGAAAGCTGCAAACATCTACTGTCAAGATGAAAAGCCCCTGACATCTAAAACTCGATCATTATGTGCACTAATGTTACTCTTGCCAGTTTTTTAGGTAAACGCAGTGCATGTTCCCCATATAACTCCACAAGTATTGTTGTTATGTAGCTCACAGTTGAACAAAACAACCTGAGTGTAATACAGCTCCAGAAGCAGAAGTCTTCGAAATGACCATAATGATAATAATGTCAATAACTAAAGAGACTAAAACCAGTGATAAAACAAAAAAATCTAAAGTTTCTTCACCACTGTTCATCTTTACTGTCTTAATGCATATCATCTTTATTTGGTATTTATCGTATCCATAAGCAACATCAGCTGTCAGTACACACAATTCCTGTAAACGTTAAATATGCTCAAGCTTGTGTTTAAAATGTCTTAACTTTATCAAAGTCAAAGCTGGGTTTTCAGCAGTTGAAGCACCAGAAACTTTGATTTAATTCATGTATTATTAGTTTGTGGTAATTAGATACGATTAACAACACACTGCTTTTGAGAAACACCTTCTCAAAACAATGAATATTCAAAATGAAGGATTAAAGAGAAACAAACCAAACGATTAAAAACAGTTTGAAGATCACACAACATTAGAATATAAGAATTAAAATGTTAAAGATGAGAAAAGAGAAAAAGTAAAATAGTAATAGTTAGATCAAGGGGAAAGAAATTAATAAATAAGATAGTAATAATTATAGACTAATTATAGGTATAAAATGTACATGTAAAACAACAGTTTAAATATCGCTATATGATATAAGCTGCCTCGTAGCCTGGGATCCTCACTTTTGTGTGTCCTCTGGAAACACTTCCTGTCGTCCATGCTATTTGGTTATGTTGTTATCTAGCTAGTTTTTCCATATGTTTTCTTAAGCTGCAGGGTTTTGAACTCACAGGGCCACCATACTACTCAACTACACGTTGCACTTGTTGCGTCTCTATTGTTTGGGTCATGTAACAACAAGTCGGACCAGCTTTAAAAATAACATCGCACCCTGTCCTCTCTCCGTTTTTCTTCTGTTGTGATTTGGTCCCATACAAATGACTGAGTTGAGTACAACTGATCTGCTGCTGTAAATGCTGTGTGTGGCTGCAGCTCTGCAGGCACGTGGAGACTTCAGCTGCTGTTCAAGGATCAGCGGGGGGGGGGGGGGGGGGGGGACGCTGGCTGACACCAGAGTTAATGTTGTTTTATGTGATTACCAGGACCCCCACCATCTAACAACAGTAATTCCTGCAAACAAAAACACAATCAGGTTTGTTTACATCTTTCTTGTAGTAACTCTATAATTTGATGCCTCCTCTAATTCTATTGTATTTGTTGTTTCTTCTCAGATTGTGTCTTTTTCATGAATATTATTTTGCTTTTACTGAGGTTTTAATTTTATTTTTATCATCTATAGTCTGTTGCAACTTCACCTATGACATTGGATTTACAAAAGAAACACACCCATGGAAAACTGAAAAATGACACAGATTCTTTAAAGCTTTTAATTTCATTTACTTCATTTACATTGTTTTCTCCTTGTGACCCTTCTCCCCCAGGTTTCATTTGCATTTGCCCTTAAGAAACAATGGTGTTTCTGAATCTCATTTTCCGTTGCTGGGAACCGTCGCTTTTTCCAGCATCTTAAGAGAGAGAGAGAAGCCGGATCATCTTTTTCACCGTGTGCGTTTGTATGCAGAAGGCTACACCCAGCAAGGGAAAGAGGGCTGCAACATTTTTTGCATATCCAAACACTTGGCACAGGTTTATAGCAGGGAGTGTCCAAACAGATGAGATGTCTGTCAGGCTCTGCCGCACGTCAGCTGCATTTCATACCTTTTCCTCTCACGTACGGGTAGAAGGCGTCTGATTTGTTGCAGATATGAAATTCAAAGGTGAGAGTTTTACTGTATTTACAAACAGGTCATTTCCACCGTGGAAGTTGTGTTCCACTGCTGGACAGGTGGTCACGAAACTATGTGGGAGAATGTGTTGTGGGTCAGGGAAGAACAGGTGAAATGTGGTGCAGCTTGATTGAATTCAAGGTGACTGCTTGGCCTTGGTGGAGGTACATTCTCATTCCTTTATCAATAATCATTGTCTCTCTACTCTTTGTGGTCGACAGGTGTTTTGAACATTGTGGTTGGAATGGTTGTCCTCCTAATAATATGGGGAATCGCTTCATTTAATGCTGGTGATAGATCAGCAGAGGTTTTTGGTGAGCTCTTTTTTTTTTAATATATATATATATATGTTCTCTGTTGCATGTCCCAATGCAATAACACAGTCTCCGTTCTTTCAGTATATGATGACGATTATCAAAAGAAACTAAACGTGGATGAAGGTAAGTCCATTTTTAAATTTTTTCATGAGAAGGTTACTTTTCTTCTGGAAGTTGAATTCCACTAGGGCAGAGACTCAATGGGCAAAAGTCAAAACCACAACACACAGGGAAATAACCCCTGTGAAATCATGTGATTAAATAGCCCAAAACTACTGGGTTGAATTGAAGGTGAAGGTGTGTGTGTGTGTGTGTGTGTGTGTGTGTGTGTGTGTGTGTGTGTGTGTGTGTGTGTGTGTGTGTGTGTGTGTGTGTGTGTGTGTGTGTGTGTGTGTGTGTGTGTGTGTGTGTGAAAACTGGCTGAACTTGATGGACTGAACAGGTGAGTAGATGACCAAAAAGAGCAGAATGAAGGCAGGCAGATAAAAAAACAAAAAACTACAAGACCTGTAAGGTTTGTCTGGAGCACAATACCATGAGGTGAGGTGTAGCTCTTACAGAGTATTGTAATCAGACCGGTCTCAACATATGAGTGGGTGAAGGATGAGGCTCAAGTGCGTGGAGGAGGAGGAGGGACCAGGAGTCACAGCCGGCAGCAGCCAGCAACACACACTAACAGGCGAGGCCCACACCAACCTCCCTGATGCCATGATGTGGACCAGAAAAAAGGCCAAACACACACAATCCTACCATCATCCTACAAGAAGGGAAATATCTTTCTTCCTCTCTCATCTGCATTTTTAGGGTTTGATTCCTCGAAGGTAAAGTGCAGCATCTCCGAACGCTGTCAGCCAGGTCACTTTGCCTTTCGTATCCGGAGTGGAGCAGCTAACACAGTCGGGCCAAAGATCTGTTTTGATGGTAAAACGTACGTGTTTCTGTATTATGTGCCTGAATGAACCAAAGATGGAGATTATCAGCTCTGGAAGGGAAACTAAACCTAATCAGTATCTCCACAGTATCATGAGCGAGGCGCGCAATAACGTGGGAGGAGGACTGGACATCGTGGTGGTAAATGGTGAGTACAATTCTCTCTGATACCTCATCAATACACTGAAGAACAGATCCTATACAGAACTGGAGGTAATGTTTTCACCCCAGTGTTTGTTGGTTGGGATATTACCCGAGAAAGAACCTCTTTAGATTTCAGTGCGGATCCACTTTCTTAAAACGTAAGATGTCCTTCTAGTTAAAAGTGTTTATTCGATGGTGAATGTGCACAAAATAACAAAATAGAAATGTAACATCCAAAAGAGTTGGTCAAACTCCATCTTCTCCTGAAGGGGATGTGAGCAAAAGTTTCTTGAGATTTTTTTAACATGGCTTTTCCACCTCAGGTAAAACTGGAGTTGTGGAGAACGCTCGCATTCTTAATGGAAGTAAGTGTTTGTATTTCATTCATTCTCACTTCTGTTTTCCATTCCAACGTTTATTGCTGATTTTCACAGTCATGATCTTTATTAATATTATTGTGAATTACTCTATCGAAAGGCCCACAAGAAACCCTTTCATTCCTGAAAGACATTAAACCTGGGATGATTGTTTTGGTGGCCTCTTATGATAATGCAAACGGGTGAGTCAGAAACTCAGTGATTCAAACTGTTAAATCTGTTAATGTCATGTGACACAATTTGACCAGTTCTCTTCTTCTGTTGCAGAATGACGGATGAGATCAGGAACTTATTCTCTGAAATGGGGAGCTCTAAGGCCAAGTCTCTAAAATTTCGGGACAACTGGGTGTTTGCAGTGAGAACGGGGCTGGAAAACACACTGCATTTTGAGAAGGTAAGTGATCCTGTTCCCCGCAGTTTGATTTGTTCTGTTTGCGTTTTTTAAAATATACAAAATCCGGAAGAAAAAGACACACGATGTAAAAAAAAGGAAAATGACTTCTCCTCTGTTCACCTGTCAGATAAATGTGAATGATGAAAAAAACAACCTTTATGAGGGATGGCCAGAAACGGCAGAGGTGGAAGGCTGCTTCTCAAGTATCGTTGGACAAGCAAACTTGTCAGACGTCTGATTGGACGAACGGCAGGAAAATACTTTTTATTGGACTTTTAAGACCATTGTGTTGCCACTCAAATGTTTTATACTCTGTCTCAAACTTTAAATTATAAACTTAGGGCGGCTGTGGGGTTGAGCGGTCGTCCTCCAACCAGAAGGTCGGCAGTTCAATCCCCAGTCTTTCCGATCTGCATGCCGAAGTGTCTTTGGGAAAGATACTGAACCCCTAAATGTCCTCAGATGTTAAATTCACTAGTTGTAACTCTCTTTTATCCAAATGACGTGTAATGTAATGTAATAGATAAACAGTATTTGATTCAATTAAAGTTTTCTTCTATCTCTGCTCCACTTTATCTGACATGTCTCTTATTTTGTTGTTGTGCTCTTTTCCATTTCACCCTGAAGATTCTGGAGAACCCTGAATCTTTTTATTGATTTACTTATTTATTTAAAAAGTAAAAGTACTGAGGTATCATCAGCAAAAAGTGTTTTTTTCCCCCCCCACCAACTCTGTGCACTCTTTTTAATCCTGCCACTGTTTTCTCTTTCCTCCTAAAGGCAGACAATTCTTAAACCAAATGCAAACAAAGTCTTGTAAAAAAAAAAAACAGGCCTTGGCAACACTGTGGAGAGTCTTGTGCCTCTGAGACTGTTTATCCCATCACGTCCTATTAATTCTTCTCCGCACAGTCTCCAAAGTGTGAGATTTAGCCAAACAGCAGGACGCTCAGCTCATCAACCAAACAGCAGCAGACTTAGACTTGTCATCTCAAATGCCTCATGTCGTTTTCATTTTAACAGCCGTTTGCTGTTTCGAGCTCGGATGAATAGAGATGAAACTTTTAGACAATTATCACTTTTTCGCAGCATTTTTTGCAACTAATGCAAATGAAAACATCGAAACGTTATCATCCTGCGATCATGCTGAGAGCACAGATTGTAGTTTAACACGACATAATCATACAGGTAAAAATAGAACAAACCGACCGTTTTTAGTCAGCGGGGGAATAATTCCTGTTTGACAACTGTTAATGCTTCAGCCAATGCGTCACTCAGTGGGAGTAGAAATTACGCTGTGATTAATGAGATTTGTTATTTGTCAGCTTTGTGTTTGCCTGAAAATGAATTGTGTGCCCTGCATCACACTACATCACACAAAGCACAATGTGTTATCTCTGGTTAGTGAGACATGCCTGACCAGCACTGGTAAGAAACCTTAAAATATTCAACGTGGCATGTTGATTTCTGTGTCAGTACAAACATCAGTCAAATATTGATATGGTGAGCAAAAGGTGCAAGAATTAGAAAAGGGTCATCAGAAGTTCTAATGTTCTACGATACTTTAATTAGTCAGAGATACAGTGTGCACTGGTGAATTTCAAATAAAATATTCCACCTGAAAGCAGCATATGAAAAACGAGTGTGTAATTTTATACAATCCTATTTGGTGATTAATTGTGGTCATTAGTTCACATTAGTGTTAAAATCACTGATTTTGAATGAATTGCTTGCTCAGCATGACAATAGGAAAAATAAGATAAGTGGTAAAGATGTAAAAATGTCACAAATTAACATTGTATACGCATTGTATTTGAGTTCATGTTCATATTTAGCAAATGAATATGTGTTCTCTGTGTTTAGAAGTTTAGATCCAAAAATAAAGTTATTGTGTGACGACAGAACACACACTGCATTGACACCGTCTTATTTAATTTCCTGCAGTCATATCTCTGTGGGTACAAAGCACTCTTTTCTTACATCTTGTCAATCACCACTGCATCCATACATGTAGCTCAAAGCAGCCCCCCCTCCCCCTCTGCACTAAACTGTTGAACATGTTAAACAGGATGTGGGATTGGCTCCAGCTGTCAACAGGTGTCCTGCTCCCACTCCCTGCTAACTGCCAGGATCCTGGTTCTTACTTTCAAGGTGTGTGTGTGTGTGTGTGTGTGTGTGTGTGTGTGTGTGTGTGTGTGTGTGTTTGTGTGTTTGTGTGTGGGTTTGTCACTGCTGCTGCTGACATCCACCTAAAACTTTTATGTGCAAAATATATATTATTATTATTATTATTATTATTATTATTATTATTATTATTTTCAGTGTTTTGCTATCAGTTTATTGTTTTTAGGTATGAATAAAGTAATTGCTCATAAAATGCTTTTGGTAGAAATGGTTTTTATACATTTGGGTTTTTCAGCCATTCAGAGTTTCTAGAAAAGAAAAGCTGGAACTCCAGCGAGTTCTTAAAAAGAGGGAATGGGACCAAAAGAGGAAGGTGAACAGGGAGCAGGAGGAGGTAAAGCGAACTACAATAAGTGCATTCAACCATGAGGGTACAAACCCAGAACAACAAGAATCATGTTGCCTTCATCAAGAGTTGTTGAAAAGACATCATAACGTCAGTCAGACAAAATGTTATAGTGGTCAACTTTATGAGAATTAGTAAATCAATTACTGTTTTATTTAAAAAATTCAAAATTGAATATTGAGACTGATATATAATAAATATAATAAATCAAAATATAGGTGTCTCTCAGGTTGTCCTGCAGTCAGTCAGTCAGCAGAGGGCAGTGTAGACATTGTTTCTGACACTGAAATTCAAGTTTCACCTCCTGCACCAAATTCATTTAAACATGGTGGAGTTCCATCAGCATTTATACAACTTAAAGTCATCACAGAGATAACATCAAAGTTTTGGGTTGGACCATCTGCAGTTTTTTACCAATGGATTGTCTCTGATGCTTTTTATCTGCAGGAGGAGAACATGTCAGTCACACATATATACTCTCATCATATGTTTTGCACTTAAAATATCAATTTGTCAAGGATCCTGTAACCAAAGCAGTCCAAAAAAATGCATACATTATTTATCCCAGCTAACATTGGGAGAGAGGCGGGGCTACAGGGCCAACATACAGAGACAAACAACCATTTATACTCACACCCACAGTCAATTTGCACAGTCAAATGAACCCGTGGGAAGAAGCCAGAGAACCTGGAGAGTGCATGCAAACTCCACACTGAACCGAGATTTGAACCAATAACCTTCTTGCTGTGAGGTAACACCGCAAACCACTGCCTCCCCATGCCATTCCTGTTTTGAACTGTAGTGGATCAGAGGCAGAAAGTGGCACAGAAATACTCAAGTGAAGAATGGGTGTCTGAAAATTACAGTGGAATGTAAAACATGCATTTGGTGACGTTTCACGACTGTTTGTATTGACTCTGAAGTCTTCTGTGTGAAACATGAGGCTTGTTGATTGGGTCCGAGTCTCAATAATCTTTAATTTCTCCACAGCTGGAGAGAGAGAGAGAGGAGAGAGACCGAGGAGGACAGCAGCATGATGCAAGAGTGACGGCCATTATTCATGACTTCATGTTTTCTGTTGACTGTCGGCGCCGTGCACCAGTGGCAGTAAGTGACGAGGTGGAGAGAGACAGGAATTATCTTCACTGTCAGAGCTTCAGTTGCCTTTGTTTAAAAACCTGGTCAATAAATAGAAAACAGATCCAGTCGGGTCAAGTGGAGAAAAGACCCCCCAGTGATGATCTGACCAAAGATGCAAGTAATACAAAAAAATCTGTTGTATGTCAGATAGTGAAGTGTGCGTGAATGGAAAATTCATTAATGATTTCACCTGAAAACATGCAGCAAGTGTCATATGAAACATGAATAACAGGAACACCTTTGTGTTTTAATACAATCAATGATTGTGATCATTTTTTACTTTTTACTTTACATTAGTGCAGTTTGGGCTCCATTGCTTTAATTATTCCTGTTTACATTTGGCGTGTTTAACTCAGTGCCTCCGCCTCTTAATCTGATTTTAATATTTGGTTTTATTTGTATTTGTATGTTTATATATGATGTATTGTCGTCAGAATGGCACCATGAAATTGAATGGATATTATTATTATTTACATGTGTTGATTGTGTCTATTACATAGTTACAATCATTGATTTTTGCGTATTGCTCATTTGGCATGACAAGAAAGGAAATATCTAATTAATTTACAGGTACTTTGAATTTTGGGATTTAATATATTTATTTATTATATGTCATTTTGGAGGTAAACTGTAACCTGCACATTTCCATGTTTGATACTTTACAAACCACTGTGTGTTTTCTGTGTCATTTACATCTAAAATACAGCTTTTGCATAACGACAGAACACACAATGCATAGACAAGGAAGTTTTATTTCATTTCCTGCAATCATATCTCCGTGGGTACAAATCATTGTATTTTCGTACATCTTGTTCAATAACCCATGATGCATTGCATCCATACATTTGTAGCTCAAAACAGCTTTTACAAAAAAGGATATACAATATATACTTATATTTATATATATAATATACATGTGTTTCTTTATGCATTTAGATGTGTTTTTTATGGGTAAAATAAGCATTAAAAAAACAGCCAGGTGGAAACAAATCCCATCTAAGATTCAACACAAGGTCGTTACCAAACAAATGAACCATAGCCAAGTTATCAAAGTCGTCAGTATTGGCTAGCTAACAGTTAACATGAAGCCCTTCACACACAGTTTGCATATTTTCCACAATTACAGTCGTGATTTCCCTCTTTTACTCTACTATGGACCTACACGTGTCAATGACCGATTTGGGGGAATTGGTTTTAATGTCGTCAACAAAACGTCATGGACTGGTTCTCTAATAATACAGTATTATGTCATGGCATACCGTAAAATCAATAATGGTACGATGTGATTGATATAAGGATTGAACTAATTTGAGTTTGTTGTCTCGTCCTTTTTTTTATGTTTTATCTCTTTCAGATTTCTCCATCTGATTTATTTAGAAGAGGAGTCTACAGTAAAACATTCCCACTTCCCTGTATGGCTTTTGTACTGTCGTCCTTTTACTCAGATGGACAGGTGACGTTTCCAGCACCATCATTATAATTATTAGTATTTTTCATGTTTTGTACTGTGGCTGGCACATGTTTTAAATCAGGATATGTGTGATTTGAGAGATACTACAAAAGCAAATGGCAAAAGGTAGAAAGAAATATCTGAGTTAAAAATGAACATAGTACAGGAGACATGTCACTCAGGTAGAGGCTTGACCGTCACAGTCAATGCAAATGATAAGTCCACTGTGCTGTGTTGTACTTAGTCAACAACGTTACTTCTGGTGTTACTCACTTCACATTATATAGCTCAATATTACAGTATTACATCTTTTTTTTTTCTCAATACAACAATAATAATAATCATGTGTGTTTATACTTATTGATCATCATTCATGTAAACATATTAAACCAGGTCATGCAAACATTAGACCAAAACTTCTTCCACTAGAGGTGCACAGCACAGAGCAGGCGGAGCTCCCAGACTGAGATCCCTCTGACTCAGCGCGAGACGGGCCCCAGCCAGAACCACAGACGGCCGGCCGGCTGGATAGTTCCCCACTCGTCAGTGTCAGAACAGGGAGGATGAGCGAGACGTGAACATGATCTGTGTTCTTCCCCACGCACGGTGGATTTTCCGCGTCTTCACAGTTACTCTCCTTTGTCCGGAGAGGAAGGTTAGATTCTCGTCTTTTCACCAACCAACAGGGATCTCAGTTTGAGCCTCTGGTAACGAAACAGCCATAAAACAAAACAAAAAAAAGTCTCCTTTTGGAAGTTCCCCCCCCCGACCCCGACAGAAGCATGCACACACTCCAGGTCAGTCTTCACAAACCCAGTCTGAGCCAGAATATAGAGTCCACACCACTGAGACGCACGTTTACCTCCCCAACCTTCCAGTATCTCCTTTTCCAAAACGGGTTTAAAACAAAGGGAGCAAATACTGAAACACTTAATCATGACGATATGAGAAAAAGAAAAGCGATCAAAAAGAAGTAATGGGCAGGTAGAAGTGGCAGTGACGACATGCCGTGAGACCTATTTTACTGAACAGCTGGACTGGGTGAGTGGCTGGACTGAGTCACATTGACGGGTAAAGTGAATAAAGACATGCAGGAGTAGCTTTCAGCACTCTTTCCCTTTTTTAAAGTGTTCCCCTCTTCTTTGAGCCCTGTCTGGCCAGATATTTGGAGAGCTGACAGTAGTGTGACATGTAGTGTGTGTGTGTGTGTGTGTGTGTGTGTGTGTGGGTGTGGGTGGGTGGGTGGGTGGGTGGGTGGGTGTGGGCCGGATGGATGCAGATGTGCAGTAATTGTGATCAGAGGTAGATGTGACAGATAATGCCAGGACAGAAATAATGGAGATGACTGCCTTTGGGCCACTGCCTCATCTTTGATTAAGACTCCAGAGGTTTTGATGCTTCCTGAAGGTAACATCCAGAGCGACTTGTTGTGATGTGCACGTTGCCCGAGTGACCACTGTCTGCTCTGGCTGCACAAAGGACAACTACATGTTAGGTTGCTATGGAAGGGGGGGGGGGGGGTTATTTTAGGATCATGCAGACAGGCCCTTTTTTTAAATCTAACTCTGTCCATTTGCAGAAGCCTTGCGAACTTTTCAACATCAGTATTTTAACATGGGTGTATCTTGAGTCAGGACGTGTTTGTTTTTTGGACAAAGACTTACAGTGCGTTTCTCCTCATCATAACAGAGACCTGCTCGCTGTGGCCGTACTCGGGTTCGGACACAGCCTGATAACTACTCTGCATTCCTGGCCAGACTGGGCGGGCGGGCTCTGGGCGCTCCGGGGATTACGATGTCAGCGCGACGATGAGGTTGTGCTCAAACGCGACTGGCTGGCCTGCAGCAGTAGGTGCAGCTCCTCAGGCTGTCCCGATCTGTGCTGCCCTCATTGCTTCCACGACGGCCGTCCTCGTAGTGGGACACTGGATGTCAGAGAAAAAACATAGAACATGTGAATTTAAAGCTTTAGTGTCATATTTCCCAGCTAGGGTCTTATTCCTGTACTGGGCCGTAACTTTATTTTTGAAATGTTTGATGTGTCAAACTGGTCAGCTGCCTAGTGGCGCCCAAAAATAAAAATAACCAGGGTGAAATGGTATTTAGCCATTATTAGACCTTTTCGACAAAAAGGTGAACCTGGTCCATCCATCCACCCATTAAACAACCCACCCACCCATCTATCCATCTTATCCATCCATCCACCCATCAATCTATCCATCGACCCACCCACTCACCCATCCATCCATCTTATCCATCTATCCATCGACCCACCCACCCACCCATCCATCCATCTTATCCATCTATCCATCGACCCACCCATCCATCCATTCACCCATCCATGTTCCCTGTTAGTTACTTGACCATACTGTATCTGATTCAAAGCGAGTGTCTGTTTATTCACTGTGAACTGATAACTCACAGCTCTCCTCTTCTCCATTCCCCAAATCCTCCTCCTCCTCCTCCTCCTCTTCCTCTGGGAGCAGATGTCCATGGCAGGGACTGGTGGGAGTAATCTGACTGGGCCCCTCAAGACTTGTGCCCAGCTGCAACTTCCGCATGTGGCGCACCACCGCTGTGGCATTGAACGCTTGCTACATGGACACAGAGAGTGTGTGACAGCCACAAGGAAAACAGCATGGGTGTACAGAATGTGCTGCCAATCTTCAAACTGCTCATTCAGCAGGTTGTGCTGTGACACTGACCTTCCATTTGCTCTTAGCAAAGTTCTTCTTGATCTGAGCGCTGACAGATTCGTGGATATTCTTGTCCAGAGCTGTGTCTCCACAGATCCTGCAAAGACAGCAAACATGAGAGGAGTTACAGCATCGTTGTACATATTATTCATTAATCCTCAACTATTTTTAATATCTGTCCCAATCATTTTTCGAGCAAATACACCAAACATTAGTTCCAGCTTCTTAAATCTAGTTCACACTTTCCTTTTTTTCCAGTTTTGCACTGTTGGACGCAAAATGGAAGATGGGCGTGTGTGTCACCTTTGGCTCTGAGAAATTATAATGTCCTTTTTTTATTTTATAGATAAAAAGATCCATGAGAGAATAATAAACAGATATTTGATATTGTAAATAATCATTAGCTGCAGGACGACTGCTCATTTTTTCTGCAATTAATCAATTCATGTTTTAACTTTTTTAATTTGAAAATTTGTAATATCAAGCACCCAAAGATGACGCAAAGATGAACAATTAACAATGATATTAAAAAAAATGAGAATGTTTGGTATTGTTTCTTGATAAATGTTGATTAAGCTTTTTTTTTTTACTGGTGGTTAATTTCAGTTCATTTGAAATTGTTTTTCTTTTGATCAAAAAATATTGACAAACAGTTTCAGCGCTACACATCTCCTGACTTTCTTACCATGGATGTTGGAGCGCCTGGTCGCATGTATATCTCTTCAAAGAGTCCTTCTCCATCAAGTGACAGATGAAGTCTTTGGCTGCCAACAAAAAAAAAAGTCACGTTATAAATACCTGACCCGCTCTGACGTGTTTGATTTTAAAGCTGGATCTCTTGAAGATATTTGTAGTAAGCCACAGTACCTGAATCTGAGATGTCGTCCCAGTACGGAGAATCAAACTCATACTCTGCTTTCAGAATCTGCTCAAATAGCTTTGCGTCATTTTCATCGTAAAACGGAGGATATCCACATAATCTGCATGGAAGAGTACGAGGACATTTTCAAACTTTTTAAAGAATATGACTTTTCTGTTTTACTTCTGAGGAATGATTGAGTCCGGACTTACAGGATGTAAGAAATAACTCCTATGGACCAGCAATCCACTGCTTTGCTGTACGGCTTCTGAGCGAGCACCTCTGGAGCTGCGAAACACGCATCCAGCACATTCACAGAGCGGAAAACATATGAGCAGCAGCCAGAGTGAATTCAAGTTATCTTGACCTTTCAGTAATACCGTGAGATCTGCCGGGTCATGTTAAACAGGTATGGAGAGCACTTCTGAAACACTTGCAATTGACTCAGTCACGGATGAGAGAGCCTCTCACACAAGGCGGTGAATAAAGAGAGGATATCAGCTGAAACTACAGGGGCTGCTTCTCACATGAAAGAGGGGGGGGGGGGGGGCCCAGGCAAACAAATGCACCTACCCACATATCCAGGAGTGCCGCAGGCTGTGGACATGACGCTGCCCGCTCCCTCGATCTTTGACAGGCCGAAGTCGCTGATCATAATCTTGGAGTCCTCGTCCATGCTGTAATAGAGCAGGTTCTCTGGCTGCAAACACAAGAAGGGAAAGTTTGAAAACTGGAAAACCAAAAAAATTCGGTCTTTCCTGAACGATGGTACCTTCAAGTCTCTGTGGACGATTCCCATATCATGGAGATATTTGACGGCATCTAAGATCTGGTGGATGAGCTGGCTGGCATCTCTCTCAGTGTAGAACCCTTTCTCCACGATCCTGTCGAACAGCTCGCCTCCGGAGACCCTGGCAGGGGGAAAAATCATGGGGGACAAAAGAGGTTAAGAGTTCTGCACCTTTAAAGGTTTTCTCCAGCTTTGATTTTGTATTAATATTTTACTTCCACCAAGGAGGTTATGGTTTAGTCTGTGTGTTTATTTGTGTGTTAGTGGGATTGCACAAAAACTACCCAACCAATTCCCATTAGAATTTGTGGATGGGAGCGATATGACCTAAGGAAGGAGGTATAACATGTTGGTGCAGATCCAGGATTTCTTTAACATTGTGAAATAGAGTGTTTTTCAACATCTTGATCTTGATAAAAAAAAGTGTGTGCAATTTGGTGCATATCCAAATGATTTTTGTTTTTAATCTAGAGACTTTAGTTACCAATTTTGGAATTTTAAGGTAAATTAAATTAAGTGTAACGCTCTCTGTGGAAAGAAATGTGCTTGATATATTGATGCAAATCAATTTTCTGTCATTTAACTAATTCATTAATGAAATCAATTGTAATATACAGTAAAAATATATAAAATGCATTAAATTCAGGCCTTGACTTTGTGTGAGAGAAAGAGCGAGGAGAACTCACAGCTGCATGACAAGATATAGGTGAGATGTACTTTCAAAGATGTCCTCCAGCGTCACGATGTTGGGGTGCTTGATTCTGGGGAAGATGAGTGGACAGAAATCTGCAGTGCATTTCATTTTTTTATGTATCATATTTCTCTAACGCTCACTGTCAAATGGTCACCAGATGGCCTTCTTGTTGCATAATCCAGATTTACAGGGTCTGTTCTGTCTTTCTTTTTTAATTCTGTAAATTGGGATCAACCCTATGCATCTACCCTGTTCCCTGAAAATACAAAACGACAAAGCTTCAGATGGATGATTTGTTAAGAACAACAGTGATTGTTGTCGGCAGCTAGAACTGCTAACAAAGACCGGCTTTGGATATTATAGCTGGGGCCTGAAAGGAGGGCTGTGAAAATTGTCATTCAAAGACCAGATCTGGATGATTTCTTTTAAATGTGCAGTCAAGCGTCTCTCTCTTGGCTCTCGAGTTGAGCTGAGAGCATATGAACTCGCCATCACTTCAGCACGGCAGCAGCTGAGAGAGGCTAATGTGACTTTCATGAGAATGAGCCAGAAACGCTTCTCTCCTGCTTTTTTCCTCAAACTATTTTTCAACTTCCTTGACGTCTCTTGTTCTCAGGACCGTCTCATCTATTTCCAGGAGACTTTAAGCGTTTGGCCAAACTCCATTTCTACCGTCCTTCCATATCTTTAACCGTCCATCATACCCAACCCCCCTCCTCCTCCTCCTCTCGCTCTCTCTCTCTCTCTCCACTTCTCCACCCTCTATGTCTCTTTCTCTTTCTTCAATACACTGCTGCGGGGAATTCCACACCATCTCCGCCTCTGTGTGCTGTTGCCCTGGCAACAGGGACACTAAAAATAGGTCTATCTTCTTTACTCCTGACATTTCCGGTGCACAATCCTACTGTTTCTACTGACACCATGCATTTAGTCACCCATTCAATTGACCCCTTGCATATATATCTTCTGCATCTGCACAGGCATTGTTTGCAAGAGGCCGCGCTGATCCTCCTGCTGGACATGAGGCGACAGCTGAGGCGTTGCGAGAGGCTTCACCTGTGTAGTACTGCGATCTCATTCTCGATGTTGTTCTCTTTGCCCTCCAGTGCTTTCTTGGGGATGCACTTGATGGCCACCAGCCGCTGGGTCCTCTTCTCCTCTGCTAGAACCACCTCAGAGAAAGCTCCGCTAGAACACAGGCAGAGGAAACACACACACACACACACACAAAGGTACATTAGAGAAGGAATGTGAAATGTGTGGGAGTGTGAGGTGAAACGCATAAGAAAGGATGGGGAGAGAGAAGAGACTGCAGGACAAAATAGTGTCAGACAAAAGCAAGAAATAATGAGAAATCCCCAGTGACAGGTTGTCAGTGCAATGTCATCTTTGGTTGATTGCAACAATGTCTTAAAAATCTCCTAGTACACTACACGCAACCACCTTTCTGCGTGTCTGTGTGTGTGTGTGTGTGTGTGTGTGTGTGTGTGTGTGTGTGTGTGTGTGTGTGTGTGTGTGTGTGTGTGTGTGTGTGTGTGTGTGTGTGTGTGTGTGTGTAGATGAATAATTGAATATGGTGACATAACGGAGAGGTTTTGGGAACTGAGATAAGGCTCAGGAGGTGAAGCCACAGTCACAGTGAGACATTTAGAGGAAGAGCATTTGCTTTATAAAAAAAGAAAAACCCCAAACTATTTTTAATCCATTCAATAATAGATGCAGTAAAATGTAGTGTGGCTTTTTCTGGAGACTAGACTGCATTATGGATTATGGTCTGGTGGCGATGACAGCGAGAAAAGTGTGTATTTACACAGTCTCCCCACAGGGGCGTGGGAGGGGGCGCAGGAGGAGGCCTGAACGCACAAACATTGTCAGCAACCGCAGGGATCCTTTACATGTATGGGAAGCAGCGCTGTCACACGACGGATGTCCTCTTTTTCGTTCGTCTCCCTCATGACCGTGTGAGCAAAAGTCACTGAAGTCTGCAGCCCAAATAAAAGCCTGCAGACTTAACTGTGCTGTTACCAGTAGCAACCATGCGATAAGAAGGCAAACATCTCTCACTTCTCCCTGTTTACTCTGCTTCTTGTGGTTAGTGAAAACCTGACCGTCTCAGCTTTGTGAACCTTTTTTCCCCGTTATTATGTCACATTTAATGCCCTGTGTCAATCCTTGAGACGGCGTTGTACCACGGCCATGTTGTGCTCAACGAACCAGAGACATTTGAATGCTAGCGAAGCAGATGCACAAGAGGAGGAGTGTGGATTCTCTTACACATCTCTGGTTTCCTACGATAATAATAATCTCAAAGCAACATCACATAAAGCTCCAGTTCCCTTCGACCCATAAAAGCATTTTAATATGTTTAGGTCCGCAGCTCCTGCAGCCAGGGTCTCAGCGCAAAAATCAGTTTTTGTCTTATTGGCTGTTTAAAATCAGAAGCTGAGACCAGGACTGAGATCTATCTGTTGTCCGTTGAAACAAACCAAATTATAGGACAAGAAGAATTGTGTCAGGTTCACTTGATCTGACACTGCCTCTGAGATATGTTGTAATGAGGGCTATAGATTCTGTGTTGCTTTCAAGCTGTGGTGGCGAAATGGCTCTAGAAATAAAGATATGTATTAGATGGATTGATACTACAACACTTTTATTACCTCAGCCAAAGAAGTTACGTTTTCATCTTTGTTCGTCTGCAAGAATATGCAAAAACTACACAATGATTATAACAAAACTTGATGGAAGAAGTATGGATCAAGGAACAACCCATAGAATTTTGGTGGTGCCTTTCTTTAAAATTTCATTGATTTATCAGAATAATAATTCATGGATCTTGATGAAAACACCAGGCATGTTAGAGGACTGATATTTAGAAGTGAATTTAGGTTTTTCATTTGTGGTTCCATAAGGGGACTGTTGGTCCTTGTTAGAGTTACGTACTCTCCTGAGTACAATTCTAATACTAGGCTACTTCTAAACGGGAAAAAAACACATCAGAAGAAATTATTTTTTTAATGACTGTGCGCATGAGCTAGAATGACAGGTGTAAATATGCCTGCATCATTTCACCTGATATTTTTGACTCACAGAATGACTTAGAGCAAATGAAAGAGCCGGCAGATGCACACAGATGCACACACATGCACACACACACACTCATGCACACACGCTTTTGTACTGTTGCCGTGAGACACATTGTAATTAACCATCCAGTTGCTCATTTCTCCTTGGAGACTTGGCAGGGGAGGACTCTCAGGGTTTGGGAGCAGAGGAAGGAGAACGAGAGGAAGCTAGTGTAGCTGTTTGGTTTTCTGAAGCGCTAATGTGGAAAACTCTGACGTGGTTATTTGCTTCTGTCCAATTTTGCAGACCTCAGTTTCTTCAGTCTAAGATTCAAACACACCATTTCTTTTATTCCCTTATTTAGACCACTGACATCTTGACACATGATTAGATCTATTTTATTCCAGGACATAATTCTGGCAAACACACGTTAACTTGCTGCTATCGAATTAAAATGAATAAGTTTCATGTGAGTCACTGGTCTCAAGACTCATAGCTGACGCATCTGTCAGCTCGGCTGTTTTTATATGATCGAGACTGTCACAGAACAGCTGACATATTCTCATAGATAGATAGATAGATAGATAGATAGATAGATGGATGGATGGATGGATGGATGGATGGATGGATAGATAGATAGATAGATAGATAGATAGATAGATAGATAGATAGATAGATAGATAGATAGATAGATAGATAGATAGATAGATAGATAGATAGATAGATAGATAGATAGATAAATGGATGGATGGCTGGGTTGATGGATGGATATCACACACACACACACTCACAGAGGGAGAGAGTTGTTGAAATCACTGAAATCCCATCTGTCCATATGAGCAAATATTTATTCACACATTCTCATGTCGCCATCATCTCTCACTACTATGATACACTATGATCGTTGTGCTCTTATTTGAGTATTCTGTGTTTTCAGGAACTCTGAATCTATCTTTATGAATGAAGACATTTGATGATGAATAAATACATGATGGGCCACACGTAAACTACTAGGGCTGCTTTTTGTAAATCTATTGATTCAGTTAAAGTTGCACCATTAAACAAATGTCTGATCTAATTTGAATCCCTGCGTGGCTCGGGCCTTTCTGTGTGGAGCCTCTTCCCTGTGACCATGGATGGGAGGACTTGACATGCAGATTGGGGTTAGGTTAAGTGGAGACTGTAGATTGTGTGTGGATATGAATGTGAGTGTGAATAGTTGTTTGTCTCTGTATGCGACCTGTCCAGGGTGGACCCTGCCTCTCAGGGGCCCAGTGTCAGCTGGGATTGGCTCCAGCCCCCTACATGACCCTGAAAGAAGAAGCGGTATAGACAATGGACAGTTGCTAGCACTGCAACAGCAATCGACTATACAAACAAATTCACTGCAATTGCCAATCATGTGTAAATGTAGGTATGACTTTCTGTTATTTATGTACAGTGTGTATTTTTCAGCCTATCCGTGCGAATTTAGAGCAATCGTGCTAACCTAGCTGATGTTATTGTCATTTAGCAGAAGGTTATTAGCTTAATGCTTTTAAATGTGAACGATGTTATCTTTTTTTCTTTGAAATGTAATTTAAAATCTTCCCAATCTGACATTGAAACTAGGCTAAGGTTAATCTTATGAACAGCTGGTGTGACGGTGCAGCTCGTACACCAGTTGTACAACACGATCAAGAGTGTGATGACCGCTCACAGTGATGGATGTTTTTGCTGCAATGGAAAATATTATTCATAGTATTCAGGTTTTGATTTTATTTTTAGCGAGATGCGCTATCAATCAAGCCGAGTCGGCCCCATTGGACCTGTTGTGAACAGCTCGGCCCATCCATCAGTCGATCGATCTCACCTGATGGAAGTGCTCACTTCAACCCCAACGTGCCTCCAAGTCCAAAAAAAGCTCTCTCGTTTTAGCCTAATCCATTTTGTGTGTGTGCTTGTTCTGTATCTGTGTGTTTGACAGGGAGACAGAGAGAGAACGGGAAGAGTGGATACTGTATAATCCCATTCCAACCCATCTCCACCTCTCACTATAGGAGAATTAACATATAAAAAAGCTTGAGACTGGACCGTAATTGTACAAACTGTATGTTGTCCATGCACTCCGCTGAAGTCATGTGCAGGTCAATCCTCTTAACTTCTTGACTTTTCTCTATAAACAATAAACCAACCTGCGCAAGTGCTTTCCATCTGTGTTTGGTTCTGCACGGTCACAATGTTTATTCCACCCACCTGGACCCAAGTAGATGTTAAAACAGGCCCGCTCCATATTTGACATCTTAGATCTTTTTCAACTTGAATTCTTGCACCAAAGATCTACTGTATGTTTTAAAACCATCCGTTCAACCATAAGCAGTTTAATATTGAATCCAATAGCACTGGGGCCACATTCAAGAGCTGCTAATATACCGCTGCTTCTTCAGCAACACGCAAAAGAAGTTCTTTTACTGCTGAGTCGTGATCTGAAATGGTTTGTTAACTGGCCCAATGCTCTTCATCTCTGTGAGACTCACTCAGATATGTCCATCCACAGAACTCGTAAACTGAACTAATGTCTATATTCATCAATATAACGACTCTGAACAAACCCTTAAAGAACATGGAAACAACCAACCCTGGACAAAGGAGTATTCTCTCAAAGTCATTTCAATGTACATTTAATGAAACTGCACTGTGAATACGTCATGTCGACTTGTTACAGAAGCTAACACTTTGACTACTTTCACCAATAACACAGAGCAGCTGCTGCTCCACTGTCTCTTACTTCTGGGTTTCGTCATCAAAAACTCTTCAGGTCACGTTTAGAAAAACATGAGTTACCCAGAATCTCCTCATGGTCATTAACCAAAATGTTTCCATGACTCCAAAGTGACAATTAAAGGTTCAGTGTGTATGTTTTAGGTGAAATGGATCTATTGGCAGAAATTGAATATAAAATAATCTTTGTGATTTTTTTCCCTTGTGTGTTTCATCTAAATTGTACAAATGTTTCTTTCTTTACCCTCAGCTAACTCCATGGCCCAAACAGTGAACACATTGAGATTGAGGCAGATCTGAATACAATATTTCAACACAAATCAATTAACTTCACACTCTGAGTTCCTGGATAAAGCTCCTCTGTAATCTTCTCTCCGAGCATAAGGAGCTTTCCGTCAACACATTAATTCTGCCCTCAGTCAGGTCCAGCTATACTGATAGAGGGGGGTGGAAAACTATTACAACAGCTTTTTCTCTCTATTTTCTTCTTTTTTTTTCCTGAAATGAGAACATACTATCCTGGCAATTCTCTCCTTCAATCCTTTGTTATATAATCCTTAGTATCATCCCTAAAAATTACAATCACTGTTTTTAAGTTCCTGTGAAGTCTCGGTGGAATCTCGACAGAAGTTATCAGCGCTCGGCAGCAGTCGTGAGTCCTCCAATATGCAGTCTGCGAGTCAGAGTGCACGGAACGCAGCATGTTCAGCTCTGAGACACAATCTGAGACGTCCTCACACAGCACCGAACATACACAGCCTCATCATCTACCCACTGTTCGCTCGCTGTCTTGGATGTGGCCCAGAGTTCTGCTGCCATTAATATCTGATCGTGTGCAGCCTCTCTGGGGTAGCAGGTGTCATTCCAAGAATGAGGAAAACAACCACACTCCATATGGCACACTGGTGGCATCACAGGTGAACATGTGCTAGGTCACTTGTACTCAGTTTGGGGGTGGTGGCGAGTTGGCCCCTGACCATCTGCACTCAGTCCTCTTCCCTGGAGTTCGCAGTCATAGGTCTGTGTGCATCCAGCCGTCGCCATCAGCTGCTTGAAGATTCATTTAGCAGTTTATTACAAAATTGTGGTATATTAAATCCCCAAAATCCATCCATCCATTATCTAAACCGCTCATCCTGTGAAGGACGCAGTGAATCTAAATAATGTGAATGTAAATATGATCTATTGGATTCCAGACTAAAGTCTAGTCTTTAATAAAATGTAATCAGGATTAACAGTAAGGGCCACAGGAAATATAAGCTGCCACCAGATTCCCCATGGGCGGATTGAACTTGAGCTTCAGCGACACTGAAACCAGCAGTTGCACGTTTTCTATCATCATAAGTCAAAAGTTTTCTCTTGATTATCTGTGACCTCCATGTCACTAGTCCATCATCAAATAATCAAATAAAGGTGATTTCCAGATTCAGTGAGAGGGGATAGAGAGAGAAAGAGATGCTCAACACTATAGTGCTAAGAAAATAATTATATTTAGTCACTCACAAGAAAATTGGCTAAAAGGATCTGCCTTCAGTTGATCAAGTCTATTCAGATCAGTTCATTTTAGTTTATAAAATCTTCACAAATATTAATGTAATGTCCAAAGAAGAAAGAAAATCTATAGTGCAAGTGACCGCAAACACTTTCTCCATCTCCCTGCTACGATGTCTTCTTAAACTCTCGGTCAATGGCAATCAGGGTAAAAGCCAATCAGCAGATAATGTTATGATGCTGCCATTTACTTTGCATTGACTTTGACCAGACAATCCATAACACTTAACTGCAATCCCTTTAAAATAGTTTTGTATTTCTTAGAGGAAACTCGAGCAGGGAAGACTGGGGAGTGTGGGGGCAGCATCCGACAGAGAACAGTGTCCAGACTGAAGTTCTGCAGCCTGGCAGCATGTGGCGATGAGTGATGGGCCCGTTTTGACCCCTTGGTTTTTATCAGCGCTATGTAAATGATGTACTGCTGGCAAGACGACACATGGCAGCTTCACTTTTTGGCCTCAAAAATTCAGAAACCAACCAGCTCCCAGTTGGTTTGGTTCTGTGGTAATGTAATTTATACATCATGTAAATTATGAGTATAAGAAAATATAGGATTGATCAAAAACAGTCCTCTTTAAAAATATCTTCTAAAATAGGGCCAACAGACAAACCCACGTTTAAGGTTCAGTTCAAACCACACAGACCTCAGTCCAAAACACCTTTGCTGAAATATTGTCCCACTATTCAGTGTACCAGCTGACACACAGTTAAACTGGTCTGGGGGCGAACGGTACCATAGCCTACTTGGTAATCCGGCCTCATCCTGGTGCCACACGTACAGTATGAACTTACGTTCCCAGTACTTCTTTGAAGTCATAGTGTTCTTTGATGTCTGATGTCTTCTTCTTCCATCCATTTCCATCCTCTCCAAGAGGCATCCTACAACGCTGATCGGATTCGCCACACTACAGCTACAGGGAGAAAAGCAGAGAAGAAAAAATACATTTTATTGACCCACAGTTTGCACAATTAAGCTTAAAGCACCACTCAAATAAATATATTTTGATCTGGACAATGGCTGGATGAACTGAATGGAGCATTTTTTTTATTGAAAGAAACATTGGCTCAGGAGGTGGGTTGTCCACTAACCGGAGGATTGGTGGTTTGATACCAGGCTTATGCAATATGACACATGATGACGTCCATGGGCAAGATACTGAACCCGAAAATTGCGTTAAAGTGCAGCATATAGTAGCTCTGTATAAAATGTGTGTGGGAATGGGTGAATTTGGCTTGAAGCACCTTTAAATGTAGAGAAGCAGTATATGAATACAATACATTCACCATTTAAAGACAAAATTCCCCTCAGGACAACACAGCGTCTCATCATAGTGAGTTTTTTAAGCACATTCTGACAAACATCACTCTAGCAACACGATGGAGAAATAACAGACACACAACCTCAGTTGAAATACTAGCACACAATGGCTCCAGCACTGTTTAGTGTATTTCATTGAGGGTATTCGGGCTGCGAGCGGGCAGTGCGCCTCTGCAACAGTTCAATCGATCCGGTACAGTTTGGCAGGCCGATGTGACTGTTGCCTTCAGTCATTAAATAAACCAATGATTTTTCTGATCAAGTGCTGTGTGTGTTGCAGCATCTCGTGCTCGCGTGGTTCAAAACCACCAAAGTAAAAAACCTGAAGCAGTGGAGGGGCCTCGAGCTGCAGGTTCATATTAGGTGGTTGCTCCTGAGAGACATGAAGGGTAAATTAGAAGGATAACTTTTAAAAAAGGCAGAGCAGAAACATTGAATAAGCCAAAAAAATATATGCTTGCACCCTGATATTAGGATATTAAACTACAGTGCAAGGGGGACTACTCGCTTCTTTGCTGACATTGTCTTGCACAATGAGTATCAACGAATAGCAGCTTGAAAGTAGGACAAACAGTGCAGCAGAGACAAGAAGAGGGACCATGCCTACCGTCGCAAAAACAAACGCATGGTCAGTGGAGGCAGATACCAGCTGGGGGGGTGGGGGGGTGGGGGGGACTCGTGCTATATTTAACATCTGAAGCTCTACAGATTCATGGCTTCTCCGAAGAAAGACAAATAATCTGCACATACAACACTGGCGCAAACCGTATTCCTCATCTGATGACCTGCTCTGCGTAAAGGCTGCAGGGCGTGAATGACAAATCTGGAGGATGAATGGGAATTTGAAAAAAAAACGGTTTTGCTGGTGCAATATGTCTGCAATACTGAAATCTGTTTGTTTTTCATCGTAGTGGTGATGGTGCATGTAAAAGCTGCGGGAGAAAGAAGAAGGCGTTGTGGGTGTGCGAGCCGGATCCTGCGCTGCGGCGCTCAGCTCAAGGGTATATGGCAGTCGGATGAAATGAAGGCAGCATCCTTTAGGTTTGGATCCGGATGGCTGCACACATGCGACACGGGCGCGCACCAAGTTTGATTGCTTAAAGGAAAACAATACTTGCAAGTAAACGGAGATGTAATTGGGGGGAAAAAATATCCACCTACCTAAATGGCGATCTGCAGCTGCGATGCGCGTCTCCTTCCCTGTGGGAGCGATGTGGATGCTGAGCTTGTGCGCAGCGCTCAGACTTTCTCCTGACGTCAAGAGAAACCAGTCGTCTGTGGACGTAGTGCAGCATAAAATCACCCTGTGTTCTCTCTGCACAACGTGATCTGAGATTCACCTCATGATGCTCGAGCTGTTACATGTGCACGGCTCCTCTGTACATCTGCCTGTTTCCCCTCTGTCAGTGAGTGTCAGTGCTCCTGCAGGGAATTTCGGGCCCCTTCCAAACAGGAATGACAGCACCGGCAAGGGACACACATGCAGTGTTTAATATGAAAATTAAAGCAGATAGTTGAATTGTACCTATAGTGTAAGTAGTCAACCTTTTAAACCAACAGGCCTTAAGAAAAACACTTTCAGGGTGTTACATCTGTGCCCCACACTCCCACATGTCCACCCTCATATGACAATAGGACAACCTGCTACTGAGGATGAAAAGAATACTTTGAACAGCTAATAATATAAATTAATTCATATAACACCAAAAATTGGCCTAAATATGAACCACAAACTGGATTCAATATCTCTCTGATACCTTTACCTTGTTAAATAATAACCACAATTAAAATTATACATTTTAAACTGGGCTATTTGCAATGCTTTTACGTCATTTCTGATATTGTGTCCACCCTTTATGTGAGGGTAGCTCTGCTGTCCGTAAACGATGAATACCAAGGTGTGATCACATAGAAAACAATGCCACTCCTTGACTTCTGAATAAAGCAAATAAAGTTCACAGCTGTGGTCTTTATTTTGAAAAAACTGTAGAAAGTGTCAAGTAGAGAACCAAAGGCAGTGAACACTTTGGCTATGTTTTTGATAATTAATCATCAATCATTTTTAATCATGACTAACAATTTTGGTCTTTCTCAGCTCATCATGACTCAGAAGCACTTAATAAAACATTAACAATGATAAATAATAACAACACGATATATAATTTTGGCTATTTTAATAATCATAATCATAATCATAATCATAATCATAATCGTAATCGTAATCGTAATCGTAATCGTAATCATAATCATAATCACGATAATAATAATGCCTTTTTAAAGCAAATCACTTCAAATTACCGTGTTGTTAAAGTGTGTTATGTAATAAACTACCTTCCCCTACAGTGTCACATGGTTTAATAGGCCAGAATTATGCCTCAGTTACAGACTTACATTACATTAAAAACTAGGAACTACTTCTCTCTAATATATATTTTTATTACGTTAAAGATATATAATTGTCTATTTGTAGAAGATGTTTTCACAGGAAGCGTATTCTCTTTGATGCAGTCCTTCTCCTAAGCCCTAGAGGGCAGCGCTGTACGATGTGGCGCTTGCACTTCTCTTCCGGGCAGGAGTTTTCAAACAACAGCAGCTAGCCAGCTAGCCGTCACACATTTTAGCTCAGGGATCTAAGACAAACTTTGCTGCGTTTTGGGTAAGATTTTTCATACTCCGTTTCTGTATCCATTCACCCCAGAGCGTGTGTGTTTTATTAGGTAACTTTATAATATGTCGCTTCGCTGTGTTTGTAGGAAAGCGACGGCAGCTACGATAATATGCTAACTGCTGCTCGGCTCTTTGCTTTGTTTCATACATTCATGCTAATGCTAACGCTTCACTTCACACTACTACTCTAGTTGAGGATGAACAGATGAGCGGCCAATGCTCCCTTTAACCATTTTAATCAACCAGGTCTAACCCGGGTCAGAATCCACACCGAGATAAACCCCGTTTGTGTTGTATTTTTGCAGCTAGCGGGCTAGCTTGTTGATTAGCGATGTCGGCGAGCTCGAAGAGGAGAAGGGCCACTTCACCCTCCAGCAGTGTCAGCGGAGGGGGAGACCTCGACGATACCTCCTCTACTCCTGGAAGTGGCAGGAAGCGAAGAAGGATCTCCAATGTCCCTCCTGTAGATATGGTGAATACACTCATATTTATTGTATTGGTTTTATTTGCAGTCAGCGTTGGATTTGCGTTATCGACCGTTAAACGAATTGATGTGGAGTCTTATCTCTTCCTGTGCATCCTCTGCCCCCTCAGATCGCTGTTTGCCACGAGTTGTTCAACGCTGTCAGGGACCACAAGGATGAGCATGGAAGGCAACTTTGTGACGTTTTCCTGAGGGTTCCAAAGAGAAGGTATTATTATAGCATTAAAAACGGGCCAAGATAAATCCTGCACTCGTGAAAACACACTATTACACACGTATTACTGTATTTCAAACAGAGATCTGAGAATCTGACTGTGTGTTGTCATGAAACGCAGCCTGTGGTGATGTGTGTCCTCTCTTGTACCTTTTCAGGAATCTGCCTGATTATTATGAGGTTGTGTCTCAGCCAATTGATATGACAAAAATTCAGTATAAACTCAAGTCAGAAGATTATAACGATGTGGAGCAGCTGACTGCGGATTTCCAGCTCATGTTCAACAATGCCAAATCATTCTACAAGGTATGGTATCGCAAAGAGAGTACTTTGATCATGAATCATTTATTCATGTATTTTACCCAAAGTACCCTGTTTGAAAATATCAATTTAAAAACTGATTCTTGTTAAAATCTTGTTTTTAATGTTTATTCTCCCTGTATTTTACTATATTAAAGTATAACTAGTCCTGTAATAAATAAATATTTTCCGTTAATTCATAAATAATTAATTAAAATAGTCTTGTATAATATTTACAAGGGAATTAGATTATGTTTCTAATTTGTGTAATGCCCCTCAACTGACAGTCTTGATGTATTCATTTTTTTTTTTTTTCATGTTCAACCCCTCAGAGGGACAGTGAGGAGTATCAAGCTGCCTCTAAGCTGTGGCAGGTTTATCTCCAAACAAGGAGTGAGTTTGTGCAGCCTGGAGATGGAGATGATGATGATGAAGATGCTGACGACATGATGGATAATCCAGGAATGTCAACAGAGGACGAGGCAAGTGATAGTACTAATTACATGTAGTGTTAAGTTACTTTGTCTGTCTATAAGATCGTCACTAAATGTACTTGCTAGAACTTAATTGTGTAGCATATTAAACAATGAAAAATGTCAGTCTCTTTTCAATGAGTGAAATGTGAACAACCCATGTATTTGTAGATGAAAATGCTTTTAATCTGCATTTTGTGGTGACTTGAGTTTATTGTATAGAAAAACAAGGGCTGCTGTGCTACATGAAACCTAATTCATGCATAATTATCACCTTTCAGACCTCAACTGGTAGTTTGAAGGAGGTGTTGGAGCAACTCTTGGAGGCTATAGTGTCACATGCTGATCCCTCAGGGCGTCTGGTCAGTGAACTGTTCCAGAAACTGCCTTCCAAAGTGGTAAGTCCTTGAAGAGTCTTTGGGTTAAGATGATGCCCATGAAACTGATATGTTTTTAACATTTATTTTGCATCTCGAACAACAATACATGCAAGTTTATGATCGATTAATAAGGCCTCATTCATGCTAAAGCAACCCATTCGAGTTTTACTCTAATCTACGACAATTTAATAGTGTAAACAATTTTTTTCCCCCATCTTTTTCTCATCAGTTTGTATTTATCTGTCTTTTCTAGCATTACCCAGACTACTATGCTGTTATCAAGGAGCCAATAGATTTGAGAGCAATCGCTCAAAGAATACAGGTAGTCCTCTGACTCACAAACTGAAAATGAACTATTGTCAGCACAACATATTTTATTCTAACTAGCACCAACTTATTTCATTCGCCTAGATTGGATACTATAAAGGTGTCAATGCGATGGCCAAGGACATTGACCTGATGGCCAAAAATGCCAAAATGTACAATGAACCAGGATCTCAGGTTTTTAAGGTAAACTCGTCTTTTTGATTACTTTTCCCTTTTCAATAAGATTTAACATACCCTCAAATAATAACAATGGTTATCTTACTGTACAGGATGCGAACACCATAAAGAAGGTGTTCATCCAGCGGAAGACCGAACTTGAACATGCTGAACCCACTAAATCGAGTCTTCGCATCAGGTATTAAACAATAATAGTATTTAGTGTACAATTATTTTTTTTAGCGCAAATCACTCCCTGATACAAAATGGATTCTTTCAACATCTTAAATGATGTAATCCTTGTGTCATAACCGTTACTATTCAGAAATCGCAGGTCTGGCCAGGGTGATCGACTTTCTGGTGTCAGCGTCGCTCTTCACTATGGTTCAGAGAGTGAGGACGACCCTGTTCTCTCTGGTAAGTATTGTTGCTTTAAGATGAATACGTTGAACTTGTGTTTGTGTAACAGCTTACTACATGCATGTTTGCAGGCTCTGTGTGTTATGATGAGGGAGAGTCGGAGGCTGAGAGTCAGAGTTCTAGTATGGAGATGAGTAACCCGATCTTCCAGCTGTATGAAGCTGTGCGGGGCGCCAGGAACAACCAGGGCCAGGTCTTCTCTGAACCCTTCCAGCACTTGCCATCTCGCAGGGAATATCCCGATTATTATCAGCAGATCAAACAGCCCGTCGCTCTGCAGCAGATCAGGTAAGGAACTCTCATTCAATATATACAAGTCAGCAGTGTAGAAACACCTTTGGTTTAAAATCGTTGCTTAAAAGTTCTGAAATTGATCAATTTTCAATTTAATTTAAGTGAATTTTGTTTTGTTTTTAAGGGCAAAGATGAAGAATGGGGAGTATGAAAGTGTGGAGCAGATGGACACTGACCTCAATCTGATGTTTGAGAATGCAAAGCGCTACAACATGCCTAACTCAAGCATTTACAAACGAGCCTTCAGGCTCCAGCAGATCATGCAGGTAATGATTCTTCAGTTATTTTCTGTCAGGTTGTGCTGGAAGATATTTTCAATCCACATAATTTGAAACAGACCAGTAAAGATCTTCCCATATCTTGTGTACAAAGATGAGTGTCTGTTGTGATACTATATGCATCTGTCTCTTGCTCTCTGGACAGGCCAAGAGGAGGGAGCTTTTAAGGAGAGATGATGAAGATGGAGACAGCATTTTGTCATCTGATGCCGGGAGTGTCAAGAGGAAAAGGTACAGCAGTTTTAAATTTTCTAAAATGATCTATTGCTCTCTCTCAAACCACAGAAGCTTCTCTAGTCTGTTTCTTAACAAAATAATACAATACATCACCCTTATTGTGTTATTCTTGTATTCTGTTCTTCTGTATTTTCATTCATGCTTATCTGTATTATATTTTTGATTTTTTTTTTTTCAAGCCACAAGAAAAATGTCAAGAAGAACAGAATGAAATCCCTTTACACTGCAGTTTTCGATGCCAAGGAGTCAGGCACCAGTCGGCGTCTGAGTGACCTTTTTATGGTTAAACCCTCCAAAAAGGACTACCCTGACTACTATAACGTCATCCTCGAACCTATGGACATGAAAACCATTGAACACAACGTCCGCATTGAGCGCTACACCACAGAAGAAGCTCTGATGGATGACATGAGGTTGATGTTCCGTAACGCCAGGCATTACAATGAAGAGGGATCTCAGGTAGACGGTTTGAACTAGTTTTATTGAGTTCTGACAATATTGTATGCACAATTTTACCATAAAATACATTCTTGTAACACCCAGTGTTTGGATTACATAGGTGTATAATGATGCTGACATTCTGGAGAAGATACTGAAAGACAAGCGCAAGGAGTTAGGACCTTCCACTGAAGAAGAGGACATGGGATCTCCAAAACTGAAACTAAGTAAGTTTGATGATATCAAGTGAAATTGCAGCTTGTTTAACTTTACATTGTTGCTGATAATCTTCTAAAATGTACCACATTTTCATTACGGTATACAATTTACTAGAAGAGATTTAAAACAATTAAATTCTCCATGTGGAAGACGCCAATTTATCTTTTTGCAAAGGATTTCATTTTTCTATCTAGTTTCTCATTAATTACAGAGACAGATGTTGGCCTGTCAGAGTCCCAATTTGTCCTCCCACAGTTTCATAATGAACCAAATATTTTACACTTCTCATAGTAACATAAAAGATCTGCCAACACAGAGTCTTCAGTATCTTTACCTGTTAAACACAAAATATTTGCAGGGCACATTCAGGATCACAGCAGCAGAGAAATCCTTTGTTTGGTGATGTCGTGATTTGTCTCCCCCTCACACATTCATTTTTTTCCCATTCACCGTGTACAATGGCAACTGTGAAAAGGCTAGCTGAGAGATTATTAGTCCTTGCAGTGGTCTGTGCTCTATTGAGTGCTTTCATGTATTTGTTAGTAACACTATTTTTTTGCAATACATAACCTGGCTGTATTTTTTTTTTTTTAGGAAAGAGTGGTGTTTCTCCAAAGAAGTCCAAATACCTCACACCCCTCCAGCAGAGGTTGAATGAGCTCTATGATGCTGTGCGAAACTTCACTGATCGCCGAGGTCGGCGTCTGAGCACGATCTTCCTCCGTCTGCCATCTCGTGCCGAGTTGCCTGACTACTATGCTACCATCAAGAGGCCCATCGACATGGAGCGCCTGCGAAGTCATATGGCGGCTGGCCGTTTCCAGGATGTTGAAGCCCTGGTTGAGGACTTTGTTCTCATGTTCAACAACGCCTGCATATACAATGAGCCAGAGTCTCTGATCTACCGGGACGCTCTGCTGTTGCACCGGGTGCTGCTGGAGACACGTAAGCAGCAGGAGGGAGGCGAGGACTCTGGGCTTCCGGCTGTGGGACTTCTGGTGAGAGAGCTGATCAGGAACCTGTTTGTGTCAGTGCTGGGCCACCAGGATGAAGAGAGCAGATGCTACAGCGACTCGCTGGCTGAGATTCCTGCTGTGGATCCAGCCTCTCCTGAGAAGCCACCACTTAACTTTGATGTCATAAGGATGAACGTGGACCGAGGCCGCTACAGGAGACTGGATGTTTTCCAGGAACACATGTTTGAGGTGCTGGAGAAGGCACGCAGACTTCACAGGTATGCACATTTATTTAAAAAAGACATGATTTCTATGTTAAGTAGTCTGAGGCTGTCTCAGTAAAAATATTGGCTCTGTTTTTGTTTTCTGGTTCTCTGTAAGCAAATATTTATGCTTTTGTTAGGGTTACAACAAGATTTTGTTCACATCAAAATAGAAAAACCTTTCACCTTTGTACTTTTGCAGGACTGACTCTGAGATATTTGAAGATTCAGTGGAGCTGCAACAGTTTTTCATTAAAATCCGGGATGAGCTATGCAAGAATGGAGAGATTCTCCTGTCCACTGCGCTCAACTACACGTCAAAACACCTGCACAGTGACGTGGAGCAGGAAAAGAGGGACAAAATTCCCAAAGAGTTTGAGGAAGACAAGCAAAAGAAAGAAGAAGAGGACGAGGAGAATAATAAAGGTGTGTGAACTGTTTTTATAATGAACAGGTTTAAAAATGTTGATGTGGTATCCATTTCTAATGATTATACATTTCTACCTTAAAAGATGGTGAGAAAGCTGGAGACCGGCATGGAGAACCATGGCAGTCGGAGTCCGAGACAGAGCGTGTGTACACTAAGGAATGCACCTTTGAAAACCTCACCTACCACGTAGGGGACTTTGTGTATGTGGAGCAGTCGAAACCGAACCTGAAGCCACACATCGTCTGTATTGAACGTCTGTGGGAGAATGAAGCAGGTACCGTACTCGACTGTTTTTTGAGTTTAATTCTTATAAGAAATGGTTTTAAACAGCTTTTAGATAGAGGTTTGTTGTGTATTCTAAATAATGATTATTGATGATTGCAATTTATCCATTAAAATGGTAAATTCTTAATTTTCCTGTACTGAATATTTGCATGTATTTGTGTTTGAAGGTGAGAAGTGGCTGTATGGTTGCTGGTTCTACAGGCCCACTGAAACCTTCCACCTGGCCACACGCAAGTTTCTGGAAAAAGAGACCTTCAAGAGCGACTACTACAACAAAGTGTCACTCAGCAAAGTCTCGGGCAATTGTGTGGTCCTGTGTGTGAAGGTAAGACCCTCTACAGAAACATAACCACATAAAGAAAAGTTTTTACTTTGCAGAATTGTTTTTACTTTGCAGAATTGTCCTAACCTATTCATTACCTTTTTTCTGGTGCCTGTAGGATTATTTCAAAATGCAGCCAGAGGGCTACAGGCCCGAGGATGTGTATGTCTGTGAATCCCGCTATGCTGCCAGGAACAAGTCCTTCAAGAAGATCAAGATATGGGCCATGCCTACGAGCTCTGTGAAGTTGGTCTCACGAGACGTGCCTATGCCCGTTGTCCGTGTAGCCTCCATGTTCGCCAAGCCTAACCAGGACAAGCTAACAGTCTCATATGCAGAGAGTGGCGGTTTTGTGGAGAAGGTAAGGGGATGCTATATTGAACATGGCCAATTTATGTTGCCCAAGTTTTGATGTCTTTGATGAGAGTAATTTGTTGTAAATTATGATTTTTTTTTTTGGTCTCACTGAGCTTCTCATAATTAACTGTTAAATAATTAATAGCTGTCCAATTAATAATAATTAAATATGTGCTACTAGTGTAAAGGATGAGGCTGGAGTTGAGGTATAAAACAATCCAGAGTGTATTGTGTCCTAGCTGCACAGCGTCAGTTGGTTCAGTTGGATTAGTTAATTGTAGATCAGTTTCTGGATCTTGGTCTAACAGTGGAGTAATGATTTGCAGGAAGTGTCGAACAGGCTCAAATATTTTCAAACCCCTTTTCAAAGTCTGTTATATTAAGCTAAACACTGAACCGCACTGGTAAACCAGATTTTACCCCTAAGTGGCACTCATTGGGGTATGAGTGTTCATTTCTCATTGTTTAATTTTGACCATTTTGCGTGCACCACCCAGGCCTCTACTGCACGTCATGTGGCCATACTTGTCAGTGCCACTGCACTTAAACATACAAAAAGGCAAAAACTAGGTATGAAAGTACAAATATTTAGACATAGCAGGAGAGTGTAGTGACTCCAGTCCACTTGGTGGCGGTAATGATCTATGATCTATTTTATGTTGCCGGTCACCAGTTAGTTAGTCTGTTTTCAAACAAATATAATGTTATATACCATGTTGTCATATTGCTTACTGCTAATGCAATACAAGATACAATTTGGGTTTAGGTTGCGCATCACGTTCATCGTGACAAGTATCAGTTCAGCCAATTTGCATGGAATTAACTGGTTAAAGCTCCTACATCAGACCAGACAGGCAAAACTGAAAATCAACCCAACTCTAACCTAGTATTTAAGTTTATTTGTCACAATATAAACACCCACCTGGGTCCTCTGTGTGTTTATTCAAAAAGGAGAGGGAGGATGTCCCTGTGGAGATGAATGCAGCTGAGCCCGGTGGTCAGCACTATGAACAGTTGCGCTACAACAACATGTGGTTTAAAGTGGGAGACTGTGTTTACATCAAGTCTCACGGTCTGTCAAAGCCCCGGGTTGCCAGGTGAGTGAAAATATATTTTTCTCTCTGGTGTAAAAAGGCCTCCTGAGGTCTAATAAGTCATTGGTGCTATATAATTATTATGGAGATATCAATGAATGGAAATATGATTCCCTTGACTGCAGGATAGAGAAGCTGTGGGTGCAGAATGGAACTACTTACTTCTTTGGACCGATCTTCATTCATCCAGAGGAAACCGAGCACGAGCCCACGAAGATGTTCTACAAGAGAGAAGTTTTTCTGAGCCAACTGGAGGAGACTCTGCTCATGACCTGTGTCATAGGTACTGCCTTGATAACTTCCTAACACGAATTTGAATGTTGACGTTCATCATCAGTTTCATTAATAAACATGTTCTGTCCTTCCTCTCTGCTCTCCAGGCAAATGTATGGTTTCCCCTTTCAAGGACTTCCTGTCATGCAGATCCACCGAGGTTTCAGAGGACGACGTCCTGCTGTGCGAGAGCCGCTACATTGAGACTGAGAAGCAGATGAAAAAGTTCAAGGGTCTCAAACGCTTCTCATATTCTGCCAAGGTGGTGGAGGACGAGATCTACTATTTCAGGTTAGTCAGGGAACCAGAAGGCTTAATTTGTTACATTTTTTCAAATTTCCTCAAAGCCTAAGCGTCTCTTCTGTCTTGCACAGAAAACTGATGGTGCCTCAGAAGGAAGCCTCACCCTTTTTGACTAAGAAGATAGAGGAGCTTGAGCTTAAACTGGCCGACATTGAGGACGGAGATGATGATATTGAAGATATGGATGATGAGGAGGCTCCAGTAACACCTTCTATGCCTCAGATACCAACGCCACATGCAAGCGAAATGGACACACAGCCATACACACCTTCTCAGGTACCCTGACATCTCAAAAAGCCCAAATCTTATGTCCAAAGGCTTAAACCCCCTGCTACTAAAACATACACAAACACACACACACATAACCAGTTTGATTTTTTAATTTGCATGTTTGTTTGTTTTTTCATGAAGTCCACTCCCAAAGTAAAGGGCTTATCGAAAAAGGAAGGGGCCAAGAGAAAGATCAACATGAGTGGCTATATCCTGTTCAGTAGTGAAATGCGAGCAGTCATCAAAGCTCGACACCCTGACTTCTCCTTTGGGGAGTTGAGTCGACTCGTGGGCACCGAGTGGAGGAACCTCGAAACTACCAAGAAAGCCGAGTATGAAGGTGAGAGTGAGAGCTGATACGTTGTGAGAGACCTTTTTACTGTGAGCATTAGTCAAAACTTCAAATCTTTATTTATTTTTTTTTTTTTGCAGAACGTGCGGCGAAAATAGTGGAGAACCAAGAGCGCGACAGACCACCCCAGAAGCAAGCATCCCCTAGAGCAGGTACCCCAGTAGGGGCACTGATGGGGGTGGTGCCTTCGCCCAGCACTATGGGAATGATAAACCAGACCATGACACCTGTGTCAGGTAACCCCTCTCAGAGACAGCACGAGTGTTTGGCAACAAGGCAGCAGAGGAATAAGGCTGGACTATTTAATCCTCTAATTTTCTAACCATTTAACGTGGATGGAATATTGACCTAAAAACTACATTTACAAAGCTACATTTTTTCTTCTTTTGCTGCTGTTTCATATTGTTTTACATTTCATCGTTCTATTTTACCAGCTTCATCTGTGAGACTGCATGACATTGACTGCATGATTGTTATTTAACCATGAATCACTTGGAAAACCAAACAAACTCAACTTTCATGCTCATTTTACTCGCTAACATTTCTCAGACCCATTTGTATTTGTCTGCCCCTTTCACACACTGAACCTCTGACATCACTGGCTATGTTCAATCTGGTGGTTTTTATCATGCACAAATTCAATTATACTGCAGATTTCAGTGTCAGGAAGCTTAAAGTAAAGCTATACAACCTGGGGTCACTCTTAAGTTCTCAGTATACCTAACTGATTGAATCATATCAAATATAACATTTACAGTGATTAGAATTTATTATTATTTAAGTTTTACACTGAGATATTGCTGCTTCTGCTCCCCCTAGAGTTGTAGTTGCACATTTTGAGAAAGTAAAATAAGTGAGCATGAATGGCTCAAGGTGCATGTGTGAAAGGGAACGCAGTAGTAGTGCATGTTATGTTAGAGTCAGCTGCATGTCACTTATGCATGGATATGTTGTCCTCTCCTCCGCCCTCTTCCCCCAAGGCTTGATGGGAGCTTACGGCCCACCTTACATGCCCATGCAGGGCCCCCATGAGGGCTTGTTGAGTGTGGCAACAATGTCACCTCACCCTGCAGGGGGGCCCCACCTGCCTCTTCACCATCTCCAGCAAGGTATTCCTGGGTACCCTGGCATGCCTCATCAGGGTAAGGGCCACTGTCCTAGCCACACCTGCTCAGTCAGTCACATCCAGTCGTGTCTCTCCTGCTGGAGGGGTTTACCTGGTGCAGAGGCTGCACAGCCGAATTCACTCAGCGAGCAGAGGCAAAGCTCTCTGGTCTTCAACATCCTCTCTCAGTGTGCACATATCCCACCACAATAATATACAGGATACATACACACATTCACAGATACAGTGTAATGCATGTTAAAACTGAGACCAAACAACTAACATACAACTGATATTCAAACTAACATTCAACCGGTATTCAGAAACATTTCTACTGTACAAATAATTGTTGTAGATCTTAAGAGAAACCAGTGTGAGTTTTCCCCAGGTGCTGAATGCAGAGAGAATTAATATTGTCATTAAACAGGTATGATGGGAGCTGGTATGAATGGCATGGCAGGAAGTCCGGGATCAGGAACCTTTATGCAACAGGTGAGGCCCAGTCCCGAAATAATAGACCAAATGGATTGTTTTTGAATTCAAATGAAAATGGTGTTCCCTACATAATTTATCATATAATTATCACATAATTCAATATTCCACTTTGTTGTTCCACATCCCAATAAGTATCTTTTCATTGTTTGATTTTAGCCTGGGATGTTCAGCCCAGGACAACTCGCTCCTCCTCCATATCCAGGGCAGGGCCAGTTAGGCCAGCCCTCACACCTGCAGCCCACCACCCCCATGTTTGTGGCTCCACCACCAAAGACCCAGAGGGTGCTCCACTCAGAGGCCTACCTGAAGTACATCGAGGGCCTGAACTCAGAGTCTGCCACTGTCAGCAAGTGGGACCAAACACTGAAAGGTGGGGTTCCTTAAGTGGTCTTGGGTTTTCTCTCACTGCCTCCTGTGTGAGGGGTGTTTGTCTTGGTATGTGTGTGAACAGAATATCGATAGAACAGAAACTTGATTTGAAACATGTGGACACATTAGATTGTATGTTTTATATTGATGTTTTTCTTCATAAATAAAGATTCCACATAAAGATGATGCTTCTGCATAAAGATTTGAATGCATTTCTTTTTTAAATGTTAAATTCATACTTTTAAGAGCTGTTTTTTCTTTCAGTCAAGTCGTGTATGTTGATGTAGAATGTTTCCTGTTACAGGTAATGTGATTATTGTTCACATATAAATGAAGAACAATAAGTGATAGTCTGTTAATATATAAATATACGTCAGAAAAGCATTTCAATATTATCCACAACATAAAATGCAGGGAGGTATAGTGATGGATGGGTCTCTGTCCGTTTGTCTGTAATCTTATCATTTCAGGAGAAGATCTTAAAATCATTTGGACTTTTTACATGAAACTTAAAAATTATGTTAATCAGGTGGTGAAAGTGGTGCTTCTTGATATTTTGGGTTTCTTGGAAGTTTTGTCCGTATTTCAATGGCAACTAGTTGGACTTGGCTAAATTGAGAGTAGTCTCAAAGCAGAACATTTCACCAATAAGCAACAGGGCACTGAATTACAGGACCAATCAATACTCTAGACCTAACACTTGCTTAAATCCACTATTAGATACAATAATCAGAGACTGTTCAGCTGCATATTTACTCTCCATTTTTGAGATTTAAGAAATCTACTTTTTTACAAACAATCAGCTTTACTTTATCACTGAGGAAAATATTACAACTTAAGCACCAAATGATCTGCTCTTTCTATGTGTGTGGGTACCAGAGGGATATTCCATCTTTGCTATCTTGCTGTCTTAATAAGCATAAGCATTTGACTCCAATTTTAACCACTTTTTGCAAAAACCTACTGTTTATTTGTGTATTCTAATGCAGTATCCTTTGTGTCCACAACAGCTCAAAGGCGAGATGCTCACCTGACCAAAGAGCAGGAGAGCAGGCTGCCAGCTCACTGGTTGAAGAGCAAGGGAGCCCACACCACCATGGCGGATGCACTGTGGCGCCTGCGTGACTTGATGCTGAGAGACTCTCTGAACATCTGTCAGGCATACAACCTGTAATCTGTAGGACACGCTCAAACCACTATAACCAGCTCTCCCACTGCTCTTATCTTCAAGCTACAGCAGAGTTTAGGAAGGATTATAGACCACAGAAGCAATATTTTATAGTGAATCATGATCAGTTTTATATTTATTAGTTAACATAATGAGCTTGATAGTGATTTGTGTGTCATTATTTTTTTTTTTACACCATTTAGACGATTTGTGTTGTAAAACCAGGGTTTTTTTGGCTCACTGATACTTCTAAAATAAAATTCTGAATACCCTGTTTATGCTGTTTGTTACGTCATGTACATTTGTTGGTTTGTAAGCAAGATTACACAAAAACAACTACACAGATTTCTACAAAACCTGTTGGAAGGATGTGGCATTGGTCAGTGAAGAATCCATCAAATTGTGTAGCGGATCCTAGATTTTTGTCCTTACTTACTCTTTTACTTTGGGAGATTGGGCGTTTTTCCACAGGAATAATTCATGGACCGTGATGAAAAAAATCAGGCACGTTCAGGAGTGTGTGAAATGTGCTGCAGCTTGATTAAATTTAAGGGGAAGGTTTGTGTTCTATGGCTGAGTGCCATGTGTAGCTTTAAAGGGATAGTTCACCCAAAAATTTAAATCCACTCATTATATACTCACCACTATGTCAATTGAGGGGTGGGTGAAGTGTTTTGAGCCCACACAACACTTACCCAAGTTACCCCAAATATCAGGGGTAACTTGGATGATGCCACAGGAGCAGTATGGAGGCATTTCTAGTTTTATTTTCAGTTTTTTTACATTTGAAGAATCCCTCACCCGTAACTTCAACTATTATAAATATAATATATTTAAAAAAACCATATGTATTGGATTTGGCTGCAACAACGTTTACCCCTGAAACTCACTTCACCCACCCCGCCATCGGCATAGTGGTGAGTAGAGAATTTCCATTTTTCGTTGAAACATCCCTTTAAGTGCTTGAATATGCTTGTATTACCCATAGACTGTATGGTATTACCATAGACTATGCTATTACCATAGACTTTATATAAAAGGGTATTACCCAGTCTGTCTTAAGACAATAAGAAAACCGAGGCACCTCTTGACGTGTCGTCAACCCTGCTTTATTTTGAAAGCACGTCCGGTCTGCGGACGTCACTTCCTGCAGACAGAATCGAGACAGGGCCATTCTCTTTAGTGTTTGCCGTGTCTCCCCAATGTCCATCTCCTCACCGCCCGCATTTTGATACCAAAACAGCACAGCCTGAGCCTTGAAACAGCCTCTAACGAAGGCACACGTTAGTAGACCAACGTGCCCCATGGAGAAACTTAAAAAACTGAAGTAAAGGAGCGACGAGGTGAGCTTTACTTTGTGCTCTGACTTGTCCGGGGTTAGCCAGCTAGCTAGTTTCACCGGCTGCTTCCACACTCATGGGTTTTTAACGATACGTGGACTTGATTCAGTGAATAAACTAGTGTCAGGTACTAGAGTCGACGAGTTGAGAGTCCGGCTTCATGCAGACAGACTTTGTGCAGTGTCTTAAATGTCAGGCTGTGTTTTTTTTCCTGCAGAGGTTGTTCCATCATTGTCATCCATCCCCTCCTCTGTAGCTAGCCAACCGGTTAGCTAGTGTTTTCCTCAGGGAAAGCACCCGGTGGCCTGATATCATCACGAAACAGTTACTGTCTTTCATTGGGAGTAATGTCTGCTTTATAGACCTTTGCACAAACATGGTGGAATCACCATAAACTAAACGAAGAGAAAGTTTTGTTAATATTTGCAGCGATCAATGCTTCATTTGCAAAACATTTGCAAAAGCTAGCTAGCTAGCATGCCGGTCCATCCCTTTTTGAAGCTATCCAACTTCAAAGTAAATACTGTAACAACGAAGCTAGTTTGTGTGGCTAACATTAAGCTACAGAATGCACGTTTTAAAATCAGTGCAGACGAGTTGTATTTGTTGAATCACAGTAGCCAGAGGCTCCCAGGGCCCTCAACAGCCGGACTGGGGTCCAAACCTCGCAAACCAGCATCTTACATGAGAATAAAATCATCTGTAGGTTTCTGGATCAGCAGCATCCTCTCTGACAACCAGAGCCACAAGTGAGAGAGGAGAACACGCAGACCAAGCTAACAGTGGGGTGTTGTCTCACTGTTTCAGCAGCTAGTCAGTGTCGCTTCACACATCACATCCAGTGTTGTTCATGATCATTTTGGCCTTGTTCTCGTTTGCTGTGACTAATAAAGTTGCCCTTTTAATGCTGACATGCCGGCTGAGCTCTGTTTGGATCCTTTACAAATCACTGCCTACTCTCTATGCATGTATGTATTATATTCAGACCCTCATTAGTGATTTCAACGCCGAGCAAGTAAACATTTGCACAGGACAGTTTTAAGATGCTCATCATGTTGCTCTGCTCTGCTGTTCATCTAATGGCTTGTAAATAAATGTGAAACTTGAGACAATCTATTGCTTCAGATGGAATATTTTCTCAAAAATGTTGTCATGTGCAGATTTGACAGGTAAGTTCAGGAAAGACAGGTTCTGTAATCGCTATCAGGGCAGACACCAGAGCTAAACTGAAATGTTTTTCCATGTTGGTCATTGAGGCTATATTCTGCCATATAGTTAGAAAGGGATCATTGTAGTTATACTAGAATCAAAGACAAAGTATCAGATGACATACTTTGCATGGAAATGTGCATGTAAATGTACCAGCTCAAAGGTTAGGAGTTGAAGTTGTTGAAGCTCAGTAGGATCATTGTTGCCTCACAGTGAGAGGGTGCTGGTGTCAAACCTGATCCAGGCAGCTGAGGCCTTTCTGGGGAGAGTTTTGCTTGTTCTCCCCCATCTCTGCATTAGTTTATCCCACTATCCAAATACATTCCAGCTGAGTGACTTGGAAACGAAATCATTCATAGGGGGTTGTCTTTGTCTCAGGCCTGTGGTTGGCAACCATTTCCAAGGTCTATCATGTATCCTTTTCCTATGCCTTTTCTTTGAAAATACTGTAGTTTACCTCCATTTGTAGAAAAGAATATAACCATATTTTTTATCTTGTGTTTTATTTTTCCAGGCAGAGCTTACATCCACACCTCCTCAATCAACAGTTCCTCCCACTTTGGCATTCACCATTGCTGAACTGGTAAATTCTAATCTTGACCTCAGCCAACTAAGCTACACCAACAAGGATGTCCCAGCTCCAGTTTCAGTGTCCTTCTAGCCCCATGCCGGCTGCTCCTGCCCCACTGCAGCTGGGGCAGCCACAGCCTGGTTACAGCATCCCCTGTGCCTCAGGCACCTTGCCCTCAGAGAACGCGAGCCAGCCCATTAGGAGCTCCGCCCTCCCTGCAGGCTCTGCCACCCCCTACAATACCACCACAGGTTTGTTAAGAATATGTATTTCTCCTTTTTTACATTCAATCTATAGTTTGTAATGTGTCACCTCTTGTTTAGCCCCTAGTATTTGTGGTAAATACCACATGTTTTAGTTTTCTTCTCTTTTTTTTATTTACCCTAAATTCTCAAAAAGTCTTCCAGTCATTATTTTAAATGTTATGCTTAATGTCAAATGTTCATATATCTCTGAAGACTTTGGGTATTTGTTTTCAGACTTTAAGACAAGAATCCTCATTTTCTGCTTGTGTTGACACTTATTTTTGATCTTTTTATGTTGTTATAGTATCTAACATGGCAAACCCTAAAGAGAAGACCCCCATGTGTTTGGTGAATGAGTTAGCCCGTTTCAACAAGATCCAACCTGAGTATAAGCTGCTTTGTGAGCAAGGACCAGCTCACTCCAAGGTATGTTGAGAGTAACGTTAACGAACTAGCCTATGATGTGATTTCATCTATGCCGTTCATTTGCAGTAGGTTTATGCGAGTGAGTCACAATTGATTTGCCTCTGTCTCCTGCTTTGGTCAGATTTTCTCAGTGAGACTCACACTGGGAGATCAACACTGGGAGGCGGAGGGGACCAGCATCAAGAAAGCCCAGCATTCCGCTGCCGCTTCTTCCCTCGCTGAGACAACGCTTCCCAAGCCCACCATGAGGACCCCCCGCAACACAGGCAAGAACCCAGGTGGGCGGTTCCCACTGTCTCTGTCGCAGTCTCTCTCTTTTTCTCATTGCAATGTTTTGCAGAAAAGGGTTTGCTCATGTGTATTCTTTATCTTTGGTGTGTTGGTTTTGTTTGTGTTGGGCTTGTAGTAGATGGCATGACACACACTATGGAGTTGAATGCACTATGTATGAAGCTTGGTAAAAAGCCTATGTATAAACCCATCGACCCATACCCGGGGATGAGACCGCCAAACTTCAACTACAACGTCCGAGCTCCAGGGCCGTACCAGCGCTCTATGCAACAGTGAGTTTCCTTCACTTGGGAATAAGATGAGGGCATTTTGGCTATTTTAATGTCATTGAGTCTCTTTTTGAGATGGAAAAAAATTACTTTCTCGTGTGTCCAGGTACTATTACCCATTTCCTCCAGTGGGTCCAATGTTATATCACATGGAGCTCTCCATTGGAGGTCAGCAGTTTGTTGGAAAGGGACGCACACGGCAGCTAGCCAAACACGAGGCTGCTGCCAAGGCCATGAAAGTGCTGCAGAAGGAGCCAATATTGCAACAGTTGCCAGTGGTGAGAAAAGAAGCACAAGCACACACTGTATAAGATAGTGTGAGAAACCCTCTGTGTGCGATTCTATTCAGACATGCTGCTTCTCTCTCTTTAATATGCATTCTGCTGTTGACAGATGAATGGAGAGCCGGAGGAGGAGAATCTCAACAAATCCGAAATCAGTCAAGTTTTTGAAATTGCACTTAAGCGAAACTTACCTGTCAACTTTGAGGTGATTCCTACATTTCTCTTGATAAACTTTAACAGGAAGAAAACAATTTAGCCATACAGTAGAGCTATGTTGGTTGAACTTTGTGTGAACTTTTTGTGTATGAACCAATACTGAAACAACACGTGCTCAAGAAACAAGAAGTCAATTAAGACATCTGGTAGTAGTATCTATTATTTTATTTAATTACAGTGAAGAAGAAAAAAATTAATATTAGTTAATTGTCCAGACTGTGTATATACAACATTACAACACATCTTTTCCAGTTCAGTTTTAGAAGATCTGTGTTTTTCTGCACTCTTTTCTGAGAGTAATTGGAAACTCCTGTGTTTAAAGGTTTTAAAGGAAGAAGGCCCTCCACACATGAAGAGTTTCTTAGTGTGTGTTACAGTCGGGGAGTTCACTGGCCAGGGTGAGGGAAAGAGTAAAAAGATTGCTAAGAAGCTTGCGGCAGCAGCAGTGCTGAGGGAGTTGAAGAGGCTACCCCACATACCCAGCGTGGAAAAGACGCTTCCACGCATCAAAAAGAAAACCAAATCCATTATCAAGGTAATGAATCTAATGGGTTGGAAAAAGGATAATCAATACAAACCTTAAGACGCTAAATTAACATGTCACACCAACAGCTGCAGACCAGCCCAGAGTATGGTCAGGGCATGAATCCCATCAGCCGCCTGGCTCAGATCCAGCAGGCCAAGAAGGAGAAGGAGCCGGAGTACAGCATGGTGACCGAGAGAGGTCTACCGCGGCGCAGAGAGTTTGTCATGCAGGTGAGTCAGCAGTAAATGTTTCCGTAGCAAGACTTATGGCTCTGTTTTCCTTTGCCTGCTCACTTGTCTCCCATTCAGTTTCTGATCTGTGTATGCTATGTGTTCTGTGGCACAGGTTTCCGTGTGTGGCCAGTCTGCCGAGGGACTGGGACCAAGCAAGAAGGTGGCAAAGAGGAACGCAGCAGAGAAAATGCTGGACCTCTTGGGATACAAAGTGCCTCAGCCTCAGCCCCCCAAACCGGCACTTAAAACTGACGAGAAGGTACAGCCAGACCTCTAACAAGCAAGTCATGGTAAACCTACATGTACTTACAATGTTTTGTAATATTTAGACCCCAGTGAAAAAACCTGGTGATGGGCGTAAAGTGACCTTCTTTGAACCTGGCTCCATAGAGGAGGTGGCACTGAGTGAGTTTTATTATCTGTTGAAGGAGATGTCCTCTCATAGTCATGGCTTTGTTTTATTGAATTCGGTTATTATTTCCCCTTTGAAGGTTCTAAGGAGGAGGACTTCCGACTGCCTTACATGAGCCACCAGCAGCTGCCTGCAGGAATCCTGCCCATGGTACCCGAGGTGGCTCAAGCAGTCGGGGTCTGCCAAGGATCCCAGGTCAATCGACCTTTGCCCAACCCAGGCAAAGCCACAATCACTGCCATGATTGCCAATGAGCTGCTTTACGCAGGGGCATCCCTGACTGCTGAGACTATCCTAAAGAACAAAAATAACCTGAACCAACTGCCCCACGGACCCCTCACCAGGCCTTCAGAACAGCTCGGCTACCTTGCCTCTGTGCAGAACCTGCAGGTAAACAACCGCTTTCAACTCAGTAAGGCCACTGACCTTCATGCATTTGATTTAAAGAGACTAAAATATGATGTCTTATTACAGGTGGAGTACAAAGATTTCCCCAAAAACAATAAGAATGAGTTTGTGTCACTGATTAACTGCTCATCCCAGCCACCGCTCATCAGTCATGGGATTGGGAAAGATGTAGAATCCTGTCATGATATGGTGAGTCTGAGAAGAACAAGTTATGTTCCAGCTTTAATGCTTCTCCACAGTCTAATGTCTATGTACAAACTCATGTTGTGAAGAGTGGCAGCATTCGTGAGCTCCATTAACCCGGAGAGAAGAACGTTCCAGCAAAAAAACAGAACACATCCTCAGTGCGGGCGGGGGTGCTTTCAGTCACTCAGAAATGACCAGAAAATGTTATAAACTGATTGTTTGAGTTCGGCCCAAAACAAACGTGGTAAGAAAAAATTGGTACAGATCGACTGCTTCCTGTCCCCCAACTTCTTTTTAAAGAAGAGCATCTGCTACACGGACATTGTACCGTTTTCTTTGCAGGTTGCTACTCTAGTGAGCAGCAGCTGAGTCGCTCACTACAGTAACTTAACTGATTCTTCACCTCCACAGGCTGCACTGAATATACTGAAGTTGCTTGCAGAGTTGGACCAGCAGTCAAATGAAAGAACAGGAAATGGACCAGTCTCTGGGTAAGCTCTGACGTGCTCACTCTGAGCCTTTTGTTGCACTGATACCTGAATTACATACAAGCTCAGTCCGACCTCGAAAGGCACTGACACTAAATGTTTCCGCAGGTGCGGCAAGCAAGAAATGGAAGGTGACTTGCACCTCAAACAGGCTAACTCAAGCACATTGGCACAGACCCTGGATGGCACTGTTTAAATGATCAGGTTTGGTTGTCTGTAAAAGCACTAGAGAAAACTCCGACACTGTGTTCTTTGTCAGTTTTAGAAGGCCACAGAAAGCTCCGTAGGCTCTAAACCCTCATATTCACTGTTCCAAAAAGTTCACAGTTAAACAAGACTGATAGAAAGCATATAGTTTCCTCTCCTTCACATTGTTTAGTTGGACATATTATTTATTTTCTTGCTTTGTAGTTTAAGTAGCTGCATCCCAGTCAAGTTTACTTGGTGGGGAGTAAAGGAAGCGACTAACTGTGAACTCTTACTTTGCCTAGAATCTGTTTCCTCTCTGTGAGACCTACTAACTCTGTTTTTTAAGTGTTTTATGTTTTATCCCCCACTGAAGTGGTTCATTTTACATGAGGTTTGGAACCTCTTCTTTTGTCTCGGATGCAGCTCGCGAACCTCTGTTGAATTTCCTAGAGTGCTTTATATCAACAACCACAAGTGAAGTGTTATTGACATTACCATGTAGGGCTGGGAAGAAATTGTGACTAAATGTAGCGCGTGATGTAATGTGATGTTGTCTCTGATGTGTGTGGCGGGGGGGGTTTTCCCTGTTGCACCAGTTCTCCTCATTCTCCTGTTTCCTCCCTTATGTCAACCTCCCATCTCTCTCCGCTCCCCATGGTAATTAAACCTACGTGCTTACGTGCACAAAACAAACACTTTAGTTATCTTGTCTTTTTCTTTAGTTTCCAACATCTGGATGAGGATAATATCTCTGGCTGGGTGATTATTACATATTATAAAAGTGGTATCATATAGATATGATAAAAACTCATTTTAATTGAGCAAATTTATCAATGCAGGGGTCTCGTCGAGATACATTTTCCTGCAATGCAATGTTATGCAGCAAGGCACCGCATTGGCCAACCAACATTTCACCCATTAGAAGACTAAACCAATGAAATATGATTGCTTGCATTAAATATCAATTTGATCAAAGACTGTTGAGACTGATGAACTATTGCAGACTTGCCCACTGCTTACATTTGATCTTAAACCCTGGTTCTGATTTTCTACATACTAAAAGTAATTTACACCTCTTTAAATCTGCGTTTGTTTGTTTGTAAATTATAGTTATGGACTTGTACAAAAAAACAGCTGGACGGATTACCATGAAACTTGATGGAGGAGTGTGTTGTGGGTCAGGTAAGAACCGATTAAATGGATTCTGATCAGGGGGTGGATCCAGGATTTTTTCTTTGTCATTGTGTGAAAATCTATCGCACATTTTCCCGGGGGAATAATTCATGGCTCTTGATGAAAAACAAATCAGGCATGTTGAGAGGACTCATATCTATGAGTGTGTGAATTTCGGTGCAGCCTAATTGCATTAAAGGGGACTGTTGCATGGGCCTTGGTGGAGGTATGCACTCTACTGAGTACTCTAGTTTTCATAATGAAGTATTCAGTGATTTGCTTTTGATATGAAGCTAAAATCGAGACATCAATAAATAATAATAAATCTTGTTCCCAGAAATGTTTTTTTCATTTTTATTTACGAGTCTCAAAAAAGCTCAGTTTGTGACATTAGTACCTTGACCGGAGAAATTGTAAACAGCAGCAGATCTAAACATGATGCTGCAGGGGATGACTCATTAGTCATACCTCCTTCCTTTTGCATGAGAGCCTTTCTAGGCAGTGATTATGTTTTACCGGATCGCTGCTGTCTTTGGAGATTAACCATGTTTTGTGAGCACAGTCTCGTAAACATACTGCACATGTGCACTGACACAGGCATAATCCACAAGCAGGCCCAGGATGTTTTCTTTTTCCAGTTCACTTCCAGCGCCCTGCGTTTGGCTCATTTGCATATCTTGTGCAGTTTGAAAAGTACACAGTGCAACACACACAAATCCCTGGCTCTGGTCTGATTGTGTGTTTGTATCAGTGGTTTTTATTAATTTTATTTAATGTAAACGTAACACAGAACAATAATCATTTAATAACAGATATTCAAGACGGTTCCCATGTTGATCAGTCCAGGATTTAATCACCGTTTTGAAGGGACTTTAAACTTTGTCTTAACAGAAATTGTTTCGTACTGATGACAACTTGGCAGAGTTGTCGTCTAGTACAAAATCTAAAGTCACTTCGGTTTGAGAGTCGTTTTGACTGTGCTCAAGTTGTGATTGAATCCTGGCTGTAACATTTTTCACTTATATATAATAAACCCTCTATAAACCCTTTCAAATAATAGTTCATCTTAATTTTAAGGTTACTATGCAACCTTAATGCAGCCATTAGACGCCTGTTTCTTGGTCTCGATGAAGGGGTACATGCACTTGTCGGAGCCCATGAAGCGATACACAACAACATTGGATTCCCACGGCAACAACCTGAAAAAGAGCACGTGCAATGGGCTGATTAGAAGTGAAACGCACACATTGAGAAATTCCCCCTGAAGAAGAAGAAGACGTATTTTTGTGAAGCTGTGTCTTTGCACTTACGCTCTGGAGAGGAAGGGGAGGTAGGTGAGGCGGGGGATGCACACCATTGGTTGGTCTATCAAGATGGCGTTCATGGCCTGCTCCACGCAGTACTGGGGCTCCAGAGGGGGGAGCACCAGTTCCACTTCCTCCCTAACAGCGGCACCAAGGAACTTTGATGAGTCAGTGTGGGATTTCGTGACAGCAAATACATCTAAACATAGTTTGCCAGTGTGATGGACGGCCACTTGATTCAGCTATCAACTACTGTACTGATTCTGCACTTGGAGGCAGTTAATTTGCATATTGAAGTAATTTAGCTTAAAATATCAGCAGAATTTTTTGATTTAAATTACTATTATATGTAGTCTTATTATAGTATTATAATAACTATAATGTGTCATCTTTTCAGACTAAAATCCATGATAGATTCCATACATTTACTTTCAGTTAAATGTGTTGTTGCAAATAGAACAACTTTACAATACTTACCAATAGGAAATGTAGTAACACGAATATTGATGGATATTGGTTGTGAGTTTACAGTCAGATACAAAAGCCTACTTTACTTAACCCGGTTTGTAAGTCAGTCCATTCAAAACATTTGTTAGCAATCAAAAACGATAAGAAATGGCAGGTGTAAGTAAAGGAGAATGGACAAACATGATAATTTTGTGGACGTACCGTATCTTGCAGCCTTCAAACATGCCCGTGTCCACAATATAGGGACACACAAGTGTAGTCTTCACTCCTTCAACCTCCTCTGCCAGGAGCTCATGGGCCAGAGACTCGTGAAAACCCACTGCAGCAAACTTACTGGCACAGTAATCCTGTCCAAAATCAAAAATAACACATTATTTTTCTGTTTGCATGATGTGCGTTTGACTTGGTTACAAGTGAGTGTCCCAGTAAATCTGTCATATCCTAGTGATGCAGTGATTTGTTTTCCCCACCACACCGGTTTACCTCGACACAAGATGTGCTGAAGAGGCCGAGGACGCTGGCGATGGTGACGATGTGACCGTGATTCTGGGCCTTCATCTGGGGGAGGAAGGCCTTCACTGTCTGAGACACACACACATACACACACACACGTTGCAGTATGAGGCAACAGTGTTCATATGACTTGCAGAGACTTAAATATTGGTCAATGTGAGGGAAGATTATGTTGCATGAGCAGCTTCATATTAAGAGGCTTTCTATGGGAACCCTATAGTATGTATAGGTTGAAGGGGGTAAAGCTGAACACAATATCCTGCTCTGTTGGGCTGATGATGGAAAACAACTTAAATCAGTGCTGAATCATTGTCCGTGTTGGACTTAGAAAATGAGTCCATACCAGCCCTGGCTAAACTGTTTTTTACTGGGTGGCTGTGGCTCAGGAGGTGGAGCAGGTCGTCCACTAACCAGATGGGTTAGTGGACGACCTGCTAACCAGATGGGTTAGTGGACGACCTGCTAACCAGATGGGTTAGTGGACGACCGGGTCTGGCTCCTCTTGTCTGCATTACAAAGTGTCCTTGGGCAAGATGCTGAACCTTCAAGTGCCCCTGATGGCTGTGCTGACAGTGTATGTGTGACACAGAAAGTGTTGGGTGAATGTGTGTGAATGTGACTTGTAGCACTTGGAACGGTCGATAACTGTCAGTTCTGATTTTATTTGCCCAGATGTGAACAGAATTTGTTTTTCCTTTGAGGATAAAATGTTCTTGACACTGCAGATAATCTACATATTATGGACTAAAAATATATAGTAATTTGACAATAATTAGTGTGAGCTACATTCAAATCAGTTTTCAAGCCTTCTCTTCATCATGCATCACCACACTGACATGAGAGATCTCACCCAGAAGAGGGCGTGACAGTTGACTTTCATGGTCTTCTCAATCAGCTCATCGGGACAGTCCAACATGCGCTCCCCTGCCACCACTCCAGCATTGTTCACCAGTATGGTAACATCTCGGCCCAGGTCCTTCCTCACGAGGTCTGCTTTGCGGTACACATCCTCCCGCTTGGTCACATCCACCGTGTAGGTGTGCGCCATGCCCCCCATCTCATGCACCAGCTTGGCTGTCTGCTCATTGGAGCTGCTGTTGATGTCCCACAGCACCACCTCTGCCCCGTGCTTGGTGAATTCCTGAGCGAAGAGGCGACCCAGGCCGCCTCCTGCACCAGTGATCAGCACCAGCTCACCATCCACAGGCTTGGTGCGTGGGCGCAGGACCACCCGCACAGAGTTACGCAGGATGAAGTAAATCACATCCAGCAGCATCATCTGGAGGTCCATTAGAAAAATCATTTTGATCTAATCTACCGCTGATGCTCCTGAGTGCAAGATGTCTGTGTATAAAATGAGTTAGGCTTCACACCTGTGTCCTCCTGCCTCTCAATGTTAGGTTGTGTGATGCCGACAGCCGAGCTGGTGCTGCTCTCCTCCTGTGACCCTCAGCCTCCAACCTCGGTTTATATAAACACTCTCCTCCCTGGATTAGAGGAAATACCTTGAGCTCCAAATAGAACCACTTTTGTTGTAAGCTGTGAACGTATGCGTTTTCACCCTGCACGGGAAAATAACGTGCCAGACGGCATTACAGTGAGTCGCAGATTCTTGAAGTTTGAGCGTCTTTGTTAGGAACTTTGCCGTGTTGACACCTCGAACTTACTGGACACGTGAACCTGTCGTATGTACCAGTTCAAATCGTTCCCCCTAATCAGGCTTCATACCTCTATGTACCCAGTTTGTGTAAAACCATAAAGGAATGGTGGCTAATGTAAGTAAGTGGTAAGTGGATTTCATCTGATCATGAATTGTTGTTTGATCAGAATCATTTTTAAACCAGCTACAACTACTATTTTTGCTACCAAATTAGAAAAGTAAGAAGAAAGTTGGTGTTAAAACGTCACCAGTAAAGTTCAAACACAACCCTGTAAACTCTTCCTGGACAAAAGGACATTACAGTGGCCCGTGGTTCTATCTGTGCAGTGAGCTCAAGCTAAATTAAATTGGGTGCTCAGTGAAGTGACACCGTTCAGGGATAAGGTTCGGTCCCGTTCGAGTTCCCTGCTGCACTGAGAATCATTTAAAATGAGAACATAAGGAGATTATGCATATGAACTGTAAACCTCTGCATTGTTAAGTCCCAAGAAGGGGCTGCTTGTTGTGTATCACGTTCTTGTTTTCTAAGTGAACACAGACGGCCTTGTTTGCTCCCAGTGTGCACATATGAGCCGTGTTCGGCAGAGCAACACGGTTTGACCCGTTTATTATATATTCTGTATATGTTTTTTAAAGTAGTTCAGAGGTTGTTCCTGCTTTCCGGGGCAGCCAGTGTTTTTCACAGTATGCCTCAGGAGACATTTATCATGAGTGTCAGTTCTGTCCCTGATGCATCTTTGTTGTGAGTGCAACAATAATATGTATTTCATAAGACGTGTAGTTCCCAAAATCTTAAAAAAAACTGATTTATCGACAAATCGGTCAAGGCTGTAAGAATGAGGTAGGTTTGAATACTTCAACGACAGCCGCAAAGATTGCATCAAAGCAAAGGCCTTAAATCTAGTTTGACATCCGAACAGTGACGTACAGATCAAATGGTGCAGATCCAGTGTGGAGCTGTGTCTGACTGTTTTTTCTGGACAGTTTCTCTGTAAGAAAGACCATTAATAAAAGGCTTTAATTAAATGGGAAGCCGTTCCACCCTGAGCTATTTGTCTACTGGGTTAATTAAATCAGTTGAACTTGTGAAACATGATAAACAACATTTATCTATATACCTACATTGGATTAAAAAAACAACAGGTTTAAATGTGTTTAAATTGCATTAGGACCGCTGCCACCGCTAATAGAATTGTCCCTCCTTCTTGATTGGAAAACTGTAACTGTGTTGTGAGAGCTGCATTAGAAATCCAGGCTATTATTGTTTTATTAAGTTTTTCTGGCTCTACAGATTTTGCAGGATGAGGAATTTATTATAAGTGGTGTCTACATGGACCCTTGTGTGTTCTGACTGTCTGTTTACTGGAGCTGTAAATGGGAACCACTACTGATGGGTCTATATCTTTATTCTGTCTAGATGTGTGTTTTCTTGCACGTAAACTGGGACTAGTGGTGTTTTGAGCTGTAAAATGAATCATTCAGCTCCACTCGTCCGCTCACTAACTTCTCTCTCTCTCTACACACACAGAAGCAAGCTACTGGGAAACTGAGTGTGAGTGCAGGCCGACACTGTCCACTCTGTTTTTCTTTTTGCATGAATAAGCTCAGCCATAGGAGTTTCATTAATCCAGCCCTTTCACATGTTGAGGCCAGGGAGGAGAGACTGTGGAAGGAGGCGACCTGAGCAAACACACCACTCGTTTTCTAACAAAACGCCGCAAGGAACTTTAGACCTTTCCATTTGAACTTTCTCTTCCTTTCCACTCACTCTAAGGGACGTTTCCCCCCCCCCCCCGCTGAAAGTCTCCTAAACGAAAAGCCCTCCCGAAAAAATACAACTCACTGTGGGTCTGTGTCTATCTTTGTGTGTTTCTTCCACGCAGCACTATACTTATGTGTACTTTGGTCATTGTTTCATTTCCCATTCCCTCTCTTCATTGTGGCTACAGAACCACACCGTGTATTTAGAAGATGAGGATTAATATCTTCTGAATGCAGAGCAAAATATAGCAAAAATTATCTGTGGGAAGAGATTCTCTTACCAGTTTTATTTCATGATTCTTGAGCAAAGCTTCACTGCAGAGGTTACAAATGTACTATAAACTCCTATAGAAAGGGTTTAAGATAAGAATAATCAATAAAATATTAGAATGTATATACAATGTAAATAGGGCTGCACATACATAATAAGGTTTTGAAGAAATTGAGTATTGCTCCGTTAAATGAAGTTAAACCTGAGTGACTTTGTGGTGTAGTCCCACATTTAGGTGCTTGTGATTGACTGGGAATTATTGATATTATGATGTATATAATAATTTCCTCTCGTGTTGGTCATAACTAATAATGACCTGTGTTGGTCTCACACAGTCCCACTGACCTCAGCTTGGTGGCCCACCTGTTTGAGTACTCGCTTTGGGGGAGCTGTTCCTTTAAGAGATGCAGAGTTGACACATGCATAACTTCCATCTGACTGATCAGTGTTCGAGTCCCCTGTATGTTCCAGTGCTGCTGACCACAGATCACCATTCCACAGCATCAGGGGTCATCTCTGCAGGGGGTGGATAACCTCAGACTGAGAGGCTCAGTGGGGCTGTGGCTGCAGCAGGTGGGGGTCGTGATGCCAGGTTCAGGTTGTTGGAGGAGGAGCAGCGGCTCCATCACGTTGCTTTGTCTCGGTGTGTTAGTGTTCCGTGCCGCTCCGGGCCGGGCGGACTGCCGGGCCGCGGGCCTGTGCTGCTCCGGCCGGGACCCGTCCTGCACCAGTGAGGGCTGGAGGGCCGACCGCTCCTACGGGCCCTGCTACTGCGACCAGGCCTGCGTCTCCACCCGGGACTGCTGCCACGACTATGAGGCCGCCTGTCCCGGTAAGTGTCTTAGGGACTTTTAGATAGTGGACAAACACATGGACAGATACAAACTAATCACTATAACAACACACTGATTTGAAATAGTTGGTAAAACACGTGGGTGAAGTTCACGTGACCCACTGAACCCGAATCACGTCAGACATGATCTTTTATTGGTTACACATTTCAGTGTGTTTGATCTTATATATGAATATTCCTTTTTTTTAATTTTTTTAAATCATACCCTTCTTAATAGCTTCAATGTCGTGTGACGCACTTGCTGCAAACCAAATGTCTTTTTATGGGATTTTAGTTATTCTAATATGTATTAATATGTATTTAATGTTTTTACATATCCTACTTTTCAATAGACACACCTCTTCTTATTGGATTTTAGGGCTATTTATAATCCATGTCACGTGAACCACTGGCTTCAAACCAATGCTGATCTTATATTATTATTCTAAATAAACAGGACACTCCTGTGCTGATTGGATTTTCATGCTTCACGTATTTTTAAAAAATCATATTTTTCTCAGTATCATCCATGTAACCATTAGTTTAGAGTCTGTTTCGAGGTGTGTCCTATTTGTCTATGGCAGCAGTAACAACTGATTTGGTTTGGAGTCAGTGAGTCACATGAGATGGAAGCTGTTAAAAACAATGCAGTTATATCTTCTTTTCAAATGGGAATTTATAGATGATCCCTGAATGAACATGAAACTCATCCTGTGGTGATATAGTGCCGTCACATACTATGAACAGAGAGCTCTTTCCCCTCAGCGGTGTCCTGTGTGGTGAGTGAGTGGACGCAGTGGTCCGGCTGTGCTGAGCCGTGCAGGGCCACAGTTCGCAGGCGGAGCAGGGTCATCGTGCAGGAGCCGCTCAATGCAGGGAAACCCTGTCCCCATCTGGAGGAGCACGCTGGCTGTGCAGAGTACTGGTCGAACCGAGGGAACTGTCACAGCTCACTGGGTGAGATTCCTTCACTCATGTACCATTTTCTCATGCATGGCCATCATAGGATTATCTATTATGATATTGTCATGTGACTTTATTTAGTTATTATCCTATAGAGGTGAGATGTCCCTCTGAATCACATGTGTAATTGGCAAAGTGTGTGATATTTTAAGATGTTTTATGTGACTGACTTTAAACACAGTGTTGTGCAACATGGCCATTATGTGGAGTGGTTATACCAGGTTTACTTAATTAATTGCTCTGACAATTATAATTACTTAAACTCCAACAATGTCAATAAAAGAAGTTATTAACGTGACACCTTCTGGAAAATTAAATATACCAAACAACACAATACATTAGAGCCCTACTCATATGGATTTGTTTGGGGCCAATGCGATTACCAGCACCAACTTATCATTTAACGTATTTATATTTAAAAACGTTTTGGCACTGATTCATAAGATGTCATTATCAAATCCTTTTTGACAAAGGAATTTAGCTGAAGCTTGATATTTTACACTTTAAACTTTATCATAAATAACTATAAATATAAAGAAAACACTTACTGCCAAATATAAATGCAGATTTTATGCACTGTTTATTCTGTAAAGTAACGTTTTTAGTGTTGGTGCATATCGATAAAAATAAATGCAGATACGTCTCCGAAAGACGCCAACCGATAAATCTGTCAGGCTCGACATTAAATTAGCCTTTCACTATTCACATATAAATAACTGATTAGAAGAAAGATTATTACACATATGACTCATTTAAGTTACGCGACACAGTTTTGGTCTTTTAAGGGAAATAGTCAGCGATAGAATCACAGAAAAGCTTTTCTGTTTCTGCTTTGTTGTCACACAGTGTTAGATAGAAGACATTTAGACTTAATGAATGTTAAGTTATGATAATCCCACATCTGCCGTTACTTATCATTTAATGAAAATGGATCATTATACTCAATAAGATGCCAAATCCCAAGTGAAGATTTCCAGCTTCTGTCATGCAAATATGACACATTCCCGAATCCTATTTGTTCTGAGCATTTACCCAACACATGCACATTTAATTTTAAATGTATGAGACCCTTCTTGCGACATATGGTTTCGTGTAATGGCCTCATGATGGATGCTCCCTCTGCAGTTCCAGCTCTTATAACCACAGGTGGCTATGGCAACACCAGGAAGAAAAGAGACCTCCTCGGCAGTGGCGACATTATCGGGTAAAGCGTTCTGCCAGATCAGGGAAATGCGAAATTACAGTCTATTTGTTTTTGATATGCTCTCTCATATGTATTCGGCTGTGTGTGTGTGTGTGTGTGTGTGTGTGTGTGTGTGTGTGTGTGTGTGTGTGTGTGTGTGTGTGTGTGTGTGTGTGTGTGTGTGTGTGTGTGTGTGTGTGTGTGTGTGTGTGTGTGTGTGTGTGTGTGTTTACAATAGGTACTGTGTCCAGTTTCAGTTGACCTCTCTGACTAAAGGATGCCAGGAGAGTCTGGGCCCACACACCCAGTGGATGCAGCACCTCAGGCAGGGCCACCATGTGTGTGTGAGGTGCCAGCCGCCTGCTCTCGCTGATGGACAGCAACACTGTGCTGGAGACGGTGAGGAAAACGTCGACGACAGGTAAGAATGTAAAGAACGGAGAACATGATTCATAATGAAGTGGGATCAAAATAAAATTGTAAGAATATTGCACCATGGGGACACCACCACTCATAGCAAGAAGGTTCTGGGTTCAAATCCGCTGGCTGGTTGTTGTGGTGGTGGTGTGTGGACTTTGCATGTTCCCCCCTGTGTCTGTGTGGGTTTTCTCTGCGTCCTCCAGCTTCCTCCCACAGTTCATGTGATACACTGGCGACCTGTCCAGGGTGTGAACCCCGCCTCCTCGCTCAACTTCAGCTGATTGGCTGCAGCCCCCCCCCCCCCCCCCCCCCCCCTCCACAACCCTCAGCAGTTTAGATAATGGATGGATGAACAAGTCACTGCTTGTTTTAAAATCAGCCTCACAATGTAAACTTGTGTTGTTCAGGAAACATTAATGAGCACAACAGATAACGTGTTTGTTTTTATGCTCAGCCGAGAGTTTATTCATGCATGAAATTAGCTTGAAGTTCATTTGGCTTATGGGACCACTGTCCTGCTCATTTGAATGGGCATCATTGGATCCCACTGCATGTGAAGAAACCACGTAACTTCATAACACTAATAAAATGAAGGCGACCATCCAGTTTCACCCTATATGGAGCAGTGGCATCAACTCCAGTTACCAACTAAAAGCAGTATAGAGAAATATATAAATCAGGTACACTTGTTATTACTGGTATGTGAAAACACACTAAAGCTTATTAAAGGATCATGAAACCAACAGAAACAAGAACAGTAGTGTGAATGCTTACTTTAATAAACAGAGAACTAGCCAGTGTTTGAAGTGAACTCAACACGATGGCTCTACTCGGCGAAGAGATTTATAATTTATGCCTTGAAGCCCGGCTCGCTGTACTCCCGGTGTTTTTGCTAAACTTAGCGGCTGCTGGTTGTAGCTTCATACGCAGACTTATCGCTCTGCTCTTGGCACAAAAATAAAAAAAGCAAAAATGAATTTCTCAAAATATCAAACTCTTCTTTTAGGGATATTCCTAATTATAAATATTAATTAGGATTAGAATAATCCTACCAACCACATTTACCAAACAAAGCAAATGCAAAAAGGCACAAGATAACAGTTGTATTATTGTGTGTAATTTAATTGTTGGGGGGGGGGGGGGAAACATGGTTGTATCTCACTAAATGTTTGCACTGTGTTAATCTTTTTTAAAAAGCAGTTATGCTCTGACTTTGCCCCTGGCATCTAAAAAGTGGGGCACATTGAACAGCTACCTGTGTGTATTCTCAGATTCTGTGCCATGGTGTATGCAGTGTGTTTTTTTCATCCCATCATTACCACTGATCTATTCGGCACCATATCCCACAGATCTGATGGCTAACAGTTAGAGCTACCACTAGAGGGGAACATTGTTTATCACTTGGATTTACAGGGAACTTCTGACTTCCTCCTCCCTCTCCTCTCCCATGCAGGAGACAGTCTCTCCAGTGGCAGGCGGTGGGAAACCCTCGGTGCAAGGGAGTGTGGAGACGCGTGGGGAGGCTGGAGGTCTGCTCCTGCCCAACAGCCCACAGCTTCCTCTTCATCTGACCTCCTCCTTCCTTCTTGTCCCCCCCCCCCCCCCCCCCCCCCACCCCAATCCCTCTGAAGATATCCACTTAGACACAGTCTGCCAGTGTGATTACAAATCTCTCGGTAGCTTTACAAACACTGGTCTGTGAATCTATTCTAGTAAAGCGTGGTTCCTCTTCAGTGAGAATGATCACATACAACCTGTGACTCCAGATCAGTGCGACGACGTGTTCACTTTTCATTAAAGTTGGTGGAATTTTCCCATTTCTTGGTGAGAATTCAACAAATCTTTTACACGTGACTCCACAGAAGCTTTAATGATACACGTTCCTGTCTACTTTGGTTTGCAGTTCCAGAACAGTGAATAAGCAGTGAAATGAAAGTCAACAACTCCTAATCAAAATGTAAAGTGATCTGATTTATTTAGTCTTGAGTCATCAAAGGGAAACGTTGCGTCGTTCTTAAGAAATAGAAATATCTTGGGACATTGAGACATGTTTTTTTTCTTTTACAAGACAAGGCTCTGGCTCTGAGTGAATCACAACCAGTCACAACGCCAAAGTTACAACATGCACTGAACAATAGAACATTTATACAGAAACAACAGCATAGAAAGTCAACAGGTAAAAATGTTCTCTTTTTTTGTTTTACAAAACAGACAGCCTCGGGACCTACAAACAACATTGTATAAGAGCTGACTAAGGTCATTCAAATATCTTTTTTCAATTCCCTGGAAACAGTGTACTTTACAAAGACTGATGGCTTAGGCAAGGTTGGGGTCAATTCCACTGAGAGCTTAAAATGTAGAAAAAATATAGTTTATGTTTTTGACTTGTACCAGGTTTAATTTGTCTCATGCTGTAATACTGGTTCCTGTAATAGCGTCATGTGTAATATGTGTTTTTTACATAATCAAGGCATCTTGAATCGACCCCAACCCTGTAATACAGTGTTCGATTCAGAGTGTGTGGACTTAGGCTACTTGCTAAAGCAGTGGTTCTCACTGGGTTTTGGAAATGACCACGTGTCCCTGAAAAGGGCCCTATGGGGTTCTAACAAAAATGAAACTCTTCACATTTAAAGCAGCTAGCGCGACAACCAAATTCTATTTTAGAATTCTGCTAAATGCATTTTACTATACAGTCGGGAGTCTTGTAATGGAAATCTGTGCTCTTCATCTTCGTTAGTATCAACAAACAAGAAAAAAGACCGGTGACTTGATTGTGTTTCTTCATAAAACATGATGGTTTAGTCCTTTGATTCGTGTCAGGATTCCTCCGCAGGGATCGCAGTGAAATTAAAAGCTCTTTTACACGACTAGATTTTGTAAATTTGAATGGCTCCCTTGGACATGGAGGAGAGTAAAGTGCCCAAATAAAAAGAAAAAAAATGATGACTTGTAAAAAATAATTGCTTTGCTTTGTATAATGGTGGTATCATGTCACAGTATCACAGTCTGGTATCAAATTACAACGTCATGCGCAATGATTTTTCACACTAAAAGCTTAGGATTATCAATACTAGTGTCAGGATTTCAATACTTGGTGTGTATGTATGCACACGGATGCACACGTGCCTGTAATTAATCTCAGGTCTTTAAGGTAGTGCACGCTGCCTCTTCATGAACTATTGATTGTCATCATTTTTGAGAGATACTTGGTCCCTGACTACCGTAATATAGAAAACCCCAAAATATGGGACAGAAGCTCACATGATCCCTCAGGACGGGAAATGTGATCTGAATGTTGTCTCCATTAGAGTTAATGACATGTCCGACTGAAATTTGTTTCAACATCTAAATCACCTAAATTGTTTCCATGTAACAGATTTGAAATGTTTTGCATACATTGGCCTTGACTTTTCACGAGCTAAAACATTAATGTGCAATAAAATGTCTATCAGAAACTAACCTATGAACCAAATGTTTCTCTGCTTGAGACTGATGTCTTAAAAGAAAAACCATGCCACTCCAACCTCACAATATAGTATCAAGAATTATACATATTTATTTAGGAAAGTACCTTTTTAAATACATATGACCGGATGTTTTTTTGATCATTTTTTTCATCATCTGGAAAATGTAAAATACCTGAAGTCAATTGTTATACAATATATATTTTATCAATTTGAAAATCACATAATTAAATTTTGGGAAACTTCTTTCTTCTAGTTTATGTTTTAAAATCCTTTTGAGGATTATTGTTTTTTTTTGTGTTAACTTGGCTTCTAAATGCTGACTTTATTTTGTGTACAATACTTTGTAATTTCACCAGAATACAAAGAAAAGCTGGCAACATGATGCTGCATATAATAGATTTTTCAAACCATCCACCCTTAGTTGTTCAAGTATGTGATTGGTTGCTAAGTAAGATGCATGTGACGCACCTCCCATCCCCCTGCTCACAGCTGTAAATGAATAGATTAACGTGTCAAATGAATCCTAATTTCTCACATGATTACAGTTCTCTTGGTAATAAAATTGGTTGCTGCTGCATGTTACAGTCGAAACTGCACATATGAAGAAAACAAAAGCAGGATTCCCCGAACATGCATGCATTCATATCAGAAACACATTCTTCTTATTCTTTTCCATTAAGTGGCAGCCACACGGGTCTAGTTACGACACACACACACGCACACGCACACGGTTCCCTTTGCCTCTCGCAGTCATTGCTATTCCTTTCACACCCCAGCTCCTCTCACTATGGAGAGCAATATGAAATGGTTCAACTGTGATTAAAACAGGAAATGAAATCAGGGTTTGTGATTAAACCTTTAACCACAACAAAAAGAACATGTCAACCACTTCCCGTTGACTCTCTGAACAAATATCAGCTGACACCTCCGTGTTTGAAAGTGCAATGGCTTCTTCAGTGCTATCTCTTACTGTCTTGTATTTGTGTCAGGAAGTGGCTAAGAGAGATTTTACTGTTTGCTCAGGTTTGTTTGAGGAGCTGTTCAGTTGGCAGTGAGGTTCTTCTCCGTTCAGCTCGTCAACATCAGAGAAACTGTGATTAACTGTGCTCGTGTTAGCATGATATTATTAGATGTAAAAGCAAATAGTAGCTATTATTTAATTTAAATGCTCAAGATAGTATCAGCACATGAACTGTCATTTTGTGTTTTCATTGTCATATTTGTATTTCATGCTCCTGTGCCGCCTTTCTGCAAAAATAACGTCTTAATTTCTGTGATAATATATGCTCTTCATTTGGAGATTAAACACGTTCATCCCTTGGTCATTCTTTAATTTAAACTGCAGCGAGCGACAGTCACATTTGATATAAGACTGTTTCTCTTTGCTATGTGACGATATAAAATATAAAAGAGAAATGCATTGTGGGTTTCTAACCGTCAAGAATCTAAAACTCATTTATATTGCGTGGAATTATAATAATTTATGGGATGCTACGAAGATTCAAGACAAGCGTTACAATGTACAAGGTCCTCACATCATAATGTTGCATTTACACTCATGAATGTGTACAGTGAGTAGTGGCTCTGCTCACGTGTTACTACATGTTCAGGTTAAGCATGTCTGTGTGTTCTTGTAGGCTATATATGTATGTGCGAATATACGTTACATGCAATAAAACCTTTTCATGTCCAGTAAACAAACTGCTGCCAGCCTTTGAGGACCGCTGCGGTCGCCATGGAAACTAAGTGTATCTATGTATTCTGAATATCGTCTTCCGTAACTGCGTGGAGCTGCTGTGGGTGTGAGTTTGTGCTCATGCATGAGTTTCCTCAGTTCAGGCATAACAGCTGATATATATTAAAGTTAACCTGCTTGTGTGTATTCAGTGAGTGTATTTTGACCCCTGCTCTCAAGAATCTGTGTGATCTCTTTGGCTGCTTTCATATTGGTCAAAGGAAGGCCAACGCATGCTGAACATCTGTTACAGAAACCTAAACATGTCAATAAGCTTGAAACTAAAAACATTAGAGGACTTTCTCATAAATAATTCTTTCCACGTATTACGTTTTTGTACGTTGACTGATTGACTGCATGCATGCTCCATAAATGTGAGCCTTATGCTGCAGTCAAGATTATAACCTATGACTCTTATTTTTATGTCAAAAAAATCTTGGTCCACCACTATCGCCCTTAAAAGTGATAATAGGGTGCAAAGAAAAATATTCACAGATGGAGATTCGAAAGTATCATCCAATCTTACTATGACATGATAACATTGGGGACAGCAAAATACTGTTCAAGACCGAGAGCTCATGATAATGGATGGGCTGAAGCCTCTGATAACTGCAGACATTCAACCTTTCAGAGGTTAACTCCTCACATTTGATTTTGACACAGCAGACTAGCAAATCACATATTTCTATAAGGACCTCTCTCTTATCTACTGTATATAAAAATAAATCAGATAAGACAATCTCAAGAGTGTGGATACATGAATTTGCATTACATCACCCGTCAGCCTTCACACTCACACACATGCACACACAGACATACAAGCCCAAGACAAACACACCCCTACAAATGTAAATGACTAAGGCCAGGTTTGGGAATGGAGGGCACAAGTAAGTAGCTTAAAGGCTTCTAGGTCCTCTTTTGTATCTTCAAGACTACAGAATGAACTTGGACTCTGTAATGGGACAGTGGGCAGCTGGGATTGTTTTTTCCTAGAGAATATATAGAGATAAACCCCTGCAGCTAAAACCACATCATTCAATTGGGTTACACCAGTATCAACCACAAAACTAGATTTCTCTGACTACCCTTGATTCCACAGGGATCTCTGACCAGGCCTGTTGGCTACCCAGGAGTGCTCCTTTGTATTGTGGGTGTGGAATACCGCTAAGAGGAATGAACTGAAGGAGGGGCAGTGACATTCTCCAATTTAGAAATGTTTATTCTCCCAGAGTATTCACCACACATGTTCACTTGGAGCTCATTGCCCAGCAGCATGCTCAGGTAATTTGTGAAATGTTTCAGTGAGACCCTTTTTTCTTCTCATTCCGTTGTCTACCGTGTTTATCACAAACACTCTGGCCCGAGCTTCCCATTTGTTTCTGTTCCCCTTGTACCTCAGAGGCTTTTATCCAAAGTATTTTGACGCCCTCTCTCAACCTTTGGTCTATGTGCCATTTCATGTCCTACGTGATTCTCATGAGCCACCCCACGAATCCCGTCAAGGGGGAACAAGCAATTTTGGCCCAGCATTTTCTGGGCTGCCTCTAAATGGTTGGTTCCCCTCTGGTAATTGATGTTGATGCTGCGTTTTGGGCTCGTTCCTGACAACAGACATTCTGAGGGACTTGCGTCAGACATGTCGCGCAGGTGCTCGTCATCGTCTGTGTCGGCGTCAATGTACTTGCTGATGGAGGAGTCGTGGAAGGTGAAGACAGTTGGAGCCAGGGTAGTGCTCTCTGGGGACTTCGGTGGGGTCCTGCTGCTGGCAGTGGTGTAGATAGAAACTTCAGGACTTAACAGAGAGTGGTCTGACAGGACTGAGCTGTCTGAGAGCGGGGACATGCCTGACTCCCCATCACTGCGGCAGCCTCCTTTAGGGATAAGACTTTTCGACTTTCCAGAAAAGAAGAATTTCCTTGCATTATCTGAGTATGAGGGCTTTGTGACAGACACAGGAGCTAGCATGGGCTGACACTCCCTAGAGGTCTGCTGACCTGTTTTTGCACTGGAACGGTGGGACAACGCTGTCGCCGGACTGTGGGAGAGTCGGTTACCTTCCTGAAGACCAAGGTCCATTGCTGGACTATGGAGGAAACGTGGATTCTCTTGGAAGTCTGTTGCACAACTGATGTAGCTGTCAATGCTAGACAAGCTTTTCATGTCCCCTACTCCCTCTCTGGTTCCTAACACTGGTGGCCTGTGATCTTGTATGGCCCCCAGCTCTATCTCATCTCTCTGTTTGTTGACTCTACTGCCTCTGTCTTTGGCATTGAGGTTGGGTTGTGACTGTGTCTTTGCCATCTGGTTGTACATCTCCTCTAGTTTCTGCACATTTAGCCTCTGGGGACTGTCATCTCCCTTTTCTGGAGAACCTAACTCCTGGGCATTAAAGGAACGGTTTGAGCTTGTCTCTGATGTAGCCCTCTTAGCCGTCCATTTCCAGCGACTTGGAGAGAGATGGTTGTCATGAGGCCTCTCACTTTTCTCTACAACCACATCCATCAGTTCAGCACTACGAGCAAATGCCTCTTTTAAGTTCATGGAGACAATGCTGCCGTTTCTCTTTGCCCTATCGAGGGCTTCTCTCCGTTTAACTGCCTTTTCCTGCCTCTTTTGCTCCTTATAGAATTCAGAGAAATTATTTACAATAATGGGAATGGGCAGGGCAATCACCAGCACTCCAGCTATGCAGCACAACCCCCCCACAATCTTTCCCAGGAGAGTTTTGGGGTATATATCTCCATAGCCTACTGTGGTCATAGTAATAGTAGCCCACCAGAAAGAAGCTGGAATGCTTTTAAACTTTGTATCCTCTTCGTCCTTTTCAGCGAAAAACACCAAACTGGAGAAGATCATGATACCCATTGCCAGGAAGAGGATAAGGAGGCCCAGCTCATTGTAACTCCTCTTCAGGGTAAAGCCCAGAGACTGAAGGCCTGTGGAGTGACGCGCCAACTTCAGAATACGAAGGATACGCATGATCCGAAAAATCTGGACCACGCGGCGGACGTTCTGAAATTGCAGCACACTCTTGTTGGATTCTGTTAGGAAAATGGTGACATAGTATGGCAGGATGGCCAGAAGGTCAATGACATTTAGGGGACCTTTAAAGAACTTCCACTTGTTGGGGGAGGAGAGGAAGCGAAGCAGGTACTCCATGGTAAACCAGGCAATACACACAGCTTCCACATGGGCCAGTTGTGGGTTGTCTGTTGACTGGCCAAACTCGTCGGTGTCCTGCAGCTCAGGAAGGGTGTTCAGAGACAAGGCAATGGTTGATAGCACAATGAAGAGGATGGAGATGATGGCCAGGATCTGAAAGACAAGTACACCCAGTATATCAGTTTAATATCATACATCAGATATGAACTTTAGCAAACATTTCTAGTCCAAATCAGACTATAGAAAATAAAACAAATACAGTGTACTTATAAGGGTTTTGATTACAGCATGAAAGTGCAGACAGTAAGTGAATTCCAATAACCTTACAGTCAAAACAAAACTTCGATAAATGCCTGACGAAGTGTGTGATTGGCTGAGAGCTAATGGATTGGATTGACTTTGACCACTTATTTATTCATGACTCACTTATCGGGCTTATCCCCATGACTGAGCGTCCTTCAGTGGAGAATAATGTTTAGCAACCAATAAACAAAAACAAAAGCTCACAAAATCTAATCTATTTAATAGAAAAAAAGGAAAAACCTAATCACACTTATTAGAGATCTTTACCCGATTGGAGTCAGGATGTCTGCGTATGACATTTTCACAGCAACAGTTATTGTTGTGCTTATCCTGCACAATACTTACATGCTGATTATCTGTAGTTATAATGTTTGCTATGATGGCATGTTAACATTTGTTAGTAATGAACAAATGGCACAACTGAGGATGATAAGTCATTAGTTTTATTGTCATCGTGTTGACGGGATGACATTTTGACCCTATGATGGCACGAGATGAAAAAGCAGATGATCACCAAACTTATTACAATTCATCCTGAGGGGGCCATGCACAAACCACAGCTATGGACCTCATGGTTGTGCTGAAGGAAAAGCGAGGCGATCACCAAAAGTCATTCAGAAATCTATGGCACTTCAATAGTTTAACAGCCAAAGATCCAGCCTCATGGTGGCACTACAGGAGCTATGATCACAGAAAGAACCCTCAAATTTGCTTCTCAATACTCTTAGTGCACTAAAATTAGTATGAAGTTGCTCAGATAATTAGCCAGCCCTCTATTTTCACACAGCGCCGACCTTGCTCAGGATCAACCAATCAATGCTTTCCACCAAGGTGAACAGGCCTCAGGGCTGTGATCATGAAGAAGGTTTAAAAAACTTAATCTTTACAGTATTAATCACAATATTTTACACAAATTCCGCCCTTTAGATTTAGGGGGTGGGGGGGGGGGGGGGGGGGGGGGCATCATTGCATGTCCCTTGCATCCCTCTAAAGTGAAAGTATGTGACATAAAAATGAACATGCACCAGTCACATGCTTTAGGCACAGAACCAGATGGCACTTGATTTACATTACACAGTACAGAGAACTGTCAGAAAGCACACACACACTCACACAAACACACACATCCCCACCCACACTCCACCAATCTTGCCAACAAGGCAGACTACATCTCTTTTAGCATTTTATGACAGCTTTCCTCCTGAACCCTTGTGTATAGTGTCAACAAGAAATCACTGCATATATTCTTTATGAGCTTGTTTGATCAGAATAAGTATCTGTAAACCACAATAAGAGAGACCAGAGGAAATGTTGCACTGCTCTCCGCTCTGTAGCCATGTACAATTCAGATGAGAGATACTTGTGACCATAACCAGAATGATTTAATGTTTATAGGGTTTAGTTTGAGATGAACTGATAGCTCGACTGTTGTCCTCTGTTAGAGGTGAGACTCTGGGCCCTTTTTCTGGGATCCAACGCCTCGCGTTGCCTAAATAGCAAATGCATTTGTGCCCATCTGAGTATCCATGGAATTGTTGGTTCTAAATGAGGTGTGGTAAGGCACATTGTTGGTGCAATGCTATCTTGAGGCAGTGAAAAGAGATTGTGCTTTTCCCCCAGGAACCTAAAAGAAATAAGCGTTTTATTTGCATATGTAAATGCAGAATGGTAGCCTAGGCGGAAAATATCAGATTCTGCCATCGTAGCTGATGTTGGGTGAAATATTATTGGTTTTGAAATCTGAAGTATGCTGGGATATTTAAAGTCTCAATTGCATGTGAATGGATTGGAAATAGCTCTGCTTTATCTGTTTGAAAATTGGCCTTAATCAGACAATCATTTGTACCATGAAGCTGGAAGGGTAAATAAAATATGTTTAATGTCCAGTCCTGACTCTGACATTTGCGTACAGACATAGAGGTCCTCCGTGTAATGTAAAAAATGTCAAGGTTTCTGTGCATGTCTGAAAGCATTTGTCTGCATCAGCATCCCTCTGGGCTGCTCCGCCTCTCATGAAACATACACTATATATATATAATGGCAGACCAAGGAGGTGAAGGAGTTCAAGTATCTCAGGGTTTTGTGAGATGGAGGGAGAGATGGACAGGCGGATTGGTTTGTAATGTAGGGGTTTTACCGGACCATTGTCGTGAAGAAGCAGCTGAGCCAGAAGTCAAAGCTTTCAATTTACCAGCTGATCTACGGTCCGATCCTCACCTATTGTCAACTTTGGTTAGTGACTGAAAGAATACAACAGAAGTGGTCAAAATAAGCTTGGTCTGTAGGGGACTAGGCTCCGCCTTAGACATCCAGTGGGAACTCAGAGTATAGCTGCTGCTCTTTCATGTCCAGAGGAGCCAATGGAGTCGTTTTGGACATCTGATTAGGATGCCTCCTGGGCGCCTTCCATTGGAGGTTTTCTAGGCACACCGAACTATGGGAGCCCTGGGGTAGACCCAAAGCTCTCTGAAGGGACTATATGTCCCATCTGGCCTGGGGACGCCTTGGGATCCCCCAAGAAGAGCTGGAAATCGTTGCTGGGGAAAGGAGCACCCTGCTTAGTCTGCTGCAACAGCATACCGACTTGAAGGATGGATGGGTGAAAGGATGGATGGATGGAATTGCAGAATAACAGAAGTCTGATTGGGACTGTGGGGACATACATTACAGTGGAGTATTGTTTACTCAACAAACTAATAGTTAGCACTTGTTATATTCACCCTGAATGAATCCAAACAATCCTGACACACGACCAAACAGCGCAATTTAGAGGATGAGTAGGAGGCTATAGCTGGAACACAGCATGTTTGGGAACAGCCCACACAAATGAGGTTTGGATGTTATATGAGGGAAGAAATCATAGAACAGTTTAAATAAATACTTGCTTCTAAAACTAAGTGCAGCTGAGCCTTAAACAACACTGTAGTGTAGGCACGAAACATTCAGAAGACACCCATGTGATAAAAAAAAATAAGAGACTGAAATTAATTATATCAGTGTGAGTTCTTTTGATCATGGATCTAAAACACATAGTCATTTGTTTAAACAAACAGAGCACATGATGCAGGGTTTCCCTACAAACCGCCCAGAGGAAATGAAGGAACAGAGGTAGAAATAGGGCAATAGGAGGTGTCTGACAGCGTGGGCCTTGGCAACGGCCTAATAAGTTGGAGTCCACTCCCAGGAGTAAAAGTGATGGCTAAAGAGGCAACCTTATCTATGACCAATCAGAGCAGGAGGACACTGTTTCCATAGCGTCACGGCAGACATGAATAATGACCCTATGTGTTTTTCTCCCCTCCGTGCTCCTCTCCTCCTGCTCGGGTGGAAATCTATTTGAACCAAACACTTCAAGAGCAGAGTGCTGGAACCGGAGAGGGAGGGAGGAGCGGGTGGAGATGACGAGGGCATCACAAGACACAAGAGAGCAGCCCTGTCAAGAGTGGAAAATTATGACATTGAAGGAAAATATTTACACAAAGTAAATAATACACCGCATTTGCAAAAACAACCAATTTAGGTTCACTTCTTGTTAGAATACATGCTGCTAACATATTCCAAACTTGAAGCCATGGTGATTGTAGCCATGGAAGAGCAGTGAGGTAATAGGATTGAGATGCTATAAAAAGATCGCTAATGAAGGCTGCTCCTCTATGACTATGGTTATGAGGTCAAGTTCCACCGGGAAACCCTGCAATTCTCCCACTGGCCTATTTGCTCTGGTTGAAACCTGTCTCTGCACATGATGCTCTCTCTCAAACCACCTTGCTTGTCCTTACCTTTTTTCTTTTCTGGATTGTTTAATGTCAAGAAACGCTAATTTCATCAAACCACTGAAACTCTGAGATAAAGGAGGCTGCAAATAAAAAACTGTCTCAGAAAAAGGTTGAGCTGGGCTCCAGACATGGCCATAATGACATCAACGTAATTACAGACTTATTCATAGACTCACAGTGGATTGAGTCACACAAATAACCAGATGTTAATAGCAGCCATGTGCAAGATTATGGCCCTGTCTTGCAAGTGTGATAAATATCTTTGTAGTATATTGACACCAAAACTGAGAGTGACTAGCAGCATGATTTTGTTATGTCTCGGAACGGATGAGGACCCAAATGCAGATTAAACACACAGCGACTAAATACACAAAGTTAACAAGATACAGGTTAAACATATGAAGGCGGGGGAAGGTAATCAACGAAGGATGGAAACCAGACAAAGACAGACTCACGAGGAGAGAAGTTTCAAAATGAAACAGGAAATAATGACTTTGATTGCTTTTTTTAGATATTATTTCAAACAAGCACAGTCAGTCCAAATGATTAACTCCAAATTCACTAACATTAATTCTACAGGGTACTAACAGGGTCTTTTATATTGCTTGCTTCCCTTTAATTTAGCTCGATAACTAGCCACATATAGTAACAGTAGCCTATTCCTGATCTTCCTGTGACGGAGTCATTCAGATGGACGATTGTTGCTGAACAACAAAACCTGGGAACGCCCTGGTGCAGTTCACCTACGTCTGTGTGTGATGGCTGCTTTGCAAACTGCTGTGATTCACAAGCATGGGATACTGTCGGCCCCATCTATCTATACTGAGTTTACCTTTGATAATGGCTATCAATAATAGAATGTTTGATTTCATTTTCCAATCACATGGTTTTTGTTTACCCTTGTTCGCCGCAAGCAAGCAAGAGAAGAGAGAAGAGAGAGAGACAGAGCATTAAAACCCTTGTGTGGTGTTTGGGTCTGTGGGACCCGTTTTCAATGTTTGCTAAAAGAAAAATGATGCGATTAATAATTTTTCCAACCTGAGACTCATTGGCCTTGGCTCATTTTCTGTGATGAACATATAAAAGAACATATTTTCAGTGACTGTACACCGTACACCCCCCCTACACATTTATATTACATATGTGGTGTTCGGGTCCACTGGACCCAGAGGTAAGAAAAGTGTGGAAACTGTACATTTCAAGCACTTCTGCTCCCTTATTCCTGCACATTTTACTCTCTGTCTTGCGGGAAACATTCTATATTTTCTCTCACACTATCCCAGCTGCAAATTGGGGGCGGAATACAACAAATACATAGCTTTGACCGTGTGGCTCCTTATCACAATCCACGAAGATGGCAAAAAGATTCTCTGCTCAGAGGGCCTTAGAAATGATTTTTGAATAGAGACAAGCTTTGGAAGACAATGAAGAGGAAGAGTTTTCAGAATATGAAGATCATATTTCTGTCAATTCAGAGTCTGACAGTGAGTTTGAAGAAGAGGATGAGAATGACCATCAGCCAGCTGTCAGAAAAGCCCGTCCGCAGCCAGCCCCAGGACCCGCCCGTCAGCAGCCAGCAAGTGGAGAAATATGGATGTCAAAAAATTATAAAATTGAATGGTCTTTTTGCCCATGGAATGAGCCACCCCGCATGGCTACCAATGTATTAAGGATGCAACCAGTGCCGAGATGGATAGCGGTCACTCATGTGCAGGACATCAAGTCTTCTTTTGAACTTTTCATCCTGGATTCCATCCAGAAAATCATTCTGGATTTCACTAATTTGGAGGGACAGCGTGTTTTTGGAGAGAGGTGGAATGAGATGGACCAAACCCATTTATTTGCATACTTTGGGGTTCTTATCCTTGCTGGAGTTTTCAAATCCACAGGGGACCCACAGAATTATTTCCAGGATTATCTGCTTTGATAACAGAGACGACAGACCAGCTCGGCGGCAGAAAGACAAGCTGCCATCAGGACAGTATGGGACAAGTGGGTGCCCCGCCTCACCCTATTTTACAACCCAGGGCCTAATGTCACTGTTGATGAGCAGCTGATGCCATTTAGGGGTCGCTGCCCCTTCAGGCAGTACATATTGTCTAAACCCGCAAAATACGGAATCCAGATCTGGGCTGCCTGTGGTGCTGCCTCATCGTATGCATGGAACTTGCAAGTGTTGCTCATGTTGTGTAGACTGCCAGAGTGTGTTCAATTTATAATTGAGTTCCAAGAAATAAACATCAATACTGATATTTGTTTTTTCCACCTATATCTTGATTGTACTTGATTTTTCTTTTTTAATTGCATTTTATCACAAAAAACGAAAAGCACTTTTATTCATAAATGTGATTTAACAGGGGTAAATGACCAATATTAACCATATATGCTGTCTATATTGCTTGTTATTAGGATCAATAAAACATCTGTAAAGTATTTTTACATAAATTGTTAAAGCTGTATTGATTGAAAGACCCAATAATGCAGTGGGTCCACCAGAGCCGCAAACATTGGCTGAGCGACAAAAACATGAACACCACACAAGGGTTAAAACTGCCTGGGTTTATTGCCCTGTGATGTTCTGTTAACTTATTAACATAATATAATCATATCCAACATGAGGTCATATAATTGCTTCAGCCCCCCCACAACCCTGAGAAGGATTAACAGTACAGATAATGAAGGGATGGGTGGATGGATGAGGTCCCAAAGCCGACACCTTTTATTATAGTTTCAATGTCTATATCTGCAAAATATGTCACTGGTGTGGTTTATATCACCTTTATTATTTTTTAACCATTTTAGCATGTTATTAAAAAAGAGAGTAGGGGCTACATGTATTCTATAGTCAGTAGGGTATTATATACTGTATATGTTATTACGTTGACAGAGCAGCAGTAGTTTCTCTCAGTTATGAAGGTTCATTTAATGAAGGAGACATTAATGAAATTGGGATTGAACATGGTCGTGTTTTGTTCTACCTCGGGTGTGTGAAAAACTTTTGAAATCTAAATTTTGCCCCTGGGAGGGACTGACTACTGGCCAACTCTTGTTGGTGGCCTACAAAAAGGATGAAAAGATGAAAAGATGAAGGGAAGGAGATATTTTTATCCAGAGGAGAGGAAATACAACATATATGTGTCAGAGATGGACTGAGAGACAGAGATAATAATCCACGCCCCCATCTTTTGTAGGCCAAGGTGAAACCAGTCCTCGTGAGGCTGACGATATTCAGGAGAGAATTCTTGTGGAGAAAACAACATTAGATTTACACAACACTTTGTCATTGACTGTAACATTCTCCTCTGAGTTACATATGGAAGATCATTTATTTCCCATGTAGAGGAGAGAACAAGCCTTGGGACATGAGTCTTTCCACAGAGACAGTTTTCTTATTCACTACACACACACCAAAACTAATTCAGTTCTCCAGAGGCTCCCATGCTTGGGGACCTATAAAGAGGGGAAACTCCTTCCTGGGTATCTCACTGCAGTTGTGCCACTGGCTCTTGTTTATTTACGATGGCCTGGTTTTATGTTGGCTGTGTCCCAGCTGCTATGATTAATTTCCCCTGTTCTACATCGGCTTTCTTAGGGCCCGGTCCATTCATCCGTCTTCCCAGCGCTTGTCCGACGAGCATGAAACCTTGAACTTTGACCAATTTATACAGACTTTGTCTTTTACATGACAATATGTACCTAACGTTAGCATCAGCTAATGTTAGCCACGATAAGCTAAATGAAAAGTATGAGGGCCTGGTAAGGGAAATAAAATGTCTGTCCTTTCCCTTATGTCCTTCCTCCAGGATAAAGTCAAAATGTCAACAACAAAGTCCAACTAAATCAGAGGAAGTTTTTTATTTTGTGAATAAAGTTGGAATATTTTTAGACTTTCCTCTTGATGTGCAAAATAATAATAAAAAAATCTCCTCAGGTTTATTTAGACTTTTCACAACATGTTACCTTCATCCTCAAACAGAAAAATGAGAAAAATAAATCCTCCTTATTTTTTCTCGCCTGGCCTAAGAAGAAAACCGTTCCGTTGTCACTCTAAAGGTTCCTGCACGGCTGATGGTGGGTATGTTGGCTTGGATTGAGGCTGTAAATGATTGAGTCGCTTACTCCACTTGGTTAGAAGCGGCTATAGGCTTAGTGTTCTCACACTGTATTAAGTCTAGTGCCATCCCATGTGACAGCTGAGGAACTCCCAGACTCCCAGTGCTCCGCCTGGCACCTTTCTCATTAGCAGCAACAGGAGCAACAGACACGCTGCAGTGGTTTAGCAGAGGAAGCTCCTGTTCCTGTGAGTCCTAACACCATTGTCTGTCAACTCTCCCAGCTCTCACCCAGGGAAACATAAGACCTACCTCCTAATGATAGGCAGTATACCCCCAATTAACGCTTTAATAGGCACGAACTGACGAGGTTTTGGCAAAAAGGTTAGTGGGGAGGAAATCCAGGTTTTGCTTGATTGCTAAGATCCTTCAACCCGCGGAATAGCTTCCCCATCAACCCCTTAGCCACATCTGAGGCCACAGGGATAACCATGCAACACTCTCCCAGCCTCGACTGCCAGCCACTGTCACCATGACAACCCCCTTGAAGCTCGACAGGAGGTGGCTACGTGGACCTGCTTGTGAAAAGCAAGTCTGACAGTCTCCTTCTCTCTGTCTTTCCCTCCCCCTCCTCCCTCCTTCCTTCTATCGCTGATTTGTACCGTATTCAAAGCTCATCCAGCTTTGAACCATCTGTAGTGCTCTCGTCTTTTACGCCTATATAGGTTTCTCTCTTCATTGTGTCAGACTGTTTGCATTTCAGTTGCATCTCATAAATAAGTTCCTAAAACCGCCAGACAGCATCGCCCTGTGCAGATGTTTGCAACGTATGCTGCGCTCCTGCAGTAGTGTGACTTGATTTGATGAACAGTCATCACACAAACACACAACTGCACTTCATCTTCATCATGATTTTATTGTCAGTGGTCGATTGTATGCGAGTAACGTTGTGAGCGTTAAATAATGTGGAATAATTCACACCCCAGATTCTGAATGTGGAAGGGTTCTGCCTCTCCGCCAGTGAGAGAGATGGGGTTTCCATGGAGACGGGAGGAGACTGTGTCTTCCACATTTCCCCCAGCATGATAGCTTGAAACACACAGGCACATTTGCAGTGGCTCAGCTGTAGTCTTCACACCCTCCATCACTTCCCCTTCTAACTTTGAACAGATCTTTGTATTTCTTAACCCCCCACATCTTTACCAAATGAACATGTTGTGCCTTGTGACTCCTAAAGGGAGCAAGAGGCAGAACCTGTAGATTCAAACTGGTGTCCTATCACCATGACCTTGTTTCTTTTATGTAAAGGATGCTGCATTTCAGACCTGGTATGTGTCTTCTTCAGGCTCCTCCTGAAGAAGGCTCGATTCTATAAATATAATATGATGGTTTAGAGTGGTTTCATTACATAATCTGCACATTAAATGCAAAAGACAATGTGAAAATCACACTATTGTGATAAATTTATGTTTTTCAGATCAATAAATTGTATAATTCTACAAATTTAACATTTTCACACCTGAAACACCAAACCATGTTACAAACCAAGATTCATGTCTTTTTTTTTATTGTTTACATTTAATCTGGTTAGTTTTGGTTTCTCATTGCAATTTAGGGAGCCCATTGATTGATGACATACGTATGTCCTGTAGTCATCACCTTCGTGGGCTGTATCGAACTATACTTGACATTGATTGGTTTGTCGACTGACGTATGTCTGATGTCATGTTATTAATTCAGCTACTGAAGAAGCTACATTTTTAGTCATTCTGTTTTAGTGGAGAAAATGAATGAACCAGTTCAATTTGTTAATTTGTTGCCACTGTAATATCATTATAGACAATCCCCTGAGTCGCTTCTGCTTCTTTTTCCTCTTCTATTGTTGAAAGATTCAATTGTTAAATGACCTCCTTCAATTAGTTAGAAAAATCCAAACTATCCAACAAAACTTGTCACACTGCAAACGATCCAAACCACCACTTGATCAGGACCGAGACCACCGCTCTGGTCGGGCTAAACTGAAAAGGCCAAACAAAGTAGGTGTGAGAGCCCCTTCAGTTACATTTCAAGTCCTTTGACACATTTGCAATATTCTGTCTGTAATGTGTTTTTTCACAATAATGGAAGACATAGATATGTGGGTGTAGGTAGCAGTATTCAAACCATCATCAACATTTAATACTCTGGGCTTCCCTCTGTGTAAATAACTATTTCCAAAAATGTAACGCCCTTAAACACACAGTATTCTGAGGTCATAGAAAAGTCTGAAAGAAGCCATTTTGGGGGCATTCAACAAACTTTACCCTAACTCGTAGCGCTTGCATGCACAAAGTGCACCACAACTCGATTCAGCAAACCACTAATGTTAATCTACTGTATGCCCGGACCATCCATCTCTTGAATGAATCCCACCTCATCTCCTCTCCCTCTCAATTATTCATGCATTTCAGATGAAGAAGAGAATCCAGACTCAGCATCTATATTTAAACTCTGGCTGGTCCATGGTGGCTGTATAAATAGAAACAGTATAGGGTCTGGTCTGGTGCACCAAAGGACGCAGTTTTCATCAGGAATTTCAACTCAGAGGATACAGCATTTATGAGGACTGGAGAGAGATGAAAATACCTTAGTCAGTGTTGTGTAGAGGCATTTCAGGAATGAGGAAATATCAAATAGAGCAATAATAGAGGTGAGGCAATATGTGGAAAAGCTTCATCTATTTCCCCTGTTTCTTGAATCCCATCAAAATCTCATCTTATCTCCACGGTATAAATTTCCCACTGCACAAAAACAGTGTTGGCACAAATACAGCGGCATGTCTGTCATATTGTTCAGGGATATTGCTTTCACATTGTCTAATAATAAATGTATGATGCAGCTCATGCAGTCTTGCAGTCTGTATGATGGTGTCTTTATCACAGAAATCAGAGATCGTCATGGTCCAGGCTCCTCTAGTCTGTATGTCAAAGTGTCCTGGGTAAGCTGCTAAACCTCAAATTGGCCCTGTGGCCTGTGGCATCCGTGTGTGAATGTGATAAACGAGTGATAGAGATATTGACAGACAAGCTGTATGAATGGGTGAATGGGATTTGTAGTGTAAAGAGCTTTGCGTCGCTGTCAGAATAGAAATACAGGATATAAATGATCCTCTACAGACATTAAGAGAAGCAACAGTTTGAAATATACGAAGAAAAAGGGAGACAGAGAAAGACGCACCCATCACGATAACGTTTCTCCCTCACGTTCGGGGATACTGATTCTGTCTCCGGCCTTCGTACTTTCCACAAAGTCATTCATTCACCGTCCTACAAAAACTTGCGGTAAGTGGAGTGAAATATACCGACGAGGACAGCTGTAATAGCTGCCACTAAAATAGCAGCGTCTGGAACTGTGAGTTCTGATTTATGGAGCGTGTTGTTCTCTGTTCGCATAAATGTCGAAGATTGGTTGTGTTGCGGAGGGGGTTACATATCACAGTAATGGTGACACGGCCTCTCTGCAGGGCCAGGGCCACCCTGTCTCGGGGCCACTCTGCATTTGCATCGTCTGTGAGAAATGGTAAAGAAGAGAAATCAAAGAATGGTATGTCAAGGTATTCTGCTCATACTGGTTGGCTGCAAAAACACAACTTAATATACTGTAGGTATATAAAATGTACTATTCTTAATGGAGCCAAGCCTGCGAGCTACTTCAGTAAGACGAGTTGAGTTGCATGGTGAAGTCTATTGGATGTAACGTAGAGTATAGCCCCCAAAAAAAGCCCCCGTCCACTGTTCTCCACGGCTGTGCTCATGCTTCACGGCTCATTTGCAATCTGTGCTGTAACGGTGATGCAAACACTCGGTAATGCTGTTGCTGCTGCCGCTCATCAGCTCGTTTTGTAAAAAAAAAACCCTCACCATCTATAGGGTCTTGAGTTACTCTGCAGGGAAGTGTATTACTGACACTCCTCAGAATCAGTTATGCTCAGCCTGGTGGCAGCCTGATGCAAATGGGGGTAAGAGACCATACTGAAATTCACATGGAATAAATCCATTCGAACATCAGTGGACTGATTGAAATGGCAAATGGTCTGTATTTCTAAAGTGCTTTTCTAGTCTTGATAACCACCGCTGACCTTCGGGTTAGAGGACGACCCCGCTCTACCCCCTGAGCCGCAGTCGCCCCATGTTGATCGTGTTGATGCAGTTGAGAAAGTGGCAAATCCCACATCTGATCCATATGAATTCACTCCTTCACCAACTGAACCATGATGGTTGTTCAATTCTGGGTGTATTGTTTACTGAACAGAGGATATATAGCATGTATAGTTTTTTTTATAGCCTGTGTTGGCAATGAGTCACCACTTGCTCTCCTGGCATTGATTAAAACCTGCAAGACTCATCTCTGTTCCTCAAAATGACTTACAAATCTTTTCTATGAAAAAGAATCCCTTTATAATCGCTTGTATGTAGCTCAACATCTTTGCCTCATTTAGTATTTGTGGATCTATGAATATGCCAATGAAACCTGCCTCTATCGCCACCCTTCTGTCAGCCCTGGTCGGTGTCTTTGACTCTGTTCATTAAACACAAAATAATCCTGTTTGTTTTCTGTTTTAGCTACTTCACTACACAATGGCAAGTTGGAGTGTAGGAGTCATCCAGAAACCGCCTCATAAGACAAACAGTGAATTGTGTAATAGTATCAAAATGGTAGGCTTGTATCACTCTCTACAACATTAGCATTAAGCTACTGCTTGATTTCATCAGTTTCGTCCATTTCCGTAAACTTTTAGAAAATGAGCACAAAAACTTTATTAATACAAAGTATGTCCTTTTCTATATTTAATGTTGAGCATAAATGAGCTAGTGTAGTTACAGTAGCTTGCAAAATACCTATAATTTAAGACACTCCTCTGAAACCCCTCTAAATGTTAAAAACATATAAGAATTTAATTTTTTATTATAGGGGGGACTTTTCAACAAATTAAAGATGAAAGGGGATCTTAGATTTTAGTTTATACATCTTATAGAACATGTAAGATGCACAGCATTTCAGGGCTTTTTTGTTCTCCTGTCTCTTGTTTGAATTAAACCCTAATACCTTGACCCCAATGGTCTAAACCAAAGCAAAAAAAAGCAGCCCCCTCATTCATTAAAATGCAATCTTTCATTCTGCAGTGGGATTCTGCACATTAGAATACCACAATCTTTAGGAAAGAGGAAACAACTATTTCGGACTTTCTTCAATTGTGAAATCGACAAAACTTGTTTCCAGTTTGTCTATTTATTTCTCAGGTTCCCTGCTGACTGTCAGAGAAGGAAACATTGTTTCTCAGGCTCCGAGCTCTTCAGTGTCGCCCAAAACAGCGTCAACGTTTTACAGCATACCACGTCATGTGTTCGTGTATGATTCAGCAGTTGTGACAGTTGATGATGAGCACTCCTCCTCAGGGTGAGCACTGACTCGGGGAAACTGACACAGAGTTTCAATATGAATCACTCACTCACAGACTTAGACTGTAAAGTTGTGACTCTTCAAGTGCAAATCTATCTGACTATACAGTATCACCACTACGTCGTGCCTACAGTAAGATCAAAACTATGGTTTCTGTTATAAAATATATAACAGTATGCTGCCATGGTGCTCTTTTTACATAGAGGGAAGTATACATAACACATGACGTATATTCTTTCATTCTTAGGCTACACAGGTTAGTTGCTCGTTTTTCTCACGATACATTTTGCAGAACAGAAAACGGTGACAATCATGAACCAGCCTCCTGCATTAGTCCTTTCTTTTCTAAGCTGCTAAATATTTTACAGTTGTTTTAACTATACAGTGCATGTGTACTCTCCTGTGAACAGCAGGGAATCTGTGTCCCAGAATATCTTTTGTTTCAAAGCATGTGTCTATTGAGACGCCTCTTGATGAGAACTCATTTCAAAGATTTGTGTTTTCAGTGCTGCACTTCTGTTTTCTTCTCTCACAGCAGAAACAAAATACCGACCAGATGCTTTTGTTTTTTAGCCTCTGGGAATGTGGATGATTGTCCCGCATACGAGCCTTTTCCTTGGAATTTAATCTCTCTCATTTCTGACACTCCCCATGAAAGTGATTATCAGAGGTCTTGACACAAAGTTTTCCGGTTATTCAGGTTCAACGGATTCTCACTTGTTAGGAGTTATACAAGTTAGTCGGGAGACCATGTAGCTCTGGGAACTTGTCCAATTCTGTGCATTTTCAATCTTAACTTCAATTTACTTCTTCTGGCACCGAAGCACATTTTAGTATCTTGAATGTGCTCACACTGGACTTACATGTATGCATTGGAGGAGTCAACATAAATGCTGCTCATTCACTTTGAATGGGGGTGTCGTCATGCGTTACCTAACTCTGGTTCCATGTGTCACGTTGCAGCTGAGATCAACTTTAGAGCTTTTCAGGCACCAGCCAATCAGATCGTGTTTCAGCAAACACTCAAGCGCGTTAATGGAGTCGGAGGCAGCTGGTTAACCTGGTGTGTTTGTCTGATTGTGGATTTTATCCCCATGTACTTCTCTTTAGCATTAGCATGGTACGTTAGCATGAAAGCTGGCTATGTTGTGTGTCGAAAGCATGAAACTGTGATTGTTGTCGTTATGATGATCCCGCTGACACCATGCGTCAGACACGCCCACCTAGCATTGACACAATGCATATGGGTGACTCGAGCGATTACATTCCGCCTACCATCAAATTATTTTTCTAGACAATTTAGTATTTCTTTACTAAATTGAAGGAAGGAAACAGTTCCCGTATGATAGCTGAATAAAAGCACTGGATATTTCTTAAATCAAATCAGCTAAAGAGCTATATGAAAGCAGGTTAACGTATAATCAGTCATTTATGTCTTAGTAGTTTTTGATAAATAAAAGAATAACTGTATGAAATGTGAAGGTCTTTACACAATAAACCAAAATTGGACCGTAAAAATGAACTGAGGAGGGAGGAATAATTTGAAATAGTCAAATATATAAAAAGATTATTGTTGCATGGCTTTACAAACTCTACTCAATAAGAAATGGAAATTAGTCATACGCTGAAAAACCTAAGAGTTGAACATTCATCGGTCGTCATCTGCTCGATTCTATTTTTCTCTTAGTCACAAACCCCCTTTCTTTGTTTTCTTTTTCTCTGGCTCAGATTCAGATTCCATGTCTCACGGTAATTAGTTTACAATCTCCAACTCTCCAACTCTCCATATCTCTTCATCTATCTCAGTGTTTTTTTCCCTACAGTCTTTGCTCCTCAGGCTTCCCTCCTCTCTGGGACAGTTATGCGTTAGTGTCTTTTGCTCGGTGCTCACGTAACCACTCGACTCCAAATTGAATGAACAAAGGAGCTGTCTAGCTTTGCAGATGTGAAATACATGTTTTATTTCTCTTCAACCTCTCCTTCCACAACAGATCTGTGCAATCACCTCGCTGCGTGAACTCCAGGATCGTTGCTCTGGAGACCACACTTATGTTATTTATAACACACTTTTACAATTTAACAATTTTACCCCATCAAGCAGTCAGAACATGTCCACTGAAATAAATTCTGCAACAGTAAATAGAGCAAAATGAACAAAGTCTGTCTTCGGCGAACCTTTTGTGCAGCAGTGACGCATGCTCCGCTACGAGTCTGAAAGGCTGAGATGACTCCACAAATACTGAGCGCTCCACTACAAAATGCATGACATGGCTTGTAAAATGCTCACAGACAAGACTCAAACACTAGATAATCAGACTTTTCCACATTATTCTTGAATGAGCTCTAAATTATGCAGCTCAATGATGAAACAACTACTGGATAGACTTTCCAAAAACCTCAGTCCAAGGTGTACCAATTTTAAATCAAAATGAGAAGAAGAAGTGAAATGATGGTAAAAGTAATAATTATAATCTTAATAATCATCACGTGTAATATACGCCTAATGCATAAAATTATAATTCCCACTACAAAGGTGCCTATATGCAGGGGCGCATCCAAAGGCCAGGGGGGCACCGGCCCTAGCTGAAATCTGATTGGCTCCTGAAGTGCCCCTGTCCAGTCAGTATAGTCTTCAGTTTTTTTTTTAAAGAAAAAAACACTTATCAACAATACTAACAATAATATGACTATGATATATGAGCTATCGGTAAACAAGGTATGACTTAAATGTGCACCTTACTGAATCAGGAATTCTGCGTGAAAGTTTGACATATAATTGGCCCCTCTGTGCAAATTGTGGGCCCTTTTTGGCCCCCGATTTAGAAAAATCCAAGATCTGCCACTGCAAATATGTATGAACCCCCTTATTGGGGGTCAGCTGTGGTTCAGGAGGTCGGGAGGGTCGTCCACTAGAGGGTCAGTTGTTTGGAGACCCGAATGACCTTCATATCTTTTGCCACCATCATCCCAAACCTTCAACTCCTCTAGTGAGTGTGTCTCCTGACCGAAGCAAACATGTTATTCATGCAGCCAAAAGAAAGAAACCCACTGATATTAAGAATCCCATCACCTTTCCCACACTGTTACCATCGGGACAAACTTGTACTAATATTGAATAATCTACCCACCATCCATCTGGCCAAAAGTTGGGTCACTTTCTGACTCACAACTTTATTGGACACACTGGAAGGATCAAAATGTCCAAATGTGTTTTTTTTTTGTTTGGGATCGGAGTCATTAATCCTTTGGACTTTAAATGTGCATGTTTTTAGGCTCTTTAAGTATTTTACAGTCATGGTTCTTATTTCAGCACCATTAATTAAATTACTTAAAGAATGTTTTACACTGAATGTCTAAATCTCCCCAGGCTTTCAGTCTGGCTGCATATAGGCAAGCCATTTATGTACGACTGTGTAAAAAGGACAATATAGAAAGAGAAATCAGAGACAGTGAGTTTTATTTACACATTTAGCATTGTCATGAGAATCTATAATAACTCCTAGGATCATGTGTCACTACACCAGAAACTGGGTACTATGCAAATATAGATGTGTGTGGGTGTGTGTGTTTACTTGTGGAATCTTGATAGTAATAACTGGTTATAGGTCAGAGCTGTTAATCAGTTCCCTTCCTCATCTGTCTGTAAATCTTTTCTTAACTATAACAGATACATGGACTAAGGTTCGAGTTTATTTAGACTTTAACCTTCAGAGGTTACAGGAGAGTTTTTATAGCTGCATTTGAATCTGACTTCAGGGCAAGTTAGACGAGACACAGCCACTCACAGGCACTGCTGTTGAAGAGGAGACAGTGTGACAGGCAGAGAGAGAAACCGACATGAAAGCAATCGCAGAGGCACTCGGTCGCTGAGTGCACATGATCCCGGCTTATATCTCACCACACCAACCCAGAGATAATGGACAAACAACCTGAGAAACCTCTGATATGTTATGTCCCACCTTAATCCTCCTATCAAGCTCACATTTGTGACTTCAGTATTGCATGGTCACACTGCAGCTTTCTGCCAGAGCCACTCAATTCTCCCCAGGTCTACCTCTTTCTCTCCGGTGTCTTTGCTACATACAGGACTAAAAGTTGGGGAACCTCAGGCCTCCGGGTTGCACACCACATATGAGACAATTTGATGCAGCCGCAAGACAATTCATAAATACAAGAAAGTGACTCAGAAATACAAATAAAACTCACCTCAGGACAGCATAAATATTATATATTTTAGTGCTAAAAGAGAATAGTAGACAACATGTCCTTCAGAGTGGTCCCTTCTGGCTGTTTGTCTGTCAGGTCATGGTCAGGGTGACATGTGTTCCCAGAGAAAAGGACAAAAGACTCTGGTCTTTGTCAAAGTAAAAGCCTAGTTTGGAGGGATGCGCTCGCAGTGATGTAAAAGGTCAATCTCAACTCAACTGCTTGAGTTGAAAGGACAAAGGTACTTTTACAAGTTTAGAGTCCGGGTGCCCAACAAGCATCTTTCACAAAACCTCACTCCGATAGAGAAAATGTCACGTGGACAAGCTTTGTAGTGAGGGAGCTATTATCTAAGAAAATAAAACATCAATCAAAGGCAGAACTCAATCAGACCATCTGTCAAGGATGTTGTAAAATGAAATGACCCTTGATAGGAAAAAGGTTCCTTATAACTGCTATAGACACATACTGCAGCAATCAAACATCATCCCAAACATTTTCTCCACCTACTTAAATGTTGGATGAGAACAACAAGTTTGACAAAGTGGGTAAATTATTCATCAATCAGTGTGCTCTGAAATATACTTTCACTCTGTACATCAATATGCAGTTTGTGTTTTTTGTCTTCCATAATCAGCCCCGATCATACACATATATATATGTTTTGTGTGGTAGATGAGTATGATAGCTCATATATGTTTCATATGTTATTTATGTCACTAACCTTTTATTTTATCCACAACCATTCCACAACTTGATGTGTTTGTTTATTATGGTAAACACGACAGCAAAGTTCTCTGACATTAACCAAAACGACAGTGGTTAAGTCGTTTTAACCAAATAGTGTTTGTGCTTAAATTTAACCAAACCGTGATCATTCCACAACCAAGTCAATCATTTGATGTAATCAAGGAGAATCAATTTACATTGTAAGACCTGTTGGACATTCATAAATTTGAGTTATTCAGTTTACAATGGAACATACTGACTTTGTGTCACCCGACTACATGGTAGCATTTCAAATGAAAGCATGTGAACCAAGAATAGATCCTTGGGGTGCACCCCGCCTAATAAATTTAAACCTGTACCTTTTAAGACCTGTCCAAGTTTTTAGATGATGTGGTCCAGATGATTGGTGGCCTTGACAGAACAGGACTGGATCTTCGTGAGGATATGAAGGCTTTACTGAGTATGTGCATCTGACCCCGATGAGGGTATCTCGCCTTGGTGATGACTAGGCACAATAGTTTCATGGGATTTGGGCAATTTGTCCAAAAGAAACCAACAGACATCTGGGCCCTTTAATATAGGACACGCTTCTCTTCAGGAGATATTCATGCAGACTGGATGATCCAGCCCCAACTGGGACACAGCATTCTCGTCTTGTTTCTATATGACTCCCTGTACATTATCGTCCTTGTTGTGACTTTTCAGCTTTCAGAAATTGTGATAGATTCTAGTCTGGCAGCTTCATGCCTTGGATTCGGCTGCAGACTGATTTATGAGCAGGAATACAGCCAAAACACATTTATATGTCATCTTAAGTGTGACATGAGAGGAGCATAATTGGAATTTGTTGCCTGCCATCTGATGCACAATACCTCCTGACAGAGAAGGAAGTGGTATTTCTCAATTTTTTTGATGCATGGAGGACAAAAATGACAGAAACATTCATGCTAAGCTTGGGTTTCCCCAGTAAAAGTGTTTGAAGCCAAACTCATGTTGTCCTTTTCACTTCCAAATAAATTTTACTTAAAATTGCAAATCTTAGACTGTAATTGCCTAATGATATATATTTACATTACCACTTTTTAAATTCCTGCTTTTCTAAATGTGAGACCGTAAATAAAGATTATTTGCTTGCTACGTTTTATTCCCAGCCTCCTGTCTATCGGTTGCTGTATTAGTAATGACAGAAACCATTCAATCTCGGCTGTTGTGACATAAATGCTACTTCAGGTGAAAAGACGTTTCTTGGCAGCGATCTTATGGTGAGGAAGCCTCCTGCTTTGCCAGCTAGGGGTCAGACAATCTCATTTTATTGGGACTCAAATCTGATTTGAGCAAGAGGCAGACAATGCTGTGGTTTAGAACGAGGAGGTAAACAGAGGGAAGCTTCAAATTGGGCCCGGAGTCTCCTGGAGAATAATTAATGTGACATTTCCCTGACATTTAGTCTGTGGTATAGTGGAGGAGCCCGAAGATGGGGAGGAAGGATGCGGAGCACAGATATGAACCAGTGAGGGAAAGAGAGAGACAGGAAGGACGACAGGGCAGAAAGAACACAGGCAGCAACGCCGACTCTTTGCACCTGAAAATCTTGACAAATATTGCAGCTACAGTACAAACATTTAAATACAGGAAGCAAGCCGCAGTGTGAGATTTTACACACACACACACACACACACACACACACACACACACACACACACACACACACACACACACACACACACACACACACACACACACAGAGAAACACAAATAGACCTACTTCAATACCCACTCCTTCGATGATGATAAAATTGTACTTTAGTTGCTTAGTAACAATTTGTTTTGTGCTCAACTCCAGCATCCACCATCTGCTTATGGTCTGTTACACATACATTTCCATCTGTGAACCGGGATTGGACAACACAGCTGGAGACAGCACAGCTGGGACATTCTGGGGTCGAGGATGGGCCGCCCTTTAAAGTAGATTGGTCTGCTTACTTTTTAAGGCTAATTAGTTACTGATAAACTCTGCTTCTTACAGAGTCAAGGTTTCTCGGCATCCCTTTGCTATCGTCTTATAAGAGAGAAAAGATGACGAACACTTTAATCGTAAATACTGCACCCACACTCATCAATAAGTAGCTATTGGAAGCTATAGATTTGCAGGAAACAATATGCACAAGCACTTTGCTGTGTCATTATTCAGAGTCACGAGTGCCCATCTTGGTGAAGCACTTCAAAACTGTTCTCCAGTGATATTTTGATATATTGCAGATATCAGGGCGCGATAATGGACAGAGCAACGTATGGTTGAATCAGAGTGGTCATCTCCTTTTTGTAGGCTACAGCACTTTCTTAGCTCTAACACAATAAACATTGATTTGTGAATCTATTTGATTCCCATGAAGAAGACATTTCACTGACCGACTGGCAGCACTCATCCCAGTCTGTTTGCGGTGTGTGAGCGCTGACATTTCTCACAGTACCTGCACCGTGACGGCTGCAGCCAGCTCGAACTGCAAAGTTTAATTTCCATTTTACAATCCTGATGGCTGCGAGCCAAACAAGGCATGGTGCTCCTTACAAAAACAGCAGTGGAAAGAAGACAGACTTCCTCTTTGATCCCTTCAATCCCACCAAGAACAGTGCGATCAAAGGCTGCTCATGTTTAACACTGCTGCGGTTTCCCAGGTTGCAGTTGCAGGTGTGGCTCCCTGAAAGGCCTGCTGAGGGAAAACTGTCTCTGTGCGCCAATAAACGTGGGAACAGCTGATCGAAGTCGACAGAGAGAATTGGCCTTCAGATTAAGAAATGATGTGCAGCACAGTGAGGATCTCAACCATCGAATTATGACCAGGGCAGAGAGTACATGGCTCTTAAAAACTAAATGCAGGCTTACGTGCTCATTCAAGCAAATAGTGCTATAGTCTTGACAATGAGGATTTCAATCCAGCAGTTCTATTTCCTGATATCTTCTCTAATTTGCTTTTCAGGCTCGTCTGACAATATCCTACATACTATATATTATAACTGACTTAATCATGACCTAAACTCCCCATTTATTAACTTATCCTTCTCTGGGTTTCATATGTTCTTCTCTTGCTCTACTCTATCATTAAAATATGTACATTAATTGCAGGTCACAACCACCTTCTATGACTGAAAAATCTTCCAACAATCCTAAATGACGTGTAGGCGTGTGTTATGTATATTTAATGATGTTAATGCTATTTAAGTGAACAAACATGTAATTCAATATCCCGGCCTCCAGGATGCTCAGGATGACGCAGGAAGGGGTTGTCATAAACGAACAATTGACAAAATGCAGGAAATATTTTTTCAATAGTCAGATGTGTATGGATCATATTGTGAGAGAGGGCGGCCAGGAGACATTGAAATGACTTAATGGTGCCTGACCAGTACATAAGTGTAAGAATAACATATGTGTGCTTGAAGGTGTTTTTTGTTTGTATCGTGGTTCTGCAGTGGAGAACAGACGGATATATTTTCAAATGTGAGCTAATGATACAGCAATGGTCCTGATAACATGAGCCTTACAAGAGCCAGAGATAATGAGCGCTGTGTCGGGTTTTACAGATGCTTCATTGTGATGCTTGCACCGAGCCATTCTCCCTGTTACAAAACTCATCTGACTGTTATGACTCTTTCTAGATTTTGAATAACAATAATGGCAGATAATAGCAAAGGCATCCCACACTGACAAATCCAATCCACTGGCTTTTCCTATAATTTCCACTGTTCACTCTCTGCTCCAACACTCGAGGACAACAAAACATAAGCGAACAGCAAAAGAAAAACACATGGATTTGTCCTGAATGTTGTGCAACCATACACTAAATCTTCCCTTGTCAAAATCTCCTATTAGTGAATGAATTGTAATTGCCTATATTCAGTTCTCCACATTACTAACACAGCACTTGCACAGATGGGCTCCATTATGTTAGCCTTATTGAAAAAGATTAAGTATGATGAAATCTTGAATACAACAACACAACATCACACGCTCAAGACCCTTAAATGATAAGAGGTATGATAATGGATGGATGGATGGACAAACACAAGAGTCTCTGTAAAGTGCTGCTGAATGCTAATATGCTCACAATGTTTTAACGTTTTCCATGCCGGCCATCTTAGTTTAGCACGTTAGCGTTGTAACATTTGTACTTAAGACTAAGTACAGTAGATGCTGATGGAAACTCATTAAGTTTGCATGTATTCAATTATAAACCTCTGTAATGGACAAAGTGATATTTTGGCCTGAGGGTGGTGATAGAGCTAAAGTAAAGGTTTCAATGTGAATCGATTTTTTCCAAAAAGCAGTTTCCATAGCAATCCTCGCTAAAAATGACACCTCAAGGTGGCACTGAATGAAATGTCAGGGCATCTACAAAGTCAGATGGTTTAGACATCTTTGCACCATGAATATCAATCTCAAATTCCATGGCAATCCAGCCAGTAACTCATGGCAATCCAGACAGACTGACAGACACATATTGCAATAGATCCACGCTGCTAAAAAAAACATGTCACTGTGTGTCTGTCTTCGTGTGGCTGTGTGCAGGCCTGTGTAGACCCTCATCACACAAGTGTAAAGATTTCCCCAACCAATCACACACTCATCTCTTTCACATAACCACCAACGAAAATTACCTTTGCTGCAACGGACGAGCCGGGCTTTTCCAAGAGGTCCCAAAGTTTTTTCCGTTTTTCAGCACAGCAGGTGTTGTCAAATTCGTCCCCGTCTCTGTCTTTTAAATTGTCTGCCTCTCTTTTCAGCTCCTCGTTCATTTGCTCCTTTTTCTGGTGGTACCTCGCCTGGCAACACGACTCCAGGTAGATCTCGTCGATTCCCCAGTAGTCGAGCTCTTGACTGAACGACAGGGCGCACATCTCTTCCATCATGTGCAGCTTCCCCGTGCGGTAGAAGTTCAGAATTGACGTGAATGCCCCCGGATGTCGGTCAAAGAAGTACTCGTTCTCCTCGAGGTTGTAGTCGTCGCACACTTCCATCAGAGATTCATGGGTGTTGCAGTCTCTTAACTTCCCCAAACGTGTTCGTGGTAGCCTGTCTAACGTTCGCCACAAGACCTCATGAGGGAGACCCCCTACATTCAGCCTGACTCGGCGGAAACATGTCTTGCTGCGCATTATGTCCACTGGTTCAGGTTGCAGCGAGGACATTGAGCGGGAGCCAGCTTTATTTAACTCGGCCAAGGATTTCTCCATGATGACTTAATGGCGTGGGAGTAGGCAAACATCCAGTGTTATGGACTACAGTTGGTCCTGTCTTCTTCCAATACTGAAGGAATAAAAAAGGACATAATTAGTTTTCTGAGATCAGGCCAAAATCTCAGAGTCCATCAGTTTCACAACGAATATGGGGATATTTCTGTAGCTTGTGACCTGAGCACCCAACCTGGAGGTCAAGACCCCACAAGGGCCCTAAGATACAGCTACTGGGTCACAAGATGATTCAAGAAAGAAAATAAAAAATGTCTTTGTTAAACTTATTTTCATATTTTCTTATTCTTGTGCTAAACTTGTATTAATTAAGGGCCTATCAACACGATCTAAATGAAGTATTACAAGAAGCCAAAATCCCTGTGTCTGTATGTTGTGTGGACAATCATCTTCATTTTAAGGGGTCACAAGTCAAAAGGGTTTGAACTATTGGTTTTGAGCACTGATTGCCGACCTGGTTACTCATGTTTTTTTAGATTAGATTAGATTCAACTTGTTAACGGCAATGCTGCAATTAATTGAAAACCAGTAAATAATTGAGGTTTCTGCATCTAGCATTTAAAGCCAATAGTCTAAAAAGGTCCACAGCAGCAAAATGATGAATTATTATTTCAGGGTGTTTACTCTCATTGGATCATATCCTGTGTTTTCATCCGTCCCTGAATCAACAATAAACCCTCCCCCAGATTGATGATGTTGAAATGACTCTCACACATTGGGACTTAACGAGGGAAAGATTAAGCCTGAAATAATATTGTTTTGTTTTCAGCTGATCAGGAACTGAGACAAACATCATACAACATAAAATCCAGTGACTGTTACCAAAACTACATTCAAACCTGCTCAGATTAAAAGAAAGCAGGTTCAAATGTCCCGAAGTTTAGGAAAGATTCATTAAATTATTATCTCTGTTATCACATCATAGATCGTCCTCTGAATTCTTTCAAAATTGTGTTTTGGACTGAGCTAATAAACATACCCCCAGATAGAGCCGCTTGAGATGACTCACACCCACTAGCAGGCTGCAGAATCAGAATCTCAAGGTTTTCCTTTTCATAGGGTTAGCAAGGAAACTATTTTGAAAGCATTACTAATACATTGGAATTTGGTCTTGTTTTAATCATCATCCTGCAGCTAAACCAAGCATTCAAATTGAAATTGAATATCAATATGTTCTCGTCAAAAACCCCTCTTCTGTACATGGCATTTTAATTGTTTCCCCAGACACCTGGAAACTGGCCATGACCAGAGCTGAATCTATGAGATGATTAATTAATTTGTCATTTGAGGGAAAATCATTCAGGAACCGTTTTGATTTTCGTTTTTTTTCCAAAAACGGGCAAAGGTCAATGGAGAAAGCTTCTTAAATGCAAATATTTGTGTTTTACATGACGGTTCACACTCAACAATAGTTGGGCTAGACAACAATAAGTATTTAAACTTAGTGTCAACTTGAGCGTCAGCGTTCTTCACTATTTTCTGACATTTTAAACACTGGACAGCAAACGATTGCGACCTGTTGAAATACAATCATCAGTTCTCCGAAGGATGGAATAATATTACCATAGGCTACACGAGGTACTTCTTGACACTGCAGCAGTTTGATGAACGACAAATACTACAAATGCACATGAAATACAAACTAAACAAATCAGGCACCGAGTCCCTCGCCAGGGCCACAAGATGGAGGACCCACTGTAGTACACATATTTTCCATTAATCACATTGTGGAGGAATGTTATGAAGTACATCTGGGGCTTTTTGGACTCCTGCAGATCCCGGGGGGCCCTCGGGGCAGTTGCCCACTTTGACTGGTTGTGACTCCAGCCTTGATGATATTAAACTATTCATCTTAACTGTACAAACTACCCTGACAGAGTGTGGGTGATCTCCCGGTGTGTTTGTTTGTGTGTTTGTTTGTTTGTTTTGGGTCCCTCCAGCCTCGTGCTCTACCTGTGCTCATTTGTCGCCTGTGCAGTGCAGTGGGTGGAGACGCAGGACACCACAGTGATGAGTGTGGTACAAAGTGAGCGCTGTCCAGTCTAATGGTGCTGAAACACCAGGACACTGCTGCTCACTCCCTGAATCATGACCAGCTCCCAGGGGGATGCTGTGTGGAGGAAATCTAAATGATCACATCTCCTCCTCACAAAAAGGGGGAAATAACATTCATGTTCACGTCAGGTGCGAAGAGGCCTGCAGATGTGATCACTGTCACACAAAGTTTACAACTCTTCCCAAACAACATTAAGCCTGAGTGTAATGTCAGGTTACATTAAAAAAAGCACATACAGCACACACACATAAACAGGGGGTGTGTATGTGAGGATAATGTCGGATTTCAGGCGTGAACAACGAGCAGAGGAAAACAAATATCGATTCGAAGCAGCTTCCATCCTCCTGTTTCGTTGAAATCAAGGTTTTCTGTAAACGATGCACAATTACACAATATGCATTTCCCCCACACTGCAGCGCTCACTGGGGATGGCAACAAGCTCACTGGGATGTTGGATCGTCTAAAACTGCGATGTTGTCAATGCAAATCCCCCATCGTTGTTCCAAGGCTCCATATTGGTGCAGAGTCTGATCAATCCGTTACAAATCACAGGTGACAGGTGAAGAAAGCTTTTAGAAATAATAAAAAAAATACCGTGGTGAGTTGTTGTTGTTGTCATCCTGCACCGAATCAAACCGGCACGTTCCGCTCTGTGGAACAATCAATCCGCTGGAACACACACACAAGAAGCAGCAGCATTTACCAAAAAAAAAGGAGGCGCCGTTATTGGTTTACTATTGCAAAGGGTCTGAGCCGATGCTTCTCCCCCTCCTCTGCCTCCGACATGGCAGAGAGATCCTCAGCACGATCCACCGTCCACCCGCCGGCTCGTCGCTCCGCACATCTCCCCGCTGATCCGCCCGATGATCAACAAGTACGCACCGGGAGGGAGGGAACCAATCTGGACACACTACCTGTGTTCCCGGTCAGCTGTGCGAGGAGGCGCCGCATCTCTCTCTCTCTCTCTCTCTGTGTGTGTGTGTGTGTGTGTGTGTGTGTGTGTGTGTGTGTGTGTGTGTGTGTGTGTGTGTGTGTGTGTGTGTGTGTGCGTGCGTGCGTGCGTGCGTGCGTGTGTGTGTGTGGATCCATGTCAGCGCTTCCACATCCCATTAACTCCTTCAGCGCAGCCACAACGCGCCTCACTATTGTGCAATGCAGACTTTACAGTGTTGGTGTTAAGGATCAGGTACATGCATGATGTCATGTGCACATGGAGGCTCTGGTGAGATGCGTGTATGATCCCTGAAGGCACAGAGGCAACAACACGAGTGAAAACCTCGATACATGCTCAGGGATATAAAAAACAAACCCTAATGTGGAAATTAGGTCAATTTAGTGCCAATTAATTTGTCATGGTCCCTCCACTCTGTCTCCACATGCATGGATTTGTGGAAGAATTGGTATTAATGGATCTCTTACTAAAATAAGAGAAGTATTCAATTCAAGACCTTTACATAAAAATACAAATACTACATTGAAAATCCTGCTCAAGTGGAGCATTAGCACCAAAGTGTACTTTGATTTCCTGCAGAAAATTAATGATTATCATGAAACTATTCGACTGCATGTGTCCTCTCTGATTTCTGAGATCAGCTGTAAGATGATAGATGGGGTAAGAAAGAAGAAAAAAGCTCTACAACATAAAATTCATCTTTTTGGACTTAAGACTGAATCTTTTCTGTGGAATACTAGTTTAATCTATTTGGGCTTCACACTGATAGGTGTGGAAATCACTCTTAGTCATATGTAACTTTACAGAGGGTCCAATGTTCCTATTTTGTAATTGACCATAAAGGTTAGGAACCTCTGGTTTAATTATAAACAAGGCAGTCCATTTTGTAAGCACACATATTTTTCATTTAAATCTTACTCTGAAATTAAATTAGAAACAATATACTGTATATATAGCTGTTGGAATGTAGTAGAGTGAATAGTACAATATTTGGAAATGACTAAATGGAAATACTTAAGTAAAAGCACAACTACTTTACTATTGTACTTAAGTACAATTATTGAGAAAATTTACATATTTAGACAATAAATAAAGAACTTTTTGTAAATATCGAAGTAACTTTATTGTTTTTTGTGACTTCTGTTTCTTCTTGTCTCTTATGAAGATACTTGGCAAGAGGAACCTCATGCTGCAGTAAATAATGTGTTTATTTCACACACAAACACACAAGCTAAGTATGGAGGCCATTTGTGGTCTGTCAAAAATGAGACGTGTCAAGTTAAATTATTTTATTAAACACAGCAAAGTTAAATATGATATCTACAGGAGGAGCATAGCATAGAATAAATACTGCTACAGTGCTGACAAAGAGGTTTACTAATCAACAATTTGTACACTTAATCAAGTGATCAAGTCATAATTCATACAGCATCTCCTTCAGTCGGTATCGAACCTGCAGATCTCCGTCCGGCTGCAGCATTCCATAGCCGTAGCGACTGGGATTTACGGGTGGCAGTTTATCCCCCGGGTCACACATCTCCATATCCAGACGGGTCAAGAGCAAAAACACAAATCTAAAAGACACAAGGGGCAAAGTGGTTTAGAAGAGGAGACAAACCACAGATAGAGAAACTTGACTTGTCAAGATTCGTTTGCAAATTTCAGACATCTAGAAACTATGTGACAGGGAGTAAATAAACTGATCTCATACATAAAAGCATAAAAACAACTCTCCAGATCAGCACTGCATAACCAGATCCTCCTTTTTGTGAGTTATGGATTAATAGGATTGACCTTTAACCTTTGTAACTGGATATGATGTTTGACAAAGACATGCTCTCCAAAATGCCTGTCCTCTATTACCCTTCGCCTCTCTCATACATTTCATTACTGAGTGTACGCCATTACTACATTACAGCTTGTTGCTAATGACGATAGAGGACATGAAAGCAGGACTGAAAAGATAATAGGGGGGAATATTATATAAAGATGGATTTTTGCTGGTCTGATCTGGTAATCAGGGTGAAATTGCAGGAAGTATTTTGATCATGAATGCATCGTTTAAAATCTAAAAGATACAACGTGGAAAGATATATGGATTTTCTTTTGGTTTACACTCACTGTTTGATGGTTGTAACAGCAAACTCCTTCCCAATGCAGATGTTTTTCCCCGCCCCCCAAGGCATCGTGTAGTATTTCAATCTTTTCTCCTCCTTGTAGAATTTATCCTTCACTGTATTATCTTCATTTAAGAAGCGATCGTACTTGAAGATCTATTGAGAGGAGACGGGTGAAAAGATGAAAACACAAGTTACATGGGTGCCTTGCAATATCATTAAAACAGGCTTGATCATATGTGCACAGCTCCATATCTTCTGTTAAAAATAATATGCAGTTATCACATCTAACTATTGAAGTATATATCTTGCTCGCTTTCAAATCAACTCCTGGTTGTTTAATTTGTAGATGTTTAGCAGCCTATCCCAATGGATCAAGTAATCCTGCCTCTGCAAGATTGCCTTGTGCACTACAATAGGGCTTAAAATATCCCAATGGAGGTTCACAACTATATATATCGTAACGGTAACGCATTTGTTGTGGGTGAATGGTGTACACTCCTCATCTACAAGTACCTGTGGGTCTTGGTGTATCTCCGGGTCCATTTGAGGGCTGAGGAAGGGGAACAGACACACTTTGTCCCCCTGTCTGAGGTGGTACTCCTGTCCGTTGGCCATGCGCAGCCTCTTATCCTGCATCACCTCTCTTCTGATCATTACCGCAGCGGTGAGCCGGAGGGTCTCTCTCAGAACGCTGTCTGCAGAACGAAGAGGACAGCAGAGAGGATGATCTCAGAGGGGTGTCAGTGTGAGTTAAATCAGCGGTGCCCTCGGGGGTCATTTGGAGATGTACAAACATTTGCACGAATATATGAGAAAGGCAATCATCGTTTTATTGAATCAAAGGTCAGACTTTAATTGTCACTGACACCTTTTCAGTGTGCTTATCTCATTATTCCCAACAAGTCAAATGAGTCACTCCTTCCATGTGGTTGGAGTGACTAAACCCTGAGGTGGAGGAGTTGAAATGAACGGGTAAAAAGGCAGCCTGCAGCTTTTTACATACCAAGCACAGGTGTGCTGTGTGCTTCCAGTGGGTTGATGGGAGGATGCCGTGGGTACGATTCCTGGGAAGTAAGACGTCTGACCTCTGATTTCACAGCCTCCATGGCCGTAGGGTGAGTGAGCAGGAAGCCAAGGAGCCAAAAGGCAGCAGGTCCAGCATTACACTGAAAAGAGAAATGCCCAACTTAGCTCGCTCTCAGACTATATTTTATATACGTGGCCAAGTCATGAACATTATATTGAGGTTTCTTTTTTATTATTTGGAACATTTCTATCATATCTCCTCACTCAGTTCTCTGCTGTCTGAATATGAGTGATGGGGAGACGCTTGTGAATCAATTCACGCTTTGTAGACACTGCAGTCAGACACTCAGGGAGAGACACCTGAGCCTGTCAGACAATAATTGCTGTGGGTTAAGGGAGCTGTTCTTCTCACCTCTGTGCATCTCAGGTCAGCTCTCCAATGACAGCCGGGGCAAATACTCTAAAGCAACTAAAGGTGCATCACATTGTCATTCTGCACCTTTTCAGATCTATTGCCTCAAATGACATGAGCCTGGTTACGCTATTGGCTAAAGCATTTTGAGATTTTAAATGTACTTTGGCATTTGAGACAGATAATACTTGGCTGCCAGTACAAAAAAAAATGTAGTTATAGTTTTTTCAAGTTTTTACACTTACGTTTTTGCACGGATTAAAACAGATTGCATGTTATTATTTGTGAGCTTTATACAGTGTTTTTTGTTATGTTTTTACAAAGCCAAGCTAACTGTTTCCACCTGATTCCAGTCTGCATACTAAGCTAAACTAACAGATGGCTGGCTCCAGCCTCATACTTTGCATACAGACACGAAAGATCTTATCTAATTCTCTGCAACTACTGAATCAGGGTATTATTTGGGTATTATTTGATTAACTGTTACTGGTGCGGTATACTGGGACAAATTGTGAACACAAGACTGACTAAACACTGCCAGAGTTTTACCAGCTTTATTTTTCATAAGGTCAATTTTGTGATATGAGCAGTTCAAATAAATGTGTGGGATAAATCTACTACATTAAATCAGTGTTTCTCCTAAAAGGAAAGTGATTAATAAATGGAATTCTGGATGTATATATTTCAATCAATAACTTCAATTATTTGCAAACGGAAAAGGGCTTGTCGTCAGCTTTAGAGAAAATACAAGAATTGTAGTTTCCTCTGCAATACCCCAGTCTTCCTGTAACACACACTGTAAGCCATATCCACTCTGGCACCTCTCTCGCTAGCCTCACATCTAATCCCTCTATTCTCTGCAGTGGTGCCCCACTTTCCAGCCCAGACTGAGACTGAGTGTTCCAATATCCCAGCAGACGTGATAATGCACAAACAAACATGCAGGAGGACCAACAGTATTTCCCTAAATCAGCAGAGTGGCTATAGAGGCCTGTGGTGGGGTGGCCTGGCCAAGGTTTCCTCTTGGTTAGATGCTGTGCGCTGGCATTCATGGGGGAACAATTGTAGTTCCTCTGAGACTGGCAGGTTAACACGAGACTAAAGCTATTACTACTAAAATGTAGCCTTGATGAACAGAGGACATAGACAATAAATAGCTTGCTGTCTCCCCCACGTGGCAGCATGGAGCGATCACACCATGTTGCTGTGGACTTGTCTGGGCTGGTGAGCAACAGTTCTGTACTGACACTCACGCATGAGTCACTATTACTTATCCTGTACACTAAGTAAATAAATACTATTTGAACAAGAGGCCTTGTTCATGGGCGAGTAGAGACTTATGGAAATCTTAAATAAAGCATTCATTCAGTAGAGTTTTATATATCTTGCTCCAGAAACGTCTAACTCCATTTTCCCAGGTTATAAAACACATCCTCGGTGGAGCTGCTTGGCAAGCGGCGGCAGAAAACCTGACTGACAGTATCAGCTTCCCACTGCATGAAACCGAGTGACGTGGGGAAGAGAGGAAGCAACTAACAGCTGACTAATACAATCCAATGATGCATTACATAATGTTCTTACTGAACGAGGGGAAATGATAAGGTGTCACAGAAACTCATTCAAATGTTCACACCAGGAAAAACTGTGCTGTGAGTTACAGGTCGGGACAGGCAGGTCTGCGATACTGGAAGACAAGAATCCACCGTGTGTCACTTGTGCATTGTTGGCAGACTGAGCAACATGGAGTGGAATTCAGGCATGCCGTCTGGGTGCGGAGGGTTTGTATGTTTTGGAATCATTGAGTTGGCCTTGCGTGTGTGTGTGTGTGTGTGTGTGTGTGTGTGTGTGTGTGTGTGTGTGTGTGTGTGTGTGTGTGTGTGTGTGTGTGTGTGTGTGTGTGTGTGTGTGTGTGTGTGTGGTTTGCATATGTATGCATGAAAAAGAAAAAAGGGAAGTGCAGCTCTCACCTGTGTGGTCCACAGCTGCAACAGTAAAGCTCGTCTTTGCATTTCTGCATCTACTCCTTGCCCCTGCAGGAAGTTTTGGTAGCTCTGCTGCCAGGAGCCCGTCTCTGACTCGCCGCTCAGCCAGCTTGGAGACAGCAGCTCCCACAGTCGCTCCCGGGATGTGTTGGCTGTTTTAGTTTCCCCTGAGTGAGACCCGACAGAAGTTGATTAACACTAAACTTTGCTGCAAATCAAAGATTAAACAATTATATTTCCATTGTCTGTTACCTTACCTCGGCTGAGTTTGCAGCAAGCAATTTTGGAGAGGAGATGGTCAAACTTGCAGAACTCTTCATAGACTGCAGCAGCATTGTCTCTCCTCCCAAACAATGTAAGATATCCAGCCCTGAGAAAAAAATCAATGAATTAAAAAAAAAAAAACCTCCCAGACTATCACTCCTGGTGGTGTAAACACTGATGTCACATGATGCACTGCATCTTGCTGGCTGTTACCTGAAGAGCAGGCTGTAACATAAGTTAAAGAGCCCGTCCTGTCTCCACTCTGAGGGGCCACAGTCTCTCTGGTCACTCAGCAGCAGATGTTGAAGGTGAATGTTCATGGAACTGCTGAGCTCAGACAGACCGAGACCTTGGAAATGCCTGGGGAAACCACAAAGATAAAGATGATGCTGAGATTTAAAACAGATGTTTCTCTTGTCGATTGGAGATCTAAGTTTAAAAAGAAACTTTAATTACAGTTTCATCCATTCCCTCTCTGCTGCAGGCTTGATGCTTGGCAGCTGAAGACTGAAGATCCTTTTCAGGAGCTGGCTTCTGCTGCGGGTGAAGTCCAGAAACGCTTTGTCGTTAATCACCTCATCAAAAGAGTTTGGGTCCAGCAGCACTGTCACATAATTACCAGCAACACGGACCTGTGGGGACATCATTTCTTTTAATTGTTCAAATATTAAAATTCTGATTAGTTGACTTCTTCTTGTTCCCGTATCCTGATTTTGATCTTTTCACTTTCAAACTAATACATTTGTTGCTGTCCTCTAAATCAAAATAGCTTTTCAATTCCTGTCATGTTGTAATTTTTGTTTGAAACAAAGGTTATTAACGACAGAACTCACTGTGAAGATATCCCCGTGCTTTTCTTTCATCCGGGCCAAAAACTTTGCAGCATCTTTTCCAAACTCGAGCGCATGCCCCAGCCATGGTACGAGGCCTTTGTCCAGAGGTGGCTCATTTTTCTGTCTGCCAGGGATAAAAAAGAAACACTCATTCAAACAAATATGCAATACAGTTGGTTTATCTACATTTCATTCATTTGGGAATCTCAACCAACAGGTTAGGAGTTTACCTGAACTTGTGCCAAATGAACTTCCTTTATGTAATTGCAAAGCCATACAGTACGAAAACATAAGTATAAGTCACAAGCATAATTTTGAGTTTTATTGTAGGGTGTTGTTTAAATACAGAAAGCTAAATATACACAAAGTTCTCCTTGCTTCTCTGTGATATACATTTAAATATTTGAATCAAGCAGTATTATATAACAGTCAACCTTACACTACAGTAATGGGACACTTCAGTCGAGCTTTTCTAAATCATAACATTTGTAAAATGTGCGTTTGCAGTAGTTTGCAAATTCAGACTTATACAACCTCTTCAATGAACCTTCGCTGAAAATGAAAAATGTGTAAAAATCTATGTATAAATAAAAGGCTTTACCTTGTGCGAGTGGAGTAAAGGAGAATTAGTATAAGCAGTCCATTAAGCAGCAAGAAGATTGTCCATAACATGTTTCCGTGAGGTCTGATGTCCCTGTTGTGCCAAATGTAATTCATTCCATCGCTGCTGGCAACTTCCTTATATCTGAGCCTGGCTCAGTTTTTAACTACTGCCTGTTAGAAGAGACGGGGGAAGGTGTGGCCTTAGTGAAACAAGGTGTTGCACCACACTCAGTCTACAGCTAAGTCAGCAGTAACACAGTAAATCACACAAACTGAAAATGACAGTTAATTATGTCTGCGAGTTCACCTAAGGTCAGACATTTCACAATAATGTTAAAACCCTTGAGCAAAACATTTCAACTGACAACATTTCATAGTGTGTGGAAAAAACACCTGCCAGTAGGTTTCACAGCAGTGACATCATCAGGGTACAGGGACTCATGTTTCATTAAGTAAAAGGTGACATCAGGGCTGAAATATGTTATAGGAGGTCCCAGCATTGAGCTTGTAAGCTTCGCTGATGTCAAAACTGTATATGACAACATTTAACTTCCCTTGAATATTATGAAATGTTTATGTATACCTCCTTTAATAAGATGACTTACACACAGTCAGAGGCTGAGAACTGATCACAAGACCTGTCGCCCACCTCCATTTAAACCAATGATACATTATACTTCAGTAGAGATAAGATCTGTCACCGTTTGAGTTTTGTTTATGCCCGTATATGGTTGGATGATTCACACAGTATTAGTAGGGTTAATGCCCAATGGTCTTACTTTACTCAACTAAAAACAATCACAGGCCTAAGTTAGTAAATCGAACCAAGCAAATAAGTAAATACGTAAGTAAGTAAGTAGGTAAGTAAGTAAGTAAGTAATATTTAACTAACTAACTAAGTAAGTAAATAGCTTTGTACAGATTAGTCAATGGAGCAGGTTTCTCAGAGCAAAGTGCTTCACATAGCCTAAATGACAATAACACCATTAGACTGATAATAAACAATAAACATAAGCAACAGAAGACAGTGGGAACACAACCAACCTAATAGCCTGTAAATTCTAACCAGTGATATACTTTCCAGCAGAAAGTGTGGAGGTGAATGTGGAACTATCACACTGTGCTGTTGTTGTTGTTGTTGATGGGAACAGTGACCAGCAGGGGGCAGGCCTGACACCTCCTTCCCCTTCCATCAGCTGCAGGAAACGTCAGCAGTGACACTGAGGTGAGTTCAAACTGTTTGTCAAATAAAAACTAGACACTGTGAAGCTCAGAGGAAACTAACAGGCAGATACTGGATTTACCTGACAAATGACAAGAAACCTCACCAGCGACAACAGCAGAAATGGATATTCAAGGAATTCTGACAGTGTTTTGATAAAAGTGACAAAAAACACATCAGGCATCAGGCTAACATGAAATATAATATATTTCAACTATCTACATCGACAATGTTTTGTTTGTTTATGAGACAAAAAGCGTCACAGAGCGAGGAAGAGCTGAGTGAAAACAATTTTAATACCATTTTACTCCTGAAGCATTAAACATTTGAATTTTGAGAGTTGTTTACCAAAGTTATAGCCCTTAGCCTCGAGTTAGCACTCATACTTTGCGTGCTCTGCTCTAACTGGCCAGAGTAGCTACCTGCAACACTAGTTCCCAAGGCAAACATTCACGCTGTAGTGCAGTTCAATCAACCATCAGTCAAACTTTATTCATTTAGCACCTTTCAAACAAACCAAATGACATTCAGAGGGCTGAACATGTGATTGACAGAACACAGGATGTTCAAAATGATAAAAAGATTTAAAAAAAACCCCTCAGATTTACAGATAATGTACATGAAAAAAAATCAATAATAGAAAAGACAACAATATAAGAAAGTTAAGATAATATAATATATGTAATCAACACTAACAATTTGGTAAACGAAATAGAATAAGATAAATAATAAGACAATAAAACATAAGTATTCAAGATTCTAAATAAAACGATTTTTTACTTTACTATATTTCCATACATATAAAGGAAACTAAATTTTGTTTCTCACAAGAATGAAAATTGGATCAAAAAATAGATAAAGACAGCAATAAATAATATTTTTAAAAGTATTAAAAGCCAGAATATATAGGTGTTTATTTGTTTAAAAATATCAACAGTTTCAGCTCGGATCCTGTGGAGGGCTGATGCAGTGACTTGGCTGAATCACCATATGTTTTGGTTACGCTTTGTGGAATAGCATAACGAGAGGAACCAGAGGGACGGTAGTGCCTCCTTGGTTTTGTTCATGTGTCGATTTGTTTGTTCCATGTGTAGCAGGAAAAAGCTAATGTAGGATAAAGAGATAAAGTAGAAACTGTAAACACAAACCCGCCTGTCAACTAACAGTGCACAAGATATGACTGGTTATCTAACCTAGCTACATGTTCCAGTATCCCACCACTTCTCAAATTTTCCACGGAAACAAATTGATAATCATCCATATTCTATATAGGTCAATGATGTCAAATGCAATAATATGAAGTGATGCAAATGTGAAGTAGCTGATATAAGACAAAGATCTTGCAATTTCCCAATAGCGTTGTAGTATAAAATAATTAAAGGGTGATTCAATTAATCTCTTTTAAAGTCACCCAGGTATAACTGGGATGTTTTTATTGGTTTCATCAATTTAGCTCCATATGAACAAACTGTTTTCTGTCCCTCTTTGCGATGCTGCATTTAAAAAAGAAAGACAGAAAGAAGGTATTTACTGTCAGATGATTTCCATTTAAATCTCTGTCAGGCTTATACAGACTTTAGATATCTCCCAAGGGAAGGGAATGGATGAGCAGCAGTATCAGTCAACAGGAGCAGTGTCTCGGGAATAATGCTGTTATTATGTTAATGGCCCTAAAGAACCTGTTTCTTATAAGGTGGGTGTGGTGCACTGGAAACCACATGATTTAAAACAAACTGCCTGGGGGTTACACACACATCACATCCAACAAAGTGTTTTCTATGCCTCACTTTGTTACACACACATATTTGACATCTAGTGATTTGAGCCCTGTTACATAGAAAACCAAATATAACAACAGCATATCACTGCTATTACTGTTCATGGTTTCATTGTCGTTCTTATTTCAAGGACTTTATTTTAACTTAAAACACAGAGTGAAACTTTTAGTTTTGCCCTCAGACGTCTGTGGGGTCGTATAACAGCAAAACAATTTAAAACAATAAATGTAGGCTTTTACATTTCAAATTTAACTCTTTTTAAAACTCAGAGATTCGTTGGCTAGAATCTGAGGCAAGCTAGTAAAACACAAATACCCTCCTATGTAAACAGGATTAGATGAAGTATTTGCCTTGATTAAAATTCAATGATATTTCGGTTAGTGATTAAATAACAGAGTAAAATCAACAATGGTTATTATTATATATTGGTGCAGTGAACAGTATGCATAATCCTGTGTAACTTCACCATAAAGACTACTGTAATTATTGCATTAACTTACCAAGAGGTCTTTATTAGCCTCCAGAAGGAAACTAATCCTTTCATGGAGGACCATGTGATGCTCATTCCTCCAGTACAGACCCCTAAGTGGATGGTGTTGTAGTTTACACGGCCCATGTTACACACAGCTTTTTCACATCGGTTGCACACCCACCCCAACTATTATCAGGCCCACTTGGATCGGTGACAAGTGACAACATTTGCACAGGAAATTAGAAGTTGGAGTGAGGATTGCACGGTGAGAACTGTGCGGTCCTCCTTCAGATTTTTGTGCTGGGCTCTCTCCCAACTTCAACTGTTGTGACAGGCTGACAGTAGCCCGCTGATTTCCTGAGAATTAGGCGCAAAGGCCAACCAGCGGATCAAAATGCAATCTGTTCCCAGATAGACTCAAGAAGAAAGGGCTTGATTGTCCCTGTCACATACAGCAGTACATTTCTCTGAGACAAAAACATAGATGTGGTTGCACTTGAGATGTCACAGAAAGTTTTTTGACATTACCTGTCAGGAAACTGCTGGGGTGAAGTGCACTCAGGAGGGAAATACACAGCAAAGTGACACATTGAGCCATTCAGACTGTCTGTAGAGAAATACTCCAGGATCTATCATACTGTTGCAACGGCAACAGCGTAGAACAATTGTAACATAAGTAATTGTGTAGCACCTCAGTTTAGTACCAATTAGAAGCAATGTTTGAAAGTCGTCTCGTTCGCGCACCACAAATCATTTCTCAAGCACTGTTACTTCTTTCAAAGACAAATGTGTTGCGTGTGTCTTGATACTTTCAACATGAAAGGTCTGGGCTTCACAATACTGTCAAAAATGCTGCGAGGACCCATGGCTCACACTGGGGTTAGTTGTTACACATTGAAAGCTCTTAAGCAATGCTATATGTCCAAACAATTAAAAGGGGAAACTCTGGTTAATTCTACACAGTTTGTCCAAACAGTAGAACAATCTCTCATGTCGCTTTGGATGGACCTATCTACAGTTTATGATGTCATTAGTTTGGAGTTGACAGGAACATATTTTACAGAGACTCTACATTACAAACTGAGCAGGAGTTCATCATGTAGAAATACGTGAGTATTAACAAGGCAGGAACAGGCTGTAATGGCAAATACAGAAGGAAGTACAGAGTAGACTTTTTGGGAGAATGAGCACATGCACTGATTTTGACCTTTACTTAATTAAACATGTCTGTTGTGCAAACCCTAGTACTTTATTAACACTAACCCTATTGCTGCTGTGCCCCTTTAATAATGGTAATTAAGAATCTTAAAATGAAGGCAATAGTAGTTTTATCATAATCACGAGAAGCTATAGAGTACTGTGGATGGATATTTGGTAAATAGTTGGGGTGACAGCTTCTCACCAATGATCACCAACATATGCTATGTCACGAAATGGATTTATTCATCACTAAATCTATAATTAACACACACACACACACACATCTGATTGATGGCAGACAGATTGTTGGATTAATTCAATAATCTAGAGAACCACCCGCCCAGCCATCCCCTTGTACTGTAGTCGGCCCCAGTCTCGTGTTACAACCACAGCACATTCATGTCCATGCAGATATCCGTGATTGGAAAGGGTTGGTTGATCATCGCACTCACGTGAACCTCAAATCATCCATGAGAAGAACAGTGGCGGAGGAAGGAGGGGGCTGCAGCAGCAGCAGCATTGAACTTGCAGGGGCTGGAGGGAGGGGGGGAGAGAGAGAGAGAGAGAGAGAGAGAGAGAGAGAGAGAGAGAGAGAGAGAGAGAGAGAGAGAGAAAAAAGGGGGGAGCAGATTGTAACGCAGAAGCGGCCGTGGCTCACTCCAGGCTTTGTGAAATGAACATCAGACGTGAGCCCTTTTCGGATTCACAGGGGAAGAGTGTTGCTGCCTCTGCTGCTGCTGCTGCTCCTGCTGAAGGAGAAGAGGAGGAGGAGGAGTGGTCAGGGATCATTAGAATGCACTTCTGAGAAGGATCGACTGCGCCCTGAACGCAGCGCAGCGCGGAGACAACGCAGCAGAGCCTGGAAAGTGCGCACAAATCTGCCAAGTTGTGTCGAGCGAGAGCGGCCGATGATCCGCGTCTGATCCGAGGACTGCGGACCGGGGCCGAGGCAACGCGGCATTGTGGCCAGCGGAGACAACGATCCCCCCCCCACCCCGAGGACTGCACAGCCCATTATCCCCCAAAATGTCATCTCAGGCGAAAGTCAAGAAGGACAAAGAGATTATTGCCGAATATGAGACCCAAGTGAAAGGTGGGTAACGCGCACGGAGGCCCGGTCGTATTGTTATCCAGCGTGTCAAGGCAGTATTGCGTAACTTTACCCCACAACCTTTCCGTGGTTGTGCCGCGGGGTGGGACTGAGTGTGTAGTGGTGGATGACATGTCATTTATATTTGGAACACGTCCCCTCTGGCCCCTGAATTCAACTCGGTCTGATGTTATTGTTTGAATGCAGTAGATGAAGATGTAACTTGGCTGAACCGGTTTCCCTCCACTCAAGATGATGACATCCCAGAGCGGCAACATGCCTAGCCCTGTACGTGTGGCTGTGTAAACCAGTGCAGCTTCATAGTTGGTTTCACTAGAGCTGTATGTGCACCCACCAGGGGAATGTACCATATTACCTTGGACCCCCCCCCCCCAACAGACTGGAGGTCATGCACCTCATGCATCTCCTGCAGGATAATTGGAGGCAGCAGCTACTGCTTCTTGAAAGACGAAATGTTTAAATTTGACACGAATTTGATATTGTGGATCATTTGTGTCAGGTGTGCAGACAGCGTGTGTGTATTTTTCCTGACCCTCCTGGAGTGTGTCATCAGGAGGATGAGGGGAATGCTTGGAGAAGGTCACGCAGCAAACAGTTCAGAGAGTGTGTGAATAATGTATACTGTACGTATGAATTATGAACCATGAAAGGATTCTACTGTCTGCGCCGCTAAATATGTGGCTGGATGAAGCAGCCAGGGAGAGGAGAGTCAGGGAGAGGAGAGTCAGGGACACACCGGCGCTGTAGCCGCACAGACAGGGAAGGATGTATATATGGGTGGGTTGTCTCCTAAGCCTTTTAGAGACACTTCAGGCAGTAACAGCTCCGACTCCCTGTGCATCACCTCGTCACAGCTGGATTTCCTCTCTGTAAATCCACCAGGCTTCATACAGATAGTGTATCCGCCTTTTTTGTACAGGTTGGGCCGATAAAATTACACAATTCATGCAGTTGTCTATTGAAAAGGAAATCAATCAGAAATGACAGCGATTCGATTTTTTCAGTCCTCGTTGCCACAGTGCCAATTCGCCGCTTTGTGATAATGAAATTGAAATAATTGGGTTTTGAGCTACGTATGTGATTTGAAGATGGCAGTTTGGGCTGTTGGAAGTTGTTCACAATTTTCTGACATTTTATTTGCTAATCAGTTTAGACTGATTGAGAAAGTATGATCAAATAATCAGTAATTAAACAAAGCTGTAGCTGTAAAAGCAGGATGACTCAAGGCTATGGACTTAAAGAATCAACACAAGGTTGGGTCTGAGTTTTCTATTGAAGATAGAATGAATGAAATGTTGGCACAATGAGTCAAATCTGTAATTGTTACAGACTCGACACGTTTATCGACACCAGACAATGGTCTGAATAAGTCACTGGCATCTAAACAGCATTCTCTGAATACATTAACCTGAATAAGGTCATACTCGGAATAATCAATAATGGAATTAAGTCATGAGTATTTTGACCGAGTTACATTATGTAAACATGTGAACGTCTCAATTGCATAACGACATCCTCTATTGGAGTATTCTCAGCATTTTGCAACATTGACATACAGCAGTTAGCAACTACTTGACAACTCATGCCATGGGTTCGAGTGTAATCATGTACTAGGAGGTAACGTTGTCATAAGTTATAATGAGACGATCTTAGCATGTTAACAGGAAAATGAATTAGATGATTTATTAGCAACTCATATAAACATCATAATCTAAATAATGTATTTTTCAGAATAAGGTCAATAGTCAGAATATTGTTGTCCATGTAAACGTAGTCAGTGGTGAAACACTACATCTCCAATGCTCTCCTCTCAACCTGGTGTTATTTTACTTGTTGGCTGTCAAACATCACAGAGTTTAGTTTCGGGCCTGGTATATGGTGTTGGCTATAATGGGTCCAGTAGAAAACAGAATTAGATAAACCTAATTATGTATATAGTCACAGGATCCAATAATGGTGTCTGTAGTTCAGTTGTCCATGATAAAAGAGTAAACTCTGGACGGGACAAACATGTGGTCATGGCATATGCTACATGTGCTACAAGTGAAATGCAAACCGCTTAGAATCAAATGGGCAAGAACTATATTTCTTGTTTTACCTCAGTTGTTCCACAAGATGGTTATTTTAATGCTTATTTGTTAAATGAGAAGATAACTCCACTCACTCTCATTTCTGTTCACGAGAACTACATTTAGCTGCCAGTTAGCTTAGCTTGGCTTAAAGACTGGAAACCGCAGGAAGCAGCCAGTGAATTTCAGGACCAGGTGCAGTTACTTCCTGGAGGGAGGAGATGATTTTTTAACCAGGACGTGGTTTAGGGGGTTAACCAGCACTTATTTGTATGTTTTCTAAAAGCTCATGTAGCATGTTTATTGTTGGGGTTTAGAGGTGGTGCAAGTAAGCTAATTTGAGTTTTTAATGCTAAGCCACGCTAATTGGCTGCTGCTACATAGTTAGAGTACAGATATGAAAGTGCTATTGATCTTTGATATTTCAAACTAGTACATATCAAACTATAAAATAACAGAACCTATCTGTTTGTATAGCCCTTCATTATTTTCACATGATGGCTCCACACTCCACACTGTAATACAAAGCACATACTAACTGTTTCCTGTCAAACCACCACAGTGATGCCAGTGAAGGTAACATATTTGAAGTCTTTAGGGTATCCGTGCAGAAATGTTTTGAATCTTCCTTTCACAGACTTAACTTAGGCCTCACTGTTATTGTACATACGTGGAGCGGAAATCACCAAATTCTGTCAGCATGTTTCTGGAATGAAGGGTATGATTAGCATTTTGCAGACAGAGGTGTGGTTTACTCGCTGGCCCGCTCCTCTCTTTGTCTCTCTGTTTATTTGTTTGACTTTCTCCCTCTCTCTCTTTCTTCCCCTCCCTTTTTCCCTCTCTTTTTCCCTCACCCTCTCTGTCTGCTCTCCACACACTAGCTCTTTGGCCATGAGAGAGCCATCACAGCTCCGTCTCTCATCTCAGTTTCAGGAAAAGCTCTTAAGCTGACATCTTAAGCTCATTTGCAAACTGGGCTCAGATCAGTTCGGAGCTGCGGGGGCTTTTCTCTGACACTGACACTGGCGTTCAATAATGGTGCTGAGTTGCTGACTGCACAGAAGTTCAGACACAAACCTAATGCACTTTCCAGTGTTTTCGGTCACTGATTGGGAGGTGTGTGTTTTGAGTTAACAGATTTACACGTCCGGGCCTTTATTTGCCTTTACTGTCACACGACAATTCTGATTCATTGATGAGTGAACAATTAGTCATGAGCAGACGATGCCGCTTTGTAGCAAACCTTTAACTCATCATTTAGTCATAATGTAACCAAAACAAAATCCTGAGAAACAGGACAGACTTGTTTCCACAGTATTTGAGCTTAAATGAATTATTCCATCCAAAGTGTCTAACTGACCATTCCGAGGTATCTCTAAAGTTCCTGCTCATCCCAGAAACAGAAGTAAATGAGGGAAAGTTGCTCTATCAGGATGTAGTACGAAACATTTATTGCTCGATTCATGTTGCCAAATTATATTATGTAACATACACATGACATTAAAAAGAAACCTCAAAAAAGGACAAAAATACCAACGTGAAACATTTAGTAACATAATATTTGATGTACAACTTATTTGACCTTGTACTGGCTTACTGACAATGTAGCTGTAACTAAGTAGCAGTCGTCTCACTACAGACACACCTACTGCCACCTGATTCATCACAGAAATGCGTTACATGAAGAGCATGTAGACATACCCCTTTGTATGTATTCATCATAATGAAAGAATGCCGAGACTGATACTGCCCTGAAGTGTCCTGGTTACGTGAACAGTGAAACCATATCGTTGTTGCCCGTGTCCTGGCAACATGTAGCCTATGAGACATAATGTGTTGCTGGGCTGACAGATTCATACTCACAGTTGAGCATCAAAGAAAAGAAGAAACGTTTGGAATCCTGCCCACTAAATCCTGGATCTTCCTGTCCTGTGGCAGCACAAACAGTGATGCCCTGCCTCGCTGCAAATCTTTCTGCAGAAATGTGAACTCAAGCAAATAGACTGTAGAGACATACCATGTTAATTAATGCATTCAGGAGACAAGTGTTCACAGAACACAGCCTCGATTTGTGCCAAATTATGTCAACGTGTCAGTCTGGGTTAGGCCACATGTGACCAGCCACGCATGGCTAACTGCAGACACAGCCCCAGAGACCGCTGCTGGCCACTGCGAGAGCTGTGCTAGGCTAGTTTGAACAGGATGTCGTGGTGACAATGACTCCTCACTATGTGATATTTGGTGCTCTCTGCTGCAGTGACGCAGGAGCGTAATTAGCAAACCCTGCAAGGCAACCCAATATGTTACCCCCCCCCACACACACACACATTTCATTATTGTCCATGTCAGACGTGCTGCGTTTGAACTTGGCGGGTGGACATGTTTGTCTTTTTTATATCTGCAGGGAAAAACACGAGGTCAGTGGGCTTAGACAGGTACTTCCTCTTTGTCAGGGATAAAACATGACAAAATGATTTGGGTGTAAATGTTTGGTTCAGTTGAGGGACATTCAATCGATGTGTAGGTTGATTTGTTTTAGTCATATATTTATACATCGAATAACCTTTAAATGTTTATATCTACAACATAACATTTAACATGTTAAGCGTAAACATCTCAATTCTGCAACGATAGGCTGTTGCTCAATCACAACATGGACGATGGCAGCTAGAGACGTTCTTGTCCTCATCTTACTCTGTTGCCTTCAGGTCTCTGGAAGCCATTCATTTATGCCCAAAATGCTTGTTAAAGTCACATGAACAGACCGGGATGTTAACCACATGGGTTAAGAGAAAAATAAACATGACAAATGGGTAAAGCCCCATCAGTGTGATTTCCATAAGCCTTTGGGTGTGGAACATTTTATTAATTTGGGCTGCACGCTGTTCCGAGGCAGGGAACCTGGTGTGACCTTTGACTCGCTGTATTCACTGAAAGGAAACCTTTACCCTTATGTGATCAACACAAATATAGACAATAGACTGCATCCAGCTCATGACACTCACTTCTTGGTGTATTATACATTGGAACTCCTCGCCAGCTCCCTTGTAATTATGCATTACTCTGCAAAGGCTTGAATCATTCATTGAATGTAGTGCAGTATTGCACTAGTCCCTAGTAACAGTTTAAGTTCTAAAAATAACATGCTCTCAGGAGAGTGAATGCAAATATCACGAGCCTATTTGATGTCTCACTGATAAAATTATGCAGTTAAATCAATTTAGATTTGCTTATTATATCGTCTGCTCGTTCTGTTATACTGTCACCGTGTGATTAGAAATGATTAAAGTCACATAGGCCGACAAATTGCATCGTTCTGGTCTATTTTAGCACGGACGGACGTCGGAGTGGCATTTCTGCCTATTTTGAACTTGATTGCAGCCTCGCTCATCAGCACAGGCTGTTTACTGAGTATTGCCAAGCCAAGAAAGTTGCCCTTGTCCTTGGCCATTATGCTTAACAGAGTGACTGCTGTCAGAACAGGGAACTGGCCTACTCCCATTGAGATGCCTCCAGAGGCACGTTACCAGGCAACTGGGCAACTATGGGGACCATGAGGGGTACGTCTCAGAACAGCAAGGGACTATGTATTTACTCTCTCTCCTTCTCCTTCTCGCTCTTTCATTCATATTTTGACTCGCACGCTCACAGACGACGGGGGAGGCGTTTTTGAAATCCTTTATTCTAGATACAGAAACAGCATTTAGAAGTGAACAAAAGGGCCTTTTCTTCCACCGGGCCATCTTTTCCATTGATAAATGTCTACTGAGTTCCTTTCAGTGCCCAGCAATCATATGCATGGTTGAAACAGTCTGTCATAATGGAGTCCTCAGCCATCTCAATGTTTCCCAAATGCTTCTTATTGTCTTGTAGAGAGAGGGAAGCTTTGTTTAACCCCCGGTTTGAGTATGTAAAATCCACATTGCATAAATTTATATGCAGAATGCAATGGAATTTATTGATATCATGAAACTTAATTCAACCCTATCACTCACTCAGCCTTTGGTTCTTATTTATACTTGATCTGCAACCACAAATTCAGCAGCCACTTAGCCACTGGATTTATGACCGCCTTGCAATAAACAGTATATAGATGAAATGAAATGTGATCTGTATTTCTTTTTAGTGTTAATGTAAAACCATAAAAGTGATGTTATTACTTCCCTGGACATGTTTATCACCTGGAACCCCAAAGGTTTTCAATAACAGCCAACTAAGGTAATAATGCAGGCTGTCCAGGAGGGAGCCTGTCATTATTTATATGTGGTCATTTTAAAGAAGGAAAAAAACAGCAGCTAAAGTGGCTCTCAGTGGAGTACCCCCGCCAAGGTCGAACAATCTAGAAATATAAGAGAAAAGGTAATTTGTTTGTCATAAAAACATAGTTAAAGGAAGTGAAAACATCCTGGATCTGCCCCTTTAAAGGTAGGGTTGGTAATCCAGGGAATGTTGGCAGGAGCAGGCTACACTAAGAAAATATGCAATACATGAACGCGCATTGCTAAAAGCTGTGACTTAAGTGCTAACTTCTGATTATTGTCTCTGCTTCAGCGCTGTATGTTTCTCCGACTTGTGAAAACTCCTGTCATGCACAATGTGCAGTGTGCGCATAGGCAGGCATGTCGGCTAATGAAAGACAGGTACGCCAGCCAATCATCAGTCATTTCTTTTGGTCCGAATTAAATAATTGGTCATATTTATTATGACATGAATCACAGTCCTGCAAGGGCCACAGGCAGCAGCTTTTAGTTTTATATGAAGAGGATTTCAACAAGTAAGATAAAAAGAGTGTGTCAGAAACAAGTTAGCAGCCCCACCTTTGAATTTGTGTCCATGGGTTCTTCCCAGGCCCAGGTCCCATTCCTCCACCAAGTTTAGTGGGAATGTGTTCAGTAGCTAATTCATTTTAGTGCAGATTAAGGGGCGAATGGAATATTTATTTAATTTTAATTGCGTATTATGACAAATTATATAAAACGATTATATAATATAAATTATTTTGTGTTAATCGTCTAATTCTGTATTTAATAAAATGTCTCTACAAGTAACATTCCATCCAAATTTTCAAAATGTTGAGCAAAACATTTTTTTCCTCAGTCTCAGACTCTCAGTAAGTTTCCAAACCTCATAAGCACAAAACCATAGCGATCTTTTAATCGAAAGAATGCTGGCAATTTGTTTTCCTTTTTTTTTTTTCAAGACAAACTTCTCTGAAGGCTCGCTCAGCACAATGCATTTTGAGAAGCTGACCTATTTTTTATTTTCCGTGCTGTCTGCTGCAATCATCAGACATGCATCTCATATGCACGTGTGCTACCCCAGCATTTAGACACCCCCCATTCTCCCTCCCTCCCAAACACACACGTCAGACAAATGCACTTTGACAAACAGTTTTATCCAATTATGATGACTTTGTTCTTTTATTACTGCTTGTGTTGGCTTGACCGTGTCCTCACATATTTGTGTGTTCTACATTATTTGCTTTGCTTGATGTCATGGCTAAAGGAGTGTGGGTTAAAAGCTGACCTGCTGCACTGTTTGGCAGCCAGAAGTGAGGCCCAGCGTGTAAGCCCACTCCCCCAGAGAGGGTCTATTTATTCTGAAGGTGGTCTCCCTTCTTTGATATGCAGAGATCCGTAACCAGCTGGTGGAGCAGTTCCGCTGTCTGGAGCAGCAGTCCGAGTCCCGGCTGCAGCTGCTGCAGGACCTGCAGGAGTTCTTCCGTCGAAAAGCAGAGCTCCAGCTCGAGTACTCCAGAGGCCTGGACAAACTAGCCGAGCGCTACTCCGCCAAGATCCGCACCTCCAGAGAGCACCAGCACTTCAAGTGAGTCTTGTCACTGTCTGTCTGCTAAGCACCGGGTGCCTGCATCAAATGTGTTTGACAGATAAACAACTGTCAAGTATTTCAAACTTCACACTGATCACTTCTTCAACACTGTGATGGGGGAAAAAAAGGCAAGGAGGAAGAGAAAGGAGAGATAAGCAACCAAAAGGGGAAGAGGGATAAAGGCAGGAGAAATGACCTGAAATGAAGCCAGGGCTAAGGAAGCTTGTGGCCTCAGGCTGCTGTGTGTCTCCCATCTAGGTCAGACTCTTTACCCCCCCTCGTCTTTTCTCTGTGGCTGTCATTTCCATTCTCAAACAACTTAACACGAGACTGCTGCCCAACAACTCTTATTTTTTCAATGGACACGGAAAATAAATCCCAGCTTGTTTAGAGTCTGAGAAGAGGAACAACAGGGGCTTCTCATACTGACGTTGATTATTTTAACTGTTGGTGTAAGGGGAGATGTGTGGTTCTGAAACAAACACACCCTGCAGCATATTGAGGAAATGCTTCTTACATGCTCTCAGCTGCCTGGAGCTCACTGTGACTTTTGGATCATGTAATGGTTGTAAATGCTGCACATGTGGATGTGGAATGAATCAGAATAAGCAATCATAAATAATAGAAATGAGACAGAGTATGTCCAGTTAACATCTTAGATGTATAAGCGTGTATATTTATTTTGATTCTCAAGATCAGGAGTAGGATCCATATTGGTATCAAGCTTCACCTGTTCATAGATATTAGCACTCTACTATTGTCTGTTTTTTTCATAAAGATCACGGCATCGGCATCATTCTATTTCTATGTTTGTCTGTAATAACACAAAAAAAACATGGATTTCCATGAATCTTTGTGTGGAGATGGATTAGGGAAGAATTTATTAATTATGGGATCCAGATCAGGGAACGGATCGAGGATTTCTTGTAACATCTGACATTTTTATACATTTTCGTTTAAATTATCAGGGAATAATTAATGGATCTTGATGGGAAAGAAGCAGACATGATTATGGGACTGTTATTTATGAGTGTGTGCCATATCGAAAAACGGCCCATCTCACAATGTTGAAGAAAGTCAAAACACAATTCCTGGATCCACCTGCCTTGAAACCGTTAGTGGTTCACACACAGACAGCAATGAAAAAAATAACGTAGACCTTTAATGAAGATTCATTGTCAAATACAATTTCATTTGAATAATTTACTCTTGAGATACTCTCCATAATATTATTGGATTAGCAGCGTTGGAAATTAAACTTATCATACAAAGTACGACACTACACTGCAGACACTATTGATATGTGTTCAGTTGGCCACTCTTTCGTATGACCTGACTGCCTCAGTCATGCGTAACAAACACATTGGTTTCTTCAGTCGTCTTCCCGTCCCTCTTTCAGTCTCTCCGGCCAATTGGACATAAATCGTAATCATGGCGGAGAGCTCCCGTCACGGGGACATTGATAAGTGGAGCATTCCCTCAAAGGGAGACCCCCTGTAAGAGACTCACATTGCATGACTTCTCCCCTCACCCCAGTGTCCCAGATTCACCCCCCCGTCACATTAAATGGTCGTCATTTCAACTGTCTGTCAGTGACTGGATTCGTACTCACTGACTCCAATGGACCAACTAAATCTGTATCATTAATAATCCCATGCAGCGTTCTCTCCTTGAGTTTCTTTCTCTCTCAGACACATTTAATTTTTCGTTTTCTTTAACAGCAAAAACCTCAGTGCCCTTCTTTCTTATCCGTGATCCTTTCACATTTTCATTTCTGGTGTCAGATTTAATAAAAGTGTTGGCAGGAGATTGTCAGGGAACATTTTCAACACGTCCAATAGATAGAGTGGCTGCAGCAGAAATGTGATTATAGACAATGTGGTCCTGTGAACTTTTTGAAAAGCCAATTTAAATCCAACATATTGTACAATAGTTAATAGATGCAGAGTTTTGAAGTATCATCAGTTCAACCTGATCGATTTATTGCTTGGCTGATAAAATTATGTTTAAAAGTCGTTCATGGACATATCAGTGTTGCAGATGTGCGTCAGTATAATTGTTTTTGTTTGACAGAATGAACAAGGTTTGACTTTTTTAAATTTTTTTATGCATATCAAACTGTTAAATATTATTATTATTATTATTTGAATTATTATTCAGATGTCTACAATAAAGATTTTAAAAAGTACTGGAAAAGATGTGCATTAAGTTAAATTCTCTACTTTTGGTTATAGTTATGTTTTATTTTGATTTACTTAAAACAATGTTAATGGTTACATTTGTTCAAATATCAAACCTCAATTACATTTTGTATAATATAAGGGTTTGATAATGGCATCTTAGTCTTAATATATATTTCGGAATCAGAAATGTTTTACTCCTTTATATCAGTATCGGCCTTGGCCCCCAAAATCCATATTGGTCAGGTTCTAATCATCAGTTCACTGAGAGTTGCAGCGATGCAGTGACCTTGTCATGGAACGGGTATTGTACTTTTTAAAGGCTGTCAGGTGGGAAACCTTGTTCTGTCACCTTCTGTGAACAGTTCTACAACAACTCCTCTGTATCCTGAACACGTCTGACTCATTCTCATTCAAAAGCTGCCGTCAGCCTAACATTAACAGGTTCCTGGCATCCAGCGTCCTGGATCAAACACCTGCACTGCTTGAAATGAGGGCCTATAGGAAAAGCTTGTCCATGTTTTTTTTTCTTCTTTCAGTGTTAAAAGATGAAACAAAAAGCAGACAGAAATGCGGATGCCCAGCACTCTAGATACAAATTAAAATTATTATTTTAATGAAAAAATGATAATAATAAATATTCCGTAGGTGTAAATCAGCAGATATGTTTGTCTAGATGTCTTTTGAATGTCCACTTCATGACGTGCAAATGTTAAAATCATTTACCGCAGCTTCACCTGTCTGTGTTCAGCGGTGATTAAAGGAGAAACAGTCAGACTTTGATCACAGCACGATACAGCAGCTTTTAAGCCGGCTGTGTATAAAAATAATATGATACAGCATTTTTTATTTTTCTGTCACAATAGTTGGAAAAACAACGAAATATTTTTCAAAGACCAAACAAGATGAAAGGAAGAAGACAAACAAACTCTTTGGTGTGAGGATAATTGAACTCACATGCTCCCCTGAGCAAGGAAGCAAGTGCAGCCAGCATGTCTTCTGTGTGTGTCAGTGTGTGTGTGCGTGTGTGTGCGTGTGTGTGCGTGCATGTGTGCGTGTGTGTGTGTGCGTGTGCGTGTGTGTGTGTGCGTGTGTGTGTGCGTGTGCGTGTGTGTGTGAGTATGTGTGTGCGTGTGTGTGTGTGTGTGTGTGTGTGTGCACAGCTGCCTGCCTTTTTTCTCCTGCTTCCTCGCCACATGTGCAGTGACCTCTTGACCTCTAACATGAAACAAAGCCCCAGAGCTGGTACAGTTCATAGAATTTATCCTGCTTCATGATCAAGTTCAGACATTTTACCAACCAATGCTCAAGTACCAAGGCTGCCATGTGTAGGACTTAAGAGGCTTTTTACATTTTTATTGGGACACAGTAATTACATTTTTCCTGTTCAGTTGTTAGAGAATCATCTCATATCTGCTGCCTCTTTGTGGAACTTGTATTGTATGGTCTAAATATCGCAGATTTATCGGTCTACAGGCAGCTTTAATGAAATTGTTATCGGATTGATCAGTGTTTATATCTTTGTCCCTAATACAACAGTTTAAAACAGCAGCGATGAACTAATGCTAACAAAATCTTTCCTTGGCGGTTTTCAGAAAGGACCAGAATCTGCTGTCCACTGTGAATTGCTGGTATTTGGTCTTGGACCAGACCAGGCGGGAGAGCAGAGACCACGCCATGCTCAGCGACATCTACAACAACAACGTCATTGTCCGCCTGGCACACGTGGGCGAGGATGTCATCAGACTTTTCAAAAAGGTCAGAATTGGAATTAAATGGACGAGGGCACGTAACCCTGACCGTCACTAATGCGCACCGTCACAGAAATCGTCGCCTCAAAAATCGCATGACTGAAGCCCCCGATGTTGTGCTGCGTGGTTCTCAGTGAGCATATTTATTCTGAGAGTTAATCTGAGACAATGTTTGACACTGACAGTGTGAGATTTGATTTTCTGTCCCCCTCAGCTACATCATAACTTGGATGTAACGCTGGTTATTGGGTTTATCCATCTCTGAGCTTTCATACCTGCAACACGTCAGCCTCACTGTAATGAGACGATCATGTCTCACTTTCACCTCCCTCATCATGTGTTATGTCCATCTCAATATCATGCTCAGTTTGCTCCCTATTTAGATCACCAACCTTTATCTGATAGTCTTTACACCTCATCATTGTGTCACCCAACCTCTTCCCCCCGTCCTTTAATAAGCTTGTTTTGTTCAAATTTCCAACAAGCCTGTGTCTCGGTTGTACTCTCATATTTCGTAAGGCATATGGTTAATGCATCGTACATATTAGAGTAGCACAGTGCCCGTGATTCAGGGGATGCGATGAAGAATCGGCCTTAGGGATCTTAGATCAGTATCATTTGACTGCAGCAGGAGTCAGTAATTTATGCCCTCTAGGGGGCTCTGCACTGTCACGATGGGATCCTCCATGAGAACAGGATGGCTTGCAGCCAGTGCGGAGAGCAGGACTAATAACCGCCTGCAGAAAAAAAACTGTCTCCCTCTGCAAGGAGTTAGCTCAAATCGTGACAACGTTCTCCACAACAATAATCCTGTTATGCCGCAGCATCCTGCTTCAGCTGCAGAGCAGTCTAGTTGTTATTCATCTAAACATGTGGGAAAAGGAATGAATCAGTCGAACTGTTTGTTAAGTCAAAGTTTAAATGTTCAGAGTGTGCTCAAGCTTAATTCTTGTCACATGTGGAAACGCACAGTTGCTGTTTTGACAAGTGGTCTCTAAGAGGTGGCAGAACACAGGATTGATTGGCCCGTCGCTCCATATCCCCTCAACAGCATTTCCTGGGTCAGTCTCCACTGGCCCCGGTTCTTGCTCTTGGGCTACAGGCCCTGTCACGGGACATGTTCAATTCATCACAGGCTCTTAGTCCATGTAACTGAGCTCAGGCTCCCAGTCAGTGGAAAATGTTCTGCAGTTACTGTGCGGTTCTATTTCTGGCTGCTCGTGCACTTTGGTCATTGTGTTAGATCTTTTCTGGTGCAGTATAATAATGACAGCATTTCAATTCCTGCTGACATCCCTTCCATGCAAAATATATTTGGCATAACCTTCAAGCTTTTCATTTGTGAGAAGGTAATTCTACTAAATAACCCAGTTTTTTGTCTTAGGTGTTTGAACACCTGCCTTTATCTTTATATTTTGAAACTGTCACCTGTTTTCTCCTTTTACAGAGCAAAGACATCGGGGTGCAAATGCACGAGGAGTTGGTGAAAGTCACCAACGAGCTCTACACGGTGAGTTAAACAGGTCCCTTCCAACTCGTCTTTACCAGGCTGTCTGTTTCCTTTCCCCCGGTCTGCTGCCTGTGGCTCGTCAATCCTAAAACTGAACTTTTTTATGCCTCCCCTGTGAATGGAGGCATTTGTTTTAGGGCTGTCTTTCCTAGAGTCCATCTTTTTTAATTTTACCCAAACGTTCAATTGGCGTCGAGGGTGAACTGATAAGAATGTTTGTGCTCAGAGGTCAAATATTAACGTCACTGTAACCTCAAAATACATATTTTTGTGCCTCTAATCGTGAAACTGTAATTCCAGTTCAGAGCTGAACCTGTAACCTGTGAAGCAGCTGGCCTGACACTGCACTCGGCAGATATGCCTTATCAGCAGCGCAGCCGCTAACAGGTCATTCATTTCTTCTCCCGAGGTCGTGAAAGGAGGAAATTTGCATTCTTCCTCCTGCTGTGAATTTCTTCATCGGCTGAAGGGGAGAGCGTTCTTGCCCCCTGGCTGTGCTTTAAGCAGGACTCAGCAGTCTGCGGTGCAGCGGTGCACCGAGCTCACAGCAAACAGGATGTGTTAGCCCCCACATCTGTGCATTGTTATATACTGCACCCTCGTACAGAAGCACAAGTGGCCTGCGTGGAAAGTACAGACAGCTGCGCAGGGCTGATGCGTCTTCTTAATGTGGCTGAAGAGACTGAACTGATGCAGTGATATCATCTGGTCTATGTGGGACACAACAGCACAAACACAACAGAGTGCTTCCTTCAGGGTGATATCTTTGTTCAGTGATATCATGATCTGTAGCTACGTTTCGTCAATTAATCTGTGCACAGAATGAGTTGATATGCCTAAAATCCGACGGGTTTCTTTAATCCGACACAGCAGATTTGCAGGTGCATCGAATGGGCGTTACCGCAGTTTAATAGAGCTTATTAAATTTTATGTTATGTCTCAAAGATCTTAAAGATATTTTGTGGCACGCCTGGGTGAGCTATTTCATACACCGTGCTGAGACCTGAGTTCCCTGCAGCGGCCGCAGGTTTGGTTCTGGCCCTTTGCTGCAGGTCTCTCCACCTTTCACGTTTAGATTCGGTCCCGTCAATAAGGGCCAAAAGAAAACTATCTTTTTAAGCTGGACACACTTACATACTCTGAAGGCCTTGCAGTACTTTTATAATCACCACAAGGAGGTTACGTTTTTTTTTTATTTGCAAGATAACACAAAAACAACCGGTGGTATAGATCAGGGAAGAGCCAGAGCTGGTATGCCCCCTCCCCCTCCTATTTTTAACATTGCAAGATAGGGTGTTTTTTCACCATTTTCCGGGGGAATAGTTCATGGATCTTGATTTTAAATGTGGTTTCATAAGGGGACTGTTGGGCCTTGGCCAAGGTATGCCCTCTACTGAGTGTATTTCTAGTTTTGTAATTGCAGAAAAGAAAAGGAACACTAATGTCTTTACCTCACGTTATTTTCTACATCCTCAGTGTGCACTCCCTTCCTCCACCTTTAGCTACTTGCTGCCCATCTAATCATTTGCCTCATGCTATTGACTGTTATTAACGACACATTTATCATTGTGCTGTGAGATTGACTGTGAACCCAAACTATTATCGCTCCAAAATTTGGCAAACATCGATCTTTTTTAAGTGGAATATTTGAAGTAGTGAAAAATGTAGTGAAGTCACACCTAGAGCGGCTCATTGCTGATATGATGTGTGAATTTTGCAAACATAATGCATCTGTTAATTTTAAAAAGCTTATAAAAGAGATAAGGTAGCGACTCCCAAAACATAATGTTTTGGTGAATAAACGGTTTAGCTGCAGTACAATGCCCGTGGATGTTGGCCACTCACACTCTTTAAAATCATGTTTGAGACAAGTGGATGTGCAGCGAATTCACAAATAGCTTTGAAGTAGAAATACTCACATGGTTTAAACCACATGAGGAATATTGTAACATTATACAGCACTTTACTGCTCTCCTGATATTGATTTTTCCTCTCTCTGCTTCATCCATTATTAAAAGCCTGAATGCGTCTCCCTTACACACACAGTATAAGGAATAGCTGTAGTCTGGACAAATTTGGGTTAAATACATGTATATAGCTTGAATTTGACTTGTACAATTTGTTTGACAATCATGAAATGCTAAATTCGGTGTAGACCCGTCCAGAGAAAGGTTGCTCATTGTCTCTGTGTGTAACCTTGTTCCTCCTCCTGATCCATCTCACTCTCCTCTGCACGTCCATTTCAGCCACGGTTGCCAGGAAACCAGAACTATGTTGAGGATGTTAATATAACAAATATTAAGGTTTTACATGAGCTGAATTCTTTTAATCTCAACATGATTGTGTGGTTTTAAAATCAACCATTAACCTGCAAATTATGTTTTATTGCTAATGATTTAAACAAGTAGGATTATGTCATATTTTACATATGATACATTGAAAGCATTGTAACTTTCAATACACAACGTTTGGCTCTAAAATGACCAAAAGAGAGATTCAGAGATTCATTCATTGCACAATGTGAAACTGAACAGGTCCTCAAAAAGACGTATATGATTATAAAAGACATACACACCTTCTGTAACTAATTCAAGCTAATGCCCGTAGGCTTGTGTATTATATTGGCTGTGTATAAAACAAAGATTTATTTCAGAAGACAATAGATGGTCAGTTTACTAAGTGTAAATAAATGCACTAACACTGGGACATAGTGGACACAGCTGTTTAGCCATGAAATACTTTCAGTTCTAAGCCATACAATGTCCTATTTTGTATTTGTTTATATTTTATGTCTGTAAAATACTATAAGTGAACTGAATTATGTCAAAACAAGCAGGATTTAAAAAAAGTAATATTACCCATATGAGTTTTTTAACCTTAATATTACCATACAGCTGAATGCAACTGATTTTAATGTAATATTTCGGCCTATGTTTTTGCACATAGAAGCTGTAAAATGAAAAACATTGGCACTGGAAAGCAGTTTCAAAAACCTTGAGTATTAATATCAGCCCCGAGGTGGTCCACATGATGAAGTGCAGGACTGTACTGTGTGTGTAGAGCATGGAATAAATCCACTTAACTGGTTATTCAGATGAGATATTTATCACTTTTATCCCCTTCAGAGTCACCTTCCTCTCTGCTAGTTTGACTATGATGCCCTTGATACTGAGCTGAGTGTGATGTATGTCCTCGCAGGTGATGAAGACGTACCACATGTACCATACCGAGAGTCTCAGTGCTGAGAACAAGCTGAAGGAGGCAGAAAAACAGGAGGAGAAACACATCGGCAAGTCCAACGACATAGGCTCCAGCCTCCTGCGTTATGGTCACGATGAGCGTCCGCAGCGCCGGAGCTCTGTGAAGAAGATGGAGAAAATGAAGGAGAAGGTCTGTTCTGATTGACATACTGTCACATGACAAAGGCCTTTTATCCACATTGAAGTACAAATAATCAGAAAATACATTTGTGTAGAACGTCTTGTATTCCAGCACTTGCTTCCCAAATGGATAATGTAGTTAAAGCTACAATAAACCCATTTTACATTGTGCAGTGTCATATATAGAGATTGATTATATGAGATCAAATGTGTTTATTGTTGTAATGCATTCTTTGAGTACATTAGGAATCCATTTTACATCCTGCACTGATGGGACCCTCTCTTTCTTTTTCCACCCTAGAGACAAGCCAAGTACTCTGAAAATAAGCTGAAATGCACAAAGGCTCGCAACGACTTTCTTCTCAATCTGGCGGCCACCAACGCCCTGGTGGCCAAATACTACATCCACGATGTCTCAGATATGATAGACGTAAGTTTATATAGTCGAAGCCAAAATGCAAATATCGATAAAGACCTTCCTCAATCCAATGCTTGTTTACAGTTTCAGTTGGAGGTGTTTTATTGATTTATAACTACTGCATGTTTTTACTCTTTGCCCTCAGTGTTGTGACTTAGGTTACCATGCAAGCCTGGCGCGCTCCATGAGAACCTACCTGTCCGCAGAGTACAGTCTAGAGACGTCTCGCCACGAGGGTTTGGATTTACTGGAGGGAGCGGTAGATGCGATGGACCTCAGAGGAGACAAGCTGAAGTTCATGGACACACACTGTCAGATCTTCTGTCCTCCCGCACGCTTCGACTATCAGCCGCACATGGGCGATGAGGTGAGTCACTGAGGAAGGTTGGGATTCTAAGTCTCAGTCTTAAGTTCATGATTCAAAGTTCATTTTCTCATCACGTTTGCTTTTAAAATCCTTTAAATTCCTCTTTTTTTCTCTTTTATCCCAGGTGTGTCAGGTGAGCGCACAGCAGCCGGTCCAGACTGAGCTTTTGATGCGCCATCACCAGCTGCAGTCTCGCCTGGCCACGCTGAAGATAGAAAATGAAGAGGTGAGTGAGAGCTTTCAAGTCCCGAAAGGTTTGGAAGTTGCTGGTGTCAGCATTTCCTTTCATTACGAAGCAAGCTCCCTGCAAATGTGCTATTCAGAGTCATGTCCTTCTCCGCTGAGAGGACCTGATGGCTAAATATTCTGAGCTATAAATTTGGCGTATCTTTCAGTCTTTGGGTTATTACATAATTTTAAACTCTTCATAATCATTCATCTGCAAGCTTTCTGACAGGAAATGGTTTAGCTGAGGTTGTTTCCCACCCAGATAGTGATGCATGCCATCGCGTGACCCATGTAGACAGCAGATGACCAACTCAACAAGCCACACTCGTTGTTTTATTTCATTAATATGAGTTAATGTCAATGACGTTATGACGAGACCATTGCAGGAAACATTGAGATCATCCAACTGCACGTACTGTAAACGCATGACTGGATGTCGCATTGATTCAGATCAGAAGCATGAAAAGATGAAAAGACACAGATGCAGCTACCAAAGTGCACAGAAGTTCTAATGAGGGGGGAATTAAAGCATGAATCTTGCTCAGACTAAAGCTGCAGGGTAACATGGTCTGCACATAAGAGTCTGAATTACTGAGTGAAATGTAAAAATGCAGATATGCATCCACTAACCAGAAGGTCGGTGGTTCGATCCCTGGCTCCTCCAGTCTGTACGAGCAAGAGAGTGAACCGCCCATTGCCCCTAACGGCTGTATGAATGGTGAGTGATAGAAAAAAGAGCTGCGTGCAGAAGCGCTGAATGACCATGTGTGGGTGAATAGGTGAACGTGACTTGTTGACAAGATAAGAAAAAGTGCTGTATGAATACAGTCCATTTATCATTCACTTCTATCAAACATGTGACAGCAAGCAGCTGTTCTTAAAGACTCGCTTCCTTCATCTTTAATGTGACTCAGACCTGTGGGGTGTCCTGCCTCCCCCGGGGGCCCACCCAGCGTGCTTCCTGGCCTGCATGCTCGGAGTCACCATGGCAACTGTGACTCACGCAGACCTGTTCAGGTTTACAAGATGTGTCAGGGCCTGACTGTCATAAATATGGAAAGGCACACTCCATTTCCTGTGCGCCTCACACGGATGAATAAAGTTAATCTTTCATGTCACGATGCGTCATGCAAGGAAGCTAATTACTCTGTTTACAGTGTGTCAGTCAAACCGCTGTGCAAATGGCCTGCAGTGGTATAATCTCAGACTGTGCAGGGTTGTTTACACCACGCTGCTTGTTGGTAACACTGCAAAGACAATGCATTTGGAAAATATGGGTATAATTACAATATTCTCAGTTTTGATGTATACGAGTCACCTAACTCATTCCACATCTATTTCATTTATTATATCCCAAACGTATTGTAATTATGGATGATCTTCACATGTGTTCCTGCTGCTGTGTGTGTGTGTGTCAGGTGAGGAAGACGCTTGATGCCACGATGCAGACGCTTCAGGACATGCTCACCGTGGAGGACTTCGACGTATCAGAGGCCTTCCAGCACAGCCAGTCCACAGAGTCGGTCAAATCGGCGTCCTCCGACTCCTACATGAGCAAGGCCAACGTCGCCAAGAGACGAGCCAATCACCAGGAGACCGAGGGCTTCTACTTCACTGTGAGTTCTCAGACAAACACAAAGGCACTGCAGCAGAGAGCATACACGGTGACTACAGATAACCCGGCTCACTATTGATGTCTTTATCTGCAGAAATACAAGGAGTACTTGAATGGCAGCAATCTCATAGTCAAGCTGCAGGCCAAGCATGACCTTCTGAAGCAGACACTTGGAGAAGGCAAGACTTTTTTGTGTTATGCACTAGTGGAGTGGAAAGTGATGGTGATGGTTTGTATTATGCAGTTAAAGTGTCGATAATAGAAACAACTTTCTCCAGTAGTAGAGGAACCATAAAAAGAAAAATTGGATATGCAGAAAGTAGCTTATATATATATATACAGAAATATCACAAAGATTTTAAATGCTTTACAGAATATATTCAGTTCTATCTATCTGGAGTTCCCTTTATGTTTTTTTAGAATCACACTACACATTTATGTTACAGTGAATCTTTCATTTACTTTACTTTCACATTTGGGTCAATGGTCTCAAAAGACCCAAATTTCATGATGGGCATTTCTGTGCTTAAAAGCTGTGTCATCCCAGAATTAATTTATATGTTTTGGTGTATATATATTTAATGCACATTAAAGTGACCTAAGAGGGGTGAATAAGGATGTACTGAACACGGTGTCTTCAGAATCTTGCAGACATCTGCTTTTGGTTGAAGATTTGTCATTTCGTCTTTACATTGGCTTTTACAGAAACAGATAGTGCACGAAGTCGATGGTGAAATCTTTAAGGATTATAAAACAGTTTATACTGTGAAATTTGATCAATCTTTTCAATCTTTAAATCTTTTTTTTGGGGGGGGGGGGCTTTTTCTGCTACACCTAGCATAGCACATTAAATCTTTTATCAAAATTAAAATCAATAGTTACATAAATCATTTGTTTTTTCCCTTCTTTGAAAATACAATGTTCTTATGAAGTTATACAGTTTACCTGACAGCTTGACAGTTTTGGAACTAAAAAGTTAAACTGTAGAAACAACCCTGGACTGGTGGTTCCATCCTTTGCTCTTTAAATATGAATGTACCTCACCCAAATGAATGTACATGTAAAAATGTATATTTTATCTTTCATCACTTTGTGTCTCTGCTTTAAAATTGGAATCAATGTGTTTGACATAAAAGGAGGATTGTGCTGGAAGCTGCTTTGCTTGAGCAAACATTTCTGATTTGCTAGTGGAGGCCTTAATTCGCTTGTGTACAGTGAGACGTGTGTGCGAATGTAGTGCAGATATCGTGAACTCATCACAGTTGACAAAGCAGCTCCCACAGCCTCTTTCTGTTGTTGCCCCTGGATACGTTTTCACTCTGCGGAGCCAGGAGACAGGCCATACCCTTCTGGGGGCTCTTGTGCTGTTTCTAGGGTGACCGCTAAATGACCGCTGCCTGGCAGTGAGTCAAATGCAGCCATGGCACTCACCCCAGTGAGCCTGTCTGAATAGAGGCCGCTTTCTCATAATGCCCCTTTCCTCCTCCATCTGCCAGCCTTGTATAGTCGGCCAGCACTCAACCGTACTGCTAACTTCTGTGATTTGTAAAAATGGCGTACACTAATTTCGCCTCTTTCTCTGCTGTTTTTCCTTTTAGGGGAGAGGGCAGAATATGGAACAACAAGGTAAGATGTCCAGTGACATGAGAGTGAACGAAGTAGGCGATCAGCAACACGGGAAATCTTTCCCGTGTTGCTGATCGTGTTAGAAATGAGACCACAGTGTGGGAAAAGGAGTTTAGTCTCAACTTTGCTCTTATTTGGATCGTAATTTGAGAAAGTGGTGCTCAGAGGTGTTGTTCTCCCTTTGAATCGATCAAAACGATATTAAGAGTAATAAATGAAATGCCAGTGAGATGGATAATGTCCTGATGTTTTTCTGTTGAAAAGAGAGTGATAAATTAGCTAGACAACAAATATTGACAAGGCAGGCTCATAATTAATTAAATACAAGGGTTTGTCTTTTTCTTTTTTCGATCTTTGGAAATTTCATTAAATGCAGTAAAATCGTTATTGAATTTTTTGGGTGATAATTTATTGTAGTCATTATCACTGACTTTGATAAAGTTTGCTGCAGCCGCTTCATCTAAAGATCGACATTTTAGGAAACAGGATTATTTACTTTCTTGCTCAGAGACATTGGAAACAGGGATAAACCCTATAGACTGAATGTAAAGATGGATGAAGTGTTCCCACTATCCAGAAATAAAGCCAAAATATCCCGGATACACAGAATGCTTCCATCTTTGGAGTCAGATTCTGTGCAGCAGATCGGGAGGACAGAGCTGGTCCCTCCAATACACAAGCTTGACCAATCACGAGTTAGTCTCTTATTTATAGCATCGAATAACTAATTAAAACCAAACTCACTGGAACAAATAGCACCAGGCAACCATAAATGACAGAAACTATCTTTAAGAAAAGTGTCCAATAACATGGAGGAGGGGGGATTTAAGATCAATACAGCGGCCTGCACCAAGGTGGCGATCAAAACGCTTTGGCTCATCCATCTTCATATACAGTCTACGAGATAAACAGCTAGCCTAAAGCGGCTCATAAAGCTACAATGTGGCATTTACAAACTGCTGTTTCCAGTCTTTGTGCTAAGCTAAGCTAATCAATCATTGACTGTGACATTATATGTAATTTACAGACTGTGTGGTCAAATATTACAGCAAATCAGCATTGCCAAACTAAGTTGAATTGTTTTGTTGTAAAATACATGTGGTAAAGACATTTTAAGAATAACGTTTTTAGTCAAATGAATGTCAGTATTTTAGTCTAGTTATACCAACTGCATTATTATTCATATTTACCATGTACCAACCGTACATCCCCCACCATCTCCCCAGGCCCCCCACTCTTCCCCCTAAACCCCAGAGAATGCGGAAGTCTAGACCTCGCTCCCATGTTAACCATAAGCTGTTTAACGGCAATATGGAGGCCTTCATTCAGGTATCAGCCCATCTGTGCTCTTTGTCTCTCCATGAGCTCAGCTGTCTCGCTATAGCAGTCCTTCGGGGGGTTCTCTTGCCTTTGACCACTCTTTTACTCAAACGTGGGCTCACTCATGCACTGACTTTCCTCTTCGCTCATTGCCTTGTCCTCACTTTGTCTTTCAAGTCAGGAAAGAAAGGGTCAGATAAAGAAAACCCAAATCCAACATGTTTTGAAGAGGATTTCTTCGAAAAGCACCACAGCAGTGGAAGATTTTTCCTTTCGATTAGTCTTGCCCTGCAGCCTCCAGAATTAATTTGGCTTGATATTTGTCAGTTGGCCGTGCACCAGGCACGTTAGGCTATGCAAATGCACACATGGCCACATCCACTCTAATTCTCAATCAAGCAGGGGCAGGCAGATAGTGTGTGCATTAACGGCAGTGGAGATAAACATCGGAAGTCAGTAGAGCTTAAATTATTTGTCAACAGAACAAATGCAACTAATTCAATAATTGATTAATTATTGAAATAACTTTTCAGGCAGAAATACCCAATGTTCCCAAGTGTCAGGTTTCTAGCTCGTTATGATTTTCTCCTTTTCATTTTTTATATATATTTTGCTTTTGCAGTGTTAAAAAATAATGGCGCTTCAGGCAGTAGGAAATTGATATTAATCAATTAATTGAGAAAATAATGGGCTGATGAATTGAAAATAGTTGTATCCCTGCAATGCAGACTGCAAATTAAAGTGTTAGTCTCAAACAGTCCTCTCCCCACCCCTGTTGTCTCGAGGAGCAGCCTCCCTCCCACACACTCCCCTCTGAGCCATGTCTCAACCCACAAGGCACTGATGCTTTGGCTCTCCTCTCAAGCCAGGCCTCCTCTTACTCTCTATCTGACTCTCTAGCTGTACAATCTGTCTCTCCCACTAACCTGTTGTGGTTGTTGTTGCTTCTCTTCCTCTGTCTACGTGCCTTACTGCTCTGTGCCCAGGGGAAGACGGAATGTCCGTGCCAGGAGTCAGGTACTCTGTCTTGTAGCAGGGCGGGATCATCCCACTGTGTTCAGTTATGCTAACCAACATTTCTGTGCCTCTGTCCTGTTGGGATTCCTGATGTGTAGACATAACAATATACACGGTGCTGCAACACGTACACACTTTGTTCTTGTGTTTGTTTTGTGCACATAATATTGATTATTTAACAAAAGCAAATAATGATTAACAATATTCTCCTAACTCTGTGAATTTAATTTATTTAGCAACTAACTCTATAAGCTTCTGATGATAACACCCTGCAGGAATTACAATTTTTTTTCTCTTTTATTTTGTTAATTTACATGAGATAATTAGATTTTTTCTGGCACTATAGGACTCAGGGCAGCCTATTCCAGTGGTGGTTGAGAGCTGCGTTCGATACATCAATCTGTACGGTATGTTCCTGTCGTGCTCATACAGTATGTCGTCTTTCCAGAAATGTAACTGGCGTGCTCATCGTTACATGCACCTGCATTTTTATCATATCATGTCATACCATCTTATCCTCCTTCTCTGTGCAAGTGTTTATGTTATGTTGCTTTGTCAGGGAGTCGTCATGGTTATCGCTGCTTGTGACTCTGTAGATTTCAGTGGCGTTTGCTCACGGGCATTCTGCGTTGGCATATGTAGATTAATGAGGTGAAATCTTTATCGTTTATTGTTGATTTAATTTTCAAAACACTGTAACGTTCATGATGCTCAGTGTCACTAGAATATAAGAAATGATGAGATGGTATGTTGATGTTTCAAACAGTATGAACATATCTCATGAAGAACTAGAACAAAACTGGACCCTAATGTGAAGCAGAACTTGTACAATGCATAGTGCATAGTGCATTGATGTTAGCTATAGAAACAGGTTATAAGTAAAGGTTTAATAGTCTCTCTGTGATGAAAATGTTTGTAATGTGATTCAGGTGAGACTGAAGATTAATTTCATTACATGTTCTATTATTCATTATATGATTATTAAATAGCAACATTTTAAAGTAAAATGTCCTTGTGGTGTTTGGTCTTTTTGAATCCATGTGAGCTGGACACAAAAATGTAAACTCCCTTAAAACTAAAACGATGAAAAAATGCAGAATGACCTGAAAGTCATGAAATCCCCAAGTAATGGGCTCGCTTAATTTCTTAACACCTTCTCTCTGTCTCGCGGTTGCAGACTGCTCTGGTCTTTTTGTGGAGATTTTATATCTCACATGCTGACAAACACATTCATTCACACATACAATTTTTTTTATTTGCGCATGTGTGTTAATGCTTTTAGTGTTAGTGTGGTGTTTACAGTTTATTACAAATTTCTTTTAAATTTAGTATATTTACTATTTCTAATAATAATAATATGAATAAGATGATACGTTGTGTTTGTGTATTAATGTGTGTGTGGGCTCTGCCTCTCCTCAGGTCTTCAGCAGCAAGGTATATTTCGAGTTCCTGGCTCCCAGATCGAAGTCAACGACATTAAAAATGCATTTGAAAGAGGTTAGTTCCCAGTGTTCTTGGCCATCTTCTCTTTGATTGATTTGGAATTGCATTTTACTCACCTCAGGAGCCACAGTTTCTCCCACAGGACTCCAAAGTGCAAATAAAGAGCCTGCGTGTCACTCGTATCCCTGTAATGGACATGCAACCCATTTCAGATGCATAATACATATGATTAGCATCTTGCAGTAATAATAAATGAGGAAACATAACTGCTCAACTGTTTATATTAACCTCCCGAATGGAAATGCACATTTAAAAGATGCATCAGTGCCAAGTTACACAAACACTAAATGATTAATGAGTGTTTTACATGTATGTTGTCTCTATAGGAGAGGATCCATTGGAGGATGATCAGAGTGATCATGACATCAACTCTGTGGCAGGCGTTCTGAAGCTCTACTTCAGGGGGCTGGAAACCTCACTGTTCCCTCAAGAGCGTTTCCTCGATCTTATATCTACAACCAGTGAGTCACACTTCAGGGGCAAAATGTATATTTTTATTTACATTTAGTGTAGCTAAACAGTTGTTGTTTACTGTTTCCTTCATGTTTTTAGAGCTCGACCCGGGTGCAGAAAGAGCCCATCACCTTCAGCAGATAGTTGTGACTCTCCAGCGGCCTGTGATCATCGTCATGAGATACCTGTTTGCATTTCTAAACCAGTGAGTCCCGTCGTAACACATTTTACACATCAGGCTTTTATTTTGATACTTACTGCCTCTGTCGTCTCTAGTCTTTCCCAGTACAGTGACGAGAACATGATGGACCCCTACAACCTGGCTATCTGCTTTGGCCCCACGTTGATGCCCATACCAGACGACCAGGACCCCGTGTCCTGCCAAGCGCATGTCAATGAGGTCATTAAGACGGTTATCATCCACCATGAGGTCATTTACCCAAGCCTACGAGAATTGGAGGGACCTGTGTATGAGAAGTGCATGGCTGGAGGGGAAGAGTACTGGTAATTACAAGACAAGTTGTTGTCTAAGTGTGTGCTAAAATAAGATGAGATAAGATTAGCCTTGGTCTCACTATGGGGAAATTTGCCATGTTACAGCAGCATAGGGGATAGTGAAATTAGAAACAGTAAAAAAGTAATAAATGAGCAATCATGCAATTTAAACATAAAAAGATATGAAAATATAAATGTATTCAAACATAATTGAATATAAAAAATAGCAACAATGTATATGGTGTAAACAGAAGGATTTCATTGTTCAAGATAATGACATTTCACAGTTAAATTAAGTTTCAATGTAGTTTTTATACAATGATCTATGTGTTAAACCCATGAACTGTTCAGTAGAAAGACATTCATGGGATCCTTCTCTGTATATATATATATATATGTACTGATACTGTAAAGGAGAGGATGAGCATCAGTGTAAAGTAGACCATAATATTGAATATGTCTTAAGGAAAAAAAAACTTGTAACCTTTTGCACATCTAAGATGAAAATAGAAGACATTTTGTGCCACTCTGTTTGACTAAATTTGTTTCATTTTGTAGTGAAAGCCCCCACAGTGAGCCCGGAGCTCTTGATGAGGTAGACAATGGTACTGGTCCAAACACTAGTGATGAAGGTGCATCACCAATGACACTCCGCACACACACCTATAAGAGCTCAAACAGGAAATACTTATATTTCTTGAACCGGGTTGTGTCACATTGTATATTGCAGAGGTGGAGCAGATCGAGGCCATCGCAAAGTTTGACTACGTGGGTCGGACTCCTCGAGAGCTTTCTTTCAAGAAGGGAGCGTCTCTGCTGCTCTACCTGCGAGCCTCCGAGGACTGGTGGGAGGGCCGTCATAACGGTGTGGATGGGCTGATCCCACATCAGTACATTGTGGTGCAAGACATGTAAGTGCAGTGGCTTTAATCTGGGAAGTGCACGAAAAGTTAATCATGATAAAAATGTTAAAATGATTATTGGGGTATCCACACTACCAGGTGAGCTAGTGGGGACCCAGAACTTAAAATTGCATGCACAGGCTTGAGTTCTCCTACTGTTGGCTCCGACCCAGCTCTTTGCGTCATTTCACCTTCACACTCACAGCCCAAAAATAAATCCTCACATTATTTCAGTGTGAAAAGGGATCCAGTCACAGAGTCTGTATCTTGGTTCTGCCACAGGACAGAACTGAGCCACTCATTACTCATGTTTATGTTCTTACTGTCCCTGTGGGTTCTGTGTGTACTTGGCCTTAAAAAAACCTGCACCTGCATAAAGATCAGTGTAAAAAGAAGCCTCACCTTTCCCTGCATGTTTTTAACATTGTCTTACCACAATTAGCTGTGATGAAAACAAAACAAATGGCCCCAATTAGCTGTGGAGCTGTAAGGATGGGTGCTTTATGTTTTTTGTAACTTGACAGGGCATCACTTGTTTTGGCCTTTTACCTGATAACCTCTCCTGCACCACAGGGTAGGTAAGAAAAGCAAAGCTAAATAAAGAGGAAGAGGGATGTACAGTATGTTCTGCCAGGTGGTGCTGTTCATTTTGGTGGGGGTGATTAGTTTTTGTCTGAATGAGTAATGTGATTCACTGTGATAACATGTTTTTGGCATCAGTGTGATTGTCGAGGAATCATATGTGTGCTTCGAGAGATCGACCACTCAAGAAGTTCAGTCTCTCACAGTAAAAGCCGATAAGCGCTTGTCCTGAAGACAGAGACAGAGATCATTAATCAAGACCAATCGTCTGTCCACATTAGGGATGATGCATTCTCAGACAGCCTTCAGAGGACCGATAGCGAGGCCAGCAGCGGATCCCAACGTGACGACAGAGCCTCCTCCCGAAACGAACGTCAGTCTCCTTGTGAACACACACCTGAGCACCGCTTTGGAGCAGCTTTGGGAAGGTAAAGGGTTTTGTTACACCAGTGTGCAAGTATTCCGAGTCAAGCAAAGCAGAACAAAGTGTGAATCTCTGTTGTCGCTTTTTTTTTTCATGACTTTGTTAGAGTGAGAGTGCGATCAGATGGAGCTGCTGTTCCACGCCACAGGAGCACTGCCGACAGTCACAGCCCCCCCAGAGCTGCAGACCAGCCCCCTAGGGTGATGCCTCGGCCCTGCAGCCCACGCAAAATGGCTGTCAGCAGGGTCCTATCGGACAGCCCAGAGAAACGGCGCCTCGCCACGTTTGGCAGTGCAGGCTGCATCAACCACCCTGACAGGAAGGCCTTCATCGACAGCCACTCTCAACGTTCTTCGCCCAGTACCACTCGCCATGCGAGTTTGGGAGACCACAAAACTCTCGAAGCTGAAGCGCTCGCTGAGGTCAGCAAAATAACTCATTATTCTGAAGGATTTATCCTGCTTTCTAAATTTACTGTAGTCTGAGGAAATAACCTTGATTTCTACTTTTTAATACTTTCACCCAGCTTAAAATCCTGGTTTGTTTTGGTTACTAAAGACCTTATTGGTAGATAAATATGAATATAAATATGTATAACTATAAGGAACAGTCTTTCATATTAAGCATTTTATTGATATTAAGGATAGGATAATACCTATAAGTAATTAGAATAGCACTGAGTAGAGCACACACCTCTGCCAAGGCCCAACAGTCTCCTTAAATTTAATCCGGCTGCACCAAATTTCACATACTCATAGAAATGAATTCTCTAATTGTGCATAATTTCTTTTAAAGAAAAACCTTCTTGGTGGAGTAAAAGATATAGAGGACATTTTTTTTGTATACCAGAAAGCATATAGTCGTGGTCAAAGACATTTTGAGAAGATGGACTGAAATGTGTTCTCCATCACTTTCACACGTGTGGTTTTTGTCAGTCCTTGTCTGATTGTTTGAAATCCGTTTAAATCTTATTTTCCTCATGTTTTTCAGGACATAGAGAAAACGATGAATACGGCTCTCCACGAGTTGCGGGAGCTGGAGAGACAGAATGTAGCCAAACATGCGCCCGATGTCGTTCTGGACACCTTGGAACCTCTCAAACACTCCAGCGGAGTCAAGGATCCGCCCTGCAGCCCCTTGCACACCATGGTGATCCGGGACCCAGATGCCGTCCAGCGCCGTAGCAGCAGCAGCTCCTCCTCCGAGACCATGACCACTTTTAAACCTGCTCTGTCGGTGCGCAGGCCGAGCGCACCTCTACGGCCCCCGCCTGTCAGACCTGTCCGGCCTGCTCCAGTGATCGGACAGGGGCAGGGACCACACCGCTCCAGCAGCTCTAGCTCCTCCGGTCTGGGCAGCCCAGGCATCACCCCCACTGACAGGGTCTTCCCCAAAGCTCCCTCCCCGTCGCCATCAACCTCCTCCTCCTCCTCAGACAAACAAGGTAACATGTAGCTCCGTCACAAGTCAAGTGGATGAAGAACACTGTGAATACTGAGTGCTTGTGAATACCACCACACCCCTGCACTTCTTTTTGACAGCAAAACGAACTTTGACACCCAGTGTGCATCCTGAATATTACCACTAATCTTGTATATCGAAGGACGACTACTGCTGGTTTCTGCCCACACATTTACCAGCTGGGGGACAAGTCGATGTACTCTTGGACAAAAATATATTCCACAGAAACAGGATTTAAATATACTAGAATTACTTCATAGAATGGTATCGTGCTGAATAGCCATGCTGGATTAAAAAAAAAAAAAAAGGGATGCACTGGAAAATACGTCTGTTTATTGAAATCTGACAATGGAACATCTCTTTGAAATGTTATTAGATTACAACGTTATTATGAGCCCGGACTTTGTGTCTGGTTTTCTGTTCCATTACGAGGGAACACTTAAGGGAATATTTCACCACATCCTGTAGACATCCACTCTGCGCTGGTGGTTCGTGTATTCTGACATGATGAGGAAGTTTCCTCAAAGAGCTGGTCCCACAGTCTCACTCAGACCAGAGCTGAACAGTGGACTCAACAATAAGCAAATGCAGTTCTTGTAATGGCCACTAGATGCTGACTCTTCATGCTGGTGTCATTGTGTGGTAATTTACAGTATATGATTACATGCATATAGAAGAAACTGTGTTTCACAGGAACTGAGACTGAAAAGCTGAAGACAACACGTGAATAGCATCCGTTTTCTCTTCATGGTTAGGGATTATGTTTCTAAAACATAAATATATGCCGTTAGAACAATTTAATATCGTACATATAATATCTGAAAAATGGAGATATCCTATCTAGATATCCTTTTTATAAAACAGGTTAGAAAGTCTCCAATCTCGGAGCCTGGAAGCTAAGAGGAATGAGGCTAAGAGGAATTAGCCTCTGGGTGCAATGGCAAATATTTTGAGGCATCTGGTGTAGACTCTGTCTTTTGTTCTTCAGATACTGTTTCCAGTTCGAAGAGGCCACACGAGTCAAATGTTTCTCCACTCAAAACATAAACAGCGACTATTTTTGTGGGTGTTTTAGGTCCAAACGCCATTTTGGCTAATCTCTATTAACAGGTACGAATGCAGTTAAATCAAAAAGCTGATAACAGATGTATTTGAGTGAATGTTTTCTTACACAGACTATTTACCTGCGGGCAGACAAAGCCTGCTCTAAAGTGATTGGTCAAACTAGAAATGGAAACCGGCACCAAAATCGCCTACAGATTCTGTATATTCACATGAAGAATGTGTTTATAGAAATTAGAAGGTAGGAGGATGGGGCTAAAGAAAAAAGAAAGAAAAAAGAAAGTCCTAGTAAACCTAGTACAGCTGCTTCAGTCTGGTCAGTTTGCAGCCAATAGCCTGGAATGTGCTAGATTAGCTGACACTCAACATGCCGCCTCTTAGGCTCTATTAGGACTCACACAGACCCACACATGAATTCATCGTGGTTAATACATGTCAGCACTGGCAACCAATTCACAAACATACCTCTTAAGTCTGATAACAGGAGACAAGAATATGAAACTTATCTCAGCCAAAGTTGTATTGTCCTCCTTTCATTCATCTTAGAATATGTGAGGTAAACCAGACTTCGGTTTCACAGGGAACATTGACAATTATTATGGAAACACCATAACGATGAAAATGATCTAAATGTTCTTACTATATTTACGTGTCTCGTTATTAAAAGATAATCACATAAGCAAAACTTTCTCTTACAATTCAAGTGACTAATGCACTTAAAAACACGACAGGGAACGGTGCTGCATCTGTGGGTTCTGTGTTTTCAATTTGTTGAAACTGTGCTGGAGACACGACGAAGCACATGAGTATCATCGAAGCTTACGTGATGTCTAGATCGCACATGGTCGCTTCAGGCTGTGTGGGTGTTTTAAGATGAACTTGTTTTTTTTGTTGTCTGTCTCATGAGAATGATCAATATATCTTTAACGTGTAACAGGTACATTTGGATGAATATATATACGGTACATACTGCTAAAGGATACTTGTATAAATAACATTGTATGATAGAAACAGGATATATTATCATATCTAGTATGTAGATTCTTTTGTAATTCTTATCCTTGCACAAACATTAACAAAACAATAAAGAAATGAAGCCTCACAGAATGTTTCATTTGTGTGAAATGTAAAGCGCATTAAATAGATAAACATATAACATTGATTCTATACAAATAATATTGACTCTGCAAAACTATTATTCTTTACTATTAAGCTATAGACTCCTGGTTACACACATCATGACATCACCTTGTCTGACTTCAACACAGCAGATACATCACTGAGCACAGTGGTTTTACAGTGCCACCTACTGGTCAGCATATTTGTTTGCCATTTCCTGTGAGAAAAACAGAAATTGTAGCAACAATATAACAAAACAAAAAAATCTGAAGGAAACGTAAATTGTCAGACCAGAATTTTTCAAGTATAGGTGCATTTTTTTCTTGTTGTTATTTTATTTCCTGTTTCCTTCTTCATCTTATTTTATTTGTTAATATAAACCTTTGCAGCCTTTAAACTCTTTTTTCAAGTACAGGCTGAACTCAGTGGTGCTTATCTATGTTTTTTTTAAGTCCTGGTTGGTAGTTCTTTTAGTTATTACAAAAACTACAATAAAGAAAATGGCAGTCAGCAGAAGAACATATAGTTGGCACAGTCAGGGCAATCCCATCAAAGTATAAAATACCAGCAAACAATGAGCAGCTCATTGGTAGCTGAGTTTTCTGATATTTTTCATACACATCTTTGCAATATGTTATGCACATGCAGTTGTATGCACTTGTATAAAAAGTAACTAAAATGAAATCCCAATAACAAAAACTACCAACCAGGAAAAAAAACACATAGATAAGCACCACTGAGTTCAGCCAGTACTTGGAAAAAGATCCTCAGTACAGATTAGCTAGACCATAGATTAATATCTAGTGTTTGGATTGACATTTCAGGGTCAGTGCTCAAGTAATCTCATAATTTGGTGTTTTGATGAGGGCAGGATGTCTCCCTGCTCTGATAACAACCCGTCACTGGATTGTGATCTGGCAGCTGTTACACATGGTTCACATGTATTTCATGCTCATCAAGACATTCAGTTACCACTTGTGCCCTGTGGATGGAGGCATTGTCATCCTGGAGCACAGTGAACAAGACGAGAGACAGAAAGGTTTTGTCGACATGAAGGAATTGCTTGGTGAAAATATCACCACCTGTATACTTTATATATACCACTAATGATTGGACGGAACATTGGACAGTACAAACCCCACTTCTTTCCTCTTCGTGGCTTCAAAAGCACAACCTGTCTCCCCAAGATCTTGTTTTCAACACCCTGATCACGATAATTCTGCTTGACTGTTTTCCTTCTTCTTCCGTGACCAGCACTCACAATCAGGTTACATTCATTTAGGTGTGTTTATCGAGATTTAAGTGAGAATATAATCAGATTAGGACTTCCCCCCGAGGCGTGCACGGCTGGCGAGAGGGAAAGGACCACCCGTGGACTAACACCCAGCTTTCCGGTTGTTCAAAAGGCCTTTTCATTAAATGCTGTGATATGATTAGAAAGGCCACCAGAGTTGTAGCTGTAACACAAGGCTGGGGATTGGGGCATTAAAGCTCTTTGTGTTTCCAAACAACACATCACTCCGTTCCCATGATGTTAGCTCATAAATGTGTTGAGACATGTTTGAGCCAATAAAGATAAAGGATTAATTCACTGTGGCAGCTTTTGACACGATAGATCTTTTTTTTGTGATTTAAGATGAAGTGATTTAGAAAAAAATACACTCTTGCTTTGTTGTTTGCAGCTTGTTGCAGGCTGGGATATTAAAGGGATAGTTCACAGAAAAAAGAAAATTCACTCATGATCTCCTCACCACTATATGGAGGAGTGGGTGAAGTGTTTGAGTCCACAAAACACTTCTGGAGTTTCAGGGGGCGTTTCAGCCAAATCCAATACAATTGAAGTAACTGGATACCGATTCTTCAAAGGTAAAAAAACAACAACAACAAATATAATAAAGGATTTCCATACTGCTCCTGTGGTGTCATCCAAGTGTCTTTAAACCCTGACATTCAGAGTCGATCATGTTTTGGCCTTTTTCCTTTAATTTCCCTCGAGATTACGACAGTAAAATCTTCTGAAACTTCACATATTGACAGTGGGGGTCACCATGAACAAGAGTGAGGTGCATTATCTGTGTCACCTCTCAAGGAGTTTTTTAATATAGTATTTAATATGTGCAGGTTATTAGTGCCATAATGAAAAAGTAGCCAACTTTGCCTTTAATTTTGTTAATATTTCGAAAGTAAAATCTTCTGAAACTTGACATACTCACAGTTGGGGTCACCATGAACAAGAGTGAGGGGAAATATCTTTGTCACCTCTCAAGGATTTTTAAAATAATTATATTTAATATGAGAAAGTTATGAGTGCCATAATGAAAAAGTAGCCAACTTTGCCTTTAACTTTCATTAAAGAAAAAAAATATATAATATTTGTTTCCTCTATTCTTGTCATTGTCTTGTTTGGAAATCAAATCTAACGTCCATAATAACTGTCATTAAACGTTCAACGTCTCCGGGCTTTGAAAGGTCTGTCACCTCATTCCTGTTATATTGCTGGTCAAGTTATCAATTCAAAGCCAAAAAGACCATCAGGCCACTGGGAAATGTCCCAGTGGCCCTAATGTGCAGGCGGCCAATAAACTGAAATACATTATATAGTATGTGACTTAAGGGGAATATAAATATAATGATAATAGTCACTTTAATAGAATTTGAATGCCTATAGCTGGTTTACAGTTTGATCAAAGAGTAATGTTTCCTCATCAGAAGTTTATATTGAATCTGGAGAAGTAAAACTAACAATATAAATGTGATCCACCATCCTGGATGTTTCTCTTCATGATAATTCATGTAATTGAATAAGTCTTTAACACAAACTTCATCAAAAAACAAATCTGTTTTCAGTTTGGTCTCTGTGTGTTAGTTAGTGCAGGCTTGTTGTTGTGTTGTGTTGTGTTGTGTTGTAGCATGTGTTGGACCTCAGGGAACAGTTTTGCAGTTGCTGCTCATTTGGTCTGTTGGATTGTATTAATTCTGTTAAATTGTCTAATTCAGTAGAATCCACTGTGGCATCTAACATGCAAATAATTGATGAGATATTTCTCAATGGAGTGATGTAGCTCATATAGTCCCACATTATATTACCATTACCAGAAACTCTAAAATAACTGTGTCTAAAGGAAAAGGTGCGTGAGATTTCCTTAACTTTGGGATTTCAACTAAAACACTTTATTGTTCATTTTGTTTCGCACCATGAAAACACATTGTAACTGACATCAAAGTCGTATATTCCTTGCACCTTGTTTCTTTCTACTATGTGGCAGACATAAAACTGAACAACGCATGCAAAAGAAAACAAAAGAAAGAAAAGTAACTTACTGAAATAGACTATTGTATAGAGACTATATTATCACGTAGCTTTGATTAACCTGAAACTGGCTGCACATTCACATAGATCAAGAAAATGAACCTCTGCTTCTCTGTCCAGTGTTTATTTCCTCCTACGCTCCTAAGTTGCTTGACTCACTGGTGCAAATACCTCTGACTTATCTCAGGGTCATAAATGTGATTAACTCCATGCTGCTGTTTGATCAATGCGTTTTCAACAAAGCTTAACCTGACAGGGAAAAGTGGTTCTTATCCCCCAAGGGACACACACACGGTTGAAAGTAATTGAAATGATGGAGTCTCTTTCAATGTTTAATGTTTTAGTATCTGCTGCCATGTCACGTGTTCCCCTGAAGCTGAACTTCCAACAACGTGGGCCGTTGAAACAGAACATTCTTAGGTCATTTTACGTGTTTTTTCTTATCGTTATGCTTCCACAAATTGTTAGATTTACCGTGACGATCCTGCTCTCTGACTCCGCATGCCTGGCAGGTCCCGACATCCCATCTTCCACACCATTAGGTTTCCTTTGAGCGTGTAGCTTCAACTGGACCTGAACTAATTGTCGACCACAGACCGACCATGTAACGTGACTCAAGCCTTCAGACGTTCAAAGCTTTGACATCAATCATTTCCTCTCGGCTCCTTGTTACACTTCACCTACCTCACAGTCGAACATCAAACTGACTCAACCCACCTGATGGCAGTGTGAATATTGTGTCTGCTGCACATCGGCAGGTATTTGGTGACACTTCTGTGAACACGCCCTTCTTTCTACTTCCTGTTTTATTCTCAACACTGGTGGGTTGAACAAATGTTGGAATTCGGCTGATTTTGTCCACACTTTGTTAAATAGCTGATGTTCCTGAAATTTGTTACTTTAATGACCCCTTTCATTTGTAACATATGTGTTGGTTATGCAATATGGTAATTTTCCCTTTTTTCTACACTCTGCGTGAGTATTAAAACCTACGTTTTTCTCGGAAATTTGCGAAAAATACTGGGTATAAACTCTAATAACCTAAACATGGAATACAGCCTTTATATAGCATATCTAGTTTCATTATACATCCCCTTGTCAAGGCTGTAAATCACACAGTATGGGAGTATTATTTTTAGTCATGGTCAGAAACAGCTGCCAACCTTTGTTTTGTTATCTTATTTTCCTGCAGTAATGTCCCTGGATACAGTGTGTTCACTTCCATCTCCTCCACTTTCCTCCTCAACCAAAAGCCGCTGTCAGTCCTCAAAGTCTACATCTGTTGTCTGTCTTTTTATTTTACTTTAATTCAACTTCAATTACTTCAAATTGCAGCATTTCATAAAAGGAAACAGCTTTGAAATTTCAGCCAGATGGAGACAAGATGTAAAAGAGGATCCAGAGTTTAGAGTTTAACACAACGACACACAAAAGTCTCATCTTGAATTATTTTCAGCAGGTACCAACAAATGATAAGGTCAAATGTAAGTGAATTTAATCATTAGGATTCAGAGGTGTGAAAGATAAACTCGTTCACATTTTTTCAAGAAATTCGGAAAATACTCAGCTATGCCGTGGACACATCATTGACTACTTATTTGACTCATGATATACTGTATTAGCACTGTCGCCTCACAGCAGGAAGTTCTCCAGTTCAAATCTCAGCTCGTCTGTGGTTTTGCTGTATGAAGTTTGCAAATCTGTCTGAGTTTTCTCTCGCAGTCCTCAAAACACCCAGATTAGGGGTTGGGTTGATTGGCAACTCTAAACTGACTGTAGCTGAATGTAGGTGGATGTGAATGTGTCTCTGTATATAAACTCAACAGATAAGCAGTAAAGATAATGGATTGATAAAAAAATTTAAAAAACTTGATTTTCATCAAAGAAGAACTCTAGTTCTTCCAGTGACATATTAGAAGTTGAGAGAAGTGAGCACAACCATGCAGCCTTTTAAAGACACAGACATCCAGGTGTCTGTTTCCAATCAGAGGGACACAAAAACAACTGGAAGGTGCGGAGGGAACTGTCAGGAGAAGCCGGGGTCTGATCAACTACATTTTCTCTGAAGCTGTGAACTTTGGCAGAGCAGGGAGAGACAATAACTGATGACGGCAGGAGAACTTCAAAGTTGCGGTGATTCATATCTCATTCTGTGAATCGAAAAATGCAGGTTGTCTCTGTCCTGGAGGTGAGAGGGATGAGTTGCCTGTAAAGAGAAAGTCCTTCGCTCAAAGTTAAATTAAAGTTTACAGGTGGAGACATTTTTCAACTGAAGATTAGCTTGTGCTTGAGAAAGTGATTTCTCTGTTAATCAACATGGAGAAAAAGGTTCATTCAAAGTGTACAGTGCAGAAGCAGCTACCAGTGGCTGCTCCCTAAATTCATATTTAAAGCTGCAATAATTGATATTTCTATATCGACAAAGGATGAAATAATTTTGTGTGATGTGAAAGGGATCTCTTGCAGTGAAGGGAATAAAAAGCTCCATTAGCTTTACTTGGCGTTTTAGGATCTTTTACCACATTGTTTTGGTTTTTTGACCCAAACCTTTCTTATTTTGTTTCTTACATTCAGCCACAACAGGATGTTTTCAATGAAGGAGTCGTCTACCTATACAGTTCCAAATGGCAGACATATAAATTTAATGAGTTACAAGTGACTGTTTTTTAGCCTTTAGCAGTTTAAAAGCCAAATATTACTTTAAAACTTGATAGAGACTAAAACAGAACCAAAAGATGAGTAAATATAACGTTAAACTCCATTTCACGTCTTCACTTCCAATTCATGCTGGATGAGTTACGATAACTGTTTGCAAATGGATTTCTTAAAATTAAGTTTATAAGTTTAAATTGTGCTTTTTTTATTTTCTCCCTTTCCTATTGTCATATCATCTCATGTTTTTTGTGGTCGTAAAAGTTTTTCCAAGAGCCAAACCCCCAAAAACTGAAGTCCGAGGTGAAGGGAGCGCCCTCACAGAAAACACTTTGAAACACCTCGTCAGTACTTCTGCAACATCGTTATATCATGTAGCATCAGGATGACCCACATTTACATAAAGCGAGAGCGGAGGCCGACATTTCCTATGAGCGATGGAATCAGTTGACCAATCACAAAAGAGTGGGCCAATTGGCCAATCGGAGCAGACTGGGCTTTATGGGGAGGGCGGCCTTAAAGAGACAGGAGCTAAAACCCAGCTTTTCAGACAGAGGCTGAAAAGAGGAGCTGCAGCAATGGATAGCATGATGTGTTTTCTGAACATTAGAGCATGGAAACCTTTTAAAGTAATAACACAAATTAAAATGAATGAACCTTAATATGAGCAGGATATGTCTCCTTGATGTACTGAATCAATCTTCTCTTGGGTGTTTTTTATTTATTAGCCGTCTTAGTTCGATCACATGTGGCCTGTTGTTACTGTTTGTTTTGACACTTGTTACAGAATTAAAATGGTTTATGATTTTGTGACTTATTTTCTTAGTTGTTTCTGTATAATAGCCAGTCTACTTTTGACTCACAACCTTTTGTATATCATTCTTTCTTATTCCATTCTGTCTTATCCACTGTCAAACCCCCTTTTCATCTTCAGCAGATCAGAAAACAATGAAAGAGAGAAGAAAAGCAAGGCTCCCCACTCTAAAACCTAAAATAAGGTCACGCTCTCGCACCTGACTGAAAAACTCAACAGTTGAGTTAAAGTGGGAGGTGAATGACACTTCCTCTCTGATCTGTTCAGGGTCACACTGTCAACTGAGCAGCCGACAGGTTGGAGAGAGTGAAAAACTTTTTTCATTTCACAATCATCTCTCTTTGCTTGTTCTGACACATTTTTACACCAGGATTATCTCACCGCATGGGAACTCGCTTACCTCCATCTGTTGAAGATATCAACAGGAATTTATGTGCTTCGGGCATAAGGTCCAGTGGATCTGTTATGTAAATGGCCAGGAGCATCACACATCGACATTTGATATGGATCGAGTTTCATAAATCTCACGAGTGGCTCAAAGCCGTGTTACTTCGCTGCTGAGAGCTTCCTCGATGTCAATTTCATGGATATCATCTGTCTCTCTTTGGTATGAAATACAGATGTAGGATCTCTTTCCCACATTTGAGAAGCAATGTGATACAGTTATGTATTGTGGCGGGGGACTGTTTGTTTGCTTAGCCTTTGCTCTTCCTGTGGACACGAAGTAGGCAGCCACAGTGGACAGTGGCATCAGACGGTTCGAGTCTCATGGGTAAAAGAAGCGCTGAGGGATGAAGCATGAAATCTGTTTAAACATCCAGTCAAACGCTACCAAAGTGCACTGGGCATATGATCTGCCTAAGGATACTCAAAGAAAACAGTGTTATGAAACCATTTTGTTTGTATTTGTGGGATGTTGAATGTATTTTCTATTTAAAGTTGAAATGGCACTCAGCGGAGCACATTCTTCCACTAAGTCCTAAAAGTCCCCATTATGAAACCACGTCCAAATCTTCACTTTTTTTTATTCAGATCTGCAACGAAACTGCACACACCCACTAATTTTCATGCCTGATTTTTTTTTCATCAAGATCTATAAATTTCCTTCTGGGAAATTGGTGAATATGTAAAAAAAATACGAATAACGGGCCCGAGCACAGGCATTTTGAAGCCTGTGAACTTCAGGAAGCCATAATGAAATGGGAGAAGTTAAAGCCAGATGATCCCATGTGCTGCTGCGAGTGTGATATCTACCAGTACGGATGCTGCTGTGACTGTGAAGATCTGGACGAGGCCTTTAACAGGTTAGAAGAAGTATGACCTTTAATGAGACACAAAAGGGTCACAAGGTGATTTACAGACATCAAATACAATTTAGATGCAATTCTCAATATCATATTTTAGCCATAATTGTTCCAAAAGCTTAAAAAAGTACTTGTTAGAATAAAACCATGTAAATAACCATGCATGGTGATTATGACAGATGAGTGACAGCATCAGTTGCAGCAGGTCAGTTTACAGCACCACAGGAAACATTGCACATGGGAGATTTTTTGTGAACAAGCTCAGCTAAAATATCCTTTGGGATAATGGGGGTCACATATCTCTGACTCGGTTATTTTGGACATCAAGGACTCAAAGGTTTTGGAATCCCTGCTTTAGTACAATAAACTTCAGGCCGAGTGAAAAAATGTCCCAGGGCCCCAGATCCTTCTGAGACTTCATGACTTCATGTTGCAATGTATTTAATCATAAATTCATTTTATTTTATCTATTTATTTATTTATCTTTTTACAGTTTATTTAAAACCAAACACGTGTGACATCACACCAAAGTACAATATTAAAATTACAGGGTCTGACCCTTCTAATAAGAAAACAACATGTGTCTTCCTTACTCTGGCGCTGTTCTCTCTGGCCTACATCTATTACCTCTTCATCATAGAGATTCTACCGCGTGGGGACGTCAGCCATCTGCAGCTGTGCACTGTGACTGCTGGGATGATCCTCACCATCGGATCTCTCATTCACACCAAGAGAGGCCCAGGGTTTCACACCACCTCCACAGCCAGAGTGAGGAGGTTAACAAGGACTCTACACATCTTAATGGATCCATCCAATCAGCGGCCTCCTCCTCTCCTCCTGCCCTGACAGAAAAGTGGAGCAGATGCTCTGTGTGCAAAACAATGCGACACCCGCGGGCCGGACACTGTCGAACCTGTGGATCCTGCGTCAAGCGTCTGGACCACCACTGTGTCTGGTGGGTTGGATTTGATATTATAACATCTTTATACTTCTTTGAATTGTACATTCACACCACATCATGAAAGTGAATATTGAATTATGACAGATTAGATAACTGCCCTGTAATTACACAACAACGTTCATGTCTTAAGCAAAGACTCCTACTGTACCCACTGGTTTCCTCAGGGCCATGCACAGACATTTTGGGGAGCGGGGGCTCTTTGCATCCAAAGATTGATTTTTAAATGGAAACTGCTCCCAGCAAAAATGTCTTGAAATGTAAACTTGAACTAGAAAACTGGTAAACTGGGATCTGTCTCAGGCCAACCAGGAAGACAGGGTGTCTATTTGTTTGTGAGCTTTATCAGACACTTTCCTGAACTGCACACTGCCAAGAACATTAAAGATGATGATGTCAGTTTTTTAAATCTCTTTATACCTCATGCACAGTTTCTGAATTGTTTCATTGTCTGCAATAGACTTACAACCTCAAAGACAAAATAATAAAATGTATATATGATTTTAATCTTCCTGTTTATTATTCACATTTACTATATAGATAGAAACTCCAGAACCAACCATGATATACTGTGAGTATACTGAATCTATTACCACCAAACTAGAATAACCCACATGATAGTCTGACCAGGAAATATTCAATAGTCTTTCAAATGTAAACTTCAAATACTACATCTACTGAGTTATTTTAAATACAGCAGGTATATGGAGCCAACATATCCAGGTCAGCTTGGGTCTTACAGATCTTTGTCTTGTGGGTCTGTGTTGTGTTTGTGTGTTTGTGTTGAGGTGTTGCAGGATAAACAGCTGTGTCAGACAGGCAAACCACCGCAGTTTCCTGCTGACCCTCTTGGTGTTCGTGCTGACCTCTCTGTATGGGATCAGTTTGGTGCTTTGCAGCATCTGTCCTCGGCAGTATGTCATGACGGCTCTCTTCTACTGCCCCGGTGTCTACAGCCAGTCCAGGTACAGCACTCTATATATCATAAATACATGTTTATGTATCATATCTTCTGTCTCATCCCAACAACTACATCAGAAGTCCACATTGAAAAGGTTCACCAAATTAATATAAACACAAAAACTTTTAGTTACTTTTTAGTTACTTTGGTACTTTTAGTTACTTTTTAGTTACTTTCGTACTTTTAGTTACTTTTTAGTTACTTTCGTACTTTTAGTTACTTTGGTACTTGTAGTTACTTTTTAGTTACTTTGGTACATTTAGTTACTTTTTAGTTACTTTGGTACTTTTAGTTACTTTTTAGTTACTTTGGTAATTTTAGTTACTTTTTAGTTACTTTTGTACTTTTAGTTACTTTTGTACTTTTCGTTACTTTTTAGTTACTTTTGTACTTTTAGTTACTTTTTAGTTACTTTGGTACATTTAGTTACTTTTTAGTTACTTTTGTACTTTTAGTTACTTTTGTACTTTTAGTTACTTTTTAGTTACTTTGGTACATTTAGTTACTTTTTAGTTACTTTTGTACTTTTAGTTACTTTTTAGTTACTTTTGTACATTTAGTTACTTTTTAGTTACTTTTGTACTTTTAGTTACTTTTGTACTTTTAGTTACTTTTTAGTTACTTTTGTACATTTAGTTACTTTTTAGTTACTTTTGTACTTTTAGTTACTTTTTAGTTACTTTTGTACTTTAAGTTACTTTTTAGTTACTTTTGTACTTTTAGTTACTTTTTAGTTACTTTGGTACTATTAGTTACTTTTTAGTTACTTTTGTAAATTTAGTTACTTTTTAGTTACTTTGGTACTTTTAGTTACTTTTTAGTTACTTTGGTACTTTTAGTTACTTTTTAGTTACTTTGGTACTTTTAGTTACTTTTGTACTTTTAGTTACTTTTTAGTTTAGTTACTAAAAGTACAAAGCAATCTTTATTATATTCAAAAGTCAATGTTTGGCTTTGCTGGTCATGATGGGGAAAACAGATCATATCCGACTCCATTCAGCTGGTAAAAATGAAATGAAGAGCGAGGGGGACCATCATCCTCTCAGGGTTAGGGTCTCTCCACGGGAGATAGGAACTAAAGAGGATCTGAGGCATCACATTACAGCTGAGTAGCCATACAGTGGTAATCCTCTCAAACACTTAATCTAACCCAGCATGCAAATATTTGGAATCTGTCACTTGAAGGCAAATATGTTTCAGAGTTTTCGTTTATTCTGCTGCTCCTTAAAAAATGTAAACGTCTTTCACAGATACAGAGGATGTAGCTACAAACACTGTCCAGAATCAGTGTCCAGACATGAAGACATAATAATAAGACTGCAGCTCCTGTTATGTTGTACTAAGCTGGACATCTACGTTTTTGACAAGATGACCTTCTATTTCTACATGACAAGTGCAGTGTCTGCTATGAACCTGCCTGTCTGGAATGGGCCGTTTGTTTGGCCTGTGGTGATACTGGTTGCAGCTTTCTTTCCTGAAACTGTAAAACTGACCTGCAGTAATTGAGCTGCAGCATTAAAGACTGGCTGCAGAACTCAGTGAACAGCCACTGCTGCTGCACATAAAGCTGTTCATTCCCGTTTACTGAAAGTTCGGTGAAGCTTGTCTCAGTACGCAGAACCCTGAACTGGAGAATCAGTTGCCGTTGCCGCATTGATGCACAGCGGGAGCGACAATGGGTCACCAGTTTATACACATTTCATTGATATTGAATTCATAGCGTGTCCAAATCATGTGAAATTTGACACTGCACCTCCTAGGATCCTTAACAGTACACCTACCAAGTCTTAAGCCGATAAGATCAACGGTTCTCGAGATATGCAATCCACATTCAGACAGACAGATATTTCTGGAATTAGTAGAAAGATAAGAATCTAACATTAAGTTTTCAGCTTGATACTTTTTAAAATTATAGAAAACAAACACCTCTCCCATCTCACGTGGTACATTTATGTGTAAAGAAAAGTTTTATTTATCAGAATAATCATTTTATGAGATACTCATGATTATTTTTTTGGGCACCAAAAAAGTCCTTATATCATCTTAAGAATAAAAATACAAACGAGAACATAGAGTGTGCGAAATACTCATAAAACGATATAAACCACATTCACTTGATTCTCAGTCTCTTGCAACAAGAACAGATGACATTTGCCACGTTTATCTGAACTCAGCCCTCAGAGCTTTGCAGCGCTGTTCCGTGTCCACGTTTGATTGCGTGTATCCAAAGAGACAGACAAAGAAAAGCTGATTGTGTTTGTTTACTTATTGAAATGACCACAGGTCTCTAGGGATCTTCTGGGAAGAGACTCAGCGAAATGCAAGACACCGGGAACACAAAACAATATGTTGTGATTTCCTCTTTTCTGGGGTTGCAAGGATTGCATGTTAACTGAAGGAGGTTACGTAAAACAAAGACGAGTTTGGCTTTGATCTGACTAACGATGTTGGATCAGGGCAAGGTGTCTGATCTCAGAGTTCCTACATGTAAACAATGAGGAAACCTTGTTATCATTGTTGTCGAGGGAGAAGTTCAGCAAGTTAAAATCTCCCTCAGATGCCTTTTACAGAGACATGTTATGAGATTCTGTTTGGCTGAAAATGTTCTGAAAAGCAGTCTCCAGTTTCTGGCCTCTTGGTGAGAATGTGTCTACAATTTTTTCCACTAATATCAGTCTGTGTCACAGTGTGGTCTTGTCTCTTTTTTTAAAATGATGAGTCCTATGATTCAATTTCTGCTCCTCGCACGTATTAAAAGGAGTAAAACTGCAGCTGCGGCGCAATCCGTCAATATCAGTTTCCCAAATCATGTCGCAGATGATAGCAGTGGAGTGTTGGTAACTACAGGCGAAGCAGAAGGTAACCATTAAAATAAATCCCCCTTTAAAAGAAAACACCAGGCATCATGTAACTATTCATATCTGTATCATCAAACCATGCATCACTACATTTAGGATTCGGTTTGAAAAGCTGCTTTGTTGTGAATTAAAACTTAGAAAAATGACTCTGTGCAGCAGATATCAATGGTCAATTACCCATGAGGCTTTTTTTTATTGTCTTTTTCAGGGTCTCAAACATGTTTTCTTGACCCTGCTTAATATTTTCAAAAATCATTTGTCTGCTTGCCATTGGTGAAAATTTCCATTAGTGGCCCGTCATGTGATATCTAAAGAAAACATCCCATTTCGATATGAGTGAACCACTTTTCATCACGACCACGCTGGTAAGTGGATGTGTTCTTTATCTTACTGTGCTGACATAAAAGGAGACCTGGGTTTGGTAATATCTTGTCTGTGACGTACAGCTGAATCTAAAAAAAACGATAAAGGCATCTCTTTTTTTCCTTTTCAGGTTATTAAGCAAAATTAAAACATGAAGCAGTCTTGTGATCCATGTAAAACAACATTTTTCCTTGATAATCTACCGTATATTTACATTTCAGGGAGTTTGAGTCATACCGGGATGATTCGGGGCAAAAGCTTCAACAAACAATGTAAAAAAAGGGGCCGGAAAATCCATGTGTATTTACATATCTCGCTGAGTACAGTTTGTGCGAACATGCCCTTAAATGACCCGGGACGTGAGAGGAGAGAGCAGTTCAATAAATCACGATTCCCCCGTAAGTATGTAAACTGTAATTTCCTCTGCACACACCGGTGTGTTGCTCTCCTAATTTAGTTCATAAACACAACAACAGCCTGTGACTAACTCTCACTTCCTCTGGTCTTGCGTGATGTTGTGATAAGTTCCAGGCAGAAAATTAAAACAAGAGTCCATGAGAAAGAACCTTAGATTAGGAACAAGCTTTTGCATTGCTCATACCAGCAGTGTTGGAAGATCCTTTACTTCAATAAATGTACCAAAATCTCACTGTGAAATATTTGCCACAAGAAAATTTACTTTATTAATTGTCAAAAATAAAAGGGCTCATGCAGTAAAATGGTTCCTGTCTGGATAAACTGATGTTTTGAGGTAATTTGAACTACTTTATATAATTTTTGGTTGTTTCATGTATGCATCAGGCTTATATTCCATAATACCAACATATATTTAGCGTTACTTTCCAGTGAGGACCACATATCTCTCCAGTGGAGTACAAAAGTACAATATTTGTCTCAGAGTTGTAGTGGTGTAGAAGTAAATAGTTAACTCAAGTACCTCATATGAGTACATGCCAGGAAAGTAAGCTATACCAGCTTTAGTGAAGGAAAGGAAAAAATGAGGTTATCTTAATTTAAGCTGCTAATTTCTGATCTGATGTTTAATGTATCATTATCAACTATTTAATGCTTTATATAAGACAGTGAATTCAATGTGTTTGATTTCTGGTTAGATAAACTGGACTATATATCAGAGGAAAGAGGTTGTCTGAGCCATAAAAGTATGAGTCATCTGCTTTGGGCTCTGATAATGCTTTCTTATAACTGAGCTGCAACTGGTTTTATTTTATATAATGACAGAAGATGAGAAGATGGATATCGCTCTCATGTCGCAAAGCTAAATACGAAGTTAGCCAGCAGATGATAGCTGAGCTTGGAGTAAAGACTGGAAACAGGGGAAATAACTAATGCTGAGCCGGCTCTGTCCACAGGTAACATAATCCACCCACATCCCTATCACCATCATAACCAGTATTATGTGTTTCCCTGTATGTGTAATTTCATATCAAATAAAAAAACGGTTGATAATTCTTGCTCACAGAGAGACAGAGAGTTTCCTGAAACAGCCTCACTGAAGTCCAGATCAGTTGTTCAGGGTAATGCAGACCATATGCAACAGGCTTTGTGAGATTTCACCAAAGATTAACCACCACCACTGTAAATTCAATTTTCTTGTTAAAATGTAATCAGTCCAAAACACTGAGGACGGTGCCACAGATCCCTCTGCAGTTTGTTTTCAGATTCAATTAAAATAAAAGTCTTGCCACGGATGTATTCACAGAAAGACAGATGGTGTTGATTTAAAATATGGATATATTTCTGTTATAATGTTTCAGGAATTACTTTAAAATATTTTGTGCTTTCAAAACAGTTGGCTATCAAGATAACACCGGATCTATTTTTAAATGAAATATAAATCATGTACTTGTTTCATACATTATTTGTTTAATTTTCTATTAGAAACAATAAACACACGATTCGAAGAACTTTAAATGTTAAATCTCAGGTTAAATCTCAATATCTTTCAAAGATAAATGTCGAGTATGCATTAGACATATAGAATGTAATGGAACAATCAGTCAAATGAATACGCTCAATGTCTCACTAAAGTATGTCATATACAGTATGTCATATATTTTTCCAAGTTAAAAGTTACATACTGTATATGGGAACTCGAAACTCAGGGTTAAAAAAGGTTCATAAATCATAAAAGTTCTGATTACAGACAGAACTAACCCGCCACATCACACATATACAGTATGTCGTCATCACATTTCATGACAGATAACATCGATGTATTGTACATAGTTTCATGCACTGTTGTTCTCTGTCAATCAACACCCACTTGTTATTAGATTCTGAGGAGAGCTGAGCTCAGAATATCCCAGGATGTGTTTCAATTAGATTGACCTCAGCATAACACCCATTAAATACGGATAAAAAGTAATGACAGATTTTAGTTTGGATTGGTGTGTAATATGAAGAAGCCACATATGCACATTACCCACATTAAAAGAGTTGAAACGTTTATTTAGTAAAAGATGCACCAAGAAAGACCAAATAAATAACAAAAGTTTTGTTTCTTTTCAAAATAAGCTCTCCAAATATCTAGAGTATGTGATTGCATGGAAAGCAATATTTCCAATTAAAGTTAATTAATAGAATAAACATCTAAATGCAAACAAAACAGAAGCAGTATTTTATATACTTCTTCCTCTAAAACCAAGTGGGAGCTCTTGTTGTTTGTCGAATAAAATGTTATTTTAATCATGAGTCAGTCCATTGATGACACTGCAGATATGATCTGTCCCATGTGCAACATCCCTTCTGTTTCCATCACTGACCTCCTTAATCTTTCCTTTATCTTGTTATGGGAACACACAATTCTGAGTGGGATACCAGTCTCTCTTCATACAGGAAATATTCAAACCACAACCAAAAGTTTGTGGTTTTTCTCTGTTCTGTGCTTAGACAAAATACATTTGTCTGGATATGATATGATCCCCACCCAGTGACCGATATACAAGTATAAAACTTAAGTATTGAAGTGATGAAAAATAGACTTTGCTATTCTAAGTCCTTTTCACTAATGCAACAAAACATGATTCATTTATGGTCATATACTTTGAAAGACAAGTTTTTAACTTTTTATAAGTCCATCTTTATTTTATACTCAAGGCTGAATGACAAAGAGCGACAATTTCATTTGAACATTATCCATGCTCCGCTGACTCTTTAGTCCAAACTGCAGCAGCATTAAGTCATGTGAGAAACTTTAATTACCAACTACTTCTTTCACTAACAAATCCAAAACATTTCTGGAGTTGGTGTCTTGTTTGACAAATCACTAATATTTTGGATATTACCATTATTCCATAATCACGGCAACTGTGGCTCCTGTTCAACAACAACAGTTACATACAGTGCATTATATTTCTACATTTGTCCTATTTCATACAATAGTGAGGCACGTATGTAGAAGAGGCTAACGAGTTCACATATACATTCACACCACCAAACCACTCTGGTTATCTTGCTCAAGGGCACTTTGGAAGATGGTGGAAAAGTAATAACACTTTCTCAAATTCTCAGATTTCCCTTTAGATTAAAGTTCTCCAAGCTAAAGCCTCTTTTATGGATAAATGATGTTTTGTAGACTGAGCTTCTTAACTGATGGCCTGGAATTACTGATCAGCTCAGCTGATACCTCTCACACTGAGCTCCGGCGCAAAAGGAAAATCCTCCTCTTCTTTAACGCTCAACGCCTGCAGAAATCTTTGTGAAGGTAAATGGAGCCCCCATCTTGTTTTCATTTGACATGCTCCCAGTGTAATTGTAAACATGATATCTTCTTTCATTTGTACAATAACAGCTATGACTGAAATCAGTCCGGCCAAGAAACATGTCAGCGATAAACACTTCTCAGTGTGACAAGTGTGACAAGGTTTGGTGCAACAGCTTTTAATTTGTTTTAGAATTGAATGTGCTCAGCGTGAAGCCTGATGAGAGAGGTGCTGTGCTCCTCTACGATAAAATCAGATGGTCTTTTGATGGACAGAACAGCTTTGTTAGTTGATTGTTGATTTGGTTTATATCTTGATACATACAACATTGACCACATCTATAACATAGTATTATACTACATTTCCAATCATTCTTTATTCAACCCCAAAATCAAACAAAAAAAGTCCTGCATTTTATATAAATAGGGCCTGACCAATCTATAGGTTGATCAATAACATCAGTCTCTCACAGACATGCCAGTATCAGCGTTTGTATTTGCAGGTATGTGCCAATTTAAAAAAAAACATTACTTTACAGTGTATATGTAACATGCAGAAAACATGTGCATTTCTGTTTGTTCTCTTAATTATATATTTGGTTATATTTGTGTTTTCTTTTTTATAATAAAGTTTATGGTAAAATATCAACCATCAAATATTGACAGTTTCAATAACAATATTTCAGGCCATGTATATATATATATATAATATAATATACACTACCGTTCAAAAGTTTGGGGTCACTTAGAAATGTCCTTATTTTTCAAAGAAAAGCACTGTTTTTTTCAATGAAGATAACATTAAATTAATCAGAAATACACTCTATACATTGTTAATGTGGTAAATGACTATTCCAGGTGGAAACGTCTGGTTTTTAATGAAATATCTACATAGGTGTATAGAGGCCCATTTCCAGCAACTATCACTCCAGTGTTCTAATGGTACATTGTGTTTGCTAATCGCCTTAGAAGACTAATGGATGATTAGAAAACCCTTGAAAACCCTTGTGCAATTATGTTAGCACAGCTGAAAACTGTTTTGCTGGTGAGAGAAGCTATAAAACTGGCCTTCCTTTGAGCTAGTTGAGTATCTGGAGCATCACATTTGTGGGTTCGATTATACTCTCAAAATGGCCAGAAAAAGAGAACTTTCATGTGGAACTCGCCAGTCTATTCTTGTTCTTAGAAATGAAGGCTATTCCATGCGAGAAATTGCGAAGAAACTGAAAATTTCCTACAATGGTGTGTACTACTCCCTTCAGAGAACAGCACAAACGGGCTCTAACCAGAGTAGAAAGAGAAGTGGGAGGCCCCGGTGCACAACTCAGCAAGAAGACAAGTATATTAGAGTCTCTAGTTTGAGAAATAGACGCCTCACAGGTCCTCAACTGACAGCTTCTTTAAATGGTACCCGCAAAACGCCAGTGTCAACGTCTACAGTGAAGAGGCGACTCCGGGATGCTGGCCTTCTAGGCAGAGTGGTAAAGAAAAAGCCATATCTGAGACCGGCCAATAAAAATAAAAGATTGATATGGGCAAAAGAACACAGACATTGGACAGAGGAAGATTGGAAAAAAGTGTTATGGACAGACGAATCAACTTGTGGGAGGTGCTTCAGGAAGCGTGGGGTGAAATTTCTACAGATTACCTCAACAAATTAACAGCTAGAATGCCAAAGGTCTGCAATGCTGTAATTGCTGCAAATGGAGCATTCTTTGATGAAAGCAAAGTTTGAAGAACAAAATTAATATTTCAAATAAAAATCATTATTTCTAACCTTGTCAATGTCTTGACTATATTTTCTATTCATTTTGAAACTCATTTGATAAATAAAAGTGTGAGTTTTCATGGAAAACACGAAATTGTCTGGGTGACCCCAAACTTTTGAACGGTGTATATATATATGTATTGACCAATATATCGGTATCGAACATTTTTACTCCCTATTAACGATATTGGCATCGGCCCCAAAAACATGGGTCATCTCTACAATGTATATAAAACAAGAGCTCGTGAAGTTGTACTTGTGAGCATTAGAAGTTATTTTCTTAACAACCTCATACAGTTTTTTGTGAATCCAATCATATACATTTATTTCAGCGCGTCCCCTAGTTATTCTTAATTGTAAAACTGAAAGAATTTAAGTGGCCAATTCTGATGAAGGGAACTGGAAGCCTTTTAACCGGTAACTGATTTTAATGTTGTAGCTGATTGGTGTATGAATTGATCTGCAACAACTAATCTTCATTTGCATTAGAAATCACAGCCACATTCCCTTCATGGTCAGCGCCTCACAACATGTTCTTTCAGCATATGTATCATGTGTTTTTACTCATACTGTAACTCTATTAGTAGCAACACAGATGAAATACATTAGCACGCCAGTACAAATACTGCATGGGACGATATTTTGTTCCCATATATTTCCCTGTTCTATGTTTCACACACATGCCTTTACATGAAACAGATGAAGTCACGATGAAGGCTCTCCAGTGCAGGGACGGAGAAGTCGGATCTAGTGCCACACTTCCGGCCACACATAAAGTTGTCACTTCAACATGCATCATCAGTTTGTCAGTGTATTTTAAAATCACGTCTGCATGTTGTGACAGACGTTTGACTCGCTGATGTCAGCACGGCGGCACCCTGCTGCGGGAGCGTCCGAGCGCATGAGGGTCACTGCACCAGAAGGATAACAAACGGGTGTGTGTACAGCTGCCCTGTGGTGTCCGTGCACTCACACAGGTATAAACCAGCAGTCGTTCTCTCGCTCCTAACCTGAAGCATGTGTGTGGTGGTGGTGGGGGGTCAGAAATCACATGCAAGGCTAAATCATGTTAGCGTGACTAACGCATTGGTTTGTGTGAACACTGCCAAGCAAAACAAGCGCTCCCTCGACAACACAACCCTTTGGACATGACATGTTTCTTCCAGGTGATTGCTTTTTAATAAAAACTAAACGTTTGCTCCAATTTAAGAGGTTTATGTGTGATTTCCACAAAACCTGCAATAAAAAAGTAGTAAATACAAAAAGATGACAAAGATTAGCTTGGATGACATTTGGTTACCAGTGGTTTTTACATCATAGCTTGCTGACCATTGACTGTAGATAAAGATAAACGACCTGTCTACCCCCAAAAAGTGAAGCCAAAGCCTCTCAATCATCACCTGGTGGCTGGCAGCAGTATAGCCAATGAAGATACACAAGATGGCAGCGGTCGTATCTGGGATATCCTTGCTTCCTTTCTGGATAGTGGGAGAATGAAGATATGTGTTGTCCATCTTTATATACACTCAATGATGCTGACTAACATATAAATTGAACACAGTATTTTCCACTAGAGGCAGTAAAGAGTCTGGAAAGACCACTGTCAAAAACACAACAGAAGAAGAGCAACAAATAGCCACTGATTTATGACAACTATTGTGTGCAGTACATTGTACATTGTATTACACAATCAAATACTCAATACCCTTGTATAACAATTATAGTGGGATACAAACCATCTATCTAGGAGTGTATATTAACATCTCCCATTAAAGTGTTTCAATGTAATGAATGTAAAATGAAGGCAAAAGTTCTCATCTAATCCACAACAACTGGATCCTTCATCATCCTTAATATTTGACATCATTGATAATGATGTCAAAGGCCAAGGAATAACAATGTAATACAGTGTTATTAATAACATTCTTGTCTTGTCTGGAATGACTATAGTAAAGCTTTTTTTAACTTTTCATATTTTCAGCCATAACCAAACCAGGTCTCCAGACACAGTCCCTGCCTTGTTCAGCATCTCTTTGAAGCTCAATGGTTTTTAGGGGGGTTTGTCTGGTTATCGGTTACAGAATAATTTTCCTTTGTAGTGTTTGTTTTCGATGGGATCAATGAAACTGTGACTGGTGTGAGCCAAAGAAACAGCAGGATTCCTGTTGAGACCCAGTGCGACTTCAACAAAGAAGCTTGTTAAACTCAACTACCAAAGTTTCTCAAACGATAACTGTCTGCACTTTTGTGACTTTAAAGCAACAACAACAAAAAAATCTACTTTTCTCATTAGATCCTTGAAAGTGTGCAGCTACATGGGGCTGAATATAATAATAATCACTTTGTTTTTCAGCCAACCGTTTCAGCTACTCCCCCAGCATGTGGACACAGTTTAAAGAAGCTCGATGGAAGCCAGCTCCACAGAGAATCCAAAGAGACAGCAGTGTATTGTATGAGACTGCAGCCTCGGGCCTTACTCCCGGAGGATAGCTTACAACTCATCTGTAACATCTGCAACTCAGTTCATGGAAAATCAATGACTCGCAACCGAGTAGAGGGTTTGCATGCACGCTGCCACCTCTCAGCGATGCGCCTTTGTAAAAGGGTGCGTTGTCCGTGCACTCACAATTCTGTGGTTTCAATGACAGGTACAACGATTCCTTCACCTGGAAACATTTAATAGAAAAGGGTCCATGAGTTCCTGAAGGTTTTTCTACATTTAAATGTTTGGAAAGTTTACAAAATACTGTAATTAGTTTCCTGTGCCGTCTACGCTCGACCACAAGGGCAGCTCCAAATTACATCTCTTTGTTTATTCCAGGTCAATTTGACTTGACATAAAATTATACTCCTACTGAGAAAATTCCTTCCAAGGTTGCGTCTTGTGAAAGTGAGATGGAATGAGATTAAATTGGGCACAATTTGTTAAACACTTCCACATACCTGTATGGAATTAATAAAAAAGTGAATTTCAGTTTAGATTTCTGACGCACAATTCCTCCCGGTTATAAAAACACACTTTTTAGAAAGTCCAACGCTGCCACAACTTTACGTTCAGAAATTTGCATATGACTGTTTCCCCTGCCAAGGTACAGTATGTGACAGGACCAAAATAATGTGTGTAATGAAATATTTAAAATGTTTGATGAAAGCGTATAGGTCTTATGGGAGCGCTGTTCTAGCAGAGAGTGTGTCAGGCTCAGAGTCTCAATAAACTGTAATGCATTTAGAGCCATGTTGACATACTGTATGGCCACTGTCATCATTTAGATAGGATCACATCATCACACAGTAGTTAGAGAGGATAACAGACTGAGTGCAGGGAAGCACAGAGAGAAACAGGAAATGTGAACTGAAATGAATTCATTTATAATTCTATAAAATGATGATACTTAAAACCCTGTGGGGAAGACGGTCCATCTGCATGTGACACTATTTGGGGGCAGAAAAGCTCATTTGGAAAAAAAATTATAATTGTATGACAAAATAATATGAATTCTGCTAGACACTGAGACATGGTTACTTTTAATATGAAACACTGATATCCGTACATAAAGGGGGGAATTATCCTGTATCAAGTCGAGCAGACTCTACCACACAACCATTAAATTATACCAGATGGGCTGAGCCATGCAGGATGCGTCGGAGGTGCAGCGAGGCACAGAGTGCTGTGAAATGTGGGCATTTTCTGTTACACAACCAATATGGAGAAGGGCTTTACAGTGCAGGGAGCACGGCCTCAGGCAGCCAAAAGCAAAAAGTGCAACAGAGAATCTGAATCAGATTGAACAAAAGATGTTACGTATTGTTTTCCCTTTTGATTAGAACGCAAAAGAAAGTTCTTTCAAAGATCAATTACATTTATTATGTAAACTGATTGTTATGTTATGTAACAACATTTAAACTGTTTACCTGTTTCGATGTTGTGGCTGGTTGGTGTACAGCTCCGTTGTAAAACCAAAAGAATTCTAATTCATTTAAAAGACACATTTCGAGGTAAACTGGAAACATATTACAACCACCTCAAATCTACAGAGGGTTAGTATTAAATAACTAGAAATATTTGAAGTATCGAAATTTTTTCACTACACTACACGCGCAGGGTGTGCGTTCGCATACGTCCACTAGCATCGCTACGTTTGCGAGCATCGCTACTTCCGGTAGTGTACGTTGAGGCTTAGAACACCTTGTTTTTGAGTCGAATGTGAATATTGGGGCTTGCGGACTGTCAGGGACCGACCAGTATGGAGGCATGTTCTGTTTTTGCTGTTGTTTTATTACGTCTGAAGAAGAGTTCACTTTGCCTGCAACGCTGTTTACCCTTGAAACTCCATAGACAATTACTGAGCAGGTCATTACGTGAGATCTTTTTTGAAACAATATTTCTGCTGAACACCAAACCTTAATGTGAAAGGAGCCAGGAGCCAAAACAAATAACATTGTTCAGATATTTTCTTCGTGTTTCCCGGTTTTCAGCTTCTCTCATTGACCTGCCTCATTTGATTTAATACTATGTGAGTCCTCATCATTGTTTCATAAATATTATTTCAGATGGTTATGTTGCGGTTTCATAAATAAAACAATCGTTGCAGTAAGTTTACATAACATGCCACAACCTGTTAATGACAATAAAGCATCTTACAGATTAAAGCTGTTGGACAAATTCTCCAGTGTCGGCCAAGCTGCTAATGTGAAGTATAACATGAGAGGGTTCTGCATAGTTTGTGTTGTTTAGAAAATATTCATGAAGTTCATGGCATAATCTCTGACGTGCAATTAGCCATGATTTATGATTGATTACTTTAATTTTGGCCGATAGACATAAACACAGTAAATGCTTTGGGGCTTTTCAGTCAAAATAGTTTAATATAACCAACCACATCTTTTCCTGGAGGACTCTTCTGTCTTCTCTGTTTTTTCATGCATGTCCATGCTTCATGCATTATGGGAAGATGTTGGCATATTGTTTTAATTAAGTTCAGGCCATTTTATACAGTTTTATACAGTTTGGGCTCAGATAAGTTGTGTTCTTATCTGAGCCCAATTAGGAAAAAATAATATCACATATGTTGATCAAAACATGTTGGCAGTGTGAATTTGCTAGCCTATTTATTTATATGATGAAACCACACACACACACACACACACACACACACACACACACACACACACACACACACACACACACACACACACGCACACACGCACACAGACACAGGTCTGCTAATGCAGATTAGCGGATTAAATAACTTTACATGAAAATATTATATATTAAAGTTTTATACTGTAGTTTTGTTGTTGCCATTGTGTTTTAATAATAATATATATGTTCAAGAATTGAATTTAAAACCTTGAACCTTTCTGTGATAATATCTGAGCAATTATCAATAAACATATGTCAATTTTGAGGGTGCCTATGTCAAGGTTCTTGTATTTGGGTTCTTGTCAGAGAGTAAAATCTAGCCCAAAATTTACCAAAATGACCCTGGACTCCCAATAGTTCATTGTCATATAGAAAAATACTTGTGATTTGGAAAACAAAAGAGCAGCACCTTATTTGAAAACTTGCGTCTGAAACCTTTTCAACTAAATTTCATGATATGTCGAAGGGTATATTGGCCACAGGTGTCTGATTTTATCATGGAGAACCACCATATGTCAGGTCTCAGTTCTCACCCTTCATATTGATTCAGGAAAATGAGCCCACATGTCAGAGCAGAGTGGTGTGTGTGTGTGTGTGTGTGTGTGTGTGTGTGTGTGTGTGTGTGTGTGTGTGTGTGTGTGTGTGTGTGTGTGTGTGTGTGTGTGTGTGTGTGTGTGTGTGTGTGAGTGTGTGGTCCTGCTTTGAGCGACTGAAAGGACAAATGATGAAAGTAAATATTATTCACCTGTGAGATTGTTTTTCAAAAAGATTCCTGGATCCGTAACACTTCACCTGCAGCAGCTCTTTACATTGAGATGCGTTTGATTTGTTTTGGTCATTTTGCCTCACAAACCCTGGATTACTCACACTTCTCCTCGCATAAGAATCTCCTGGCATCCGGGAGCTCCCTCCTCCTGCAGAATCCCGACTCCGAGCCAGTAACCTTGGAAACAGCAGGTCACATATATTATCATTTGTCGGGAAAGGGGGGGAATGGTGAACCATTTGTCTGCCAACATGTCTGGTCAGATTGTATCTCACCACTCAGCTGAACAAATGACTGACAATACACCAGCTGCAGCTGCTCAACTGAATGTGTCAAATACATCAAATGGACAAAAGGTTTCACACCGAACACGTGAGGTCAACATACTCGTGTTATGGTTGAAGGCAGTAAATCATTCTGCTCGATATATAAAGCAAAGCAGTCCATCCTGTTTGTGGCTGCAGAAAATGTGAAAATATCCAGGTTCACGAAAATAAGGTTGATCCTTGTTACAGATGATCCACAGCTTTTTTATTAACTGATATTTATCACGATTACTTCACATAACTTGTGTGTATTTGCGAAATGTCCATGCAAGAAAAGGTTTGTTTTTCTGTTCTAGTTGTCAAATTATCGTGCAAAACAAGATACATAAAATACTGACAGCCTGAGGCTGACATGAAAACAAAATTATTAATTTAGATTATTGTTGGACTGAGATGAAAATGGAGATTATGTTAGTGTTTATATTTGAGTTAATTTGTGAGGAATCCTTCCCTCATGACCTCTGGGAAACAACGTTGAGAATTGAAAATGGCCTGAAGGGGTTCGTTATTTTGACAGATGTTTGATTTGGTTTTGTTTGGACACAAATATTGCAGTTACTCACGCGAGCCCACTTTTCTTTACTTGTTTGATCAGAAATTGTATCTCTCACACTTTTTAATTATGATTTTTTTAATATCACCTGTAACTATATCTGATTGAGGCTGAACATCATCAGTCTTAGACATATTGTATTCAACCAATACTGACAGCTACAACATTTTCCATATTTCTCGTTTGAAAATAAAAGTGGCTCTAAAGAACAAAATTCTGCTTGACTGAGGATGACATAATATAATATGATATAAGTATAAGTCCAAATGTTGAGAGGCATTTCAATGTACAAGGAGAAGGAGAGCGACAGGGGGAGATATAAGGAGACACGCTCATCACAGACATTTACTCTGAGCAGATGAGGGGAGGAGGTTAGTGACAGAGCTTCAGCAAACCACACAACCCACACATCAAACAGGACGCAGTGATGAGCACGCTGCTCCGACAGCCCAAACTAACAGTGCAGAGATTTCCACTGAAGGTAAGCTTCTTTTGTACAGAATACCTTGATTTGATATTAAATTCCTTTGTGTTTTAATAGTTTAAAGGCTTCATATGTTTCCAATGAATTGAATGGATGTTCGTGACATTTTGTTTCTCCATACAGAAGACAGCACCAACTTTTGGATTCTACTCTCATTTAAAATAAAAGGCTCACAAAACCAACTTTAACAGAGTGATTTGGCAGAAAATAGCAGAGGACAGACCCAAGCTGATGCTCTGGAAAGCAGCCCTGGACCTGGGTTTGTGATGTGACCGCTGTCTGCGCCAGAGTGGCGCTTTTACGCACGATGGAGGAGCTTTTACGCGTGCAGGAGAGTTGGGCGCATAATGTTTCGTGGAGCATCTCAAGTCGTGCAAACGAAAGCCATGTAGGAAACAACACAGTGAATCCTTTGAAACGAAACGAAGAAGTGGCCAAAGTGGAGGTTGCCGTCCTGGTGCTGGTGCTCCTGCTCGCTCTGACCGGGAACCTGTGCGTCCTGTGGGCGGTCCACACCACCAAGCACAGCCAGTCTCGGATGTATTACTTCATGAAGCACCTGAGCATCGCTGACCTCGTCGTCGCGGTCTTTCAGGTCTTGCCGCAGCTCATTTGGGACATCACGTTTCGTTTCTACGGGCCGGATCTGCTGTGCAGGGTGGTTAAATACCTCCAGGTCGTGGGTATGTTTGCGTCCACCTACATGTTGGTCCTGATGTCCGTCGACAGGTGCGTGGCCATCTGTGTGCCGCTTCGCTCCGTGCACAAGAGGAAGGATCGCTTCTGCGTGCTCGCCTCTTGGACGCTCAGCCTGGTGTTCAGCGCTCCTCAAGCTTACATCTTTTCTCTGCAGGAGGTCGGGGACGGTGTGTATGACTGCTGGGGGGACTTCGTGCAGCCGTGGGGGGCCAAAGCGTACATCACATGGATGAGTCTCAGCATTTACATCCTCCCAGTGGCTATTTTGAGCGTCTGCTACGGTTTGATATGTTTCAAAATATGGCAGAATTTCAATTTAAAAACCAGGAGGGATCACTTCCTGACCCTCACATCAGACAAGGCCTCAAAAAGCGCGCACCCGCTCTCTCGCGTGAGCAGCGTGAGGCTCATTTCGAAAGCAAAGATTCGCACAGTGAAAATGACGTTTGTTGTGGTGCTTGCCTACATCGTGTGCTGGACTCCCTTCTTCTTCGTCCAGATGTGGTCTGCCTGGGATCCGGCTGCACCCAGAGAAGGTAAAGGCACAAGCAGTTTTCCTTTACGCACAGCTGGTGGAGTTGGGTTTACAATCCTGATTCACCAAAAGCAGCCTCTTTGCTAAAACACAACTTCAGTAACAATCATATTTATGGATTTTTGCAGATATGACTCCTCTTTTACAGTGTGCAAAACACTCAGGGTCACTATAGGTTGAACATCATCTTTGTGCAAGATTTATATTGGTGAGATTATTGTTTATGATGTTATAAAACACAATTTATCTCTAACAATACAACACAAATGTTATTCCTCCACTGTACTGTATGCCTGAGCTGGGCTGCATAAGAAAGTCCACTTATCTTCCACGACAACACAACAGTGTTTAACTTGCGGCAGCTACAAAGTGAACACAGAATAATGGGAGTGTCATTTCCAGTGGTTATCAGTAGACAGAAAGTCCCCAGAGCCACTGGGAAAGTAAATGGACCACAGCATCAAAGAGTTTCTCTCTCTGTGTCTTCCCTGTGGTGGTTTGTATAATTTCCATTTAACTGCAGAGTTTGCTCAGATGTACCGCTCTTATCATCTGAGTTTGCCATTTACTGGAACAAGGGCAGCACAGCAGAGATGACCCATGCATTGTAAGTGGCGCTATCTGAGGGAAATTGCATGAATGTTCATTCAGAGCATTCACAGGGTCAGATAGCCTCGGTCACATTATGCCTGTGTAATCAGCTTCCTCTTTTAGTATTTTCTTTCAAATGGTTTGGTGGTAATAAGGAAAACAAACCCATTAAAGCCATGAAAGAATGTACATTACCGACCTCAAAGGATAATGTCCCCCATATGATTTACATGGATGGACTCAGTCACTGCGATATCAAATATTACCATTTAGTAAACTCTGAAATATTGAATTCTTTGAAAGCCACCTCCGAAAATTGCAACTTGTCATAATAAAAAAAGAAAAATTTTCAGTTTTGTGACAATACATGTTTCCTGATATTCCAGTGTGTTATTATTTGTCATTCAGCTTGAGAGGCAGGAGAATGTTCTCATCTGATAAGAGGCTATAAAATCATCCATCCATCCATTAGCTATAGGACGTCTCCTCTGAGGATTGTTGGAGGGCTGCAGCCAATCAGTGCTGGGGGTGAGAGGGGGGGTCAGTCTCTCACAGTGCTGACATAAAGGGCTTTATGTTTAGGATGTACTGTAAGTGCATGGTTTCGAGTGCAAGTTGTAAGTGCATTTACGGTGCGTTCAAATACACTAATGCTAGTTAATGGTGGAACATATAGCAGCGTCAGGTCCATGGTTCAAATGGATTGCACTTAGTCTCTTAATTAATCATGGGTGTAACATGCAATAAACCAATCAGAGTGTCATCCTCCATTCTCTTTAAAAGCAGGTGTGTTTGCATAAAGGAAGCTGTTAGTGACCTGCAGCTTGTCTGGGGCGTAGGAGATTTGCCAGATAGTACTAGAAAACTCTTCTCTACGAAGTGTGTTCCTGTGTGTGTGTGTGTGTGTGTTCACTTGTGCACCCACTGAGGCGCATATGACTGATCTTGATAATATGCCTTCATAAAAATAGTGAAATACTGCACCATTACGTTCAGATCCAGGTTTGGTTGGTCGAAATCGCAAACGACATCCACTGATCACATCTAATTTTAAGGACATCACACCCATGGGTGAATGAGATGAGCGCTGGACAAGTAAATGACCAACTGTGTCGGTCTGAATCGAGTAGAGACGCTTGCATCATGCTTGGTCTATAGTTTAGGAACAAACACAGACCTGGAGTGAACATGCAAACTCCACACAGAAAGGTCCTCACCGCTGTGAGGTGCTAATCACTGCACCACCATCGGTTCAGTTTATCAAAAACCTTCAAATCACCCAATCTGAAGACATGTGGTTTTCATTGGACGGTCATACTACACAGACAGATCATTGTTTAACTAATCCTTTGTTACTGACAGTAATTACTGATTTGCACAGTACATTAATCGCATAAAATGTAAAATAATTAAATTCTAAGAATAAATAGCTGAACTGATTATGGTATAAGTATGGTTTACACATGTGCATGGGAGAAAGAAACAGAGAGGGGAGGAGGACAGGAGCAATCAATTTGAAATATTTTGGGCAGTTTCATGAACGGCGGACTGGTAGATTAAATATACATCATCTAGTGCACATGCAGTTGATGTTAGCAACTAGATTTCCAAGAAAACATTTGGAAGATAAGTTTCTGTCCATTCCTTAGTGTGAAGGTAAAGATAAGTCATTTCCCACTGACATGTTTACGGATTTATTGCACCCTCTCTGACGTAATGTGGCGTAATGATGAGTTTGCTGTCGCTCGTGCAAACACCTTGAGCACTTTCCCAGCCATGAACTTCCTGTCATATCTTTATTGCACTGAACCACCTGCAGGGGATCCACACATAATGAAGCAGAACCTGACTTTGAGCACTTATGCAGTGTTTGATTAACTTTTAATCCTCAGAATAGTCTTGGATATAGCCTGCACTCTCAATAAAATGTGTGATGGCAGTATAATTAAAATCCTCCATTTGAATGACACCATTATTCCCTCCTTTCTATTTTCAGCTTCAGTCTGAAGATAGTGGTTCTGTCCATCATGATATTGCAGACAAGGGGTCAACATTAGTGTTTTTCCTTTCATTTCAGGCAGAGTGATGAGTTTCCTGTAAGTCAAAGTGAAGATATGCAGGGTTAAATAAGAAAATGCTCTTATGTTGTGGTAATGAGGACTGTATCCTCCGTGACCCTGCACTTCCTGCACTAAATAATCTCTTGTGTTCAACTTATCTGTTGAACAAGTCTTGACAGGTCATTTAGTTGACACTGTACACACCACACCTCCCAAAATAAAGCTATAGCGAGTCAGAACGGCATGAATAGAACAGGTCAGCATTTTGACCACAGAGGAGAAGAAGATGACGTGGACTATATCTCTCACATCACATCAAAGATCGGTAAAAAAAAATGTGGAGGTCTTCCACTTTCCACCATTCCTACATGTCGGGATTCTTCGTGATCCGCAGCTCCTACAATTGGAGATTTAATCAAATAGATTAATGAGATATAATAACGTATGTTTTTTTACTCAGTACAGCCCATTCTAATTGAAGCCAGTTTATCATGTGTCAACCTACTATTCAAGCTACTTAAAATCCTATTTGTATGGCATCCATCAACTGTCTGTATTTTCCTAGAAAATAAATGTGTCTGGGCAGCTGCCCTGGAAAGAGACTGATTTATATAAGATGCAATGGATTGTTTAAACTTTACACAATCTGTGACATCTCATCTTGACTTCATCTTGAACAAATGCAGGTAAATTAACACACCTGTATTTGTTTGAGACATCTCCACTGAGGACTTGGTTCTATATCAAGTGTTTCCAGCAGCAGGACGGCATATACTGAAAATAAACATGATGATTCCATCTTGATGAAGGAGGATGTCATGAAGCACAATGCTGTGGTTCACTGATGTGTTTAAATAGGTTTTTGCCAGTAATTGAGGCCTATAAAGCAGAGATGATTAAGATATAATGTGTTAGGGTAGCCTGCAGTCAAACGTTTGGGTTTGACAAGAAAATATATCATCAGATGATTATCTAAACTCGTCCCAATCCGACCCACTCAGATGCATTTATTTTGCACTGTTAGAATGGACATGTATCGATATCAGGTGTTTTTCTCTGTCTCTCTCTCTAGACATGGCCTTTATCATCGCCATGTTGCTGGCCAGTCTCAACAGCTGCTGCAACCCCTGGATCTACATGTTCTTTGCCGGTCACCTGTTCCACGACCTGGTGCAGTGCTTCTCCTGCTGCTGTCGAAAGCACCTGGCAGACTCCCACTGTGGCTGCGATCAACACGGCAGGCACAAGAGGAACGGCTCCACTTACGTCATCAAGAACACCAGCAGCCAGCGGAGCCTCACGCACACGTCCAGCACGTGACGCAGACGTCCAGCCGGGACATTGAAAAGCCAGCTGAACGCCATCCAAGCATCCAACATGCTGTTGAGTAGTGTGGCAATCATGTCATTCCCACATCTAATTATCTGCTGCGCTGCTGCGGTGGTGGCCATTGCAACGTGTTCGTTTTCCGATGCTTGAAACTGGGGTAAATAGGCAATGCAATCCTCCTCTCCAGAGACCATTCCCTGCACCCAGAGACAACAGACAGCAGAACAACATCTCTGTCCAAACTGTGATGTGAAGTAAGGCTTCTACGCAGGCTACATCTGGCATCTGGCATCAGTTCAAAAGGATTGATGCCCTCTGCTTTCGCAAAACATCGCTTTCCTTTTGAACTCCCTGTCCTGTATATACAGTGTGTCTCTTATTCATAAGAGTTATTTTCTGTGTAAACATAAACAAGTTGTTGTTCATATCCTTCAGTGTTGAAGCCTAAAGTCTTGATGTTGTCCAGACTTGACCTTGAAAGATAAGCGATGGTCACATATTGTACAAAGAGACTCTTTTAGAAAGCAAATTTTAATATTTTGTCGCTCAGTGCAAATACCTTATTTCAAGTAGTGATTGTTTGACCTTTAATGCCACATTATTTTGTGTGCAAGTATTTTATACTCACGTTATTCTATCATGTGTGTGGTTAAATGAAAATGTTGCATGGATTAAGAAATCTGTGAAGAAAAAAATTCACTCTCAACTTTGGCTTAATGCAAAAATGTTCACTGTAACAACTCAAGAAAACAATCAACAAAGAAAATCAATAAGAATTGAAGCAGCAATTTAAGCAGCAGACTGCGTGGTTTCAATGTGGTCAGCAGACTTTCTTGTGTCACAGATCAAACAGTGTTTGTACCATGAAATTCCTTTTATAAATAATTTCCAGTACTTTTCATGTGTGTCTGAACGTCATTGTTTTGATCAACTCCATCTCTGTTTTCTCAGTGTACATGAACCTAAGATTTAAAGCACATTGAACCCAGTTCGGGACCAAGCTGTGAAAATGATTCCCTCTAGTGGCCACAGTGATTACTCCAAGCAACAGTCTTATCTTTCTGCTCAGTGTCTCCGGCTTCATGATTCCATATGATGTGCCAACTTTTTTATACTCAACATATGGAGAGTTTCACTGTCACGATCATATAATGTGCAATCTTACCTCATTAAGAGTGTTTTGAAATGTTCTTTAACTTTGTTTGTCATGGCAAAGGATTCAAAGAAGACCTTGTGGTTTAGAGCAGCACACGGGGTGAAGTTTGAAGATGGAGGAGAACATTCATACATGCAGTTTCAATAATAGCCACATAACGTGGGAGAGATTAGCATCAGTTTAATGGAGTAAGAACATATATGTTATATTTAAGAAAATATTTGATGTATATAAAGTTGATAAGGTCGATATTGGCATAGGAATGAAAAAATCATGTAAACTATTTCAAGACAATTTCAAGATTAAAACAAGAATACAATCTTCAGCTTCTATCTTTTTATTCATGCCCCATTCCCTCACAGCGAGCCAATGGAGGTGTGTATGACCAGCGAGTGGATTCGACCCAGGCACTGGCTCTCAACCAGTCGGCTCTTAACGCCGGGCACGACTGCCCAGATGTGGCAGAATGACACACAAGCAAACAGGAACGATAACAGCAGTGAGGTGGTGTAGCTGGCTTCCCCCAGCTACACCACCCCGTCCACACTGTGCAGGACAGCTGGCTCTGCGATCACGTCCTCAAAGTGGAACTGGAGCCCGTAGAGAGAGTGTGTTTGGTTATGGAGGCTGAAAGAGTCAGGCCGGGCAGTACAGTTTCAAAAAAACACAAAATACTAGACATTCTTTCAGGAAGCAAACATAAATATTGGGGTTAGTGAATGTTATTTTTGTGCTTTCAGTGTCATTTACAAAGTCCAGTTATGTCTGTTATATACGGGTGGTGGCAGGAATCAGCAGCAGCAGATATCTCGTACTTTCCTTTAGAAGAACAAACCTTTTAATGGTTGAATTACGGTGAAATGGCAAATGGTCTGTATTTATAAAACAATTTTCCAGTCCACTCAAAAACAATTTCCAGTAAAAGTCACATTCACGCACACATTCACACAACACTTCTCTACACAGCACACCAGTCACACGCTGGCACAGCCATCAAGGGCAATTTGAACCCACCAGCCTCCTGCTTGGTGGACCACCCTCTCTACCCCCTGAGTCACATAGCAAAGATTCTTACTTAAAAGCCCCCCAGAGAGTTTCAATCACCACCACGACTTGTCTATAAAGGTTAAATTCACCCATGAAATACTGCCTTGAACCAAAGCACCTGTTGACAATAAAAGAAAACAACTTTTCATTGCATCGTAAAGAAAAGCTTTTGATGTTTTGAAATTTCGTTAAAAGCTTAATAGCTGGACAATGTGTTGTGCTTGGCAGCTGTTGGGTCAGAATTATTTTGAGACCACTTTGGTTCAAAACCATTGAACATTTCAACATGAAAAAATAAATAGTCCCCAAAGTCGAGAATTACTGCTCCACTATGTCCCTGCACAGAGAGTTAGGAGCATTTCATTAGACATACACACACACTGCTGAGGCTCGATTAACCTACAGCTACAAATTCATACTGGTGCCTAACAGGTTTCCTTTCATAATAAAGTAAAAGATAGACAATCCGCTCCTTGACCACACCCTTGATCTCCCTGGTGTGGCTGTCCCTCCTCATCACGGGCTCCTGGCTGTGGTCACTGTCAGCCATGGTCCCGCTCGCTCTCTGACAGAAAGAGCAGGCCGGGGCTGAAGCTGAGATAATGAAGCGAGGGGGGGGGGGGGGGGGGGGGGGGGGGGGGGCACAGTGAGAGTCTGGGGTGTGTTGGCTGCTCTCAGAGCCACATGTGGGCAGGGAGTGGCAGTGTGTGTGAACTGGAACGCCACTCAGTGTTATTCCAGTCCTGGATCGCCAGCGAGCAGCTGACAGCTTCCTCAAATAGAGGGTACTGCTGACATACCACATCAAGTACACACACACACACACACACGTGAAGTCCATTCTTTAAGGCAAATGTGACAACTCTCACTGGGTCTGTGACAAAGCATTTCACACAGAGGGAAACAGGCTCATGCTGCATTTCACACTGATCTATAAGAAGGAGCCATATAAAACACTGAAGCCAATATATAAACCAATATAAAATCCAAGAATCAAACTGAAATCTGTTGCATAGATAAATATATGAAGGTAATCACATGTCCTTGTCCTGTAGGTCATCATCTTTCATATTATTCATACATTAGTACAAACTCTGTAACAGACAACGCTTTGAATATTTGCTTCAATCACAATAAGTGGGTTTATCATTTTATTAGCTTCATTCAATTTAATCCACATTAATTATGTTAAGTGTTCAGAGCTCATCTAATTTCAAACAGTAAAAAATGTCTCTTATTGTCATTTCTTCCCAGAAAAACACATCTATTATAACTGGTTCTTCTTTTCTATTCTAGGTTTAAAATGAGTGTCTTCTTTAATCCAAATTACATCCTGATAGTTTTTGCTTCTTGAGGTAAACTCGAAAAATGCAGGAAAATATAACACCAAACCAAAATGTTGTAACAAAATCCTTGAACTACATTCAATTAACATAAAAGATTCTGCTGAAATGAGTTCAAACTGTAAGAAACATAGCCCCATTTTGAAATAAGTAAAAGTGCTGCATGCTTCACAAAAATGTCCTCCTTCTCAGCCACTGTAACAGAGGTTATTGTGAAACTCAGTTTGTATCATGGGATATTCACTCACATCCTCTTTTCAATCCCACTCTGAGATGAAATGTCCTTCATAAATCCTCATGTCCTGTATGAATAATGTAATAAAGAATCAAATGCCCACTTGAGCTCAGTCCATGTCAATATCATTGCACTTGTGCGCATACAACAAACAATCCCAGTGTGGATTAGCTTCCCCTGCGTGAGTCTCATTCTTTGGCCAGGTGGATGCTGAAGCCTGCGCAGCATCTCCCAGCGCTCGTGAAGAAGGGACGCACGATGATGCCCAGCACGATGCTCCATAGGCCCTGCAGCCAGCGGGTGCCCATACGAATACACTGGATAAAGGGACTCACCATCCTGTTACAGGGAAGATACACAATCATCATAAAGAAAATCGTCAGAATGAAGTGTTTTTGTTTTTGATCTCATCTTATTTTACCTCCAGCTGCTCTTGTTTTAGTTGATTCATTTGTTTTAATTGATGTATTTGCTTCAAATTACATTGTATATATTCCTATGGCTTTATATTTTATATCTTTTATTAAATCAAAAAGCTCTTTTTTACCCCTCCTCTCATATTAAGGTGTCCCGTTGTTATCCCATTGTGTTTCCTCCAATATCCAGACAGTGAAAACCAGTAAGTAGTTCTTCAGTGATTCATTATTGCACTTTCATAGGATGTGGCAGTTTTTAAGTGCTCAGTGACTTAAACACTTATGGATTATGGATTTCCCACAATGCATCTACATAACATCAATGGCTTTTGAAAAAGGACATTTTGAAGTTTGATTTTCATAATAAAAGATCTACTCAACTATTTTATAAAATGTATTTAATGTGATTATCTATTTCAGAATTTATTTCAAGATCTTTATCGAATGTTTAATATTTGGGAGTTGAGGCTGCATAGACCATATGTGTTTTTGATGGAGGTTCTCTGGCCAAATTAAAGCCAAAGTATTGCTGTGGTTAGACACAACACAGAGTTTGTTGTCATGTTAATACTATATATAATATCAATCCGGAAGGCAGCAGGATCTGAACCTACCAGATGTGGAAACAGCTGAGGATGGCAAAGAGGAGGCCAAAGATCACCGACATGGGAATGGCCAGAAGCACAGTGACGACCCTGTAGATCCAAACCCTGCACACCTCAAACAGGGCGTGGCTCCAGATCCAAACTCTGTCGCCACTGCGCAATGACACTGGCTCAGCAATCACATCCTCAAACGTTACCTGGAGACACAGAGAGAAGTGATGCTGAGGCCACAGAGGCGAAGAGGATGATTCACCTTCAGCATGGAACACATATCCACTGGAGGGCAGTGCAAGGAGAAAATCAGCTTCCTGCTTCTCAACATTTGGAATCAAGTGTGAATAGTGTTGATAAAACAAAGTCACTGCAGAGGAATGCGTTACCTTGAGGCAGTCATTGATACCTCGGGGGTCCCTGACGTTAATCAGAGGCTTTGTATCGCTGATTTCCACGAGCATAGAAGTATGAATGCTGTCCTCTTCCTCCTGAGCAGGATGGGCCCTCCACAGCATCTGAGGTTCCTCCCCATTATCAAAGTCGTCAGGGTCACTGGAGTCCTCCAAGTCAATCTCCACTTCCTCTGAGTCTTCCCCTTTCACCGTGGAATCCATCCGAACATGTGAGGCAGACACTCTCCAAGAAAAGCAGAGTGGATGTCCGTGTCTGCACCAACAAGCTCAGACTGAGGCCGCTGGTCGGACTCCACGGCTGGCTGCATGCACCAGGGTTATATTGGGAATGTTACGGTGCCCTGGATGGTATTTGCAGAGTGAGGATCATTTTCCTGTCCTGTGGGACGACACGAAGGAGGGGGGGATATAAATACTGTGAGCATGGAGATGACCCAGTAAACACACTGATGCAAGCTACAGGGAATGGCATCACACAGACACATACATGAGACAAATCTGCAAACGTGTGACAAAGGAAATCCGTTCTATTCGGAACATTTAGTGATTTAGAGATTTAAGTGTTATTGCCTTGTTGATTTCATTCATTAGAATTCATTTTTTCATTCATTCCATTCATTTTCAAGTCTTTCTTGCAGTTAAATAGCTGACTGTTGTCAGAGAAGGAGTCGGGAGGCAAGACACTCCTGCCCCCCTCTGGCCTATAATAGAAATTAAATGTCCTGCTAAAATGAATTTCCTCAAGAATCTAGACTGGCACTCAGCAGAGCACAAATCAGCGAAGGCCATCAGTCTCCTTAAATCTCACAAACTCGATATGGGACATTAGAGAAAATGTAAAAATCTACCCTATCTTGCTATGTTAAAGAAACGGGGGTTCCTAACTCTGGTTGAAGACCAAAATTAAATAATCCTTCCATTAAGTTTCGTTTAAATCTGTCCTGTAGTTTTTGCGTAATATTGCAAAAAAAAAGAAGAAAAAAGGACAGAGGTGAAAACATAATCTCCTTGGCAGAGATAATGATTCTGCAGATGCAGCTTTAATCGCTCTAAAACACATCTTTATTATGGTTTTTTTATTGTACTCTTATGGAACCTATCTCAAAACTGCAATGCTCCGTAACTGAAATCAAGTCTATTCTACGTCTCAGATGCCATCGTCTTGGCTGCTAGTTGATTTTAATGAGCAAAATAAACCCCTTAATGTCATAAACCCTTTTACGTCGTGTGGGACAGACACAATCTATCTTTTTAACGTGTATATATAGGATTTGTTTTAAAGCTTTTGAGGGAAACAAATCTAATCAAAAACAGGGTAGAGATAATGGTTTACTGGAAAGCTGTTAATTGTGAATGTAAGGATGCATCACTGCCTTGGTTTGCTCTGTCACCATCAATCCCAGTGCAGAAGCAACAGGAAATTTACTGTATCATCCCAACAGCCTCCTCTTTAGGTCCGGATACTGTTAAAAGTGCCATCAGGACTTCGCACTCTGTTTGGTGTAAAACACCTTTCGCAACAAGCTTTTAAGGGAAAACACTTTCACCTCTTTCGACCTTCGGACCCATTAACCAGACACGCTCAGTGCTAATAATAGTCCAGCTTTGAATCCACAGAGTTAGACCTGATCACACTTTTCTCAGCTACTCACCTGACCTTCGTCCCAGAAAGCCATCTCACACTCCTCGTCGTCGTCGTCACCAAACAATGACCCATTGCAGCAGCTGGTAATGTAATAATCTGATAAGGATTAGGTAAATATAGACAGTGATTTATTCAGAGGCATCAATGCTGCATAAAATCGTGTGTGATCTTTGGCTTGAATACAGTCAAATTGGTTTTAACAGCTGTAAATCCAAGAGTTTGCCTCATGCATCAATAAAGTTAATTCAATTATAATTGATATGAGTTAAAAAAAAAAGCATAATAACATACAGTAAACACATTTCTACCAACAAGCGGTGCATCAGTTCAGAGTTTCGTCTAAACAAACTTCACTCTATACGATGACCGAGGCCCAGTCTCCATGGTAATGATCATTCCTGCCTGCTGAATGAAGACAGAGAAAAGTACACGGTGCCTCGATGAGAGTTTCCTGTGTTGGTGCAGGAGACGAGGGTATGCTAATGGCCTGCACAGCCCGGCAGATGGGCTTTGTTTGAGTCCCTGGCTGCACAGGTGAGGTCAGCAGAGAGGGTGAGTGGAGAAGAGGAGGAGAAACACAAATGTTCCAGCGGATTACACCTTAACGCTTATCACAAGACGTCACATGTCCAGGGTGTTATCATACCCAGGAGATTTCTTTCCAAGAATTTTCTGTTGTTGTTTTGTGAAACATTTAGGCCACACAGTCAACACAGTGTAGCCCCACAGCCACACTTTGGAAAATCTTTCTACTGCTTCAGCCATTTGAAAACACAGAAGAGTTTTAGGATAATATTTGATCTAAAATACTCAATTAAAACTATATATATATATATATATATATATATGACAACGCTGGGGTATTTTATCTGGCATAATGCTGGCTGTTATACAATGATAGTAATACATTTAACATATTTTTTAGGTGATGTGTGATTCCCTGAAAACTAATCTCAGCTAATTTGCGGAGGGGCGGGGCGTGACCCAAGAAGAACCCATAACCTTTCGGTGTGGATGTGGATCAAGATTCATGGATGTTGATGGAAAATCAAACTGATATTTATGAGTGTGTGCAGATCCAAATGAAAATTCAAATCTAGTAAAATTACATGGGCTTTCATAAGGAGACTGTTGGGCCTTGGCGGAGGTATGAACTCTACTCAGTGCCGTTCCAGCCTGTGCATGTGACATGCATGGGGTGCAAGCATCACTTCAATGAGGTGATGGCTGCTTTTTCGGAACACAGACATTACATTACGTTACATTCACATCACACAGTGGAAATGTGTTTTTAACCAGTGTTGTATCCACAGTCCATCCCCTCTGTTTCCAGCAGCAGCAGCAGCAGCAGCTTATAAGCAGGATAAGGGATGTCAGACTGTCGGTCTGTCCAGCTGTTTTCAGTACAATAGGTCAGACTGATTATCTGTCATGTCCAGTTAACAATGCAATCACTAAGCTCTGCTGTCCCCAATCTAAATCCACAACAGAATAAAAGATACATTTACAGAATGAGTCTGACATGGCCATGTGCTCGACCATTTCTCAGCCGGGAGCCTGTGACAGGAACATCCCGGCTTCGGCTCCTTCATTAGTTTGCGGGAGCTGAGTGAACAGGATGTGAGGTTGTGCCGCGTGAACTCTGTGAGGTTTGGTGGTCATGTTAAATGTGCACATGCCGGTCTGAGGACACCTTCTCCCTTTGATTCCTCAGGAGAGCTCCTCTCATTATCACTGTCTGTGCAGCAGCAGCAGCAGCAAACAGACAATGTACTCGCTTCAGCAGAGTTATAACAAACCGCCCTCGGCTCAGTTCAATGCCTGAATTCTCATTTTCTATAGAGAGCCGACGTGTGTTTGATCCACGGTGAATATGATTTGCAGAAGAGGCGGACGCTCGATGTGATTGTCTTGATTTAATAGAAGTGGCCCCTGAGCTGGGAGGTCTTTCACTTTAATTAGCAGCTTATGAAGACGGCTCAGACTCAAACATTCATTAAAGTGAATCCCACACTCTGGAGGCGGGCTGATGAAACAAGCAGTCAGCTCTTTGAAGTGTATTTGCATCAACCGTATCGCCAATTTCTCACTGACTGATATATATCGAGTTTTTTGGGGTTTCTTTTTGAGCTGAGGTCCAAAATGTGGATTTCAATTTTGTGACACTTCTTTATAAATCATGAAGTTTCCTTAATCTCCCGTCTCACAACATATGATGCTGAGCAAAATATAACAAGATTCATCCTGATTTAATCGGTATCTCTGCCAACTTTTGTATCTCACCAGGAGTTGAAATGAAAATGTGTGTATTTGAACAATTAGGAGCACAACATGAGTTTGACATTATTGTCCAATAAGTATAGAATAAAAATGACTCAAAATATTAATGAGCAATTCCAAAAGATAAAGAGGCCTGAATCAATGCCTTCCTCCTTTCGCTCTCCCCATTTCACACGTGCACTGTCTTAACAATAAAGGCAAAAATGCACAAAATAAATATATATAAGAAAGAACAATTAAATGATGTATAGTGGCCTAAAGTGGACCATAACACGACAGCTCAAATTTTTCCAACATCCTCTTTATACGACTGTGGCGATGACGATGACCTGATGACATGTATCCTGTACAAACCTTGATTCAAGTGTCATCATTCATTTGTGCTTGTTCCCAGCTGTGTTTTATTATGTTGGCTTTGATAATAGCTACACTGCTTCTCTGCAGCACTTACACAACTGAGTCTATAGCCAGACACCATAAAATGGCACAGTGTTATCTTGCTTTTAACATATCTGGACCTCAATAAATTGCTGTGTGTGTGTGTGTGTGTGTGTGTGTGTGTGTGTCTTCTGTCTTCACTGACTGTGACAAGCTGCATCAGAACTACTTAATGGCGTTTTTTTAATATTTTTTACACATTTCTAATCTGTTTATGTGTTGACTGATTTGTGTCTCTGGATGGCGTTCACAGGGTTTATTTAAATTTAGCTCGGCGTGCGCTTCTCATTTGTCCCCAGTTATCAGCGTGTCTATCCGATGTTATCCTTTAATCTGAGCTGCAGAGCTGCGCCTTCCTTCAAAACATCCAGCACATACACATTAAAAACATGCCATCAACCCGTCTCCAGTGATCTGCACAGAATAATAATGATTAACTCACTTCAACAAGAACAAACTATACAGGACTGTATCAGAATTTGACAGGTAAATCATATTTATAGATAGATAGATAGATGGAAATGTGGTTAATCTGCCAGTGTTCGTATATTAAGAGGGTATTAAATACAAGCATTTGAGCTGTTATGAAATGGTATTTTCTCCTTCTATATAATCCTGGGTTAAGCGGGCTCTGTCTTAGTCACAAATGGACATAGAGGTCAGGACCCAGAAAACCACAGCTCGTCTATGCAGAGACAGAATCAGGATGCACATGTAGATATGATGATACAGGGTTTTTTTTTGTGTTCAGAGACTGATGGGAAACAATTATTAGCCTGGACATGTGACAGTCGTTTAATGGGAAGGCGGACTTTGTTGATTCTTCAGTTTTAGAGACTTTAGAGCTTTAAAACTGTAAAAAAAAAAAAAATAATAATGAAAGTGAAAACATTGAAATGATTGACTGGGCAACACAGTATATTTTTGTCTTTGTTCACAGTGTATTACTTGCTGGTGATGTACTGTCAGATTAAATGATTTACATAAAATCATAGTGTTTATTTGCACATTTAAAAACAAATTCTTGAACAAAAAGTGATGTGTCTCTTCTTTGAGTACAATAAATAAGGTTTACAGAAATCCTTGTCACATAAATACAACATGTCAGCATTGAATTACTATCTACTTGTATAGGGAACATAGCTGGTTTATTTGTACTTCATATAAAAGTAAGAGGTCACCATAATGTAAGAGAAAGTCACTGCTCATCTGTTAACTGGACATAGTGTCATTATTTACTGTTCGAGTATAATGTGATAACTTTTATTGAAATAGATCTACTGATTGCAGATAAACAGTAACATTGCTTCAGCGGTGAAAATAAAGTGTCCCTTATTAGATCAGTAACTATATATCTTCTCATTTTACCACATAAACTGTAACAACAACTAAACTGCCCATTATTTCTCTGAGAGACATCTTTAGATAAAAATATGAAATTGTCAAGTATCAAAGAAAAAAACCTGTAATTATTTCTTGGTGCTGTATCTGAGCTTATTTCTGTTATCGTTACTGCAGAGTATTAACCCTGTGGTACAACAGTGAGGTATAAATATATATCTAACCAAACTCTTCTGGGATCTGTCCCGGTATCCTGAATCCAGTCTGCCCAGTTTGATCCAGAGTGTTTCTGGGACTGGGTGTGGCAAAGCTTGCTTGTGTCTCTAACGTGCAGCTGGTCCTGTGGAGGAACTGCAGGAAGTTCTCGGGACCTGAGCCCTCGTGGCTGGACAAAGCCAGATCCACGGGCCGGGCCGCGTAGCAGCGCCGCAGCTTACAGAGCTCCTCCCTGATCTGACGATTAAGAAGCCCATAAAAAAATGGATTAATAGCAAAGGAGGAATAGGCCAGCCAGATAACCGTCTCCTCCAGGTCCTCGGGGATGATGGGTGTTGCATGTAGCGTCAGGTGGAGGTGGAAGGCAAAGTAAGGCAGCCAGCAGATCAGAAACTGACCAACGATTAGCACCAGAGTGAGAGCAGCTTTACCACCGCCAAAGGGACGGTCACGCATCCTCCTGCGTGGGGCGTTGCGGGTTGTGATGATGGTGGTCTGGCTGTTTATTGAGTCAGAGCGAAGCTTCAGTTGATTAGTTGTCCACGAGGGCAGAGGTCCATGCTGGCGGGCGGCCACACGTGCAACCTTGTACACATTACAGTAGACAGCAAAAATCACAACAGCTGGCAGACAGAAACATGTGACACTGAAGAACACAGAGAAGATCCGTCTGTGATCACTGTGGCTCCAGTGCAGCGAGCAGTGTGCAGCACTGATGGTGCTCAGGCTGCCGTAGGACGGCCACCCAAACACAGTGGACAGCCCCAGCACGGCAGAGGTCACCCACACCATCACCATGACAGCTGCAGTCAGCTTCAGCGTCATCTTCACCTCGTAGCGCATAGGGTGGACGATGTAGTAGTAGCGCTCCACGCTGATGGCCGTGATGGTCAAGATAGAGGCAGCTATGAGGATTACATTGAGGAATACGTACACCTGACACTCCAGCACAGTGAACACCACGCCAGCAAAGTACGGAGAGCTCGACACAATCCCGAGAGGCATGAGCAAGATGGCACAGAGCAGGTCCACCGCACACAGGTGACAAACAAAGGCGAATTTCCTGAGATGAGGGGCTTTTATGACAACAACCAGAACAGCAGTGTTGGCCAGAAGTGCCAGAACATTCATGGTCACCATGAAAAATATCCCTGTCAGGTCCTTGAAGCGTGTATGGGGGTTGGGAAGGGTGCCCAGGTGTCTGCTGGGTGCTGAGGGCACTGGCGCCCATGCGGCGGTGCTCTCATTGTAATCAGGGTTCGGGAATGAACTGTTTTCCTCCATGATTCATAATAAAGCTTTCAAAGTGCACATCTGTACTCCAGACTCCCCCATTGTTCAGCGATGAGGCAACAGAATCCTTTAGACATCAAATGAAACACACTTCACTCCTGTGAAGAGAAAATAAAATCCATTAACACAGGATATTCAACATTTGTGGAAACTCGTGTTCAACTGGATAAATTGCATTAGCGGATTTTTTGTGTCACTTTTGGGAAAGAAGCTGTGAACACAGCACTGACGGATTGTTGCGATCAGTGAGCCGGTCATTGTGATTGGACAGCAAATATGCAAAGGCTCATGGGACTGTTTAGTGTCCTGGATACAGAGCGACATTATATTTCATTTAGAGCATAGACGGAGATGGACCAAAAGTGAAGCCACAATTACCAACTGGTGGCCAGCTGCAGTAAAGGTAAGAAATCCTGGCCAAAACTAAAAAGTCAAAGTACAATCTCCAATATAATTTTATCAAAGAAACTAATGTATTCCTTGTCATCCCCTGATCGTTACTGCAGACTGTGGCTCCAAATATGTGAGACAGCAGTGTTTCGTATCTGGGATATTTTGGCTTCATTTCTGAATCGTGAGAGGAAGAGGAGATTTGTCATCCATCTTCATATAAAGCCCACGGTTTGGAGTCGGTCACTTGTTGGATATATAACCAATAGACAATCTCAATTCGCTCTCATTTTGGACTCCACCATTTTTTAAGTGACTTTTGGATTTAGTCGCTAAATGCTCGTCTATGTTCACCAGCGAGTCGCCAGCTGTGTCCGTCTGAGGCAGAATAAAACAACGCATGCCAAAGTTGACATAACAATGACAGCGCTATGACATCATCAGGACAGACAAAGCTCCTCCAGAGCCACAGAAGACATCACTGTTGGTTTATTGCTCTAAACATGACACACACAATGTATCTTAACTGATAACATGCAGAAATGACTTTTTATTCATAATCTTTCCTCCTACCAAACATCCACAGAACCTCACTGCATTATCATAACCTTCAAGGGAACACACACAGTATATGGTGTTGGGAGGTTAATCAATAAGTGTTCACAGTATTTGAGGGGATATTTTACAGGGAATGCTCTCTCTCTCTCTCTTTCTCTTTCTCTCTCTGTCTCACTCTCTGTTTAGTGGGAGCGACTTGATCAATAGGAATAATTCATGGAGGACACTCCGTCTCTCCTCCGTCCGTCCCTGTCCTTTTGAAATGAAAGATAATGAGTGTGCTTGTTTTAGCCCAGCTGCAGGGAGCTGGCCACATTGATTAGTATGTATTCAGAGTCCCCCTGCATCGCACCATCAAAGAGGAAACCTCTCAGCCACCCAGGTCTGACCCCGAGGCATTCTGTGCTTTCTCACGAATACATGTGTTTACTGTACGTTAAACACTCTGCAGAATATAACATCCTAAATTGTACACTTTCTTTCCTGTGAATAGTGCAGCCACTGTCTACACATAATCAGGTTTCACATGAACGACTGTGGAAGATGCTGTGTCCTCAATACATGTGCCAGTGATCCACTGATGCTCTCCCTCCCCTGCTGTAATCTTCTCTGGTGGCATGCAACACATTTGCTCTCAGATTTATCCCCAACAACAACATGTACATTTTCATGCACGTTATGTAAGGGTGTCCTCGTTTTCACCGTGTTCCAGCCTCAGCCTCAGCATATGCTCCGTCCACGTTTTGCTTCTGAGGGGATGATCATTTTCTATCATGTCTATTTATTTATTTAATCTCCTCTTGTTATTAATTCATGAGAAAAACATGCAGTGCATTTCGCCTTTGCTGTTGTTCCTTACCTCTTAGACAGACATAAATAAATCACCATTGATTAATCGTTTTCTACATTATAATGAGGATGAGGTAAATATGCACAATTTTTAATCCCTCACACAGGGAAAATCCCATAATCCACTTTGTGATGCTTTTTTAAAATTATGCTAACAACCAGTTTCATTGCCTTTATGTATTACAATTGATTACCAATATTGTTTTGATATCAAAGACAAAAAATATATATAATTTTATGAATAGGTATATAAAACATAAATAGGTACAATCAAATTTAAAAAACTGAAAATAACAATGTACATTTTATTAATCCAAGATATGTAAACAGTTTTTTATAGAAATAAAACATATTGCATGTGTTCCAGTACATTTCTATAATAGGTATATAGGCCCTGTTCTGTCCACTAACAGAATGAGGTTGGCCTTGTTATTCCTAATGCTGAAAAGGTTAACAGCTGTTAATCGTGATCATAGTTTTCAGATACGACTGGTTATTAATATCATTTGCTCCATCTGAGTGATTCTAAATATTTTTGTGTCTGTGTTAACTACACGGACTAAATGTCTACAAGTTCATTAGAGGTCAAAATCTCACCCCATCGTAATATTCCAGGACTTTGCAGAGGTTTGCAATGCACAGTGGAACGTTGATGCACTCAGTAGAATATGTATGTACTGTCATTACAGTATCACAAACAAATCTATCTTCATTTCAATGTTTCTTCTTCAAAGTTTGATATAACTGTAAAAAAAAAAAAAGAAGGTTTGTCTCTCCACCACCACTGACTCAACGCTGTCTCAGCAAGAAAGAAAAAAACTTACCAAGTACCTCTTACATTTTGGCTGCAGCTCCACCTAAACAAACTTTTCCTCTGAGTCCTTCCAAAGCTTTGCGGTGACTCATTGTGAATCCTCAGAGGTCAGTCCTCGGGCTTTGCCTCCAGCTCTGGAGAAAGTGCTGATCCACTTGACAGAGCTCTCTCAGGAACCGTGTCGTCCTGTTGCAACTTCTGATGAAAACTGCTATTTTTTTCCCAAAGAATCAGACAAATGAAGCCTGAAAAGAGACCCCAGGGAGAGCTGGGACTGACAGAGAGAGAGGGAGAGAGAGAGAGGTGATGTGCTGCGGGTTCACTGAGACAGAACAGCTGGTTTGTAAGAAGGGAGGGGGAGGAGCCAGTGGTTGATGATTGTTCACATCACATCTTTCAAGAGGAGATAACTGTCAATCTGAACCCCCCCCCCCCCCAACACACACACACACACACACACACACACACACACACAGACACAGACACACACAAACACACTTTTAATCATATTCATTATGAATCTTTACTATATGGGTTTTAAATAAATTATAATAAACCGAGCTTTGGACCCCATGAGCTCCACTGGTCCTGATAAGGTCAGTGTTTATGCTGGAAAGGGGCCTTAAATTCAGTTTGTAGAATGTGGTGACATCTAGTGGTGAAGTTGCATGTTGCAGCTGAATACCCCTCACCTCACCTTCCTCTTCCAAACATGAAAGAGAACCTGTGGAAGCCTTCAGTTGTAATAAAAACTCAAAAGGTGTTTAGTTTGTCCAGTCTGGGCTACTGTAAAAAACATGGCGGCCTCCGTAGAGAGAACCCGCTCCTGATGTTAATGTAATGTATTTAATATATAAAGGGCTCATTCTAGATGAAACACGCTAGTGATATCCAATGGATCCCTTTCACCTAAATCTTACACTGGACCTTTAAGACGTAACAAGAATTAATACAAAAACACACGCTCTCTCTCTCTCTCTCTCTTACATCAGTCAGTGTGTGGCTGTGACTGTCACACACTGTCCACTGTCTTCACACACGCTCCTCTATTCTCTTCTCCAATGAGATGCTTGCTTTCGCTTGGATTTCGTTCACCATTTCCCACACAAGAGGATACTCATTGGCATAATGCATTCCCTGGCCCCTTACCCTAACCTTAACCATCACAACTAAATGACTAACCCTAACCCATAAACCTAATTCTATCCCTAACCTTAAAAGCAAGTCTTTCCAAAAAATGTCCTCACTCCATAAGGTCTACCCTCACACACACACACACACAACTTTCTTCTTCAGATGGAGTTGATCCTATTCCATGATTCCTCCCAACTGCACCCTTTAGGGAAGTGGGATAAATCCTTGGATAAATCTTTGCAGCGCCTGTAAACAGAGCGCAGCACTGACATCTGCTGGTCCCGGTTAAAAGTAAAACTATATTCCTGATGGAACACACTACACCGACGGAGGGATTCAAGTGTTCCAAAGGTTTATTGGCCCTTACATGGTGAAGCACAACAAACAGAGAAGTAGAGTAGTAGATGTTGTGGAAGCAGGAAGATCACTTCTGGCTTATTCTAAAACTACAAAAGTTGTTCTTCAAAAACACTTGATGCATTGCACAATTTGTAAAGAACAAGGTACAAACGAGATCTCTATCATTTCAAACAGTTCCTACGTTAAACACACAACGGCTGAATAAATGTGGTCGACTTATCTAGACACAGCCACTTACTACCGCAACTGAAATAACGTTTTATTGTCGACACCACGTGACATTTTATAGTGCCGTCCAGTGACCTCATTGGGTCACCACACTAACCTTCACACTTTTTGAACATACAGTACAGCTGTCAAAGTAAAAAAAAGTAAGAATTCTGAACGGAAAAAAAACAAATAGTTAAAAACCTATTGACCACACGGACTAGATTCCATTACTGAATAAACTAGTGGATTAACAAAGATAATCTGTCACTCGTTTCTACCAGACATGAAAACCAGCAAACCAACAAATACAGACAGACTTGAAATGCTATAACTGAGAGTCACTTCTCATTGGTTCATTTTCAGGCAGGAGTGACGCATCTTGACAAAAGCTTTGATCGATTATCACTTTGTTTTCAGCTTTACTCAAACCCATCCTCTTCTTTAACAGTTTGTCCTCGTTATTCAACTTTGTGCGTATCGCAGTCTTTATTTGGCTGCCGTCAACACCAAACTTGACGGCCACATGCTCTGGAAAAAGAAACATTATTACGTTTTAATCTCAATTTTGTTGAATCAACACTAAATATAACGAGCAGCTCTGTGCGCTTACAATTTAATGACCCTGTTCAGACCGGGTATTAACATCCGTCCTGAGAGAGCCAATCACAAGCCGCCCGTTTTAAGTTCCTCTTTTTCACGCTTACACAGCAAAAAAAGGATATGGCCTCATAAATCCCAGACCACCTCTGAATGCGGTTTGAGTGATCGGATCAAAGGATGTTAAAATCCGATCTGAACTGAGTCAATGATGATCAAATGTTCTGAAACTTACCAATTATATTCCTGAGGATCTCTGGTGGTAGCTGAGGCTTGTGACAATCATCTCCAGTGAAGGTGTTCCTCCGGCCCTGCAGAGAGTGCGTGGCCAACGTTTCTCTGTCAAAAAGTATCATCAGCAGCGCTGACGTGTATTTTTTGTAGTCCGCGATCTCTGCGATGCGCTCATAAAGGTTTTTTGGTACTCGGAGATTCTCAGCGAGAAATAGAAAGCTGTTGTCGTCCTGAGGGAAAAACAAAGAAAATAATGAGTTCCAAAATGAATCTGATCATAAAAAACATCTTTAAACTGTAGCACAGACAGTGAACAAGTTGAATCCTCCCAAAAATTGTGCTATTATTACAGGATGAGGAATATGTGACCTCTGACCTCTGGGATGTTATGAACTGCTCTCATCTCAGGCTCAGCCAGGAAAGAGATGGCTTCATCTTGAGAGTTTTGAGATTCAACTCCTGCTTCGCCTCCTTGAAGAACATGATCCAGGGTGACTCGCAGTTCATGTGCCGTGTGCCTCATCTGCATCATGAGAGTGTTCATTTCTGCAAAGTGTTGAGTCTGATTAGAAATGTTGACGCTGTTTATTCTTTATACTATTTAAATCATTACATTGTATATTTACAGTCTAAGCTCTGAGCTGCTTTAGGAATGGAAAGGAGATCATAAATCTTAGTTCTGCAGAACAACCAGAAGTCTGTCAAAACATCTTGTGTCACACAGTCCAGATGTTAATTGGAAAACCGTCTCTACATCTCGTTACTTTGGTGGAGAAAAACTAAATGGATTTGATTGGACCACATATTTAGATTTTCATATTTTAGGCTCCAAATATGTGAGATGGAAATTTTAGGAAAATTTGAAGAAATATGAATGAAAATCAATACTATTGGAATAGAAATGTCTGTGGAAGAAAAATTCCATTTAAATCCAGGTTAATATCCATTCATTGATTAGTGGATAATTGATTGAAAAATTATGTTAATTAATGCACTATAAATACATTTTTTTAAATTTAATTGCAAGTTAATTAACTAGCATCAAACTACACTGTACTTTCCAAATTAAAGCAATAACTTTAATTTCTATAAACAAAGTTTTTTTTCATTTCAAAAGGCTTCAACCTTGACAATGCAACACGTGTAATATGTGTTTATTGATGGAATACAACCTTCTCTTTGTGTCATTATATCTCCCACATTTACAAAAGTGTGACAGAGATGACACCACGTTCCATCTACCTGTATGTATCAGAGAGAAACGACCGTCTATGTCCTGTACACAGACAATAAAGTTGACTTTGAGGATTGAAGAAAGCTATGATCACAATGAGTCACCAACTGTGTGGCTTCAACAGACACGTCTATATATATATATTTTGAACATATTAATTGATACATGAAGAAACCATCTGTTCCCACCTTTCATCTCCCTCAGCTCCCTCTCGGCCAGGATTCGACATCTGCGTTCGTACTTGAGTTGAGCCTGCAGCTGCTCGATCTTCATGAGGAGGCTGATGGTGTCCGTTCTGATGCCTGGACTTGCGATGTGCTCCTCGTCAAACTCAATGTTGTCATTCTGCAACAGGGGAACAGTTCAGATCAACACTCGAGATGAAGATGGTGAGGCTGATGTGCTCACTGACACACTCACAGACCCTCACCTCGTTGCTGTGGAAGGGGGAGTAGCTGGACTCCTCGGGCAGCCCATACTTCTCCACCTCTGGATCACAGCCAAACTCCGCAACATCTGGACAGACCTTTATCATCTTCATGGGCAGCTGTGCTGGGCTCGTCCCTGCGCCTCGCTTGGGTGGCATGAGGATGGAAAACTCTAAAAAAAAAGAAGGAAAAAAAGAAAAGAAAAGTGAAAAACGATGTGAAGAGAGGACATGGGTGGTCAGCTGACTCCTCAGACATCTTTGTTTTTTCTGCACAGGTTGAAATCAAACTTTTGGGCTCAACTTTTTTCCACTTCTCTCTTTTACTCACGATTTATCTTAAACTCATCCGTGAGAGACAAGGATGAAAAGTTAGTTCCTATTGCATCCAAACCCCCCAAGCCCCCGGACTCCCGAGCCTCCAGCTGCGGACAATGAGGGACACAACCTGTCCTCCAACACATTACCGATACATTATCAATACGTGTGATCGAGGGGAGGCTCACCTGGCAGCTCGGCTCGACCTCAGGGATAAACTGTGACGACACTCACTGAGGACAAAGCCAGCGCAGTAAACGAAAAAATACTGCGTAGTAGAGGAAGTAGTAGTACTACTGCAGTAGTACACTACATGGATCCTCCTACAATTACGGCTCAATTAAAACAGCCACGCAAATCATTTGCGGTTGAATATGCGTGAAATGCTGAATGTTGAGATTATCTCCCACCACAGAGGCTGCACATGTTTGTATTATGACCGTGTTTAGATTTTTTACAATTGTGTGCGGAACTAATTTTCGGAAACTTATTCCCCGGGGGAAGAATTTTACTAAGTACAGTTTCCTGCTCAGGAACAAATTACAAGTTAAACCAATGCAAACGCAGAGTTTCAGCAAAAGGCGGGACAATGGGGAGATACCGCTTCCAGCAGCCAATCAGCGCCTGAGTTGAAACAGTGTTGCGCTTCCTAGTTTGGTTGGCGTGTACCCATGTGGGTTCAGAGCCGTGTTGACTTGTGGAGGAATCTGGTTTAGTTTGAGACGCCTCGTTTTAATATGTCGTCTTTTTTTATAAAGTCGAAAGAAAACCCCAAATCAGCAAGAAAGGGGAAATATGTAGCGGCGCCGAAACGAAAAGTAAGTTAGCACAACTGTTAGCAAGGGAGCTAACTAGCAGTTTGACTCGCCGGATGTAACCTGTCGCTCAAACACGTTTTACACAGTTTTTAGTGCTAACGTATTGTTCTTATAAAACTGTAACACCGGTGTTTTCTCCTGCTGCAGGGAGATGGAGATCCCGGGGCTAAGAGCAAACTACGAGAGAAGAAAACCAACGCCAGATACAACGAGGAGATTTCCAGCGACTCTGAAAATGAAGGGTGAATTTCCTCACGTGTTTGTTATAGATATGAATTCATGATTGCTCCCCAGCTGTTGTGAACTCGTTCTGTCCGTGTGCTCAGCCCCATCGGGTCCAGGAAGAGACCGGTGGTCGAGGAGAAGGACTACGGGGAGACGCCACAGGAGAAGAAGCTGAGATTAGCCAAACTGTACCTGGAACAGCTGAAGGAAGCAGGTAAACTCATGTCTTCCATGTGGCATGCAGGTCTGACGGTGTAGTCAGTGCAGGCGTTTGTTTATTGTGTGATGTCTGTCGTTATCAGATGAAAATAAAGCAGAAGCAGAAGACTTTGAGACGGATCTGGTCGCAGGAAGACTCGAAGAAGAAGTGGTAAGTGTGACAAACCAGTATATTCGAGGTAGGGCTGGACGATATGGCAAAAACAAATCTGTCAATATCACGCTAAATGTCACATTGTTTCTTGAAAGTTTATAGCATGATTATTGTTCCTGAGTGAAGGTTGGGGTTTTAAACTCCCTCGACATTGATTGTGGATTTAATGTTTAAGATCATTCACAGGTCTATGTTATTTATCTTTGTGTGCATGTGTTTCTCCTCAGCTTGAACAGAAAGGAAAACTTCAGCGATTTATTGCCAAAGATGTGAGTACATGAATTTCAATGTCTTCGGCAGGAATGTCCACGATTCTCGATACCAAATTTGATACCAAGGCGAAAAAGAAAACAGTTAATCCCATTAACTTCACCACACACTCCTTTTATTAACAATATTTTAACATACAAAACACAAAAGTGGCTATGTAGCCTTCAGGTGATAAATAAAAAGAAAAGACTATTAACATTATAAAACAGAATAGTGGCATGTGGGAAAATTGTGAGATTTGAGTTATCAGGTATAATTCAATGGCTGCACACGCAATGTACTAACATACACACACACACACACCTATATGCTTTGGTACCGAAGTATCGGTTCTCGTGACATTCCTAGTCTCGGTTATTTTACCTGGGTAAAAAACTGTTTATAAACAAATGGCCTTTTATTTGATTTTCCATCTTTCTTTTTTAGCTCGTACAACCAGAAGCTTCAGAGATCCGTTTGTTAAGAGGACACAAACTTCCAGTTACTTGTCTGGTCATCTCCCCCGATGACAAGTGCATCTTTTCTGCTGCCAAAGACTGCTCCATCATTAAGTGTTAGTATACAATGAAATCCTATGAAGCCATTTTATGAAACTTATAGTTGCCAAAGCTTATAGTTTTGTTCTAGAGTCCGAGTTCAGTTTCCTTTTTCATACATCTCAAGGGGATGTGGAGAGCGGGAAGAAACTGCACACGATACCCGGTGGAAGGAAGGGCACAGGGGATCGGCATGTTGGACACACAGCCCACATCCTATGCATGGCCATATCATCAGATGGAAAATACTTGGTGAGTTGTGCTCAGTCAATATATTCTGCTTCTGTCGGTTTTGGAAAACCTCCATATTTAACCACTGTAGCCAAGAGCTTCCTCATATTGTATTAACACCCACTATCTCCACATCTTTTCAGGCGACTGGAGACATGAACAACCTGATCATGATCTGGGAGGCAGAGACCTGTAAACATCTTTATAAATTCACAGGACACAAAGGCCCTGTGTCGGTAAGCTCTCCCTCCCTCTCTCTCTCCCATTTAAAAATATCTTCAATGTTTTTTTTTTAATCTTCTATCTGAGGTTGACCTGTGAATTATAAACTGCCTCTTTCTTCTCAGGGTCTGTCTTTCAGGAAGGGATCTCATGATCTGTACAGCGCATCTCATGACCGCTCAGTCAAGGTCTGGAACGTGGATGAGAATGCATATGTGGAGACTCTGTGAGTAACTAATAATGAATCTCTGCTAACACTCGCATTTCCTCTTGATTGTGTGAATGTAACTGTGATTGTGAATCTCTGCAGCTTCGGTCATCAGGATACTATCACAGGACTGGACAGTTTGAGCCGTGAGCGCTGTGTGACCACAGGAGGACGGGACCGCACCGTGAGGGTGTGGAAGATAGCTGAGGAGTCCCAGCTGGTTTTCCATGGCCACGAGTGAGTCTCTCTCTTTGTCTGTTGCTTGTGCTTCTGAGTCAAGCTTGTTTAAACCAGCGAGGAACCAGTTCACATTTGTTAAGTGTACTGGCAGGTTCGTAAATGGTAAAAAAAAAAAGATCTTAAATCAGTGAATGTTCACAACAGACATGATCACTTCTTCAGGATTTTTTATTTTTTTTATTTTTTTTTAATGAAGATCTCCGCCTCTTCTGGAGAAGTTCCCAAAAACACCCTTTGGTAATGCAGATTTTTAGGCCCCTAGTATTTATTCTGCTCGTGGTTCCATCACAGGCCAGAGAGACAAACTGTAATTAGAACTGCAGTTAGTAGAGCACAAGCCTCCGCCGAGACCCAACAGTCCCCTCGTGAAACCACAATAACAGTCAATAGATCTATCTGCATCAAATTTCAGACACACGTAAATATCAGTCCCCTAAATATGCCAGATTTTTTTTAACTTTATGCTCCATGAATTATTCTCTTAGAAATCAACAAAACATAATAAAAAAAAAGCTATCTCACAATGTTAAAGAAAGTGGGGAAAAAACTCTGTATCCTCCTGATACAGACAAACTCAGATGAAAACAGAACCTCCGTGGTGGAGGTAAAAATCATGAGGTGTCTTCATTGTTTATTTAATATCTTGTACCATATCAATAATTCTCTCTGCATTGGTCCTTTGTGACTAACTGATACTTCTGACACTCGTACGATACATACAGAAAGACTGACATCATCTTTTTTTACTCTGTCCCCCTACAGGGGTTCAATCGACTGCATCCAGCTCATAAATGAAGAGCACATGATCACAGGAGCTGATGATGGGTAAGACACGAGTTGCAGTTTAATTGTCTGTGACCTCACCGTGCTTACAGATCCACTCATGTTGCCCTCTCTCAATTTTATGCACGACCTCAGCTCTGTGTCTCTTTGGAGTGTCAACAAGAAGAAGCCTCTCAGCACTGTGAAGAAGGCGCACGGTTGCCATGGTGACGCAGGGCTGCAGCAGCCTCATTGGGTCTCTTCAGTGGCGGCGCTTCACAACTCGGATACTGCCGCCTCAGGTGCCTGTGGCTGTGAGAGTCCTCTTCACAAGCTTTTTAATAACACATCAAAATGTCCAGGACGCTTTCAATTAACTTCTCATTATTTCTTGAATAAAACTTAATCAACATAATTAATACATTTACTTATTTTAGTGTCATACTAGTACATACTTGTGACAGTGGTTTCACTCATATGTAGCTAAGCTGTACTTGCAGTGTTATACTTTCTATTAGTAACAATGTTTTTTTTCTGTACAGGTTCACACAACTCACATGTGCAGCTCTGGAAGTGTGGCCAGAATTACCGTGGGCTGGAGCGTCTCTTCACTGTACCAGTGGTAAGCTCCTACCTCCTCCTCTCCTTTGTTAATATGCTCGTGTTTACATAAGATGCGTTTTCAACTAAGTTCACGTTATTTATAAATATTCATGTACGCTTTCCTGGCAGCCACATCAGCTGCATTTTCAAAATGTCTCACTTTATTTCCCCATCTGCTCTTGTTCCCAGTCTGGTTTTGTCAACAGTCTGAAGTTTTCGAGCTCTGGTCAGTTCTTGGTGGCAGGAGTTGGACAGGAGCACAGGTAACTGAACTTAATGGTCATGTTTCCATAGTAACTGTCTGTAAAGTTGCTGTCGGCTTATTAACGTTATCCCAGGCTCACTGTCAGTGATGGAAATGTCCACTGGATGGCAGTGTTGATCAGTTGGACAGACTCAAACTCTGTAGTTATTTACACTGGGTAAAAGTTAGTGAGCTGTTTTTGGATGGTAATATATTTTCATTTCCTGACTTGAGAATAGGGCAGCACTATGGTGCAGTGGTAAACACTGTTGCCTCCTGGTTCTTAATCCCGGTTTTGCCGCAGTCTGTCTGTGTTCAGTTTGCATGTTCTCCTCGTGTTTGCATGGATTTTCTCGGGGAGTCAATCTCCATCCCACAGTCCAAAGACTTGCAGATTGAGGTTAGGTTAATTGGAGACTCTAAATTGACCATAGGTGTGAATGTGAGCGTGAATGGTTGTCCTGTGATGGGCAGGCGACCTCAATGTCAGCTGGGATTGGCTCCAGCCCCCCCGTCACCCTCAGGAGGACAAGTGGTATAGATGATGGATGGATGGATGAATTGAAAATAATCTTCTTCTCTCAATTCTGTACAAACAAACATCATTCAAGAAAGAGTCAGCACAGAACCGACTGGCTTCACAGACTAGATGAACGTATATGCCAGAGGAGTGTGGTCATGTTGCTGAACTCATCAGAAAAGTACTTATTCTATATGTCAGTATATTTCATGCTACACATCCAGCCAGCTCACTTACCCTGAATGTGACGACATCGGTCACCTTTAAGGACAGTTTATCCTCTAATTTGATGAATAAATTCAGACACGTCTCCATGAATCTGACCTTAATTTGAATTTAAACGACTCATAAATGTTGCTTTAATTAGATTTGCAGATTTTGTTTGTTATGGGGGGTTTTCTGCTTCCTAAAGTTATTAAAGCACTGTAATTAAAATCAGAGTGGACATTCTGGACGTATCCTGAAGGATAAAGTAAGATTTCATTTCCCTCTGTAATAGGAACTCAAACAGCCAGTCTCCTCGGGCCTGCCTCCAAACTTGACAGTCAAATATCAGATTGGCTTCAGTAGAGCACACACCTCCGCCAAGGCCCAACAGTCCCCCTGAAATCCAAATCTGCCATGTTTGCTTGGACATAGTTCTAAAACTATTAGATTATATAAACTGTTGAGCTGTTACAGGGTTTTATCTCTATTTGTTACCTTACAGCAGCTGATAACATCCTGCCACCCTATGAAACCACTTTTTAAGTCCACAACATACAGATTTTTATTTGGATCTGCACCACATTTGCACACACTCGTATATATCAGTCCTCTAAATATAATTTTGAAATCAAGACCCATGCAGTATTTCCTCAGAAACTGGTGAAAATGGCAAGAAACGCCTTATCTGACAATGTTAATTACAGTGATTAGAAACAGTCCCAGGTCCGCTGCCAAATTGAATGTGTTCGTTCTTGGTCCTTGTCCCGTTCTTCCTCCAAGTTTTCCTGGAAATCCAATCAGTGTTTTTTGCGTTATCCTGCTGATTAAACTAAACAAACAGACAGTGGTAAAAAAACATCGCCTCCTTGGTGACGCCGATCATTTCTGTGAGTTTCTATTTGTGATCTTGCACAATATTTTGAACATTAGGTTGTATTTCCTCTGATGTCTGATTGACATTGATTCTGTCTTGTCGCACAACTGATCTGTATAAAGGTGCGAGACTCTGCAGGATGAGGGTTAAACACCAGTGTTTATTTTTGGACATCATTAGATCTCTTTGTCACAGTTCGAAACTCCAGTCTGTAAAAGAGAGTGAGGTCATGAAACAAACTTTGATCCCGTTTGGGGTCGGTTTCACATTTTGCTTCACATGTAGTCTGTTTGGTGTGAATACCTCTGATTCTCAGTGTCTGTCTCTGTCTGTTCAGGTTGGGCCGATGGTGGAGACTAAAAGAGGCCAAGAATGGGATCTATGTTATTCCTCTGAAAAGGAAGCCTCCAAATCCAGAGGAAGCCAAAACAACTGAATAGTCCAATAGTTATGTGCCTTTTTGTAAATTAAAAGTTAAAAAACTGCTCATGTTTCAAGTCTTTGTTTATCCAACAGATATTAAAGCCTGGTCAATTTTGCATTTGCACTTTCTTAGTTTCCCTGCAGGTGTCTTCTGGGGCTTTGTCAGAAGCTTCACTCTCCTTTTCACTAATACATACCATGGGTTTTTGAACACATTTTCATTCATTTAATAATGACATGTACATTACAGAAATGTTAAGAGGGAAAATCCATACTTTCCACTTTGACAGTCAAACATGTTGAAGGCTGCGCAGGCTTCAGATTCAGTTAATGTATATTTTACAGACCAGGCAGTGGGTGGTGTCTGTACAGATGGTTATTGCAATTTAATGTCAGGAGACTTCCATCAGTATAGACGATGAAGTCCAGGTTTTTGATACTTTTTATAAACACTGTACATCTATAATTTCATATTCTAATAGGTTAAGAGCTGAGCACCAACATAAAGCAACTAGAGCAAAATGAACAATCATGCACCTGCAAAAAAAGGGGATGTCAACATAACATTTTTAGCTTCCCTCCCCTTTTTTACTCATTAAATTTAGAATATGTTCAATAAAGTAAAACTACATCCATTTTAAAGTAAGTTATTTTGGTTTTAAAGAGGGAAAAACTAAATCCCTTCGTGCAAAAAGCTCATTATCTAATTAGCAGCATTCAATTTAGGTAGTTACAATAATTGCAAGTGTGAACCCAGACACTGCGATGTTTAATCTTTTAATATTAAAAAAAACATTTTATTTACATAAATTACAGGAAAGCACACACTGTCACACCAGTCTACATTAACACATGTCCTTTATATTGTGTAGTTGCCTAGTTTTTCATCACGTTCACTAAGGTTAGTCACATATTTTGTTTAACAGAAATGTATTTCATAGCATTTTTTTTTTTTTGTCAATGTCTAAAAACATCTGGATAGATTCACAGCACTCTAAGGACAAGATAAGAACAGCCTTTTTGTTTTGTGTATCACTATTGCTTCACAACCACCCATTTGACAACAAGACTCTGTAGGACAAGGCACAGTGCATTTAATCACATCTATCTGTAAACCAAAGATATCACAGCATATTCAATCTATACAAAAAAAGGCTTTTACATTTCATACATACTGCTCGCTGAAGGAACATCATTTAGCTTTCACAGTTAGGAGTTACCCTGGCCAGTCAGTCAGCCCGACCCCCAGACAGAGTTATCTCTCATGTTTGGATGGCGAGGGGGGGGTTTCCGTCGTTCACGGCCCTGTTTGATGAAGGGATGACTGATGGTGGGATGCTCTCTCGTGTTTAGAGAGGAAACCTTTTTCACAAAGAGGACGTTGTCGAGTCCACCACCTCGCGCCCGTTGCAAACGGCTGGCACGTAGTTAGAGGCTGATCCTGGGGGAATAGAAAGAGCAGTGTTAGCCAGGAGAGAGTTCTTCCACTTGTGTTTGGAAACAGAACTGTTAACCAGAGATAAAGGCTATGAGCAAAATCAATGGTCAGTCATGGGCTTTAAAAGTCTATGCTGAGTAAAGTGTTTGGCTTACATGGAGAGTAACTAAGTTCATCTTCTCAAATACTATAATTAAGTTAATTTTTTTAAATAAGAAATTTGAAATTTACTCTACACAACTGCAAAACATTGACAGGGAAATATTTTCAGTCCACGACATTAATTTGGAACCTGAGTTACAAGTTACTTTGCTGATTAAAGCACAGAAACTAGTTTATAAAAAATGACATATTGTTGGAGATTAAAATGCGCAGTATTATATACTGGATCATGAAGTAACAATGATCCAGTATAATATATAACAATACAACAACCACAGGAAACATATTTTCATACAGCAAATATACTGATAAAGAATATTTTGCTGAAAAGATTTTGTACATTTATTCAAGTATAATTTTGAATGCAGAACTGTAACTGCAGTATTTATATAATGAGCTCATCTAGCTCTGAAATAAAGAAATGCCACACTTGTGTGTGTTTATTCAAACAGATCGTGAATTATTTGTCAGTTTCTTAATAAGCTATAGATAAAACTTGCTCTCATCTCGCATGAAAAGAAACATAATGACTGGATTTTAATTGCTTGGCCGGGGTGATGCAAAACCAGCGAAACAAGCAGAAGCAAAAACAATATTGTCAAGTTTTCATTTTCACGTTTCATTGCTTGTATTTATGTTTAATTAAATAAAACTAATAATAAAAAAACTCAGACATCTGCAACATGTGGCAATACTGTTCAGCTCCAACTTTTGGTTGTGTTTTTTACACAGTTCAAAAAATGTCAAGTGGTTGCAATTCTCCTGTGGATGCACTGATATGACATATCTCATATCGGTTTTTGAAACCTAAACTGCTGCTAGGTATCAGGTTGCAGCTGAAATTGGGAGAAAAATAACTTTATACACGTCAGGAAGATTTCAATGGTCCAGGTCCCTTTTGCCTCTGGCACCTACATCAAAGCAAACCCAACCACGCCCCTGCATAACGGGGGCTTGTGGCTACCTTTAGAGTAGCTGGAGCTGGGGGCCGAGGCAGAGGCGGACACTGTGGCGCTGAAGCGGTTGGCTGTGGCTCTGAGTGTGGTCACATTTTTCTGCGGCTGGAACAGGATGATGTGGATCTTGGGGGTGAAGAGGCAGCCGAGAACCACGGACCCACTCAGACTGACGGAGATGCACATGGTGGTGGTCTGCACCTGGGAGGGGAGACGAGTGGGTGAGGATAAATGTGTCAGTCTGAACTCGGACTGTTGTCTTATCTCTTCAAAAGACTTCATAAAGTTTCTTCAAAGGCCTCGTTCGCCCCTCTCCACCCACACAAACACACCTGTTGCTCGGCTGGAGCCTTGTTTTTAACAAACCAGTTCACTCAGAGTTCTCTGCTGCTCTGGTGACTCCCACATCTAGAGAGGTTTGGGATTTTGTACATAAATCGACGGAAAGTTAATCAGCAACTATTTTGTGAGAGATAAATCATTGAAATAATTCTCTTCCTAGAAGTTTTCACAAACTGCAGCTTCTCATTAGTGAAACAATGTCTTTGAGTTTTGCATCATTAGTTGAACAATCTGAAAATGACAGTTTGAGCTTAAGGAAAATGCGAAAGACATTTTTCAAACCCAGAAGAATACTCCTACTCCTCCTTCCTTCTTTCCCGACTACGTTTGAGAGTCACAAACTTCAAGTTCACCAAAAATGCATGAATGAAAAATCAACGGTATTTTGTTGGTACATTTTTTAACTTCAACTTTGATTTGGTTTCTTGATTCTACATTCTGGTCAAAAGTCATTGCAGATATTATTGTTGTTTTAGTTCAGGTTTTTAATGATGAACGTGGATAATTCTGATGTGACTTTGGCTGAAGAGCAGGAGAAACTCACTGTGAACCAACACAGACCAATTCATTTAACTTTTAGATTTGTTTATTGAGTCTATTTAGTAACAAACAATGGATTTTTTTTATATATGCATAAGTGACCAATTTGCATTAAAACATTTTTTCAAAAGCAAGTTGTAAATGCAACTGCTCCCGTTCTACCTCCTGTCTGTCTACCTGCTATTTGTTGCTATGCGTTTAATGTACAATGAGTTTTCTCACTGCCGGCTGCAGCTGAATGAGCGATGACCATGAACCAAATCAACCAAAACAATGAGCTGAAAGATGCAACAACATCAGAGTTGCATGACGATTATCTTTCAGTTCATCATTAATAGCAACAACTTCCCTGTAGTCTTTAGTTCTATATATGCAAATATAGATTTTTCCACGTGAATAATGCAGTCGCTGCAAAGACCATGTCATCATTATAACATTATCATCCTTTTACAATTATGTGTGAAGTTTTCAGTTATGTATGTTAGCAATTCTAATTGTGCATTGTGTGCATGAATATGTAGAATGTGAAGAAGAAGAAGAATGTGGGGGTAAGCACAGCTGGTAGTCCTGATAGTCCAGGTCTTGTTAGTCACATTTCAGCTGCTAATGTGAGCTGACTGCTGGGGTCATCTTCCTCCTCCCACCCCACTGGTTACCCCTGCAGTCCAGCAACTTCTATTTGCAGAACCACAGCATGAAGTGTAATCCCTCCTAAACATACATCACTGCGGCACCAGTGCAGAAATATGAGAAGAGCTCACACGTTTTAACTTCAAAAATAAGTAATGAAAACACCAGCAGGACTGCGGCTAATGTGACTTCAATTGTCTTCTGTCTGCGGCTCCTTATCTCTTCCAGCTGCAAAATGTCTTTCTAGCAGCTATTTCCATTTAACAGCTTGTTACACAAATAATTATTCAGCACTAATCAGACATGCTGTGGCACTGGAGCCTACTGTGTTCTTATTCTAACACTGAAGGCAAAGAGAATGAGGTTCAAATTTATTTAATGCCTTACTTAGTGCCTTTTTCCATTACATTTCTATGATTGGTTTTATTATTAACTTGATATCACTTTAGCCTTTCGACAGATATTTGCCTTCTAACCTGAACAAATGGCATTTTAGCATTCATTTCAGTCGCTATTTTAATTTACCGCAGTTACTCTTTGAGATTATATTTAACAGTAAAAGTAGGAATGAGTTATTAAACAGTGTATAGTGGGATATCAGAGGAATTTACTTTCTATAAAGATAGTATTTACTTTTAATGTAATAAAAACAATTCGGATGTAACGTAATTTACCCTTTTTCTTTCAGTGTCCATGAGTTCGCTGGGCAACAAAGCTGGTCCCTCATTAGAGTAAGTCTGTGCTATCTAACACTAATTTGAAACGTGGCAACTGAACCCACTCCCATTATCACTGGTGTCCAACAGAACCAAAGTATCAAGGTCTCTGTTGCGCTGCCAAACCTCTCGTTCTCTCCTGCATCCGGCTCAATATTCCAAAAATCTTCAGCCGCTCTCATATAATTCGGACTCAGAAAAGGTACGGGCAGTTTTCCGGTTCGTGGTCTGGGTGCCAGGAAGGCTATTCGCAGCAGACGTGAAAAAGCCTGAGGTACCCCATGATGATATAAAGCTCGTATGAACCTATACCACCACCCCCCCCATCTGTTCGCACAACAAAGGCCTTGTTGCACACCCTGGTCGAATGCTGTGGCAGTAGCCTTGAGTTTGCCCAAGGCACCGGCACTCATAACTTACATGGTCTGTCAGCTTTGTGCCGGATGTTTAGTCTTATTTTTCATACTTTGCGCTGCACGGACAAACAAATCCATTCATCCTTGCAGCTATACATATATTACAATTTTTGTCCTGCTGCAGCTTCGCAAACGGGTCTGGTAATAGTTTTGCATATTCATCCCATTAATTCGTTGTCATTAGTGTGAAGCAGGTTTCATTTCGCCTTTACCCATTCATGTAACGACCACAAACTGTAAGACTTTATCCCCTTGTGGCGGCAGTTATGTCATATTTCTGACTTTTAGAGAAGCAGAGCCACCTAACAAACCAGCGCTCAGCCTCCTTGCTCACAGTTATTTTCTACTACAGGTCCTGATATCGTATGGTTTGAATGGTTAAGGTTTTTAAACATTTAAATTTCTAAAACATTTAGTAATGCTTTAATTCAGTGAATCAGCTTGACACTCATTATTTTCGTCTGTATTTTGAGTCCTTGTCCGTCCCCCGAATCTTTGCTCTCGTCTTGAAAGATCCTTCATGCCACATGAAAAGAAAGCTCTTTCTTTCATGAGTCTGGGTGACAGTGATCAAATGGAATGTGAAAGTGACACCTTTTTCTTTAACACACAAGGGAAAGTCATTTATAAACCTTGTTTACATTATTCCACAGCACTGGGCCTGTGCAGTTTCTAGAAATATTAATTATAAATACTCGACTGACTTCAGAAGAAACAATTTCAGACATAGTTACCCTGTAGTCGCTGGCAGTGACATAGAAGATGGGCTGAAACGCCAGCCAGATGATGCAGGTGGTGTACATGGTGAACCCGATGAACTTGGCCTCATTGAAGTTTTCTGGGCATTTCCGCGTCTTGAAGGCGTAGACGGTGCAGAGGATGATGAGGATGCAGTTGTAGGTGAGGGACATGAGCATGCTGGAGTCCTTGCTGTTGCACTTGAGGGTGACCACGTCTCTCCTCTCAGGGCCCACCTCTTTCCGAACCCCTGGCACCTCCACCAGCAACCAGATGACGGCTACCAGCAGCTGGAGGGAGATAAGAACGCCGCAGATCGCTACCTGGGAGCCGGGGCTGATCAAGCGCGGCCGCTGGGCTCCGTCCTTCACCCCACTGAAGATGCGAGCAATGCGGTTGGTTTTGGTTAGTAGGGCGGAGTAACACACTGCGAACGAGGTGCCCAGGCCGAGTCGACGTAAAGTGCAAACCGCAGTAGAAGGTTTGGCGATATAGATGAAGGTCATGCTGTAGCACATCAACACTCCCAGCAGCAGGATATAGGAGAGTTCACGTCCGCTTGCCTTAACCACAGGTGTCTCATTGTGCTTGAAGAACAGGACCACTACTGACAGAGTGCACAGTATACCAAGGCAGGAGATGGAAACAGGCCCAATGGCCCAGGCATCCTCCCAGCGGATGTACTCCTCGGGCAGATAGTAGCAGCCAGTCAAGTTACCCAGAGGCCACTGACCGAAGCTGCAGTCAGCACAGGTGAACTCATCATGCAGGTACTGGTAGGGCTGACAGGAGATGCAGATCCAGCAGCACACATCTCCGGGCTGCATGCTCTTTATTTCATTCTTCTTGCAGGGGTCGCTGCACTGGGAGGTGGGCGGTACGAGACCACGCCAGGGCACCATGGTGGTGTTCAGGGTCAGGTTATGGTCCCAGTAGCCAACCTTCCTGTAGATGAACTTACCCTCCTCCTTGTGGTAATGAAAGATGTTGTAGCGGCTGATGCTGTCACCGACCAGGTTGAAGCGCACCATGTTCTCTGTGTCTACAGGTCTGAACGGAGCTGATAGGAAGCAAAAACACAGCAACATTAACATTCACAAGTATAACAGCTATCACCTCTACAAGGAAATCAATATATACAATATATATAGCGTATAAAAGGCATATAATAATCTAAATGAGTTATGTGAATGTGTAAATCTGTAAAATCTCTCAGGTTCTTGCTATTTCAGATCAACTAAACGTGGATATTCATTTATCAACATATTATAGATATAGGACTGAATAATCCCCCTCTCATTTATTACCTCATGCTAATTCATGGAATATCTTTTCCTAATTGAATAATTACAAACCCCTTTTTCAATGTAGGAGGCATTTGAAGTCTTAATCCAGTTTCATGCTCATTTGTAACCTACATTTGCTCTGCATTTAATCTACTTAATTTAATTTAATCCTATTTAGCTATTTAAAAATCATATAACATGAAAAATGGCAGATAGAGCACAGGCATGTACTTCTGTTTCCTTTAGTTCTTGTTTCTTACCTTCAAACTTGGTCTTCAGGATGAATTCCTTATAGAACCTTTTGCCGTTACCTGGTTTCATGGCGTCACAGACCTTGGATGTGTTGGAGCATACAGCTTGCCTCATGTTGTGCAGAGCATAGGCCATGGCGTAGACCGCGTTTACCACAAACATGATCTTGGACTCCTGCTCAAAATTTCCGTCTCGCAGGCTGCGTTCGCTGCAGCCGTGCTCCTGGAGGCTGCAGCCAAAGCGGTGCTCCCAGAACTCTTTAAACCACGGGTTCCTTGTGTTGGTGTACGGGTTCAGCTTGGTGAAGTAGTCCTCAAACTCCCTGATTGTGTAGGAGGCCAGTTCAATGGTGAAAGCACCATCTGCTGCGCTCTCGCTGCCCCTCACCACGCTCTCCTGCGCTCCCCATCCATCACTGGCCACCCAGGTGAAGGTGACATTCATGCGATGGGCAGCCACCAGCAGCTCACGAGCGTCTTCACTGCGGGTGAACAGGATGACTACTTTGGCGTTGGACTTTTGCTGCAGGGAGCGGATCACATTGTCATAGCCCTGGCGGTTCATGGAGCGACTCACCTTGGCCGAAGTGGCGATGCAGATTTGGCGAGTGCGGGCCTCCTGCTGGAAGGCATCAATGCCGGTCTCACCGTAGTCACCCTCTGAGGCGACTGTTGAGACGTAGGTCCAGTTGAAGTAACGCAGGATCTCAACCATGGCCTTGGCCTGGTAGAAATCAGGGGGGACGGTGCGGGCGAAGTAGTCGTAGCGGGTTTTGTCACTGAGCTTTGCGCTGGTGGAAGCATAGCTGATCTGTGGGATCTGGAACAGCCGCAGAAGGTTCGCGACCTGGAGAACAAGAGGGAGACTTAGGTTTAATCTCATACTTCCAAAGATTTATTAAGTACTTTACAAGATCTCTGAAGACATGGTATGACATCTGTTCTGTTCACAAGAGTGACCTGAGCATTATTTAAATAATTGTGTTTGAGAAGATTCTAAGTTCAATTAGGACAATATACAGTATCTGTGGAAGGTGTTGTTCCATGAATAGTTTCAGTGCACCTATTACTGAAGGGATGAAACATCATTCCTGTGAAACCTTTTTGCTTATTTGGTGTTCTGACGATGGTGGTGGAGAGTGCTGTCAAATGCCTTGGTCCAAAAGAACAAATGATTCACATGCTATTGATGCTCATCAAACCAGCTAGCGACCCCTCGTGCCCTCTGGATTGGGGGCAAAGTCAATCACAGAAAAGACCACTTCCGTCAGGATAGAAATGTTCCACCGCAGGAAAAAGGGGATCGCTTTACAGTGACCACTCACCCAAACCATGAGAGCACAAAGCCCCCCACAGATCCTCTCATTGTAGGGGGGGGGTCAGGCAATGTGGTGCGTATCATTCTGTTAGTGTATGCAACTCTTGTCCAGAAGGATCAACCTGCACACTGCAAGAAACGGGCGGAACGTGTGAGGGTGTAAGACGTAGCCAAACCTTAACTCTGGATGTTGTATATAGTTTAACACTAATCTTAAATATATGCATTTGATATTATCATTTACTATTGCAGTCATATGAACAAGCCTAATCCTCTTTAGTTTAGTTTTTATAAGAATTGAAGCACCCTCTGCCCGATCTCTTATTTATTTATTTGGATGGAAATTTTGCATATCAATTATTGTTTTAATGAGGGACTTTTTAAGTGTTTTTTTCTGTTCATGATCCCTGCATGCTGTTGCCCCTAATGAGTGCTACGTTTTAACCCCAACGTAACACCCAACCCCATCTCCTACCCCTAACCAGATAACACATATAAGCAATTGGGTAAAATGTTTGTAATTGGCATTCAAGCAGGCCAAAGGTATACATCAGGTGGGAGTGCTTTGTGGCAGGCGATACTTGTAGTACTTTCATTTTATGAAAGTCATCCTGTAATGTCTTATAACCGTGATAAAAGTTTGTCAGTTTACTTTTTCAACAAAATACTGCATCTTTGAGTCGGTTTCCTTTTTAACTTGTAGATATCCAGTTGAAGTGGAGCTATTCAGGCGCACAGCTCCTGTCAGATGGGCTTCAGCTCTGTGACAGAGACTGGCAGCGGAAACAGCAACAAATTCAATGTTCCTCTATCTCAACCTGTTTACTCTGTCAGGGATCCACATCAGCAGCAGCAGCAGCAGCAGCAGCAGCAGCAGAAGCAGAAGCGAGTGCTGCAATCCCCCTCACAGATAATGTCAGATAACAACAGCAACAATGGCACAGAGATGAGAATTTTATCAGGGCATTTTGCTGTTTTCTCACGTTAAGGCCATTCAGTCAAGGCTCGAGTCTCAAGGCAGATTCTTCCAGAAGTTACGACGCCCACATATGCAGACAAATATATCGATTGGCTTGCAGGGGTGATGGCTCGGGCCGAGTTCAACCTGGGGTGATAATTTCTGACTGAAAACTGTCCATGTTGCACACAACATGAAATCACAGCAGCTATTTTCCCCACACAGTGAACTATGACAGAGTGCTGGTGAACAGTTGTCAGTTTGCAGGATTCCTCGTGAGATGCAGTGGTAATTATTGAATACCCATGAGCTTCAATATGACTCCCTCCTTCCTCAGGCATCATTTTATGCCTGGAGGCTTTTCCAAACAGTGGCATCCCAACGGATATAATTGGAACATTCCAAGCCTAAGTTACAGTACAATTCTCCCTTATTACTCACTCAATACAACCCATTAGAACTTGAACAGAGTAAACGATCCTTCACGTCACATCACAAATTATAGTTTCACATGTTCCGTGCTTGTTCTATACATTTTCTCAGTGGTGCCCATCATGTAACTCAGCAGTCTTTTTTTAGCCTCACTAGCAGCGAGGCTGGAGGGATGGAAATGCTGGACAGCTGGATGGTTCACCACCTACAATCAGCCTATTGGATGGATTGACATGATTTCTTTTTCTACAGACATTTACACAAATGTTGTTGATTCCCTTCAGCCAGCACCAAAAATGAGTCAAAGTCATACATATTTAGCAAATATTACATCATCCATAGGATGTATCATGAGCAGATAGAGTAAATTACTACAGGGAATTCTACAAGTGGATAGAAAAGGCTACAACAAAGTATTAGCGCCACTTTAAAAGGGAAAACAATTGATTTTGAGAATAAATATACCCCGAGAATAAAGTCATGATTCTACGGGGGGGAACATCAGAAGATCTGCCTGTTTCTCGTTAGTTAAACTTCAGTATCACAAATAAACAAACTCTAATAATACTCGTCTTTTGGCACCTAAACACCACATTATCATAAGTATCAGGAATTTGAAAAGCTTGTGCAAAAAAGAATCACACAGACTTGGAGGAAATTGTCACTTTGCAGAAGAGCAAATGTTTGGTCGTGGTCGACTGTAAGATGATCCTTTGTTATGTCTGCGTGTGATTCAAAGGGGTTTCCCAGTTTCTCAAGACTCAATCAGACACAGTTCAATATGGTTCCAATACTCGTGACATGAAAGACTGCACAGCCGCTCTGATCCTGGGAGTACAACAACATATTTTCATCGCTATGGGCAGTCTTCATATAAAGTAAAAAATATCTAAACATATACGTTACTATACCATTAGAAAGCATAAACACCACATGGGACTGCAAACACACTGCTTTGAGACAGAAATTACTGACATTAACCCTGAACTGCCCGTGGCCATGTGCTTAACCTCCGTTAGTTAAAACACCCCAGAGACAGGAGCCGACAGAAAACGCAGGCACAGTACAAGCTCTTGAGGGGATGAATACAGTAAATATGATGTATTTAGACAAGCGCACTGCGGCCAGCAGTAGTCCTCTCCAGTGTTTCTCATAGAATATATAGGGCAGAGGTCTCATCAAATTAACCACAGAGAGATGTGATTTCTGTTATTAATGCACAGGGAAGCCTGATTAGAGCCACTGATTCATTCATGTTGCCTGGGATATATGCAGTTTTTGTATTCAGCAAGGTTAACCCGTCTGACTGAGACTGAGTCAGCCGCAAACACTGGCATGTTAATAAGGTGGTTTCCTCTTGCAGGGTTTTCCGACAGCCGCTTGGTCTTCATCAATAGATTCCTGGAGCTGCCTGACAGCGCAGCGTTCAGGACAGCACTGGAGTGTGTGACAGTAACCGTCTGTTCATCCTCGTGTGGTGTTCCCCTCGCACTCTCTCCACCGACGAGTCAGTCGAGACAACACCCACAGCACCGGCTCAGGAGAACCAGGCTGGAAATTTGATCTCAGCGCATGAGACTCGCATGAAACCTGCATTTTCATTTCTTCATTAAGTCCCGTCTCTGCACAGGTGCTTCGCTGACACTACTTTATTCAAGACTTCCATTAGCTTTAATCTAAACCAATACATACCAATAACTTTAGACTTTACCCTCACCTGTCTCTTGTGAAAAAACATACTATTCTTTAGCTTGTGTCGAATACAGCAAAGTAATGGAATTTAAAAACGAGATGCTTTTCATAGTTTAAATCCAAGAGTCCCCAAATGTCACATGGTAACCCAAAAAGAATACATCATAGAGGAATAGGTACACCACAGCCTCGCTGTATGACGTGATCTGATTCGAGTATGTTTTCATATTAACTGCATGAAAATTACGACTCCAAATATGTAGAAACTGAATGAGCCTATTTTTTTGTGTGGGGACAAGTTAAAGAGACTTTAATATGCAAAGAATTGCCATAATTAGACTAATGACCTCATAAGCATTACATGTTGCAGGTTAAATTTAATATATTATGGTGAATACAGTAGCACATTGTATATTTTGTTGTATTATTTAGAAAATACATTTCAAAGCTACTTAAAACCTAATCCAGTCATAGTATTTGTGCTGTATTAAAGGCAGTAATAATGCTGTACAATGGAGTCAGTGCATAAATATTTTAGACAGAGACTAATATTACAGTACAAAATACCGTACGTCATATTATGTCAAGACAAAGAGTCATCCAGGACAAGGCAAGAAGTATTATTACTGGGAATATTATCCAGCTTTTTGTGTCTCAACTATTCTGTCAAATGGGGTATCTACAACGTGAATATGAAAATATAGTTTAATTTGTATTACTATTAATGATTGTAATATTTATATTTTAAACATTAACTCAATATGTTGTAACAATTGGTTTGTAGAATAATCAATACACAACAAGGTTTGTGGCAGATTTAACTTTAAAGATCCTTAGATCATCATCTTAATGCTCATGAATCAAATTCTACTGTAGCCTTTAGTTTGTGGTTGATGTTTGATAAGATGTGTAAGAGATTCATCCTGAGCAGAAGCATTATGGGATTTCTAGCCAGCGTTCTTTTACCAGAACAGATGCACGGATGAAAGACATGAGACAGCTGGAACGTGGGCATGGTCTCTTACTCATGTGTCTGTCATGATTTTTCTTTACATGAAAAGTCCATTTGTATTTCCCCAGGGTCCCTGTGAAGCTGAGTCCTATAGGAGATACAGTAGATGACACAAAGAATGAACCTCAGGATGTACACTGCAGCAGTTTAGCCGCTCACCAGGGAAGCACCACAAACACAATGAGGAATATATACAGTGCACATGGCTGCTGGGTTTAATATAATGTATTCAAACGGTAAAATCTATACTAAACTTACTATGGTGTGAACAGGGTTGTTTTTTAAGTACATCCAATATTGCACACATGTAATAATGTGCAAGCAGGTTTGTGTTTATTGATTATATTCATCAATCTGGATGTTTTTAAACAAACACACAAGTGGCGTTTCAGAAATAACACAATCTCTCTGTTATATGAACATACACATGGATACATGAATGTGTATTTTCACTGAAGTGATAGCTAGATGTTTATCTGATTAGAAAAAGGCACAGATGTTGTCCAAACAGAAGCCAAACTGATCCGTGCCAAGCTTGGGATCGGTCCAATTTGGGAATAAGCTTGTTCAATTTGTGCAGATAATAAATCACTTACATAAAAAGCAAATCACACAATAATGCAGCGAGGAGGGAAATAATAAACATCCTGATAAAGGGCGACCCAGGGTATTAAAAAATTATTCCAAATCTAAAAAAGGTTTTATCTTTCTACGTAAAGTGGCATCAGTTCAAATTAAGATCTTAGAATTGTTTTGTTATGATTACATCATAGTAAAAATAATCCAATCATTTCAATGTAATTATTGTGATATAAGGCAGGAGTGGTAGTCAAAGGCAATTCATGTTTTCCATTATTATCTCAGCCAACGAGGTTATATTTGTGTTTGTCATTTTGTAAATTAGCAGGATTATTCAAAAACTACTGATGAACCATGAAACTTGGTGGAAGGATGTGGAATGGGTGAGGGAAGAGGGGGCGGATAGATTTATTTTTCACTTTCTTTAACATTGTGCCATCGGGAGTTTTTCAACATAATGATTTCTCAGAGAATTATTCGTGGATCTCGGTGAAAAAAACCAGACAGGTTTAAGGGACTGTTATTTATGTGTGTGTTTGCAATTGGTGCAGATCCAAATCCAAATCACGATCTAGTGAATTTAAATGTGATTTCATAAGGGTACTGTTGGTGTAGGAATGCACTCCTCTAGTTTTAATGTATGCAGCCATCTGAAGTTTGATGCAAACAAACTTCAGATCTGGGGGGAAACAGCATCAAGGATAAATGTGTCCCTATAGTGGATTGTGGAGAAATGGCTGAAACAGCAGAGGAGCGGTGTGGGTTAGTATCAAACAAACACTATATTCTCTATGCATATCCACTGGTAACTCTCTCAGAGATAATTTGAGATAAACCCAAGAATATGAGCCCTGTGTTCTCTTCTCTCTCCAAATTGGAAACTGGCACAACTTTGCAGAGCTCTGCATCTCTGACACATTTGCTCTTTTGCATTTGTTTTCTTTTTTCCACCTGATCTCTCGGCTCCAAGTTATTCTTGATATTTTCTTGTTTATATCCTCTGCCAGAGAAGGAAAAAAAAAAATCATAGCAATAGTGGTGCAGCGCTTTTGATAGCCTGTGCCATTTTATTATACTTCCGTTTGATCAGCTACCCATCGGTCCCACAGATGATGGGGATTTTTTTTATTAAAAGCAGCTTGGATTCTACAGAGGTGTAATTTCATGGGAAGATGGGAAGCTATATGTTAAAGCCATTCATTTTATATACAGCGCGTGATTTGTCTCAAATCGTTGCTCAGTAATTGCACTGCTCACAGAACATGTGACTGCTGCTTGAATCTTTATCACATTCAACATGTTTAGCATGTATAAAATACTTTGAACGATAATGTTACATTTGTATAGAAAAAGCTGTACGGTTCCAGCTTGATACATTTTTTTCTCACTATGGTTCATCACCTCTATACTTAGCAGGATTATAAAAAAACTACACAGCCAGCTCCCATGAAATTTGGTGGAGGTGTGAGACATGACCAAGGGCAGAACCCATGATGTGAATCCTGATCAGGGGGCAGATCCAGACATTTTATTTCTCCTTTTTTAACATATAAAGATTTCTCAGAGAAGAATTTATGGATCTTGGGGGAAAGGATATTTATCTGTGTGTGCAATTTGGTGCAGATACAAATAAAACTCAGTAGCAAGTGAATGTAAATGTGGGGACTGTGACTGTGCCTTTGCAGGAGTGTGCTCTCCACTGAGTATCATATAATTTTTTAGTGGCCAACTAATTTACGACAACAAATATAATTTGAAGGAAAGATAATGCAGAATAGATTACTTTGTCTAAGAATGAGGAAAAAAACGTCTCTAAAAAAGAATTTCAATGCTGAATAAAATGTTCGCTAACAATTTTCTCAGTTCTCTCAGTATTAAGTTAAGATTATGGTCTTGTTTTTAACAGGAAACATCCACTGTCACAATCTTTCCCTCACCAAAATGATACGATATGATGATATATGATTACGCAGACCTAAGAACAGCTGGTATTCAGGATGTGAACCTACACCAACCACCTCCTCAAAGCTTTGGTGCAGTACACAGATCATGTAGAGCTTCATTCATTCATTTAAAAAGATTTTACTCTAAACATAATCTGGGGTTTGATTATCTTGTTTTTATTACGACAATATAACTGGTAAAAACAGTTTTGTAAGGTTTAAATATAACTTCTGGGACACAGGTTGATACAGATACAGAAGATAATGGTACAGTGTGTTTAGTTTGTATTTTGGTCTGGTTTCAGTCTTTTGATTTGATCTCATGTGAAGTATTGTTTTGTGGAGGCATGGAGATTTATTTATATATTCCATTTCTTTACAAGCAAACTCAGTGTGCCTCATGACTTCTGCATGTGCAGACACCCACCCACCTAAGGAACACACATCCACACCTCAGACACAAAACACTCACACAAACACAAACACACAAACAAACAAACACAGAGACTGAAAGAGAACAAAGGCCTACAAAAATGATGAGATGCTGAAAGCAGCAGATGCTAACAGTTATGTTGTATGTGAGAACATACTGTATACTGCATGCATACATGTCAGAGGGTCAGAGTGGTCATCAAGGCTAGAAAAGCACTATATAAATACAAACCATTTTACAAACCATTTTATGTATGATCCACACTTACTATTAATGTTTGCATAACAGATAATGCAATGACACAAAGAAACCTGTGTTGATACACTTACATGCATCATTAGGAGCCCTTCAAGGGACCTAGGGGCCCCAGGCTCAAGGGACCTAGGGGCCCCAGGCTCACGGGACCTAGGGGCCCCCTGCATCGAACCAAACCAAACCCCTGGCAGAAAGTTGTGAGTGTTGGTTGAGTTGTTGCAGTTTCCTGCACATACGCGATGACAGAATTTAAGTGGCTCTTACAAAATTGTTGTTGCTGTAGACTTAAGTAATCAGATGTTCTCAGGGGACCCCTCTTAGCTCGGGGGCCACAAGCAATTACCTGTTAGGACTACTCTGTTGCAACGCCCCTGTGCAAAGATGCAGCTCTTCAAAATTAAACTGGAACCAGAAAAACAACAGTCATCAGAACATAAACGTTTGGAGATACTTTTAAGTACAGAGACACATCAGTGAAAAATGTTACTCTTTATTTTTGGCTTTGAACTTAACCTTTAGCCTGTAGTGCTTTTGAAATCAACTCAAATCAGTCCAGTAAGTTTGACTGTTGTTGAGTCTGGAGAGCAGCGGTTCTGTTGCTCAATTTTAAGCAGCATCCTAAATAAACAGCCAGAGATTTCTGAGCAAAGACTGATCACATATTCCTGTCATAGCGTGTGAAAAAACACAACAGCTCTCAGACAGACGAGATGAAGAGAAGTGCGTCTGGAAATCAATATCCAAGCAATATTATTGACCGTGTGGGTCCTGACGGTACCCAGCCTTCTAGTCGGTACAATGTTTCCCCTCACTGTGAATGACATTCGGCTGTGCTAATTAGGGAGCCAAGCTATGTTCTGCGAATGTGCTAAAATTTACAGTTCAGAAATAACAGTTTCACAGCGAGGAGGAGGAAGAGGAGGAGGAGGAGGAGGAGGGGAGAGTTGAGGGGAGTTCAGCTTTATTATCACATATTAAACAAGAACCTTTTGAAGTTAACACCAAAGCAGTTTTTTTTCTCTTCTTTCACCCGATGCACTCCGTGAAGACGGAAACACAATGAAGACGGAGCCCTCCTCACTTCCTCTGCAGACTTAATAAACCAGCGCAAACCAAAAATATTAAACATCAATATACAATACGACAAAAGAACAGATATAACCTCTCACGACCTCAAATTTATGAGGACCTTCCCAGCTGCTGCAGCAGAGGCAGGACAGAGTTTGTCTAATGGTCTTAAAGGATTCTGTGGGATTTTATTTTTGAAGTACAAGTTTGAGTATATTAACCTTTTAGGAGACTTCTCAGTAGCCGTCATTTGAAATGAAAAACAGTTCGTGTATCTCATATTATATGTTACATTTACAGAAGGTAGTTTCCTGAACTAGAATCTCAGTTTTTTTATTGCTGCAATAATACTTTTTTTTCTTTTTCTGTGCGTGTGTGTGTTCAATTATTCAATTTCAGGATGCACAGTACGAGTGTGTATTTGTGCTGGAAAAGTTGTGATTATGCCTCTAAGTACCTATCATGATGTGTGGCTGTGGCAGTATAGTGACTTGTACATTTGAAAATACAGAAAAATACAGATTGTCTTTAAATGTTACTTTTGCTGAAAGTGTGGGCCTATCTGAGAATTATTTCTCTACAATGCCCATTTAAATTCGTAGCTGTAAAATGCGTAGGCTGTTAGGAATGAGTCATGACTCTTGGTTCGCTCTAGGTTCTGTACAGGTAACTTCCGAGAAGGCATTTAAGACTATTTCCCAACAATTAAACTGTGAGAAGACAGAACAAGGATGAAAAACATGTACCAGGATGAGTAAGATGGTGATGAAAAGCCTCCTGAACACTGCTCGGCTAATTATGAGAGAATCCTTTTTAGGGCTGAGGAGAAACTGGCTTGTCTCCAGTTATCGTTCCCACATCTTGTCCTTGGACCCAGTCACATGCAGCGTCAGCCTCCACACGCAGGTGGACACATCGTCGCCAGCCAACGGAGATGCACCCCAGAGATGGGAAAAGCAGCTCCTCTCAAACTGCCCTGAGACCATCACTGGCACAGTTTTATAACACCAAGTGTTTCTCTGGGATTGAAAAGGGCTGTTTAAACCAATGACCTCTCAAAGACAAAAAAATAAAGAATCCCACCATGGGCTGCTCACCGCTCTCACAGCTCCATTCACTAACGTGCCCAGTAACTGGACGTGCCTACAATGAGACGTTTGAGGATAATGACAGTAGAGGTATGTATTCAAATTCATGCAAAAACTATCAAAAGACTTTCCTTTTGAATCTCTGTGACTGTGTGGTCGCTGTCGACTCATTCACACAGACAGCCCTTTTCACGCTTCTTAAAAAACATGCTGTTCTTTTGTCAAAGCATCCTCAACATTACAGGAGAGGACCCTCCATATTCTCCACCTCTTTCCGAGAGAGGGAGGCCTGCGTTTAATGAGGGCTTGTAATGATTCCAGCATGGTGAGGTGGTTGTGCTCATTGCAGTGCCACTCACCATTCAGCTTCAACCAGCTGACACGGAGCATTCACCACTGCAGACTCCTGGCAACAACTTATCTAAGGTTGGATTGTATCCTGGTGTTTCGGCACAAACTAACAAAGGAATCCCAGAGTGCTGCAGCACTCAACCTATTCAAAGAATAAGTGGTTCCCATATATTACTTTAAGTGTCTCGAAATTTGAGCACAAATGAAATACCAATTCATTTTATATTCTCCCAAAGGGAACGCTGTGAGAATTACAAATGCATTTGGTTAACAGGAGCCACCTTTGTCAATCTTTATCAAATGTGAGATGTTGGTGGAGGTTATAAAGCTGTATGAAGAATTTGTAGATTCAAAAACACTGTGATGGAAGTGGAAGATTGTTTTATAAAGGTCAGAATCCCTCCTTGGTCTGTGATGATATGAACAAACATTATTACAGCTTTCGATAAATGTTGAAAATCAACAAATGATCATCAAGTGTAAACTATCTGAGGAGTAACTAGTATTTGTACATTAGTGTGACAATGACATTGTAACTTCTCTTTTAGGTGACTGTTAATACTTGAGAGGTTTCATAGTGTAATGGGCATAATAGGCTTTAACTTAAGCCAATGTGCATTTGTTGTGTTTTTAACTCTTGTCATGTGTTGTTTTCTATTTGGTCCTGTTGCAACTTTTTAAATCATATACCAGGATTTGGTTTATATTGTGTTATGTTTGGACTAAAATACATAGTTTATTTTATACTGTTTTATACATATGGACTAAAATACATTGTTTATCTTAAGTTGTGTTATATATATGAACTAAAATACATTGTATATCTTATATTGTGTAATATACATGGACTAAAATACATAGTTTCTCTTATATTGTGTTATATATGGGGTCAAATACATTTTAGCTATTTTTCCTAAATGTGTTTAATATGGATTTTGACACACTTGAGTCATTTACCTATATTTCTTTTCTTTAATATTGTGTTATATATATATATGGGTTAAAATAAATGATAACATTCACACAACATTTATATTATTTACTTAAGTTCAATCAACCCTGATGTACAATATGCACCTGATACATCTGAAACTGAATTATTCCACGACACACTTGTTAACTTAACATTTTCAGCAGCTTTGCACGTGGATTATAACGTCATATCCACACAGTAGTATGTACCATGATTAGAATGCATAAACACTGCAGCATGATCGTGAATAGTGATTTAGTCATCAGCAGTTTTTCCGGTAATAAACATGAAATATTTATGAAATGCTTACTCTTTTCAGTGAGCTTTAATACCCATTCAAACATTCATCCTTATAGAGCTGGGTGCTGTTAAAGCACGAATCTGGTAATGTTTTCTTTCTCACAAACTTTTTAAGGTGATGAAATTTTATTATTTGAACAGTCCAAATTTAACAACCCCTCAGTGTGATGTAACAACTGGGGGAAATAAGTTAGAGGGCAGGGTCAGTGACATTATCAGCCAATCACAACAATAGTTTAATTAAAACAAAACACATTGAAAAAAACCTTTGGGAAAAGAAATGCCACCATTGTTCTTTAGAGACAAATTCATACTAGAGCAAACGTAAAAACAAAGTATAAACCAAACATCAAATATGTAGAAAACATAACTATGATTTGCCTTAGCTATTCACATATATTTGACAGAACATCAGTGGTGTTTTTGGAAGAGCTCAGATTTCAGCATAAACCACTTTTTTATTTGATAATATGCTTAGTATGGAAAACTGTATCACTGGACTGTTCTTAAAGTAAGTTTAGTCTCTGACTAAACCAAGCATTAGCTACAGCTACTCACTTCATGACAGATAATGAACTTATTTGATAAATAAAATCAATTAATCCAAGTTGACTCTGTGTGTGTGTGTGTGTGTGTGTAGTTTATAGAAAGTGTAGCCAAATTAGGCCCACACACTTTCTCTCACTAACACCCAGTGCATCATGGTAAGTATGGTGTGTGAAGGCAATCAGAATTAATTAATTATGCTCATAGCCTGTAGCAACATTTCATATGTGTGTGAAAGGTCAGTTTTCTCTGCAAGGTGGAAATGAAGTAGCTCACAGAGTTCATGGACGTCTCTGTGAATGTTGATGCTTCAAACGGAATCAGTTGGATTCTCAAACCAGCCAAAGCAAAACCTTGTTTGTTTCTTCTCCGGCTCAGTAAAAGTGGAGTCAAGGCATTTTTGGTTGTTATCTAGAGTTGTAAATGTGTGTGTGTGTGTGTGTGTGTGTGTGTGTGTGTGTGTGTGTGTGTGTGTGTGTGTGTGTGTGTGTGTGTGTTGATTAGTAATGTTTATCCATCTCTAAGCATATGAATGCATGAATGAATAATGAATGATTTAGTAAATTAGTTGTGGGTTTTCTCTGAAGTATAAAAGTTCTTCAAGTTGCTAAAAAGTAGCAAAATCCTTGAAATATGTGTGTGAAACTACTGCTTTGCAATTAACTAGAGGGACTAAATACACAATTAAAACATAATGAATTTGGTTTAGGAGAAGATGAAGCGTTTATTGAGTTAAAACATTACTCAAACCAAGAGATCCCAACTACAGTATATTGCAAGACAACAGTGTGTTTTCAGTCGAGGTCAGTTTGGTAATTTGCTGGATTTTGTCTTTGCCAATAGTGTTTACATCCATTGTTAACATTCACACTTATGTCAGACACATGCGGATTAGGTTATGGCGTGGTTAAGGTTGTGGTTATGGCTAATGTGGTGAAGTTATGGTTGGGGTAAGCAACTTAAAGACGTTGTTACTGTTAGAGTAGGATTGTAGACGATAGATCCAATCGCTGAGAGAAGTTATAATGTTCAGTTTTGGTTTAAACAGTTTTAAAGACACAATTTTCTAAAAAGGTTGTGATGCTGTTGAAGTGTATTTCATTGTACAGAGAGGAGTTTGTTGTCTTTAGACATTGATATGAATGTGGTTGACATAATAATAGAACCACCTGTCAGTGTAGTGCAGTAATGTGCTAGAGCAGCTCCACAAACTACAACCCCCCGAATTATCTGTTGAATCCACACTTCTGAAAATCAGTTTGGACAAAAACAGAGCAGAACCATTGAGGATTTGTCTTTGCAGCACTACTACAGAGTAATATTAATGAACTCTGGGCTCCAGTGTGAAAGTCAGATGCTCATCCACCACCCCAACTGCTATTTACCTTTGCTTTCCACCTTGATTTGTAGAGAACATACGCATAAGAAAATATTCAGCAGTTATTATCCAGTAAAAATGGGATCCTTAGAGACAGTGGCAAAAATGTAATTCTGATATCAGTATTTTTTCTTCATTATAAACTTCCAGTACATGTAGATTATAATTTGTTTCATTTGCATCTTACACCACTTAATTGGAATAATGCTGCCTTGATTGCTGCATGTGTAGCTATTTTGTGTACATGCTAACAAATGCAACCACACACAAAACATGCGAGTTAAAATTCATTTAATCTACCTGAATGGAGACGTCGCTGTAAGATCCTCCGATGACCCCGGAGATGGCGAGTGGAACCTCATTTTGGATGGGCCTGGAGCCGTCTGGGCAGATGAAGCCTGGATCTTGCACCTTGGTTAGGGAGGCCCTGACAAAATCTAGGGACTGCTCCAGAGCGTAAGTGTCCTTCGAGCAGGTGTCGAGAATGTGGGCCCCCAGCCGGAGTCCGGGAAGGATCTGATCACTGGAGTTAATCTCATCGAGTGCCAGCAGCATGGCCTCCAGTCTCTGGATTCCCCTCTCCTCATTGATCTTACCGCAGTCCTCCATCCCGTCACCTTTTTCGTGCACGGGGAACAAGCCTCCAATCACCAAGTCCCCCTCCATGATAATCTCACGTTTGGCTGCGGGAGGTAATCTGGAGATGTTGGGCAGGACTCCTCGTATCAGCAGCTCCAGCAGGAGCATGTGGAGAGGCCAATAATTGGCAGAGTTGGCCAACGACCTGGGGCAGAGCACAAGCATGGCAGGAGCAGGTAGTGGGGCTCAGCTGGTTGAAGTGGCGAGGAGCAGAGGCTTACAGAGTCTGGAGGGGGATCACTTTCAAGTCGCCTCTCAGTGGATGAGGCATGTTTGATATTTCCTGGATGAATGAAAGGAGAAACGATTTACCCAATTAATGAAACCTATCATTGTGAACTATCTATCTTTTGATGTTGAACAGCATTTATGAGGAGATCAAAACTCAGCAGGGAAATAACACGATCGTATTATTGACGACCGCTAAAATTGGTTTCATTGGTGCCATTACTCTCCCAGGTTTTTACCCACTGTGTTAATCAAAGGTATGAAACAGTCACATGAAGGTGAAGGTGGCAGTTTTAATAAGTTCTCCTTAGTTTTATCATCAATTTTTACCTGAGCTGCTTTTTCTCAGCTTACTACGAACTACAAAGATGTTACGCATAAATATCATCAGGCTCTTTAAACCTGACATACTATATTTGTCAGGAGGGTGAGTTATGTTTTAAAACAGAAGTCCAGCGGACTCTTCTCTCTGTGGTTCCTGCCACTTTATCTGAAAGATAAACACGGAGTTATCGCCAAAGAGTGACCACATCAAACATTCATGGATATTTAAGGCACCTCTCGAGTGAAACGTAATTTCCAAGGCTTACAACCGAGATATCACCTAGATGGTGGATCTCCTCAATGGCTGGGGTTGCCATGGAAACATGGTGGGTAAAAAAAAAAGGGTTGGACTGCAGGGAAGTGGGCAGTGAGACATGTATGCTAATAAAGATTCCTATCGTGGCGAGGTTACAGATTTAGATCTCACCGGGAGCCGTCTGATCAGGGTGGTGGGTCGGTTCAGTCTCACAGAGAGGGAACCAATCCTGTCTCCGTCCAACACACAGTCATTCATTACATTCATCACACATACAAACAAGTTCAGCAAACATGTTTATTCATCAGGGGCGATGGATCTTCCCAGGATTATTATCGATGTATCGTAACCAACAGCAGCATCGTATTGCAACAGAAATTCCCCAGGAATCTGTTTTGTTTGATTTGAGCGGATGCTTGCTGATAAACCCACAGAGCTTTGCTCCCAGTTTGAACTATTCAACATTCTGCAATTCCCCGCCATTAACAAGCACTGGGAAGTTTGTTGCTGACTTTTCCTATTATGTCACACAGTTTTGTCACTGATTGCAAAACTACGTTAAAACTTCTAGACCCAGATATAAATTTAAGTCATTTCATTCAACCTGGGTGTTTCCTGTTTTCGAAGCTCAAAGAGGCAGAAACCCCCGCAGAGGGGTGCACAGGGGTAGGGTTAAAAAAACACCAGCTTCTGCAGCTGCACCCAGAGAAGTTCATTTGCTGTGTTGTGTGCGTGTGAAAGCATGTTTTTCAAGGGACATTTGAAGAATAGCCTGTGATGTTCAAGGAGCAGTCGGAGCATTAAAAGAGCAACATGGAGGAAACGAGGGGAAAGGTGCAATGAATGCTGATCTCAAATATTACATCAGGCTGTTGATGAATCCATCAGCGGCAAAGAGGATTACACACGTGAAGCCACGATGTAAAATCCATCTGCTCTCTACAGTATAGGTGCAGATTCTTACTCCTGCATCACATTTATCCTATCAATAGAGCCAAGGTGAGAAAGTAACTTGGAGAGTTCAACATTAAGAGTCTAATTGCTCCTCTGTGCTGTCTCTTAGAGCAGATGGGGGCTTTCTAGGTGCTATGACTGGGTCACAGTGTGAATTAATGGGGCAATAAGGAACAGCCAATTAGGCGGGCCTATGCAAACGTGGGCCAAAGTGAGGTTGGAGGTCCAGAAGAGCCCCTCAGAACCCCCTTTAAGATGTGCAAATAAACATGGACATGAAATACAGCCATCAAAAACCACGCTACCCACCAATTATTGGAAACGCTGATTGATAAGCAGCGGCGGTCTTATCAGCTTGCATGAGCGTTAAATCTCAGCTCTCTGCTCAGTTGTGAAGTGGCTTCTATCGGGCCCGGATCATATCATTAAAACTATCTTGATGTGGAAACGGCTGTCACACTCGCACACAGCAGCCAGGCGAATCGCACTCGCTCCCCAGCTGTCTTCGCACAATATTCCCTCTGAAAGGCGAGTTCAAAAAGAAACAGCAGTGTGCTTTACTCAGCTTTGAACCAGCAGCTAATGCATTACTACTCCCGCCCAGGCGCAAGAAAGGATTTCTCCAACATTAGCATAAAGATGCTTTGAGAGAACATTCCTTATTGTCCATACACAGCATATAGCTCGTGTGTATTGTATGACTCACAGCAGAGTAAACTGTCAGCAGTGACTGGCACATACAGTCATATAACGGACAGCACATGTCTTGATGGAGAAATACAAAGATATACATGAGGGGAGAATGAGCTGAAGAGATGGTTTCTGAGTTCAATTAATATCTGATGTGCTATTTAACACCATGATGATGGTCACATATCATTTCAATACCTGAAGCGTTTAGACTTTGCCATCACCTTTGATCGGCACATTTGCACTTGTGCCGGACACTTGAACGTACGTGACATGACATCAAATTGGTATAATCCACGACACGTAAAGCATTAAGCCCGATGAGTGATAAGAGCCTATAAACACAGCACTTGTCCCACAGGATTTACAGAAACTGTGACTAACACAGATGGGACAATCATTTACACCAGAGTGTTTTGTCATTATTCACTCGGCACATCAACAGATTCTCACATGAAGCTGAAGAACTGAACCATTCGGCCAGAAGACACACGCTAAATTAGCGTTTGCTTTATAAAGGCCAAGCATCAGTTTGTCTGGGGGCATATACATGATGACCTTTGATTATCGTCACTCTGAAGTTAACCTAGCTGTTCAAAGCACGAGACCTTTCATTTCCTCTAATGACAAACAGGCGAAGAAGTAACTGCAGCTGCCATAACTGCACTAATGATTCCCATCACTGCATCATCTCCAGCAGGGACACAGTTGATCCCTCCACCTGGACTTGTCAGCTGAAGGAATTAGGACGCCTCTGAGGTGGCGAGCAGCCCGCTGATTGTTTGACCGTACATCAAGTGCAGCATTTTATTAAAATAGCACAGACAGATCTGGTTGTCAGCCTGTTTGACTCCCCCCAAAAACTTGAATCTGGGATTTTTACTGCGCTGATATTCCACCTGGATCTGTATTCATCACAAGTCGAGACTGAGAGACAAAGTGCGGCTATATGAGAATCCGACAACAGATTGTCTCTTGGCTTTTGGGCACCGTGGGTTGCACCATCTAATAATAACCCGATAATAACATTAATCACAGTCATGGAGGTGTGTCTCCTTTAACTTACACCTTTTACATTAAATAGAAATCCCCCTGCTACATCACATCCTGTCTGATTCAGTGACAACAATGTGATGCGTGCAAAGGGAGAGGTTGATTCAGTTTTTCTTTTTTATTATTTTGCACACACAACCTTACAAACTGAAATCAGCCCTATTACTTCTCAGAGCAGGACACATTGTATTTTTAGGGTACTGTCTGAAAACTAACGCTCTGATTGGTTTGAAAGGAGCCAGTAATAGGCTATATTAGATTATGCAATGTTTTTTAATTGAGACTGTGGAGGAACACAGAAGGACAATAGTTTGCTGTATTCCTACTGTATGTGTGCAAGTAACCAGTCACACTCAGGTGATAGATCTTCCAATAATAAAGTAAACCATTAGAAGTTCAGTTCAATTTCACTGGTGGTTATTGAGATGAGATGCCAGGTGGTATAGTGAATAAACCGACATGTGGCTCTAATACCTGACCTAATAATGAATGTATTTTCATTTAAGTTGAGGTTATGGGATGCAGGATCAAATGAGGAGGATTTTGCTACAAATAATTAAAAACTGCAGACATCAGAAACATGCAGAGACAAAGTCATTTCAGAGTGGAGAGAACAAGCACATCTCTAAAAGATCTTACTAATAAATAGATGATACCTTACCTGGTTGTAGCACTGGGTGTCTCTCGCCAGATCTGACTGCAGGTCTCTTTTCCCAACGTGGAGAGCTTCATGTGACGAGCACGGTCCAGATGTTGTTCACTTTGAGCATGTTTGCCAGGATCTGTCCTTGGTTCTGAAGTGTTGCTCGCACTGGCACCGGTCTGACAAACTCCTCTGCGTGTGCGCGCTCTCCAACTTGTGCCGGCAGCCGCCCCGATGTGCACAATACGACGGACACAGCCTGAACCGCCCGGGTGCTCATATGTGTCCAAAAGCATCGGCGGGAATGACGCTCCACGGATCCTCTGTTACTGTCAGCAGCGGCAGGAGGCGAGTGAATCTAATATGAAATTATATTGGATGGTATATTTGTTTTTTTGCATTGCATTCGTAGGCGCGTTCCATCAGAAAGTTAATCGACTTCAAAATAAGAGCTGAGGAGGAGTCCTGCTGTAGCGCGGTGGGATCGCTGCGCACATGCGGCCGCTCTGTGCCGCTCCGCAGCCAAGAGTGCGGCGCGTCGACGCCGTGCGCTGCGCTCTGCTCTCACCAACCCGACCGTGCTTCATGAGGTTTGCAAGTTCCAGCTCCGAAATGGAACTCCAGCAATAATGAGACCTAATTTAACCAATATAACGTGTTTAAGAATAAAGAATGAAGAAGGTGCATAAATAAAAGAATCCCCAAATCCCTGTCTCCAACTTCTGGGTCTGTCTGTGTGACGCATCCCCCGTGGAGCTGCTGGTGTGGGTCTAACTTTTAATGGTAAACCGAAAACAGTGAGAGGAAATCATAAGCCTACAAATAGACTTTCAAGGCGCTGCCTCTCTCCAGCTAAAATTAGAAAAAAAATGATAAAAGAGAAATGCATCAGTTGTTTTTTTGTTTCTCTCTATGAAGGCTGGCCAACTCCTCATTCACCTCCATCTCATTAAAACTGAATCACACTCCAGTTGAGTGGCACAGCTCTTCACAAGCTGGAGAGGTACGTTGCACACTCTGCTTTTCACTGAAAAGGACACACACACACAGCATTGTTTCTATCTAAGTGAAACAGTCATTGGATTATCCCTTAGCCCCTTATCATAACCCAACCATTTCTATACCTTAATCCCAACCTGCAGCTGATTCTCTATCCCCCAAAGCAAGTTTTGACCTTTAAATACACATTTGAATAAGTCAGGGCCAGCTAAAATGTCCTCTATGCTCAAAATGGCCCTCACAAATATATAAGTACAAACACACACAAACACGCAAACATTGTCTCCATGACTCATTTCCTGCAGACTCGAACCTTAGTTAGTTCTTGCCGAACCTGAACCTAAACTTACCTTTAACCTTAACCTAAACCTTAGCCTCAAACTAATCTTAAAACATACCTTCATCTTGATCATTAATGATATATTCTATGGGGTCCTGCTTTTTGTACCCATAAGTAAGAAAAGTCCTTATAACGTGTAAAACAGATGTGGGTCCCCATAACATACGTAAGACCACACACACACACACACACACACACACACACACACACACACACACAAAATATTGTCATATTTAGAGGTAGAATGGGGGCCTACTTGAGCTCAGGTTTGAATCAAATGCAGAAATATGTCTTGCTATGTTGCATTTGTACATTTTAGTGTTTGCCTATTATTTATTACATTGTTATCATCATAACCATTAAACGATTGTTTCTCTGTACTTGCAGCAGGTGTTAGGATGTGGTTAAACAGTGTCCTGTGCCATTCTGACCAAGGCCAAATGGGGTTTTCGACATAAAAATGGAGAAGTCTCTTAACCACAAGCCTCTCCATATCACATCATGTGTATCAGCGCAACCTATAAATCTTGTTTTTGACACAAAAGAAATGGACCTTACTATATCGATTCAGCCTATTAAGTATTTAACAGTCGTGTAGTCAGCAGTGGGAACCTTCACTGGCCTCACTGGTAATTTAAGTTAACTACTCAACACCTTGTTTCGGTGGCAGAGCATTTAGCAGAGACAGCATTTCATGATGCTCCAAACTGTGCACTTTTTTTTGGGTCTCCCTCATAAACAATATGACATCAGCAACATTCCTGTTGCATAATTAGCGAGAGGAGTTCAGGAAAGGTCTGCTGCACCAGTTCGGTTTTGTGTTCCTGAAGCAATAAACAAGTTCATTCTGGATGAATTGAGCTTCACTGCTCACCCATTTCTGTCACCTTCACCTACTAAAGCACCGTCACCAGCGGCACCACCCTTCCTCTCACCCCCACACATACAGAACACACCATCTCACCATTCTCAAATGTTTCATTTCCAGAATAACAATAGCTACTTTGCAGTCAGGGATTGGGAAAAGAGGAACTTCGCCTTTGTACAGTGGCAATTAAAATGACGTGTGGGTCCTGCCTGTTGCATAATTCCCTCAGCTAACACAAAGGGACCAATTTTCTCCTGAAACCGAAATTGTAGTTTACAGCACAATAGTAGAGGGCATGTGGGTGGAATGGAAAGTTTGGATAGGAGCGTGCCGCTTAATGATGAGTGAGAAGAAAGGGGTGGAAAAAGTGAGGTGTTGGAAGCCAGTGGTCACTGTGCATAGTTTTCTGATCATTTGGCATCAATGAATGATGATGAAACAATCAGAGCAAGATCCACAACAGGAGATTGTCAGGGTCAGATGCACGCACAGCAACAGGAAAATAACTTGAGCTTCCAGGCGAGAGGTGGCGTCTGGGTAGAGCCAGCAGGCAGGAAGCAGGACATGAAGTGTAAATGGAGCTGTGAAAATCACATGTGTTTGTTTACTGCACATTGGCACCGGCGTCACGTTTTTCCAAAAGTTCTTGAATCTCAATGTTTTTCCAGGTTGACATCTTCATCAGCATATTCCCGTCAACGGCTCCTCTTTTTCATGCTGAGATATTTGTGTTCTTCCAGTTTCACGTCTGTCTCGTGTTCGAAGGAGAAGTTTCAAAAAATGTCTGGAGCAACCCACTCGGACATTTGGGATGTCTGAAAGTAGTTTTTAAATCTCTCTTTGGTTTCTCTATTTTTGTTGATATTTAAATATTCTTACAAAAGTGAAAACACTTCACCTACAGGGAAGGAGAGGATGAATCTGATCAGGCCGTGTCCGCCTCGGCTGAGTCATCCCTTTAATTTATCCATTTTCCACAACATCTGCTGTGTATCATTAGGGGAATTCAGGTTTAGTGTGAGGGTCAATTCAACCTCATCACAAAAAGGACATTTTCTCTTTTACTACTTTTACTACATGCATGGTATCCAAGCATGCCAATAGTTATTGTTAAATATGAGTTTTGAGATAACTTAGACATTTCTGCTGCCACCTAAATGCAACGGTGTTGAATACCATTTGGTTTACGAGTTCAAAGTACTAAGAACTTTCTATGAAAAGATTTGATGGCTATCAGGACCTGAAGAGGATTTCAACAAATAAGATAAACAGTGTCAGAAATACCATAACAACCCACCATTTAAGTTTGGTGAACTGTCCCTTTAAACAGCATGACTGTTAAATACCCAGGGACTGTAATTAGAAGGTCGTAGCTTCAACTTCCCAATCAAAGACTTCATCCTCGCTTAAACGATAATTATCTTTTATTACCCTGCATGCTGATCTAGCCGGAAGCAGGGTATTGTTTTCACCCCTGTGTGTCCGTGTGTGATTGTGTGCACACAAAATGACTCAACAATGCATGGATGAATTTTCAGAAAATTTGCCAACACACAGGCCTGAAGACTGAATCCTTCTGCCAGACCAACGCTGTCCTCATGGAGAAAATCAGTCCACATGATGAAATACAATATCTCTGATGACATTAAATCTCTTCAGAAACAAGTGGCAGTCAAATAGTTTAGTGGAACGTATGCACAGGGTTGTTCCGGCACCTCCGGCAGGAAAGGGAGACCTTGGGGCAGGAAAGGGACGTTGGAAAAGAATGAAAAGTTGAGGCTCCATAACATAGAGGAAAAGGAAGCCCAGACCATGAGAACTTTGTAAGACATGGAGAATGTCAACTAACAGGCCTGGGAAGCATGAGGAAAAACTGAGGGAGGAGATAACCATCATTGCAATGCAGAAGACTGAGGGTGAGGAGTGGGAGGACAGGTCCTGTGAGGAAGCTCTGCAGGAGCATCTGGACATTGCCACCAAAGAGGCTAATATTAACCTTACAGCAGGGACCAGGAAAGAGAACCTGCAGCAGCAGAAGTCTGTGGCTGAGGAGAGAGCAGTAGAGGCCAGGCAAATCAATGAAGCTCTTCAGAATAAAGGCCTGGATCTTCAGACATTTCTCCAAAAGGAAAAACTGCTGAGTGACATTAATGAGGTGAGAGTCAGAGCTCACACGTGAGAAAATGGTAAATGGTCTGTATTTACAAAGCGCTTGTCTAGTCTTGATGACCACTCAAAGCACTTTACAGTACAGTTTCACATTCATCCACTCACACCCACATTCATACAGTGCATCTATGTGCAGCACTTTCTCTATGAGAAGGGGCAATCGATCGGCCGACCTTCTGGTTAGAGGACAACCGCTCTAACCCCTGAGCCACAGCTGAAAAGGCTGAGAAGGATCTAAAGGAGGCAGGAGCTCATAGTTTTGATGAGCTGCTTCACACTGAACTTCAAGAGGAGCTGCAGAGTGAAAAAGTAAGTGCACATGAGGAGCTGCAGAAACAGGAAGACAACAACAGGCTTTTGTTATGGTAAATGTTTGTGGGGCTGGGACTGGGCTGCTTTCAGATAGGCACTGAAATATTCTGAAGGGGCTGTCTGTGAGAACACAAACGTCTGAGTCAGATGCTCTGCACATCTTTTTTCATAACTTCTCCCGTCAACCCCTGGTAAAATGTCTGGAAAATGTCTGGGTGAGCCCATATGAGTGTACAGCAGGAAAATGACCACATACAAATGTAAGCAGTGGCTGATTGGGGCATATACAGTAAACACAGGGTATGCATTGGCCCTTTCTCACAGGTTATGCCATATCTACAGGTGACAACAATATACTCAACAAAACAATTGCACACAGCAAAACAGCAAAGGTCAGATGATCAGACAGGTTGAAAACAAACCACATCAAACCAGATCATCAAAACCTCTACTTTAGGGCAAAGTAAGTTGGAAAGTGAAGGCAATTGAAATGTTGAAATGTATGGCAGGAAATAAACAATGTAGCCTAAAAATAATATATAAATAGCATGATTTCAGCGAGTTACTACCACACGTGTGTATAGAAGAGAAACCAGAGTACACCCACAGCTCGCAGAGCGTCTTTAGAATCATACACGCAGAGAGCATCTCATCAATTCCCTCTTACTCTCAAAGCCCATCCATCTTGTTTAACTTTATCCTCTGGGAACTTTGCCCCATCTTTAGAGTAATCAGCATTTAGATTAAAAATGCAAACACCCGCTATAGATCATCTTATTTGTAGAGCATCTGTCAGGTCAAAGCTCAGCATTCTTCCAATTAAGTCTGTGGCAACTCCAATCCGAGGTAAACTAATGAATAAGTGACTGTGTGCGATTCCCGGTTAGCTTGTTTTCTAACAAGTGCATGTTCACAGAGAGTAAGAACTTAGAGTAGTTTACCAAGTAAATGTCAACAAGGTCATTTAAATCTATAGATCTCCATTCGTTTATTGTTTTAAATAATGTCAAAAAATTCAACAGTTTTATTTGTAAAAAAAAAACATGTAGAACTATACCTACTGCACTGCACAGTTGTACGCCTACAGCAACCAGTGCAGTGACCTTTACTTTGACCAGTGATATCTAATCAATTAATCTTCGATTTGAAGAAATTGCCTAAAGGCAAACTCGACACATTTCATGTTCAGGAGGTAAATAACATGATTTGTGAAGCCATCGTGACCTATGACCACCCAAATCTAATAATTTCATCCGTGAATCTAAGTGAACACTTGAGCCAAATTTGAAAGGACTCTCTCAAGGCGCTCTTAAAATAATGTGTTCACAAGGTAGTGTAATGGCAGATTTGCATTTGTGTAATGTTTAATAGAAGAACAGATATGTATTTAGAAGAAGTAGATAACAAATGTGTTTCTGTGACTTACAAGAGTTGCAGAGGGGACTATAAGTGTTTATGGCCCTCACATGTGTGTCTTAGCAAATGCTTCACTGTAGGGGTTACTTAGTGTGTCTGATAGAGATGGGTGAGGGGAACTCTGCATTGTATACAGGACTTGAGTCTTTTGATGTTGTAGATCTAGATAGGGGATCTCGGAGACAGATTGTCTCACACCAGAAAGGCACACCAGGGGGCTGAGACGGAGATCTGAGACAGGAACTCTGCCCAACCTGGTCAGACATCAAGAGGCTGAAGAATACCTTTTGGCTCCTCGCGGGGAGGGGCTTCTGATTGTATAAGTGAAGTGATTCTCCTATGCTCTGTGCTCATTCTATACACGTCACACTAGGTGGCTGTGTGGGGTGAGCCCACCTGCAGGTGTTTTAGTTGAACTTTCCTAGAGACAATGTTATGTGTGTATTATTATACAATAGAGTATGATTATTAAACAGAAACTGCCACCACAATTTTGGCGTTGTCGGCAGGATCACTCGTGTGAGCAGACACTCTGGATCTCAACGCTGAGGAAAGTCTGGGACTCATACCTCAACAAATGAGGGCCGAAAGCTTGAGAGCCAGGAGTGCACTCACTGAGGTGATCCAACGGACCTGGTCTGGAAAACAAGCATTGTCTCTCGGGTAAGTAAAATTAAAATGTTTCGATCTTTAGAAAAAGGTCCAATGTTGTGATCTATTAGGAAAAGATCCACATTTGTTATGACCTTTAGGAAAAGGTCCAATGTTATGACCTTTAGGAAAAGGTCCAGGAAAAAGAGATTCACTCATTCATTGTATTGAGGGACAGACGTGTCTGCATGGCAAGGTTTTGGAAATCGGTGTAGAATCAAGGAAGCTTCATGTTTCGATCTTTAGGAAAAGGTCAAAAAGTATACATTGTAGATATATAAGTATAAATATTGGAGTGTTTATTAATTTAAACACACTTTTAAGATTGGGCTCAGACGTCGGGCTCATGATAATTATAACTGTTATAATAAGTAATGGTATTTTCAAGTATTTAAAGACCTGCATGCGTAGGACTAAAGAGAAGTGTGTCTAGAGGGTTTGAATGATATTTCTCTGAAAGTATTATGATGCAGGCGGGGTATTTAAAAATGTATTAAGCAAGAGAAATAAAAACTTTTTAAAAAAAAAAAAAAAAAAAAAAAGAGGGGAAAGAGAGGAGTTTTCTAAAAACCTCCTATTAGGAAAAAGTAACTACGTAAGAGATAGAATTGGGTTTGTTAAAGCTAATAATAAAAGAAGATAATCTTAAAACAAAACTCAAATAAAAAAAATATTATAAATAAGATTGGGCTCTGATGTCGGGCTTATGACTAGTAGTTATTATTAATATATAGTAATATTATTATTATTTTGCAATAGAGGTGTAGCTGGGACGGAAGGACCAAGGCCAGGTCCGGATCGTCTCAGTACAGCAATCTGATAATTCCAGTACATTTTGTACCTGCATGCGAGGTGCTAAAGAGAAGTGTGAATATGAGATTTCTCTAAGGCATTATATCAGGCAGAGTATTTAAAATGTATTAAGGAATCAAAAACGTAGGAACAATAATTGAGAAATTTGCCAAGTGATCAGGAATTACAAGAGGTAATTACAATAGACAACATTATATCGGAGATGGTTTTTATTGTTCCTTACAAAAGCATTTTTTGAAGGTTGGTTGAAGGTTTAAAGCATTTTGGTGTTGGTTGAAGGTTTAAGGTTACTAACACTAAAACACTAATAAACTAAAACTTAACAAATTTTGTTGATGGATATGTGTGACTGTGAAAGAAGAAACATGTAGAATTTGATGAAACTAAACTGAGTATTTAAGCTGAGGATTTCAGCTGAGAAAGCAGAGGAGAAAAGAAAAAGAGAGGAATCTGAGAATCCTCGAACTGGAGAGAAAAAGGTGAGTATATGTTTAAATATATTTGGGGTATAATTGCGTTTTAAAAGCTAATAGTAAAAGGAAAAATAAACAACCTCATAACAAATCTTAAAATACATTTTTAAGAGATAGAAATGATTTGGTTAAAAAATTAAATTAAGAGACTTTTAAGTTCTTTTCCCATATAAGCAGAACTTTATTTTCCAAATTTCGTATTCTGCTGAACAAACCAGAGTTTAAATTTATAAAATAAGAGTCGGGTTCACAATTGCTGAGACAACCTATTTGAGAAAATAGGTTTAAAAATAGAGAGGATGACTGTGTCTTTTCCGAGCATGGGAAGTTTGAGTTTGAATTATCTTTGGTAATTCAAAACTAAACTGCGTGTGAAAAGAGAGAAATAAAAAGAATAAGAATGAAGTAGAGAGGACAAAGAAAAAGGAAAATGAAAGTAGGGATATTTGTGCTGGATTGAAGAGTGTATGGATGTTGTTTAACTGAAGTGAATATGCAGGAACTGAAATAATCTCCAGTCTCAGTGTTTCCGACTAGATTCTGATCTGGACTCAGCTCCACCAAGAGGTGGGCAAGAGAATGCCCTGGGAAGCAGCGCACACAGTGCGATTGATTAGCGGTGAGCTGGGGACAGTGAAGGAATTCATCTGGTGCGGACACTGAGATGGAGAGAGAGAGTTTCAAGCACGTCACTATAGTAAGAACACGGTTACACACACACCATGTGAATTAATGTTAGACATAGAACAGATGATTAAGATTGCTATTGACCATTGTGAGCTTGATCAGAAGATCAGTAGAGAGAGGCCTACTGTACTTTATGCTAAATATTTTCACATGATGTGTATAAACTAATGCCCGAACACACAAATCACAGTGAGTGGTAGAAACATCACATATATTTGTAGATTCAGGAACCGGAATCAGTTAATAAATGTGAAGAGTGTGATCTTACTCCTAAAATGAATGTTGGATATCTCATAATGATTGGAGCAACAGGTACAACAGTGATAGAGAGATGCACTGTACAATTGCTATTTTTCATGATGTGGTTGAAGGAGATTGTTTAAGATTCATTTTGTTGTTACCACACTGCCTGATAAATCTTATGGGTAAAGATTTGATGTGTTCATTGAGTGGTATGTTAAATTTAAACACCGCAGGGCATTAGAGGTAACTGGAGTCCAAATAACATCTGCATTTGTTAGATAGAGAAAGGGGGATTTGACACTAGCATATCAATGGGATGTCTAGACTCTTTTCTACTCTCTGGAAGTAACACCCTCTTGCGAAAGGCAGAGGCAGAGAGACTTCAGACAAATGTGAACATAGATGTTATTTACTCAGAGAAGCGGACTTTTAAGTAAGAGCAAATTAAGTTTAAGAAGGTTATAGAGGATGTGAATTAAAGAAAGGATAAAGTAAGTTGGTTGTATTGAGATAGTGAACACTGTGTTGTCTTAGTAGTTTTGATAGACTTATTGGCTAAAAGATTTGTTAAAAATATCAACTTTTGATTATAATACTACTGGAGGGGAAAAGACATTTAATACCAATAAGATATTTTTAAAGAGGGTTAAAGGTTAATCGCAAATGATTTTCCATAGTGATAAATGAAATTAGGAATGTTGAACTCATTCCTGAATGTGGTAAATCTTTTGATAAAATGTATTACGATTTTTAGTTTTGGTGTAAACAGTAATGATATTCCTGAGTTGAAACAGGTACCGTCATGTTTGTGGACCGGGCACAAATATGTTTTGGGTCTGATCAAGGGATAAGACCCAACTAGAAAAGAATATCTGAATCCTCGTATGGAATATGTAAAGATTGTCTGTTAACACACTATTTTTTTCCTGTAAGGAAAAACAAAGGAAGCAGAGCTTCAAACAATGTTTTAGAGTTTCGACAACTGCTGAGAGAGCTGTGATATTTGATGTGTGATATGTGACGCTGTGATATATGACTTTACTGGTGCCAATATGCTGATAGGATGATTTTGTTTGAGCAAAATACCTGCCACCTTTTAACAACCAGGTGGCTCAGATGTGGGACAGTATTGCCTTAGATGATAGACATCACTATTTAGAGATGCAATGTTTTTAACTATGCGACTCTTATCCCTACATCAGTAGGGATAGCCAAATGATTGCGTAGCAGTTTTTTTCTTAACTAAAGAGAAAAAAGTTTTTTCTCCTAGTTTAGAATTAGATTTTAAAGAGATAACCAGCTAATTATGCAGAAGTGATAGTTGTTTGGTGATAAGTTCAGCATCAAAGGATGCAGCAACTGAGATAACCAAGTGGGTTTACGACTGTGTGATACAATAGAGGCTAAACCACTCCCATCACACTATTGTGCATTGACTGAAGAATGCAAATATGCTAGTGACAAGAGTGTTAAGATCAACACTAATAGCAGGTTTGCATGGGGGTGGCATGTGATTTTGGCCGAGTTGATTGAATAGGAGATTCATGAACCTATTTCACTTCACACTCATCTGTGTGCTGATAGATGCTGTGTTATCATGCAGCATCATGTTGTATGCAGTCTGCAAATGAGGAGTGCGTATTAAAGATTTTTAATAATAACACTTAATGTAGGTTATAGGAGCTATAAACAAGGGTCAATCGCAATTAAATAATTTTTTTAAGAATACAGATTTAATTTAATAAATTAAGGAGTAAACTGTTGGTGGATAACAATTTGTTTGGTGGCTGACAGACTTATGATGTGGGTCACATGGATGATATTGTTTAACTTATGTATGTTTCTTCATTAGTTTGAATTGACACATGACTGTAGTCAGTGTGTCAAAAGGGAGGAATATAGATATAGATGTATTGGGTGTACAAAAACAACACTCTAAACAAGACTCAATAACACTTTTTTTATCTGAGTCGTGTAATTGAATTACAATTAAAGTAGGTAAAGAAATCCAGATTCCACAAAGTAAACAATCCACTACCAAACAAACAGTTTGATCATTTATAGAGGGAATTGGATAAAGATTAAATTGAATTGAGTAAGTTAGATAAATAAATAAATACTGTCTTGTTCTTGTTGACATGTATGCTATGCAAGTAGAAGCTTTCCCCACATCTAGACAGGATTCTTCAGCAGTGGCGCAGACACTGCTCGGAGAACTCATTCCACGTTGGGAAATTCCGAAAAGATGTCCACTGATAATGGTACACCATTTGTAAGCACAGCTTTAAGGATGCTGGTGAGTATGGGTATCGACACGAGGCAACATCGTGCCTATCATCCCGCCAGTGGCGGGGCAGTGGAAAGAAACAAACAGTGGAAGGAGACAACAGCACATTGAAAAACGAACTGGTAGATATTGCGTAAACCTGTCCCCTGTACTCTTTAAAATCCACAGGCAGGTGATGGACTCCCTACCGAAATCCATAGACAGGGAACTGCATGATCTGAGACCAGGAGACTGGATTGTGGTGAAGGACGTGAGAAGGAAACCAGGAGAGCACGTCGATGGAACGAGTGCAAACCAAGTGCCTCTCACCACACAGATGGAAGTGAAGGTCAACCTGGAGACATGCAAGCCATTGAAGGAGGATTTCCGGAGCCACGAGTGGATTCTACAGGACGGAGCGTGCGTTGTGTCAGTGTGCGAGCCTTCAGCCTTCAATTGTTTTGTGTTTGCAAGCAAGGAGAGGTGTGGAAATGATTAGGGCCACACGTCTCTAATCTCAAGAAGAGGCAACACTTTGAAGAGGGGGTTGGCGAGGGGCACTGCTGATACAATAGCGCCGAAGGGGGAAAACAACGACACCTGATGGGACGACTGGGATGCAGTTCGAGGGAAAAGATGGTTTCCCTGTTCATGAACACCGTCATCGTCGTCCTGCCACCAATAATATGGCATGTGAAACCTTGGCAGGAAGAAAACCACGAAATATAACCTGAGCATCAAAGTCAGGACAAAAGGAGAACTCATGTTCGACTTCCCTGATGAACTGACAAAGCCTGGAGAATGCATGGTTTGAGACCATGAAAATATCAGAGACCCAAGCTCATTTACAGATTCAACTCATTGTGTGCAATCAAGAGATGAGAGTTCCACAGTGTGAGTGTCTCCAGATGAAAGGTTTTGGAGGACTTGCCCCGGGGGGGGAGCACTGTGAAGAACACACACAAACAGATGAGTTTGCTCTGGAGATGGAAGATTAACATCTTTAGAGGGGGGCTGGGTTTTCAACTCTTTCTCCCACTATCGAGGGTCAGGAATGACTCTGCATCACAGGATGGCTTTGAGAAAAGATGCTAGCCAAGAAGGTGTTTGTCACATAATCAGGACGAATTGTGGCACATACACAGTGAACATTTTTGACAATATGATGCATATCGTTTCAAATTTTTAAATGACCTATTGTCCAGAGAAAGAACAAGGACACTCAGATTCCTGAAGGGCGGAATTGATGGTCACGCCTACTTTTGAATGATTGCAAAATATGTTATTGAAGTTTGTTGAAACCTATTTGAATTTTCATGTGTGTACTAGTGTTGTTGAACTGTTGTATTGTCTTTTGAGTTTAAGACTATGGTTATTTCCTTAATCAAGTCTATGATTGGACGATATGTTCAACTTCCTGAAACTCATCTATCCTGGATGCTTCCCTTCCAGGATGATGAGATGGTATAAAGATGTATAAAGGATATTGAGCCTTTTAGGCTCAAAGGGGGAATTGTAATGGCAGATTTGCATTTGTGTAATGTTTAATAGAAGAACAGATATGTATTTAGAAGAAGTAGATAACAAATGTGTTTCTGTGACTTACAAGAGTTGCAGAGGGGACTATAAGTGTTTATGGCCCTCACATGTGTGTCTTAGCAAATGCTTCACTGCAGGGGTTACTTAGTGTGTCTGATAGAGATGGGTGAGGGGAACTCTGCATTGTATACAGGACTTGAGTCTTTTGATGTTGTAGATCTAGATAGGGGATCTCGGAGACAGATTGTCTCACACCAGAAAGGCACACCAGGGGGCTGAGACGGAGATCTGAGACAGGAACTCTGCCCAACCTGGTCAGACATCAAGAGGCTGAAGAATACCTTTTGGCTCCTCGCGGGGAGGGGCTTCTGATTGTATAAGTGAAGTGATTCTCCTATGCTCTGTGCTCATTCTATACACGTCACACTAGGTGGCTGTGTGGGGTGAGCCCACCTGCAGGTGTTTTAGTTGAACTTTCCTAGAGACAATGTTATGTGTGTATTATTATACAATAGAGTATGATTATTAAACAGAAACTGCCACCACAGTAGAAAAAAAGAAGAGCGGTGACAGTGACCTTTATCTTTGACCTCAACATTCTAACCAGGTCATCCTTGAGTCCAAGTGAATGTTTGTGCCTTTGTTTGTGAGGATAGAGCCACAGGTTTTTATATCTGGGCTTTGTCAAAAGGCTAACATTATTTTTGTAAACTTCACAAGAGCTTTAGTCTGAATACAATACGTTCTTTTCTGTAAGTCTGAATGTGCAGTCTCCGCAAGATGACCCACACTCAAAGCCAGGGATGGAGGAAGTACAAACATGCAATTGCAAATAATACAAAGGTGTACTCAAGTAAAAGTACATTAACTTTTCTACTTCAGTAAAGGTAAGTAAGTACTTTCTTTTGAATATACTTCAAGTATTACAAGTAACAGTACTTGAGGATGGATGGATTGATGGATAAATACTTTATTGATCCAGAGGGAAACGTATCCTTTACTATTCCCTAATGCAACAGTTACCTACATCAACATTGCTGGTGGTCTCTTCTGAATCCAGTTCAGGTGTTTCTTCACCATGATGCTGCTGCGCCAGAAGATCATGTCTCTGACATATTTACTAATATATGCAGTGGACAAAATCTAATTAAGTGAAGCACAGACATGTACTTCAATAATGTACTTAAGTACAGTATTGAAGTAAATGTATTTTGTAATATTCAACCACAATTAATAGTAAAAATGTATCTGACAATTGAATACCACGGCGACAGTCACATCAAATCGACAGGAGTAAAGTGAAAGGCAGTATCCCTCATATTGGTCAAAAGTAAAAATACTAATCTGAAGAATCATACATGCATGAGCTCAGCAGGGGCTGTAAACTCACTTCATTTTACAGATGCACATCCTGTTCTGCTGCCTGCATCCTTCACAAGAGCGTGGCTCGACGTGAGCAGCTTGGTGTGATCTCTTGTGTGTTGGAAGTTAAAGGATATGTGTCATTGAGTCATCAGGTGGTCTTTGAGGTGGAAGCTGCCATATTTATTTCAAAGAGGAACGAGAGATGGAGGCAGAACAAGCAAACAGAAATTAGCCTGTGCAAAGAAACAGCAAAATCAAATATTCTAAACAGAAAATGAAAAAGCTGGGGATCAATGTGGGGGCATAAAGATACCACAGGCCAGATGTAGAGTGACTCTAGGTCAAGTTCTATAGGTAGAGTCAGAGCTTTGCTTTCAGTCGTAGTGGAATGAATATTAATGATCAGCCCACTAGTCTTGGCTGCACACTTATAATAATAATGTTCTAAATCTTAGAAGTGGCCAGGAAGAAGGTAATTATGCATTCATTCACATTGTGCCCCAAACAGTCATTTAAAATGCACATTATAATATTCATAACGAAGTGCACAAATATTAAAAACATGAAAACAGTGAAGAACACTTTGTGAGGTCTATGTGCTCAAAACACTTCTCAGTTATTAAAAACATCCTTTGTAAACAAGTCACAAAATTTACTTGAAATGAACTTAACTCTACATGTTTAAATCTGTGTAACAATCCTTTAAAAAAAAACAAATATCTAGTTGTCCAGCAAAATAAAGACATGTTTCAAACAAATGGCTATAATCATTTCAGATGGAGAGATAAAATATTAATTGTGACATTCAAGTAAAATGCTTTGGCTAACAAATACTCCGCTCAGTCGTCTATGATTCTGACAAACAGCCTCACTTCTGTAAAAAATGTTTGTAGAAACTCTGAGGACCTGAATAATGTTTGGTTTTCTGTCAACACTTTCACATTGAAACTGTGGCATTCAAAGATTCAAGGATAAGTCTGGGGATTATTCCATATTTTTTGTTACCGTCAACAAATCCTATGAAAAGACCATAAGTAACATTTTCCTCATTCTCTCAGAGAATAATTCATGGATCATGATGAAAAAAGTCAAGCACTGATATTTATGAGTGTGTGCAATTTGGTGCAAATCCAAATATAAATCCAGATCTTGTGAATTTAAATGTGACAGATATTTGCTCTCTAATTGCCATTCTAGTTTTGAATGGATGCGATGCTGTTACTAAACTAGTCAATATCATAGCAAATGTGGATTAAATAATTCCCAACAAGAACTCCAGTTTTACTATCATTTGCAACTTCTCTAAGACAGACAGGTCTTTCAAGGCAGAAACTGACCAACATGTAATTGGTTTTAGTCTTTTCATGTGATTTCCATACAATAATAAAAATAAAGAATAGCTTCCCCCAATCCCTTTATTCTCTGATCCCTAACAAATATGTCTCTGAACTTTCACTCCTCCCCTCCAACGACACCCAACCACTGCTGAGCGGGAACCTCCGGGCTCTTCTGGACAGAGTCTTCACGAAGCCCCGCCTCTCTTTCTTCCGACTCGCGTCTGCCGGCCAGCTGCGCGTCCAGCTCTTTCAGCGAGGTTCCCCTCGAGCTTCTCCCTCTGTACTCTCTATCCCCGTCTTCCACAGAGTGGACCAAGGAACCCGCCGGGGACGACTCTCTGCTGTCTGACAGGAGAACCCCACTCCCTGAGCTGTATTCACTGTTCGAGTCTGCACCTAGAGCAGTGATAAAACAAAAGGGAGGGGAAGGACAGATGGTGAGAGGGCTTACATAAACAAACACCACATGAGGAAAGACTCGCTGCCCAAATAATACAGGGCAGGGATTCAACCAAAATCTGCATGGTGGTGGTATTTGAGCTGCACAGAGTCTTATTCATTTTTTAATCACACATGGAGGAAAATATCAGAGTATTCATCCTGAAAAAAGTTTCTTGAAATGAAATGATGTCAGTGTTTCATATGGGACCACATGTGAAAGATTACTAAAATAGTTTAGGGCCATAAAAACACACCATCGGTGACAGAGACAAGATAACAAACGGCCTACAGTGATATCAAAATAAAGCTGTCTCTTATACTAAATAGGTTACTTTTAGTGGACTGTTTAAAAAAAAAACTATTATTGGCCTAATACTTGCTTACAATGCCCCTTTTATTCATACTTGTTTTACTGTTGACATGTTCATAAATCTACAAACCGCAGAGAAATGACAAAATCACAGTTTTCTTTTTGCATTTTGCACATTCCAGTCCGACTTGGTCTGATTAATGAATAAGGAACAAGAAAAGCTGAAACAAAAGTTTAACTCCAAAAATGAGGAGGCTGTAAAACACTAATGATCTTTTTTGGGGTACTTTTGCATGACAGAGCAGATGTAGTTTATCTCGCTTGCCAGTGTCACATATTTTCTTGGTCGATAATGAACTATAAGATGAGCGGTAGCACCTTGTGCACTGAAATGTTCTGAATTAGAAACTCCTGAAGGCTATATGTCGTCTGCTCTTTAATTGGACGGGATTATATACGGAGTCCAATCACTTGTCTCTTCTGTGTTTCTGAGTGTGTGCTTTGCAGGTTAATAGAATCAATATCATACTGTGTGTGTGTGTGTGTGTGTGTGTACTTGTACTGATATCTTTGTGAGGACCATACAACAACCTACAGTGAATGAGGGGAAAGTGAGGACATTTGGCTGGTCCTCACTTTCTGACCCACTTTTAATGGGCTACTTCAGGTTTAAGGGTTAGGGTTAGAATTAAGTTTAGGTTAGGGACTCGATACACACGCTCCACCAATCACGAGCCAGTCTCAGCTGTCAATCATGACGTGTTAACATGTTTTAAAATCATTATTAAACTTCAAAAAGTATGAAACTGAAAGATAAAACACCAGAGATATGTTGAACATGGTTTCTGAGCTCAAGTGAGAGAATTACAACAAGCTTAACGCAAAAAGAGGGAACGTTGTTGCATTGCAATTTACAAATAATACAGAACATTAATTACACTGAAAATACACACGAATAAAACAAATTGTATCAAGAGCAACTGTGTATTTTAACGTGGAATTTGAGCCATGTGCTGTGTTTCACTAAAGGCTCATGTTACGTCACACGTCACACAAAATATGATATTAGAAAAGACGAGGCAGTGAGAGATATTGCAGTAGCAATAACTTCATGTTGACAGGGAATATGAGACTGGGACGACTGAGCTCGAACAACAAGTGGACAACAAGAATTTAAACTGACTGCATGTAAAAATCATTTTTAAACCAAACTATAACATGACATAAAGTGAACTATGATGATTCTCACGGATTGGTAGAGAATATGTGTACAAATATGTGCTGAGCACAATGTACTGCACAGAACGAATTTCTAGTTATCTTCATGAAAATGTATTAGAAATTCAAATAAAAAAACAACAAATTAAATGTAGCCACAAGCTCTTCCTGATTAATTTAAAACCACCTTGTGTGCATGTGATTGATGGAGGAAAGAGAAAAATGAAATAAAACATTAAAAATATGCTCACTGAGCTATGAAAGAGCAACGTGTTTGGTCTCACGTTGGCTTTTCCTGCGCTGGTTGAACGCCTGAAGCAAGTCACAAAATCCAATCAGACATTAGGGAGGAAAAATCCTTTACATTAGACTTGATATCTTCACTTTTTAAGTGGAAATTGTATCTGCAGTTAAGTTTTACCTTCTGGCATCAAGTCTGTAGTTAAATCAGACTGACAGATGATCCATTAATGGAATGTAAGAGTGTCAAGAATTAATGTGCTTACTCTTTACACATAATTACTATTATCAGGCTGAAATCCTGCAGGTCAAAATCAGAGCAGACCAAGATGTTATTTAAAAAAGTGACAGAGACTCAATTAAGATTTTACTGAGACATTAACCAAAACATTCAATGGACACAATGAAATTGGTAAATATTTACTTTTAAAGCCTTTTTTAAAGATTTATTAAGATCCTTTAGCTGATCCTTTTCTATGTATTTCGAGGGAAGGTTTTCTAAGTGTGTGTCATCTCCATTTTAAGGATTTTGCCTCATCTCATCTGATAAAATCCTTCTAGTGGTGTGGGGTGAAATATGACGCTCAGGTGAACATGAAAACTTGTGTCATAGGTATCCATGATGGAAATCCTCTTACCTCCTTGTACCATGTACAAACCAAGCTACATAAACTAACTCAATTCAAGTATATCCCTGAATTTATGAAGACTTGTAGCAAAACTAGGACTTGCTCTCATGGACTCGAGATTTGACATGAACTTGCCCCAAAAGACATAAAACCAGCTTTGGAAACAGCAAAGCCACTTGAACTACTGTATGTGAGAATGACAGGGCGAGGGCTGTTTGACAGACTGAGGAGGCTGAGGGGCGTTATTCCACTCACTGAGACAGGTTCAGTATGGAGGGCAAAGGAGTAGCGGTGGTGGGTTTGGGGGTCAGAGTAACAAAGAAGCCTCCAGTTTCCTGAATGCTCCACTGACCTGGCAGAGTTCACCCCAGTGTGACAGGAGCACGGCTACCTGTCACATTATCATTCACCGTCGTGCACCCAAACGCACTGCGCTCGTGACACATGAAGAGCTCTGGATTTGTCAGCGTCACTCTCAGTTTCTCTCGGCTTTGTAGCAGAGCGTGTGGATCCAGAGGGGAACTTCTGAGGTGTGTGAAGTTTTCAGCTTGTGGATGGAAACCGAAGAAAGATGGGACACTGGATGCGAGAGGGTGGACACAATTGTCGAAGTTGACCAGGTGGCACAAAGAGAATAAAGTAAAATCAGCCTGTTAACAATTTCAATAAATCACAAGGTAGACTTTTAAAAATCATCATTTTAAAAATCAGACCAGGACCCAAATGCCAGTGAAACAAATCAATCATTGTAGAGTGTGCTCCTCAGTGCCTCCACCACTGCACCAAACAGTGGAAACTCACTTGCTTTTGACTGGCATCTTAGACAGTTTTTATACTTTCTGACAACATCGCACACATTATATATTAATCATAAATACTTTGGCTCATAAAATGTCAGGAAATAAAGAAAAAAAGCCCCGGAGCTCAAAATGATGTCTTCATATCACTTGTTCTAGCTGAACTAAAGTCTAACAACCAAAGATATTCAATATGCATGTTTCATATGTTTAAAACAGACAGAAGTAGCAAATTCTCCCTTTTGAGAAGCCGTGATTAAGAAATAAGTTGCATTTTTGCTTGATGAATAAATACAGGTTGTTAAAGGTGTTGCTGATTAATCATTATAAGTCTTTGTTTATATTTGGATTCATTTTAAGTTCTAGCTCTGTTGAAATTAATTTAATTACACCACATGGCCCCTGTCACAAAGCTGTAGCAATTAGGTTCTATGAGGCTGTTATCATCAAACAGGCTTATTTTCACACTTCATGTGAACTCATGATCAGACTCGCTCCATCTCGCCTCATCCAATATTGAATGCTGCAAACACTGCTTCACAACATGTTAAGTCTCATGAGGATAAATTAGTGTCAAGTGGAATTGTATAGAAGTGCTTGTGCATTGTTTACAGTCAAAGTGAGAGTTCCATATGGACTCCATATTGCCGTGAACAACCCCTTGGTAGGTGTCAGCACACTTCCACCAGAGGCTGTTGTGTCTGGGCTTTTCATTAACACCTAAGAAGGTGTCAGTCACAGTTTTCCTCTGCTGGGCTGCTCATAAACAAAACAGCAGTAGAAACAAGGACCAACCCCCCTGGGTCCAACCCAAGTGGCAACAACCAAAGCTGAATGCTGAGGCCAAAGCAGAGGTGTCTTTAACATGCAGTTTCCTGATGGCCATCAGAAAGTAGCTGATTGTATTGAACTTACTGTGAAAAGTTCAAACTTTTTCCCAATTTTAAAAGTTGGTTAACATAGTGAAGCGTTTAGCAGCTGGAGAACCAGATATTTCCCAAAGGACTTGGTGGAGACCAAAAGCAGAGCGAGAGTGAACACTGAAATGAAAGTCATTGGTTTGCCAGAAACAAAAAATTATGTTAATTGGGCTCCATATCTGCTGGATTGTTTTCATGTCAACTTTATAAGGTGATATTTCTGTAAGTCAGTTTTGTTTTATGTGGTCTGGTCTGTGGAAACAAGAACCCAAAAAAACAGAAACCAGTGAATGACACAGACAGGGACAACATTCATGTTTTCTATGGTCCCATAGTAATTAAGAAAGGTTTTATTTTATGATTCAGATTCCTGTTACAAAACCTGCAACAAACATGTATGTGCTTATGCAGTGCAGCATGGCGTTCATATACCTGAGACGTCTGTATCACTGTGGGATTCCTCTTGTTCTGAGAGCCTCCTTTCTACCTGCCGGGCTTCAGGGACGTAGAAATCTCCCTGCCGGGCCAAGGGGGCCATGAACTGGATCTGATCTCCCCTGTAGATCTCAAGGAACGGGTGTGCACACAGCCTCCTCTCCTGTAAGAGCAAGTAGGTGACAGTGAAAAGTATGTTTACGTACAACAAACATAACATGATTGTACAGATTTTCTTTAAAGCAATTCAACTATACAATTCAGTCATATTAAGAGATTAAAAAAAAACTGAGCGGTTCATCGACCAGAAGGTCAGTGGTTCAATCCCAGTCTCACTTCTGCATGCATAAGTGACTTTGAGCAAGATACTGAATCCTAATGAGGATGAAGTCCTGGCAATGTATGAGTGACGTATGATAGAGAAAATGCTGCACACAGAGGCATTGTATGAATGTGAGTGTGAATAACAAAACTGTAGAGTTCATCAAGACTCAAGTACCATATAAATACAGACCATTAGCCGTTTTAACTGTAAACTGCTGACTGTGTATATCTTAACACTGCATAGCTCCTGAAAACTGAGTTTAGTCCTGAAGTTCTTGAAATAATCAGGAGGAGCTGTGCATGAGAATGCTCATGTCTGAATCAGTTGCTGTGGACATTTTCCAGAAATTTTCTCTCAAGCCCCCTATTGAAATGTCAGTGTCTGAAAAAGTACAGCGAGCATGCGGGCCTAGTGATGACCTTTTTTTTTTAAACATATGAGGGATGCAAAGTGGAGGAATACAAATATCTCAGGATGACAAAGTGGTGCCATGAATGTAGAATGTGAAGATTTCAACTTGGAAAGACACAGATTCAAGAGCTTTTGGTGATGGGGCTGATGCAGAAGTTGAAATGCTAAAAATGTGATTTCTGCAGCAGAATGAATGCGTCATGTTCTGCCTCCTGCATGCTCCACTCAGGCACCAGCCCTCGGCTGAATGTTTCAGACAATCTCCTGCTGTGTTCTTCGTATGTGAAAGGAAAACTTTCTGTAGTGAAAAAGGCTTGACTCACATCTCTACCAATGATAAAACAAGTCCCATCAACACTTATTAAAACACGCATTGGTAACATACATGTACATATAATGGACAGAGGAAGCTCCATAACAGGATACAAGTTCAGACATGCCGCCGATACAACACATGATCATGAGTGAGAATGATACAACTCCATACGTTGGAACCTGACTGCTCCACCCCTGAACTCAAATTAATCATTTCCCCCTCTCTTCACACCTCCATGCTCAGCTCATTTCAGATCTCCGTAATCTGTCTTTATGAATGCGCAGCCTCCACACTTCACACTGCTCCAACTGCTGCTCGCCTCGCTCCTCTAGAGAAAGCTGGAAGTCTCAAGTGACAGAGACCACTTCACTTCTCCGGGCTCATTAACCTTTCATACACCGCGCTTTGTTATTCCACTCATGCAATGCCACTGTCTGTTACTTTCACCCTTTTGGCATATACTAAATGTCGTGCAACAGTAGAAACACATTGCAGCTGCAGTGCAGTGTATCCATGGATTCAATTATGCATAGTAAATTTGTTTTAATTTGCTCAACTTGATGCCCGTTGATGTCCATTTTGCTGCTGCTAAAGTGCAACAGTTTTGCTGCTGCTTGATGCAATATCACTAAGTAAAGAAGATACTGATTATTATCTGTTGCGATATTATGCAGGCTACAGATCAGAGCACAGACTGAGGAATTTAGTGTTGCTTAATATGAAGATATTTTCCTAATAAATCCAAAAATGAGGTTCACATATCTCGAGAACCGTTTGGTACAACCAGTGTTACTACAGATCAAGCAACCAGTCCACTCCAAACGGGCAGGTTTAGAACAGGAAATGCACTAGTTGCTTTAATCAGAAATCTTCATAGTAACAGGATAAAATCCTGTTACTATGAAGATTTCTGCATTCTCACCTCGCACTTTTCCTCTACCTCCGCACCCTTGAACGATAATAGACTTTATTTAATTCATGACATCTCTCAAAGAGTTTAAACTGTTCGGATTATTAGAGTTTCTTGACAGATCCTGGGAGAGCGGAGTCCCTGTGGTCCTTGCTGACAATTCGGTTTCAAGCTAAGTGGAAACTGGAAGTTTCTATTTAGTGGAACAACAGCTATGCCGAACATGAAGAATATGATTATCAGGCAGACTGAACGCGGGCGCGCGCACACACGCACACGCACACACACACACACACGACTCTTTTTAGGAGACAGCTGACTTCTTATAAAAAACTATGTCCTATCATCTGTCTCACCGTCTGTCTCTAAGCCCAATTATGACAGCAACGCTCGTCTAGCTGCTGTCTGCAGGAAAGTTTCAGTGATTTCGGCAACATCAATTATCAGAGAATTTCTCCTCCAGAAACATCTGCGTATCCTCTTCGCTTTGGCTCATCAGCCGAAGTCAGACATGGACTACATATTGCATATTGATGTGCACACATGCATGCACCCACTCGTTTAACTTGGCATTTCAGCCCCCATCAATAAATGATCAAAATGCAAAGATGATGTTTAGCAGAGTCGTGCTGTCAGTACAATAGCTACACAGAGGCGTTCAGCGTTAATATTCCACTGATAGATTCTGATTTGTCAGAGCTATAATTGCTCTAATTTACAGAGGGCCATGGAAGGGGAAGCCACTTTATTTGGCTATTTGGTGTTGTAAGTTGCACAAGAAAGTGTTGGAAAGGGACTCACGAATACAGCACTGCAGAAGATGTACTAAATAGGAGCAGGCTCAACAGACTAATGGCATACTTAAAAGATCCAAGCATAAGAGCCTTATTTGCCAAGGGAGCACAGTAATATGGGTTTTAAGAGCACTGCATTTACCCTTAGAGGAAAATAACACCAAACCAAAAAATGATAATAAAGGACCTGACACAGAGAACAGCTTCTTTCCTGGTTACACAACTATCATACTAATTCGAGACTGCAGAGGGACAGCGTACAGTTCAGTGAGAGACAAAGACAGTGCACATCTGTTTACTTCAAAACATCCTGTAAATGAATAAGTCATGTTTAGGAGTGATGATTCAGACAGCTGCAGAAGATTCAGCTGGTGTTCACAACAGAAATGTAAAAAATGTTTTTATAAATGACGGGGTCCTGGCTCGAGTCTTGTGTCATCGAGACTTTATTATTGTGGGAAATGGCGACATCATGAGAAAACCCTGTTTTCCCTCGAAAGTAGGGAAAACGGGGCCCCTGCAAAATGGCCCCAGAGACCTCAGCAATTATGAAGGTGCAGAGCAAAAGAGTCAGGACCTCGAAGGTTCTACAAGACGGCAGAAGACACTTAAGGTTAAAAACATATTTTGGCTTTCTCTAAATGTAAATAAAACTGGGTGTTGGTCAAAACAACTTATCGGGATGATTTGCCAAAAATAAAGATGGAAATAAAATTCTTACTTTCCTGACCATACTTTTTTGGAACACTTTGGAACACGCTTCATTGACAATCTGTTACCTTATAGTTTTTCATCTGCACATCTGCTTTTATAATTATGTGATTTTTCATGTCTTCTTCTTCTCCATTGTTTTCTTTTTCGCCTACACACTAAACATTTACTGAAAATGGATCCTGACATTAATTCCTCGCAAAGAAACAGAAGGCATGAGCTCCATAAGCACATCAAAGTTTTAGAATGATTAATGAAAATCATTAATGAAAGGCGGAGGGGTGAGAAGTACTTTCTCAGACCATGGACAGACAAGTGGGTGAAAATAGAAACAAATGTAATATAAAAAGCTTATTTATTCTGGATGGATAAATATTCAACAAGAGGATCCACTCTCTCACTGTTTTATTGTATCAAGAGCTGGAAGTTCTCCAACAAGTAAATAAGAAGGGCACATTGAAAATAAGAGACTTTCATTAAGCTTCATGAATTAAGACATAGCCGCAGCTGTTGAATACATCAACTATTACCAGACTATGACTCCAATATCTTACTTAAGCTGACAGGCAGATGAAATAATGTGTGCACAAAAACTACAGAAAACATAATAGAGGAGAAATTGGACTGGTTTCATTGTCTTCATTGAAGCGACTGGATGATCCAGAAGCATCACAATAAGTTGCCATACCAACCAAGTGATGTGCACTTGTGCATTTTTGTGTAAGATAAGCAGTGTTCTAGAGGTTAAACTATTACTTTACTAGCAGGGCACTAAGAGATCACATACCTCCACCAAAGCCCAACAGTCCCCAAATACAATCAAGCTGTACCAAATTCTGCACATTAATAAATATAAATTCCCTTAATATGTCTGAATTATTCCCTCGGAAATCAGTGAAAATGTAAAAAAAAAATTAAAAAAAACATCTCACAATGTTGAAGAAACTGATCTAAAAAATTCCTGGATTTGCCCCATAATCCAGACCCAAACTGCATCATTCCACCAAGTTTCTACAAACAAACAGACTGGGGTGAAAACATAACCTCTTTAGCAGAGATAAGTAAATGGACAGACACATTTTATCGGAATTGTTACGTCCCTAAGACGTCTAGGGCATGAGGGACAAACAATTAAAAAATAAACCGGGCCAAAAACAAGAAACCAGTAGGATGCAATCGATCATTTAAATGGTTTTCCAAGCAGAAAATAAAAGAAACCAACAAATGTAGTGCCAGCTTCTCCATCACAAGGATTTGTTGCTTTTGGACATTTAATCTGAGAATACCAACAATCTGGAGAGGTTAGGTTGGACTTCAGGAAACTGTGATTTGTTTACCTGTGCTAAATATTTCCAGGCTATATACTGAACCAACATATAAAATGATAACTCCAGAAAATTAGCAGCGTAATTACTTATTAAAAAAATAATCACTGGCTTCAGTCCTTTTGTGCATTGACTGGTTAGGAGTGATAATGTGAGTTGACATTGTTAATCATTAGTGTCTTGACATAACACCATTGCTGACAAGCTGAAAAACACCAGACCTGCTGTAGAGAATAACGATTTGCCAACTTAATATGTTCTGAACTGTAAAGACCTTGATTTTAATGATTTTGTCAAAATTTATTGTGAGACTTGAGGACATCGTTAGTATCTCAACACCCACACAAGGAGCCTATAATTACCACTGACTCCATTCACTGGTCAGTAAGCTACAACCTATAACAAGCATCAAGCCAAGATATACAGCGCGATCAGTATCGCTGTGTGTTATAAACAGAAGTCGTGGGACAAAGGGCAGGCCAATAATTAGACCAGCAGTGGAATCGCTGAGACAAATTGTGCTCAGTGGGCTTTTGTAATTGGGCAGGGGATTGCGGATAGTGTACTTATTGATTTTTCTTTGATTTTCTCCACAGTCTTCCCCCATGGTTTCAGGGCCTCAGGGGCCCGGGAGAGCACTTAAGGCAGTCCAGAGTTACAGGGTCGGGGCAAGGTCGTTGTTTTTTCACATTCTCCCCAGCACAGAGATGACAATATTTTTCTGGCAGAAGGATATGTGTTATTGTGCTCCTCTAGCATGAAAACATTATTACATTTAATGAACAGACTTTAAAAAAGGCCACCAGCGCATGACCTCACCTTCCTTTTATTCAATTGTTTGAAAAAGTAAGAAAAAGAATAGGCATTAGGGGCAGAACTGGAGGTGTCCATCTTTGCTTAATAATGCTGTGTTTTAAGCCGAGCCAATCGTGACTTGAAAGGAAGAGTGAAGTCGTGAATCATAAAAGCAGGCTAAACCTTCATCATCCTCACCCGGACCATCACCGTCTTTCACAGGCTTCACATGTACGTATCAGCTCGTGCCAAAGCCGCTTCGCGGGGGGGGGAAAGGTTCAAAAGGCGCCGCACGAGCTACGTTAATCGTTATGGTGAGTTTAATTATTGAGCTAATTCACATGTCACAGTTAAAATTTGTAATTACGGTGCTTTGTTCTAGTGAAAGATTGTGAAAGGCAATCTGCATCAACAAAACTGAGTGGAATTAGTTTTAGTTGAAGGGGACTGCCAAAGGCACAAATACACGCAGGTGTGTACACATGGCCCTTTAATCACCTCGCACACACTCGCTCACGCTTGCTGTGTGTTTGCAGCCGCTCTGCAGCGCGTCGTAAGGGAACGGGTGAAGGAGAGATAAAGAACCAGGATGTTCTAGTGTCCACTCTTTCTTCGTTCCTACTCTGGAGAACATCTGCACTGGTTTCTTGTAAAAAATATATCACAGGTGTCTTTGACTGTTCGAGGTATTTTTGTTTTAGCTGTACAACGTAAGATAAATAAATAAATAGACAAAAATAGAGGTACGTAATTGTTTTTGAGTGCTATGTTTTTTTTTTACTCTTATCAAATTAATCAAGTTAAATAATAAAAAGAACATCTGACTAAATTGTGTAAAGGCCAAAGTAATTTAAAAGATTGACGAGTAATCTCAGCCTGTTAATTGGGATTCTGATTGAGTGAATTTGAGTTAAAGGGTGTGTGCAATAATTAATCTATTAGAGTACATGTCAACATCTGAAGGAGAAATACAGGAATAATGAAGAATAATTCATTCAGCATCACCACAGATAAGACTCATGCGTAATATGCTTAACACATTGGAGTGCAAGGTCAGTAAATGCCCTGTTGGTATGATTATTATAAACTAAAAGCCACATGATCGTGTAATAACTAAATCTGTAAACAAATTAAGATCCCACATACACATTTCCACATGAAACGAGGCGTCTTTGGGGATTAAGACATTGGTTAGTTTATAGTTTTCCTGCAGCAACGGAAGCAAATTAAGCCTTGAAAGTTGATGCAGACAATTCCCAGGTGTCCCAACTGTAGTTTATTACTTACAAACCCAGTACAAAGCTTGTGTTGGTTCAAACTATGGTACCGCACTCTCTGATGCATATCTGGACAAGATTGTACTGACGGAAGTTTGGATGTATTGTGTTGGTAATTGGAGGTAACCAAGGACGACAAAGTATTTGGTCATGGCTTCATCCTCCAGAACAACAATCATCCAAAACAAACCGGAACTATGTCACAAGTACGAAGTAAGAAAAAGAAGACGGTGGCTTAAAATGATGGAACGGACAGCACAGTCTCCTGATGAGCTGGTTTAAGATGAACTGGAGAGAAGGGTGACAAGTAAAGCAACTAAGTGCGACACATCTGTGGGAACTTCTGTAATAGTGTTCGTGAAGATACTCTGAGTGGACTGAGGTAAATGATATGTAAATATGCAATATGTAAATTAGAAAAACAATAAAAAAAACGTATGAAGAATTTGACCTATAATGTACATAGTTGTGTACAACTGGTCATAGAACCCCTGGTGAAAATTCAGTTGTTGTGAAGTGAAATGACCTAAATAAACCCCCAGAAACCCCCCGAGACACGGAGAGAACATGCAAACTCCACACCAGAGAACAGAGAACATGCAAACAAAAATCCAGACCGGGATTCAAAACAAAGCACTTGTGAGGCGACGGTGCTAACCACTGCATCACTGTGCCACCAATTGGTATTCACCATTTTTGGCAAAAAACATTTCACTACATTAACCCCTATCCACATGCTAGCTATGACCTTATAGTAGGAGATATGATATTAGTTCACTCATAAATATCATAATTGCGTGTTGACATGAATTGAAGATTAAATATTTTGTATAATGGAGCACAAAATGTCTCCAAAACAATGTTAGTGAACACATGTATTGTTTGACCAGCTTTGAGGCGATTTAACTTGTGATAGATGCATTTTTCCCATTATTTTCATTTTTCAGCTTTTTACTCACAGTAAATTGATATGTCAGTTATAAATTGCGAGAAATGATACAAAAGTGCACACTTTCCTGTTATCTGTTTTAGACAAGAGATAATTAGGTTTCTAAAAAAATGATATTTTGCTGCAATTTCCCTCTCGAGCAGAAATTCAATGAAAAGAATAGTCCATTCTTCTCCAGTGTGGAGCTGGAAGCGTTGGTGGAGGGAAGGTCTAGAGGCACTCTGGGACAGCATAACAAATAAAATGAATACATTTGGACACGAGAGGAGTGGAGAAAAACATGCTGCGGTACCGTAGAGGGAGAATAACCTAAGTCAAGCCTGACATGAATAAAACCTGTGAACGAGGAACCAGAGGAACCATTTGAATTTTCATGAATCTCCCCTTGATCTGGAGGTTCAATCTCAAAACAAAATACACATTGGTCCTAAATCCAAACAGGGTGATCCTGATAATCCTGTTCTCCTCAGCACATAAGGCCAAATAAGGCCGTTATTATATTGCTGCTTTTTCAATTAGCGCTGCAAACAACAGTTATCTTCATTATCAATTCAGTTTTTATGAATAACTGAATCACACACACACACACACACACACACACACATATATAAGACTAAGCCATGCTATTTTTTCATGTGCACCAGCTTAGTTTTGCATGTAGAGTTTGATTGGTGCAGGTATTTGCTCATTAAAGCAAAAATAGTGAGATAGTGGGGGGATGAAAAAGTTGTTCCCCCATTCCGCATGAATAAGTGTCCTTGAGCAAGACTCTGAACCCCAAATAGAGCCCGACTGCTGTGCGATAGACAGAGTGCTGCACTGCGCTAATGATTGGATGAATATAAAACCGTACTGTAAAGCCCTTCGAGTGGTCATCATGACTAGAAAGTCGTTCTATAAATACCATTTAAAGTGGCCAATTTCGCCGATGGTGGGGACAACACCTCAGCTGTCACACTAACCAGGCTGGATGTAGAACACAAGGAGAAATGAAGAGCTGACTATCAGAGGAAATGCAGATGAAGCTGAATCCCTTACTAATATAAATGTGATAATGATAGTAAAAGTTACCACACTAGAACCTAAGTTGAGATAATATCAGACCCAGTGTAATAATGAATAAATACAAATCTTCATTTTAATGATATTTAATAATAAATAAATAAATTACTCCTGGTTTGGTCTCAGGTGATTTTGCTCTATATCTACTGAGTTTGTGGTACATTTACATGTAACGTGAGTAAGTGAAGCCTGTGGGAATAAATTACAACTATTGACCTTTTGCAGCATTTGACTGTGTGTAAAAAAGTAAAGTTCACGGTGACTCCAGATCCGATTGGATATTGTACCCACTGCAAAGAGAAGTAGAAATTATATGAAAATATTATCTTGATAATTAGATTAGAACTAGATATTATTATTGATAAACTGTGGTATTAATCCATTCTGCAGCATTGGATCGCAGGATGTCATTTACAGTAAATTGTTGTTCTTAAAAGTGTCTATTTGGCCACAATCATCTTGTCAGAGACACATTTGTGGAAGGAAAAATAACAATTTACTATTGTTCTATGTGTCTAATGTTCTTCCTCTAAACATTAAGATGAAGATTGCCCTATGATATTAAGATTTATATTATATTTATAAGTTTTCCTAATAAAAGTCATCTCCTCTATTGCTGCTGGATGTGAAGAAACATTGTTTTCTAAAATGCAGAAAGAACTTGGTCTCTGAGGACCTTTACTAGACAAGTAAAAGTAGCCAAAGACAAGTAGACGGTAAGTAAGATGACGATTAAATGCATAATCATTACTCCTCTATGGACACACTCTCAGAACTAAATTCAAGGCATGTTTTATTTCAGTGAGGCCTCTAAGGGTGTGATTTCATGAATTAATGATAGATTGGAAATATACGTTTACTAAGTATTATATTACAATTAAATGGTTTGATGTTTTACGGACTGCACTCTAAAGAAGAATAAACATGTTTTACCGTCCGTATACCTGCATAGTTACACATTTTCAAATACTTATAGAAGGACAGGCAAGAGATGACTGTTTTCAGTCTTGTTGTCATTTCAGGGTCATTTTAACTGAAGCATGTTTGACTAAACGCTCCTTTTATATGGTTCAGAGAACATAAAGAAGTTTTATACTCTATCTTGGATAACCCTGACCACCCTCTCCACCACAGACTGGAAAGACAAGGGAGCACCTTCTCCAAAAAGCTCAAACAACTTTTCTATCACAAGGACAGTTACAGGTTATCTGTCCTGCTACAAGCTATGAGAACACTTCACCTCTGTCTGATGGGAACACCGTGGGCCCTCTGATGTGGAACTCTTTTTAACAAACACCTGAACCTCCACACCTTCCTGTTACTATATTTCTAATTGCACACTTGCACTCTCTGTAGATACATTCATTTTTTGAGAGTTGATTATATTATGCACATTCATATATTTTGCATAGTTTGAGTAGAGTATGCTCTTATAGTTTTATATTACCACAGGGATCTCTCAGTTTGAGATCAATACAGTACTATCAGTTATCAATATGCAGCAGCTTTCTCTTACATAGTACTTGCACCAGAGGAACTTGAAACATGTTACAAGATAAATACTATGTTGTTATAATGATAAAAGTTTTTATACCCTGAGAAATCTTCTTCTATAACAATAAAACTTTGACCTTTTTGGCTTTTTCTGACGTGGCAGCAATTCTCTTCCGTAGAAAAGCTTTGCAACAGTGAAACTGGTACTCAGTGGTGATGTGTGAGGCGGCAGTGACATTTGACTGTTTCCTGCAGCGAGTGTGTTAATGACAGTAATCTGTAAGATTATGGAGGATAACACTCCCTCACTTCTCCACCATGGCACTTTGCCCTCACTCCTCCTACTCCCTTTGACTAATCGTATCTGATGAACACCTCATATTAATGCTGCATTTCTTCTCCGTTTTCTGTTTAGCTTTGTCAAATGTTATCTAGAATAAAAAAACACCCGTAACAATAATTGTTTCCTCAATAGAACAGGCTTTTTTGGCCATTTCTCAGAATCCTCTTCCTTCACATAGAGGAGGGGGAAGATGGAACATGGTATCTTCACAGCCTTTTCATGGTCTACATTTCATTTCAAAGCCCTGAGGGGGAAAAGTGCTTTAAAGTGGCCAAAGGCATAATGAGTGACAGTAGTTGCTGCCAGTGCGAACAATTCAGGTGTCACTCAAACAACAACAGTCTTTACACGGACTTATTCAACCCTGACAAATGAACAAGGACTGTTTGAAAGTCACTCAGCTGAATAAAAGCAGTTAAGTCCTAAGCCTCTTCTTTATCTTTCTCATTTTCTTAAGTTGGCTCGCTGAAGTCTCAAACCTCTGCACCTTGGTTTGGTGCCCCCAGCCTGTCGTCGGACTCATACTTGAATGGTTCACAATTGCCTCTGGGATTGCTTTTCAGAAAATCCCTCAATAGGACGCGGCAACAAATTCATTTAATTTGCATGTCTATCTCGGCAAAAGAGACAACCACATTGTTGGAACGCTTTAGTCGACACGAGAGAACCAGTGTGTTTTCTCTTCTATTATACTGCAGAACATACATTGCAGCTGTACGACCAGAGCAGGAGTTCAAAAGTAGTTGTATAAATGCAATGTGTAGAACTAATAGAGGAACAATTTCTACAATTTAGCACAGACTGTTGGTCTTTGCTTGGTAAATTAGCCAATCACAAATGTGTCAGTGGCAAGTTCCACAATCCAGGGTGAGATCCTTTTTTTTGCTGATTGCAAGACCTACATTTACATTTATTTTTGTTATTCCAACCAGTTTTCTATATATTTGTTCAAAAAAATCTGAAACATTTAATTTGTTCTTTTCCTGAGGGCTCCAGCTCAACTGCAGCCAGCAGCTAATAAGACAGCACAATATTTGCTGCCAGTGTTTCATTTTGAGGGAGTTTAGTTAAGTCTCTGTAGCTCCACAACATCTTGTTATTTATGAATTTTCTTCTGTTGTTTTCCCTGGCATATTTTCTCTATACAACAACACTGCAATGAAGGACAAACAATGAAATTCAACAATGTACAATCACAGTCTAATAATATTCAAAGCAGACACGACAGCACACATATTTTAAGTGTTTGCTCGATCTTCACATCTGGAGTGATTGATAAGATCGCCACTGGCACCAAACAATTTGTCCCATATCTAAAAATATCTACCTTTCCTCAAATTGCAATCACACCCCACTGCCTGATATTGATTCAGAGCGACAGTGCAACCGAGAGTAAAGTTTAAATCAGATCAATCATATGTAGATGTGACATTAACAGTAGATTCCCGCCAGCTGGCGGATGAAAGTCATGTTTGAACGTTTGACTCCACAGAGCTTCCCGAGGGGTGAAATCACTCGTAGGGTTGTGATGCAACATTGGTGGTAAAAGAGATCTAATGGTTTTGTGCATTAATATGATTAACTGGTTAAGATTAAAACCACAGAAGACAATGGTTTGACTACAATGGGAAGAAATAACACCTGTTAATAAAGTCTTAAGCTGAGCAGGTCTTTATCCAAGTCCAAGCTTATTCTTATTGTTGCATCAAGAGTAATAATTAATTTTCAACTTTCTTTAAACTAAATTTCTCATTCTGGTCACATCATTTTACTTCAAACTGTTTCTGTGTTGCAAGACAGCAGGAAAGATTGGAAATGATAAAGGAGGACAACAGATGTGATGCTGTGAATGTTAATAGTTCCCACAACATAGAAAGATAGACTGAGGGGATAAAGAGGGAAATGTGTTTGATCTTGTTGGAGAATAATCCCTGAGCAATAATTCAGAACCAGGCAAATTAACCAGCTAGTTTGTGCCTTACTAGTTACCATAGCTCTTACTTTTTGGAGATGAATCTCACTAATTTTTAAGAAATTGATGATAACTTCCTTCTGACTCACAACCAAGCAATGTATAAAATGGGTAGATTCTACTTCTAAGTGTGGTGTGTTTAAAATGTATTGGAAATGTCATTAAATATTCTGTACCATATATCTATATAGCAACAAAGTGATGTTTATACTATGCGAGAAAACTGGGCTTATGAGTCGAAATAGATATTTCAACATCAGCATCATCATCAGTAAGAGGCAGAGTTTATCAGGAGCGTGTTAATAAATCCCATGATTAATCCCAATAACTCTGTATATAATTAAGCATGGGTATGATGGCTTGCATTATAAATTAGGCCACTGTGCACGTGCAGTGTGTTGGAAAGTTTGGGCTTTTGTGGGCTCAAATAAACAACTATGTGGTCAGTGAAACAACTATATGTGTGTAACAGACATGGTTCTGTTTTAAGTCAATAAAGAAAACAGAAACCATATATACTTTGAGAAGTCCTGTCAGACAGAAGCTCGGAAATCTAAAAGTTATTTAAATCTGACAGTTTGAAAATAAATCCTCCCAACCACATGGTCTGATCCGTGCACCTCATTAGTGTCATTGGTTGCAGCTGAAACAGACAAAGTAAATGTTCCACTTCTGGATGTTTGACTGCAACTCAAAGTTCTGTATGAGAAGTAACTTAAGGGGTTTGAATTTAGTTTCAACGGCAATATGTTTGAATGCAATGATACAAATATTATTTCATAGAATTACAATTGGGCTTCCCTTCTAAATCTTCCATCATCCTCCTCCGTGACAGATTATGAACCCCACAACCTTTTCTGACCTTTCTAATTGTACATCAGTTTACAACAGGCCCTGCGGACTAACATCTGTGCACTGCGCTGCATCACTCCCGCCTTCTGCAGATGGCTCTAATAAGAATTTGCAAGAGGCTGCACCTTTTCTTCCAAAAAAATTAGGCTTGATTTTCGTGCTGAGGACAACTTCATGATCTCTTTACCATGAAAAATAAAAGAGAAAATCCCATTTCTAATGAACAAGAGGAAATTTGCTTTATATTCAGCCCAGAAGCTGGCGCTGGCGAGAAATTTTAGTGCCCTCCAGCAAACAAATGTTCCATCGTCTGCCTTTCACAAACCTTTAGATCTCGGTGAATGTCAGCAATATTATCCTCCCAATCCAGTCTGAAGGCCTGGCCCCTTTGTGTGAATCAAGTCTCAAGACACCAGGGTATCCGTGATGTAGCCCACCAGTAAAGAGCCGGGGCACAGAAGAAAAAACACTGGGACCGATCAATGGTCTGAGTAGGCAAATATCAGGCCTAGCCATGGGGCAGTGACTCAAAGTGTGTGACAGACAGAAATCATTGTGCCATGACAAGCCAGGCATGCTAAATGCTGATGAGCGTGTTTGAAAAGGTCTCACCACTTGGGATATTTGAAGTGCCATCAACAGCATGCATTATTCACAAAAAGAAAGCCATTTAGAGCTGGCGGTTCTGTTCTGTTAGGCGGCTTCTGTAAAATGTAAAATGTGAGCCATATTATGTTTAAATATTGTAGTTGAACTATATACAGTGCACTGATAAAATATTTACAGTAAAGTCTAAAGCTGTGGTTTTTCATAATTCGTTAATAGAGTTTTCAGAGTATTTGCCGTTTCACACAGATCTCAAATGTGATTTAAATTCTAAACAGCGCTCTTGTATGGTTCAGCCCCTTTAAGCTCTTCATTTAAACTGGTAATTGATCTTCTTTCATCTCAAACCCTTCAGGTCACTTCAGCGATACCAGAAACACTTACACACACTTTAGGTCCTGCGAACACACCGTTTCATACTTACATTTCAATTTTACTGATAACTGACCTGCTAAGCTAACATTTCAACTCATTCAACCAACACAAACTACTTTGACTGACACCTAACTGAGACTTCAACTCCTTAAAATGAGACTTCAACTCCTTAAAATGAGACTTCAACTCCTTCAACTGATAATTTAACTCCTTAAACTGAGACTTCAACTCCTTAAACTGAGACTTCAACTCCTTCAACTGATAATTTAACTCCTTCAACTGATAATTTAACTCCTTAAACTGAGACTTCAACTCCTTAGACTGATAATTCAACTCGTTAAACTGAGACTTCAACTCGTTAAACTGAGACTTCAATTCCTTAAACTGAGACTTCAACTCCTTAAACTGAGACTTCAACTCCTTAAACTGAGACTTCAACTGAGACTTCAACTCCTTCAACTGAGACTTCAACTCCTTCAACTGAGACTTCAACTCCTTAAACTGAGACTTCAACTCCTTAGACTGAGACTTCAACTCCTTCAACTGATAATTTAACTCCTTAAACTGAGACTTCAACTCCTTAGACTGAGACTTCACATCCTTAAACTGAGACTTCAACTGCTTAAACTGAGACTTCAACTCCTTAAACTGAGACTTCAACTCCTTAAACTGAGACTTCAACTCCTTAAACTGAGACTTCAACTCCTTAAACTGAGACTTCAACTCCTTAAACTGAGACTTCAACTCCTTAAACTTAGACTTCAACTCCTTAACCGGAGACTTCAACTCCTTAAACTTAGACTTCAACTCCTTAACCGGAGACTTCAACTCCTTAAACTGGGACTTCAAATCCTTTCACTAGCACTTCAACTTCTTTAACTTGACCAACTCCTTAAACTGACACCTCAACTTCTTTAACTAATACCTCAACTCTTTTCATTGACACTTCAACTTCTTTCACTGACACTTCAACTCCTATAATATGAATACAAATATATAAGGCAGCATGACATGTCTATTCTTTAAATGCTCTAAAATTTGAAAAATTGACATTTTAATCATTTTTATTTATTTGCTCGACATTGAAAATATATATTTGTCATCACTCTTTCAAATTTCCTGTGTAACATGTTTTCAGTAATATTTTTAGGATTCAATTTTCTGCCATCACAGGTACCTTTTCAGAGAACACCAGGTAAAGGTGCATTGTGGGTGAAGACTGTGAAGCAGCAGAATCAATCTACATGCGGTAACAAGGTACTGGATATAAAAAAAAAAAGAATAAACTGAATTGGCTTTACTTGGATGTTGTACATTGTGGTTTAAGACCACAGTGGGACACCAGAATCCCTGTTAAACAGATATTGGAAAACACAGCTGTATATTTTAATATCTAGTGCAATACCACTGGACCTTTCTCTCTTTTCTCTTGTGAGTCAGAGGAGAAACAGCTGCAAACCACACATGCACTGTGAAACTGTCCAACCTGTGCGTGATGTTATTTGACCTCTAAACACGTTGCTTGTGGATTTCATGACTGGGGCTGGATCGTGTTGTCTAGGGGCAGAAACCACAGATCAAAACTCCCAAATTATTTTTCACCAAGGTCAATCTTGTTTTAATGGAAACCAGTTTTTGAGACAAACAGAGAGCAGATAGACAATTTGTATTATTTATATTCTGCCTTTTATGTCAGCCTTGCTACAGAATGTGAACATAAGCGGTTCTGCTCAGTATCAATACAGCTGGGAGTGAATAATGGACGAGGAAATAAAATCCACCCACATGAGAACCACAAGGCTGCTGAATAGTATCACACTGCATTGAGAAGTGTTTTGAATATGTTGCCCACCAAACTATGAGGGTGTATCTGTACGCATTACAGATTTCAGCCTCCAAATTAACCAAAAGGTTTTTAAAAAAGTTGTTTTTTCAAAGGATTTATTTATGGGCTAATAGACCATGTACCTGTGTAGCAATGTAAACCTACTAAAGCTACTAGCTACGACCTCATCTATGACAACTAACTATAACCAGACAATCCAGTAAATCATATGTAGCAGGTGCACACACAAAGATCACGGTAAGATTTCATATTGCTGTGGAAGGAGACTGATGGCCGGTTTTTGTGTGCCGACCTTTCAGACAGGGTAAGTGCCTCTGGAGCGCAGCCACGTTTAAACAGCATCCAAGCAGATGGTGGAGGCAGCCAGACAGGACACACAAACACATTCCTCCGGCAGAGGCAGAGCGATTGAGATAACCTGTGGTGTTGCCACCTGTTTTAGCACACTGCATAATTAAACCATATCTGCCCAAACCCTCCGCTCATCACAATGACTCACTTTCCCAGCATCCCTCAGGCAGCGCTCAGTGAGATTGTTCATCATAAAGTGCTAAAAGAAGCTCAAGATGTTTTCCTTGTCAGTTCTCTACGTTTGTCTTCGACTTCACTGCACGTCTCCATCTCCTCCCAAGCCACGAATCTTCTCCTGCTGCACCGTACCACACCCACACACACACACACACACACACACACACACACACACACACACACACACACACACACACACACACACACACACACACACACACACACACACACACACACACACACACACACACACACACACACACACACACACACACACACACACACACACACACCTCTCCAGGGGGCGCCGCCAAGAAGGCGTGAAGAAAAGATTTGACGCGCTCAGCTTTTCACAAATTACATTTTCACTTTGCGAAGCCTGAAAATGCACAGTATGACTCAGGCGTGCATGTGATGATCATGAGGTTAGATATTGATCATATACCTCAGACTCAGCGGTGATTCATTCCATCACACACACGTTCACACATTTCCTTAGCTGTTTTCCTCTCACTAGAATAAGCACACAGGCAGGCGGTGACTCATTATAATCCTACCTTTTCCCATTCCCAAAAAGAAATATCATTACTGTTTGAAAATCTGACAATTCTGTAAATGGCCAGCACCTGAGTCAATATAGAAACACAGAGTCTCTGATTGTGTGCTGCCTTAGCGTAAAGCTTTGTGGGAACACTGGGGCCCATGGGCTGTTTACCGAATGTGATGGGCTTAAAGATTCTGGCTGTGTGAAGGTAATGCATGTTTTACTATGATGAAGAGAAGTTTATTCAGGTTTTCCTTCCCCTTTACACAGGGATTTAGTAACTTTTCACATACACATGTATAGAAAACATCTGTTCAAGCATGGTTATAGTTCTGTGTGTATCACTAAACCATGGGCACATCTATTGAGTTAGTGTATGTATTCTCTGTCATTTAAACTGCTTATTATATTGTTTACTGTATTTTTTAATTTTTAGGTTATTAGTCTTTTTGTATGCAATATTTGCCCTTTTTACAGGTTGAATCAATAACTGTCATAAAAAAACTTTGCATTTTTAAGAATTTAACAAATAGAATTGCATTCACTCATAAATATCAGTCCCCTAAACATGCCTGATATTTTTTCCATCAAGATCCATGAATTATTCTCTGAGAAATCAAGGAAAATGTTGCAAAGCCCTATCTCACGATATTGAAGAAATAAAAAAAAGAATTCCTGGAGCTAAAACAAAACTTAGTGGGTTCTTTCTTGGGTCATGCCCCACCCCTCCACAAAATTTCATGGAAATCTTCTGAGTAATCTTTTGGCGTAATCCTGCTAACAAACAAACAAATGCAGACGAAAACATCAACTCCTTGGGGGGGAGGTAACATCAAATGATTGAGTGAGTTGCTGCAGAATAGAGTCCAAAAAGCAAAATACCTTGATGTAGAGCCCAAGCCGTGGGTAGACTCTCCACACTCTCAGGAGAATAGAGAAAAACGTCCTGTGGGGTAACGAGGTAGTGACCACGTGTGTGACTTCAGGAAAAGAATAAACATTAAAGCCAGACGTCTCATAGCGCTTCAGAAGCTCCTCGTCGGCCTTGTTTTCTCCTTCACTCAGAATACTGCCGATGGCACAGCGGCACTGTGGTCCAGGCACCTGCAGGAACAAGACGAAGGATCAAATGAAGAAATAAATAAAGATAAAAAAATGAATAATTCATAAAGATGGATAGGTTATATAAAGATGACACATATAAATAAGACAGACTGATAGATATGTTGGATAAAAGAGATGCCCAGACTCAGTTGTCTTCATCATTTGACTTTTCAAATGCCATAACTATACAGATCATCTGATATAGCACCAACAACAACACTGACAGATTAATACTATCAAGGAATAAAAATGATATCTGGACATCTATAAACACTCCTTCATGTTTGCTTGTGTTCAATGTCGGACCCGGTTGTACGAAACCCCCACACTGTGCATCATCAACATAAATATAAGGGTGTCTAATATAAGGCAATTTTATGGGAGTGCAGAGCACACATTAAAAAACCAGATATCCTCTGTGATGTCGACCAAGTGTCAAATTTAAAGAGAAAATATGGTCATTAATAGAAGCTCTAATTGGAGCATTTGGCTGTGCAGCAATTATTGCTCCTTCTTCCACACGGAGCACCCTGGTGCCCATTAAAAATAAGAAGAGAGAGATACTTTTTTCCAATGAATACTCCGGGGACATCCAAGACTTTCTCCCCACTGTGCTGAGCTGAGCACCACTGAAGGTTCATGTGATAAATAAGCTGGAACAAGCCAATTTGTTCACAAATCTATCAATGCTGTGCTTCAAGCATAGCTGGTGTGTCTGCGAGGGCCTGTTTCCTCCTCTGTTCGTCATCACACAAGGCCAGTGTGGAAATCACTGAGCACTGCAGACCAGCCTCACAAAGTTTCACAGACGCATAGATTCTGCTTTGTTTGGCAGATTGAGTATCATTATGAATATAGTGTCCTCTTATATCTCTGATTATTTTGTAATCTGATCAGAATTGATCATAATTAGTTTTTTAATCTCTGATTCTATGGAACATTTTACAAGCTCAACCCTGTGACTGTTTTACAGATTCAGCTACAAGGCAGAGATGTAACAATTAATTGTTGAATTCATTTATTGAGAGAAGATTAATCAGACACTGATTTGACAATTGATTAATTGTTGAAGTCATTTTAAGTAACAAACAGATTAGAATGGTACTCAATAGAGCGCATACCTCGTACAAGGCAACAGTCCCTTAAATTCAATCAAGCTGCACCAAATTGATATTCCCTGAATATTAATTATTTTTTCATCAAGATCCATGAATGATTCCCTGGGAAATCTATGAAAATGTCAAAAAACGCTCTGTCTCGTGATAAGCAAATGATACAAAATTCCTGGATCCGCACCAAAAGTGTCAAAAGTCTCATGGTACTCCGTCCAGTAGTTGTTATGCAATGCTGCTTATTATTAGACAGACAAACAAACACAAAAGAAAAATGAACCTCCTTGGCAAAGGTAAAAATGAGGTGGCTATCTTTTCTCTGTTTCAACTCAATATCTTTGGATAGTGACTTGATGAGAAAAAATACAACATTTTGATGAATGCATTGTTTTCTCCACTATATGCGTTTGTACTGTTGTCCAGCATGACAAAAAAATGTATTGGAAATCTGCTCCTCATGGAAATCTCCTTCCAGTGTCTCAAAGATTTAACTAAAAGGCTTTGATTGCTTGGTGAAGGTAATGAAGGACAGATTCAATAGGTTCTCACATAGAGATGATCTCCTATCATAAAATTACACTGTCACTATGCAGTCACAAAAAGAGGTTTTCACAAAAGATAACACATCAAACACTTTGTTCAATAAAAGATAGAGATGGGCATTAAATATCTAGTTAATGGCCTGACCTTATTTTGAGTATATTTACACATGAGGGTATTTTTGACACTGTGGAGACTCACAGCACAAAGTCTGAGCCAAGTGGATTTATTAATCATCACAAGGCTCCAAGTGTCTAAGGGAGTCCAGAACAAAGGAGCACCGACAGCAGAACAAACCTCTGCATGGTTTTTGGTTTGCCTCTCTGGACTCATCCAGACACAAGAGTACTGTCTTTTGATGTTTCTTCACTACACCTACAGCTCATCTGAAGCAACTTCGACTCAAGGAGTCGTTTTATTTGAGTCGCTGCAGCAGTTTGTCTGAACTGGCCTCGGCAAACTATCTTCACCAGCACGCAATGTATTTTCTATCTGCCTACAGGTACAGTAAAGCTCACACTTTAAATGTTTTACTGCGCCTTTGTGAAAGAGAGAGTGAGATTTTCTACTATTTCATCATTCACCAAAAAGACTAACATTTCGACTGATAGATGCATTTTCTGACTGGTCCCTCCCCGAGCCGCCGTGCCCTCTGCTGTCATCATGCTGTGACCCAAACATGGGTCCCCGAAGACAACAAGACGCGTGTCGCACTTCCACTTGTCATCCAGGTTTTTATTCAGACAATCCTTGTCTCAGGGACCACATACCCTGACCCTGATCGCTTACTTGGAATATAAAGTTTGACGAAAATCCACATGATCCACCCACGTTACCTCCCTCCGCAGTTTGCTGGATGTAGAGGGGGAGCGAAGAAGAAAAAAGCTGCAGGGTTGAGGTGAAGTGGGCGCACTGGGCCTGGAGAGAAAAAAAAAAAATCCTGCATGGCTTTGAAACTGTGAAGCGACTAGGGGAGGTTTAGTGAGTGGGGCTCAGAAATTTGTGAACAGACAGAGCTGCTCCAGCCGTGTATCCATGGCAACCATCTCAGGACCAACTCAAGTCCTGGTTGAGGTCTTTTGTTTCTCCAGAGGAAGTGATTAAAGGAGGTAAAAGTGAGAACCCCGAGAACAGAGGATGAGTCTGGCCATTCTGACACTTCTCCTCTGTCAGCTGAACTTTTGAAAAATCTCTCTCATTGCGAACATCAATGGACAGTGTCTCACTATTTGGCCAGAAAATCCCAGCCCTGCTATCGGAGAGCACTCTGGGGCTCCTGACGCCGGGACTGAGCGGCATCTCGAGGCTCCAACGCTAATGAGCCGAGATCATTACGCCAATTATTTTAACTTAGATCAGGACTTGGCTGTGACTGCGCAGAGGAACCAGGACCCTCTACCAGACTAATTGCTGGCTTGGGAAAAAGAGGATGAGCACAACAACAGGGTTTTGAAGCGGAGCTGGGAAGATACCACTGCTGATCTCTGGTTACATTCCATCAAGTTGTTGTGCATGAGGCTACAGCAGGAGAAAGCTGCGCCACTTAAGTCAATACTGTTGAATGCCACTTCCGCAATTACACTGCACATGACAAGCACATTTCAGAGAATTACAGCAGTTGAGTCATGGTGACAAAGGTAAAGGTTTGGTTCTGATTCTTGTCAATTCCGTATACTATATTTCAGCTAAGATTAAAAGATATGACAAGGGAGGAAATAATTATTGATTATGGCCAAGAAAGACATGGATTATCATGCTTATGATTATATTATGGTAAAATGGCAATGCAATTATTAACAAATATATACTTTTTGTTGTGAATAATCTGAACAGTATCTAGCTAATGGTCACTTCTTCAAATAGCTTTTTCTCCAAAGATAATCCAAAACAGAAAAATATTCAGTCTAAAATGAAATAAAAAGAGAAAATATACAATATACAATGTACATATTCAGGTTTAATAATATTTTCAGATAATGTTTTAGCCATTTTAGCTTAATTATGGACTAATCCTTATCATCTCAACTGTTGCAAACTAGGTTCCCTTTACTTAATTGACAGAGTAGGCCATTCATTTTCAATTCTATCATGCTTATACTCATAATGCTATTATTTTTATATCGGGGATAACATACTGTTAGATAAATATCAACCTGGAAAGGGCCCCCCCCCCCCGGAAAAAAAGTTAAAACTTTGTAAAATCTCTTAATTGCCATCTGAGACACATGCAATTTCAGTGCCTTGGGTTTTCCTATATGACCAAATCAACACATTCAATTTGATTAAGATCTGTCATGGTTCGGACCAAAAGTGTGATGATTTATTAAGAAATGACCCACATATGTTTGAGCTAATAGTTACTAGTATACAAAGCATATTTGGTACAAAAGTCCCTTTTAGACTGAGTACAGTTCTGTCTTGAATAATTGTCATGATAATAACATCATTAAAATTCCAGAGGAAGTTTTGAACCCCAACTCTATGCTGCATTTGTTCTTAGTGCATCAAAGAGTTTCCATTCCATGTGGCTTCAGGTCATCCGTTTGTTGTGACAGACATGTAGTGTTCAAAAGTCACTAGTAACTTGCAATGTAACAGACGCATGTTTCTAATGACCACATCTGCCTCTGTTTTCCACCCGAACCTCCAAACTGCTTAACAGCTTCAAGATGCTACTGTACTTGTTCCATCCCGTCCGTTCGGTATTGGGAAGAAAAGACTTATAATAGACTCGGGTTAAAATGTAAGAACCAGCACCACATGAGTTTGGAGACCCCTGTAGCGAGAGCAGGGTTAGGTATCAGGAAATCAGATCCAGCAGATATTGTTTCCTGCTGCTTAAAGACACTGCAGAGGTTTGGGAATGGATGAGTTCTCACAGGCAACAGATGGAGTGTGGGAAAACATCTCATGAAGAGATCCAACTTACTTAGCAGCACTAGAGTGACAGTAGAGGAGACCTCAACAACTATCACACTCAAGGAAATGCTCAAAGCCTGCCTATACCATTGATCTTTAAGAAAATTCTGATGTGCACATCTGGAAGCTGCTGTGAATACCCTCGATATAAAGTCAAGGCAGTCAACTTACGGTCAGAGGGTGAATCCCACATGGGGGAATTTGATTATTGATGATTTCAAAAATCCACTATTACGTTAGCGCATTGCATTCACTTGAAAAAAAAAAAAAAAAATTCATCACTTTTTTTTTATTCAATTGAATGCAATACACTTCCGTACACTATAACTCAACACACAAGCAAATTACAATAAGAAGTTGATGGATCTGGCTGAGACTGTAGATATTGATTAGCTTGCAAGGATGTTGCAAAACCTTGTTGAACACATTCGATTTAAGATGTAAAATAATCTAAATCAGACTCATTAATTATCCTCATTTTATAGGTTTTCTTTTTTTTATATTAGAGGGTGATCAGTGTCATTAGGGGTTTATCGTGGTTTATTTCTATGATTAAAATATTTTATATTTATTGAAATTTGATTCTTTACTGATAATATATTGAAAAATTATGAAAAGTCTGCAGTCCCATAGACTGAAAAATGATGCTCTGGTGTAGGACTACATGTCAGCACATTAAATAAACAACCCCAACACGAACTTGGATAATATTGGGTGACATCTGAAACCAAAAAACACACCACACCCTGTCCAGATGTGCTGTGATAACATTCAGGGGAAAACACAAGCATCAGTCAGAGCCAAAGTGCTCTGCAACATGCTGAGGACAACCAGCAAAAAGACTGAGTGTCAATAACACATGTCGAACCGCTAAAATGACTATGAATGGGAAAAACAACCTTTTTTAAGGGGGATGAATGAAATTATGTAAACCATCATGGACAGGCCCGGAACTAGACTGTTCAGATAGGGGGGGCAATTAGATATTTGAGGTGGGCAACTTTTCACACAGTGGACTTAGTGTTGAGAGTTTTTCCAAGTTTTAAAGGATGCGTCACAATGGGAAATTCAACCAAGCTGTGGTATAATAATAATAATAATAACAATAATTATTATTTAATTATAACACATGCCACACAGACTAGCGACACTGAACTTTTTCACGCGCACGCACACATGCAGGTGATGGGTTCCAGTGAGGAAGCTGTGAACGGACAACGCTGCAATTAAACACAACACTGAAGATTAATTGTAATGATAGGGGGGGGGAAATAATTTTATGTTAAGTTCAATAGCCCAGTTTGTTTTGTAAATGGACAAACTGTGAACACTGGGAGACTTTGGCTTGGTTTGTTTTTTTGACAGAACCTGAAGGCAGCACCAAATACGCAACTTATTTCCCCCAGGGACCTGAGTGTGATCGATCTGTCCTTTTTATGAATCAATATCGGATCATTCAAATGAAGATCAATTTAAATCAGATAATAGTTTTTAGAAACTCAGCCCTATGACCAACCAATTAGGAAATCAGGAAATTCTGATGAGGCGAATAAAACAAACGTGATTGGCAGATGGTATAGAATAAAGTGGACCATTTGGAAGGGGGCCCACCCCCTGCCCACTGAAATGGTTTGACCTGCTGAGAGGCGAGGCGTTCGTCTAAACTCGTTTTAAAAGAATGGCATCAGCGCCATCTAGCGGCCAAATACTTTACATGATATGCTCTATCTGATTTTTCTTAATTCATTTTTCTAAAGTCAAACAATTGAGTAAAGTTCCGATTTAGATAAAACGCTGGTTACAATAAGCTACCAATCATAGCTGCAGAGTACTGGGTATTTACCGTTTTAGGGTCATCGTAAAAAACTCCAATGGATGAGAGCTTTGGTCCGATCCTGTGGGACTCGTTTAAAAGTGGCCCGCACGCTCGGTACGGTCCCTCCGTGAACTTGTACGCGAACGTGATCTTCTTGATGGGCGCGGAGCCGGTGAGCACCGTGATGTCGGACAGGAGGCCGGAGTACAACACACAGGCAGCCGCTGTGAGGACACTGAGCAACAGGCTGAGCAGCACACACACACCGAGCCAGTCCGACATGATGGCAGCAGCTCGCCGACCGCAGCTCGCACCGTCATGCAACACGGCCCGACATGTTTAGCACGCGACGGTGTGTTGTTATCACGGGACACGTGTTCTAAGTGTTTTGTGTGTTTCACCGAACGATCAAGCGCCAAAGACCGCACATTGCAAACGGGACTTCCTGGAATGTACCATGTAAGCCGACCGGAGGGGGAGGTCCTGTTTTTGTTTTGTTTTTAGAAATAAAATTCAGTCCTACAATTAAAAAGTTATTTTATATAGCAGATTCCATTCAACAAGTGTCAACTCAATGTGCTTGAAATCAAAGCAATAAATCTCAAAGATCATACATGGCAAGAAACATTGATAAAACAACCTAGTTAAGATAATGATAAATGAAACAATTAAAAGAAATACGATAAGAAGGCATGGGGAAAAGAATAGTAATAGTAATGATTTAAAACAATAGTGAAAAGTGTTGCAAAAAGACATAGGTTAAGACATATACTGTGCAAGAGGCCCTTGATCTGATCTTCCAAGATGAGGAAGCACCTAGTGATTTGTAGGAGGATGTGTCAGATCAGGAGGACAACATGGAGGAAAACAATGCTATCAGTTGGTCCTCACTTCCACTTCAAGTTGCAGGCAGGATGGCAGCGGGAAAATGTCATCTGAGTGACTTGGTTTTAACGGTTATACATGGTTATACATGGTTATACATGGTTATATAATAAATCCCAACAGTTTCAAAGTGTTCTGGCCCTTCTTTCTTTCAATTAAATGAACTTAAATCATCATGGCTGTACGTTTTGTATTAATGTCAGATTTGGTATAGAGACATATTATGGGGGAATTCTTGGTCCGGGTCAACTGTGAAGGCATGAAATATGAACAGTATGTAAGGGTTAAGCAGTTACTTTACTATATGCAATCTGCCATAAATTAATGTTTGATTCACATCCACATCAAACTGCACCCATGACCACCCCCCCTCCTTGTTCAGTCAATGATATTGTGTCCTGCTCTGCACTGATCCCTTCCTTTTAACTTTGAATCAAACTCATGATGGCGCCTCCCTCTGGAGAGGAGTGTGTTTCACAGAGCATCTGGTCCAGCAGCAGTTTCACCTGCACGTCTGTCTCCAAACACATTGGATGTCAGCGTCTTCTCTCCTGTGAGCATGAAGACATGATGAGCTGCCAGGTGCCAGATTCAAACACAGGCCGTGCGCCAGCACATGGTCCAGCAGCACAAGTTACTTCCTCATCAGAGATCTTCCCTCTAAATATTTAAAACTGAATGAGGATTGGGGATCATCCATTGTTGGAGAGGGGGACAAATTACATAAAGCATTATTTCACTGTGGTGCATTCAGCCTCTCTGGATTTAGACAATAAAGAAACCAAATAAAACTACATTTTATGAAATGAGGGAGTAAATGAGGAAGTAACTTTTGGAGGGAAACTGAAAATGGACTGGGAGAAGAGTCAAGGCCTCATGGTCTCACCTGCAAAAATATTAAAAAGAGAATCCAAGTTTTGTTGAAACTGTTGAATGTTCCCATCAGCTCTCAGCTGTTTAGAAGTTTTAATCTTTTAATGTAAGAAACCCAAACTGACAGAGAGGAATATTCTACTTCTTTTACTGACTGCACTCAGGAGTCCAGCTTCATTGTTAAGTTTTAAGTGCTTGTTGATATAATTTTTCTAATCGGACTGAATCTTAGTTTGTTTTTCCATAAATACATCAAATCCAGTTCAATCCAAGAGCTCATTAATGTTCTACAAACAAAGTACCGTTGGGATTCATTTCATCTGCAATATGTCTCCTTTTAAATATTTTTATGGCACATTTAATGATTTTACAAGTTACCGTTGGAGGACATGGAGAACATAGCAAACCTGTGGCCACTGCAGGAGGGCTCAATTCCTCTTTGCATGAGGTGCCTGCGCAAACAGGTGAGCTAGCATGCCCACATTGTATGTTCTAGAATCAAAGACTGTATGAAGTTAAAGGTTCAGTGTGTAAGATTTAGGTGAAAGAGATCTAATGGCAGAAATTGAATGTAAAATAATCCTAGTGATGTTTTCACTAGTGTGTTTTATCTAAATTGTCCAAATTGTTGTTGTTTTTTTACTCTAGAATGGGCCTTTATTTTCAAATACTTTATATTTACATCAGGAGCAGGTCCTCTCTTTGGAGGCTGCCATGCTTTTTTACAGTAGCCTAGGCTGGACAAATTAAACACCTTTTGAGTTTTTATGAGAACTGAAGGCTTCCACAGAATCTTTTTCATGTTTGGAAGGGGAAGGTGAGGTGAGGGGTATTCAGCTGCAACATGCAACTTCACCACTAGATGTCACTAAGTTCTACAAACTGAACCTTTAAAGAGCTCAGAGTTAAGTAACACTTTAAAAAGACCATTTTCTAAAAGCCAGTTCAAAATTGACAAGTACAGTACCTTAGTTCTAATATTGAAATAAAACTATTGCGGCACCACATATACTTTCTCTACTTGGTGTCAATATAGACATTTTGAAATAACATTTAAAATGTTATTTCAAAATCCTCTTACGTTTATTTAAAATGAAAAATCTAAATATCTATTGTTTGTAGCAGATATTGTCTGTATAACATCGTGCCATGTCCTTGTAACTTATTTGTGTGTCCTTGGTTACACACTGATTCATAGTGTAATTACCTGAAAACTTAATATTTAAACAGTAAATCAGTCATTTAAAAATGATTAGAAGGACAAAAAAGATGCAACAACACTCCATCTATCTTTTAATGCTTTTTTATATCACAGCCAGCATGCTTAACACGCCAAAGTGAACGAGTAACAAGACTCTCATATTTTATGACTTCTTGGTACTGTGTGACATTGACTTCCTCCTCACTCCTCTGCATCCTTGGACTGTAATGAGAGGGGGGGAAATGGAATATAAAACATTTGACCAGATAATCTAAATTTGCTGAAATGAGCACTTGTACAAAAGTAATTAATGTCAGATTTTTACCTTGACGATTTCCCGACTCTTGGCCCTCAGCTTGTTGACCTGAGACTCGGCGATGTCGGCTCGCTCCTGAGCCTCCTCCATCTCGTGCTGAACCTTCCTGTACCTGGACAGGTGAGTGTTGGCCTGCTCCTCCTGTTGTATAAGGCACAGTGAAGTCAAAATGTGCAGACTGACATTTGCATGACACGTGTCATTATGAGGAGTGTACTCACAGATTCCTCAGCCTGCCTCTTGTAGGCCTTCACTTTGAGCTGCAGCTTGTCCACCAGATCCTGAAGTCTGGAAACGGTCTTCTTGTCCTCCTCAGTCTGTTGCGAATCAGAAATGACAACCATGAGTAAACTGTCTTAATTACTGCAGATTATTAAGATTTATGGTATTTGTAGTAGTTTCATTATTATTGTATAAAATTGTAGTTGACCTGATAACTGAGTTCCTTTACTCTTCTCTCATATTTCCGCACTCCCTTGATAGCATCAGCACCACGCCTCTGTTCAGCATCTACTTCAGCCTCCAGTTCACGAACCTTGAATGAAGAAGAATTCAATGATTTAAAAGTTAAAATGTCATCCTCTTGTATAGTAAATATGAATTGGTATGTCTCTGTGCCACTTACTCTAGCCTCCAGTTTCTGGAGCTGCTTCTTGCCTCCCTTCATGGCCAGATTCTCAGCTTCATCCAGGCGGTGCTGCAGGTCCTTCACTGTCACCTCCATGTTCTTCTTCATCCTCTCCAAATGAGAGCTGGTGTCCTGCTCCTTCTTCAGTTCCTCTGCCATCATGGCTGCCTGAAATTTTGAAGAATTTCAGATTGTTTAAACTGTCAGAGAACTTCAATGTGAGAAATGGCCACTGTATAAACACATGTTAGGATATCTCACATCAGTGATGGCCTTCTTGGCCTTTTCTTCAGCATTTCTTGCTTCCTGAACAGAATCCTCCACTTCACCCTGGATCTGAATGAGGTCAGCCTCTAACTTCTTCTTGGTGTTGATGAGGCTGGTGTTCTGATGGAATAACATTTTTCATTATATGGTATATCGTAATTTTTAGGTTGCTAGGTGTCTCATGTTGCTTGAACCTTTATTTACCTGAGAGTGGAGCAGTCCCACGCGCTCGCTGGCATCAATCAGCTCCTGTTCAGCCACTTTGCGGCTCCTGTCCGTCTGCTCCAGTGCAGCTCTGAGCTCCTCGATCTCAGCCAGCATCAGGTTGTTCCTGCGCTCCACCATGGCCACCTGCTCCTTCATTTCCTCATGACCTCTGATCGCTTCATCAAGGTGCAGTTGTGCATCCTAAATAAATCATAAAAACACATTTACAATGCAGTAGAAATAAAGTGAGCTTTACTTACAGTTTTCTTTGACCCTCCACCATACCTTTAGCTGCCCCTGCACGTTTCTCAGCTGTTTCTGGGATTCAGCTGCCTGTCGGTTGGCATGGCTCAGCTGAACCTCCATCTCATTCAGGTCTCCCTCCATCTTCTTCTTGATTCTCAGGGCATCGTTCCTGCTCCTGATCTCAGCGTCCAGCGTGCTCTGCATGGTCTCGATCACTCTCTGGCTGTTCCTCTTGATCTGCTCGATCTCCTCGTCCTTCTCAGCAAGTTTTCTGTCAATTTCACTCTTGATTTGGGTGAGCTCCAGCTGGACACGCAGGATCTTGGACTCCTCATGCTCCAGGGTAGCCTTGGACACAAAACATATTTATGTTGCACAGGTCCAGCAATATTAAAGTTGATTTCAATAAGACGTATTTTGACAGTACCTCTGCCTCTTCAAGTGAAGTTTGGAGTTCAGACTTCTCTATTTCTGCAGTCTTTTTGGCTTTATCCAATTCATGAATGGTTTTTCCACTCTCACCAATTTGCTCAGTTAAATCAGAGATCTCGTCTGTAAGAAACATAATGCATATGTTGTTTAAGAAAGTGTGATATTAATGATATAATACATATATCTATTTAAATAAACAGTACTCTGCACTTGTTCACTTCTAAAAACTGTAACATACTGCTGTACAGATGACGTTAATATAAAGTCACAGACCATACACAGTAAGCCTGTTGACCCACTGGGGGGCACACTCTTCATAACCTTTCCTTTTATACAAAGCATTTGAAATGGCTTTCCTAAAGTTCGATACCCTTAGTGTAGAAAGGAAAGTGCATTCTAAAAACTTTTCATACGTTGCAGGTTCTTGTTCTCCCTCTTCAGAGTCTCCAGGTGATCCAGAGTTTCTTCATATGAATTTTTCAGCTTGAACATCTCTGTGCTCAAAGAACGAGCCTCCTTCAGAGATCCCTCCAGCTCCGCCTGGCTCTCCTCATACTTCTGCTTCCACTCTGCAAGAACCTGAAAACATTAAGAAGACCAATGTTTTTTCAGCAATACATAATTCAGTGTCCTTCATTATAAAGCACTAAGAAGAAATAAAACAGTCTAACCTTGTCAAAGTTCCTCTGCTTCTTGTCGAGGTTAGCAGCCAGAGCGTTGGCTCTCTCCACATCGATCATCAGGTCCTCCACTTCAGCGTGCAGTCTCTGTTTGGTCTTTTCCAGAGAGGCACATTTAGCATTCACAGCCTCGATGCATTCCTCTGCATCCTGAAGACGCTGGGCGAGCTTTTTCCTGTTAGAATAGATAATAAATGGGTTTATGAAAACTTGTGGATACATGTGGAAACAAGTGTGACTTCAGGACTGTCCATTACTTGGCCTCCTCCAGCTCCTCAGTGCGCTGAATGGCATCAGTCTCGTATTTGCTTCTCCACTGAGCCACCTCGCTGTTGGCCTTGGACATCCCTCGCTGCAGCTCACACTTGGCCTCCTGCTCCTCTTCATACTGCTCTCTGAGCAGGTCGCAGTCATGACGGGATGACTGCACAGCATGAGCCAGGGCGTTCTTGGCCTTACAACGAAACAAAACCATTTTTATTAAGGAGATTCTTTGTCTGTCTCACTTCAAACGAAGAACTGTTTTAGTCATGCCACACTGCATATGTCTGGAGTCTGTGTTTTTAATGTGCACATACTTTAACTTCCTCTTCAACGTGTCTCTTGAGCTCTTCAATCTGCTGGGTGTAAGCTTGCTTGCTACGTGTTAGCTGAGAGACCAGGGCTTCTTTCTCCTCCACTTGGCGACTGAATTCACCTAAGACGCAACAGCAAATTAAAAAGTAATCCTAATGCAATTTTGCCATTGAATGACAAATAAGAGTAATTGGCATTAGAAAACAATACTAATTTTTTTTTTCCTACCATTCTCTGTTTGCAGTCTTGCCCTTTGAACACTAATATCATTCAATTGTCGCACATGTTCTTCATTTCTGGTCTTCAGCTCACTCAATTGATCCTCAAGAGTACGACACATCTTCTCCAGATTGGCCTTAAATAAACAAAAAAATGTGTTGATGAAGTAAAGCAACATCATCTAATTCTGAGAGAGCTGAGGTTTTTAAGGTTTTAACTTTACCTTTGCTTTGGCAACAGCCTCCATGTTGCTGCTGAGGTCGTCGATCTCCATCTTGAATTCACTTTTCTCTTTCTCCAGCTTCTGTTTGACTCTCTGGAGGTTATCGATCTGCTCTCCCAGCTCCGCCGAGCTGTCAGCCTGCTTCTTGCGCAGAGCAGCAGCCGTGGCCTCGTGCTGTAGGGTGGACTCTTCAAGATCACGACGCAGCTTCAGAAACTCGGCCTCGCGCTTCTTGTTCATCTCAATTTGAACAGATGTCGCTCCTCCAGCCTCTTCCAGCCTCTCGCTGATCTCTTCAAGTTCCCTGGAGAGATCAGACCTCTGCTTCTCCACCTTGGCCCGAGCAGCTCTCTCAGCCTCGATCTCCTCCTCCAGCTCCTCAATACGAGCCTAATATTTTCCAAAACACAGATGAACACAATCACATTCTTATATCCTTTCTACAAGTCAAGCACATCTGGGCCATCCAACGTCAGTGGGGTGCAGTCAGTATTAGATGCTATTGAAAAACTGCGCCAACCTGAAGTTCTTTAATCTTCTTCTGAAGCTGAACAGAAAGTGATTGTTCATCCTCAATCTTGCTCAGAAGCTGGCTTGTTTCAAAGTCCTTCCTGTGAAGATAAACATTTCATAAACATTGGGAAAGAATTGTTAAACAAATTGTAACACACGGAAATGAGATTTCTACTGACTCTGATCATGATTTGCTGTCTGTTAATCGTAAAAACATTGATATAATCAGTTTTGATAGTGAAGTAGTATTCTTTAAATTTGTAGACGAGCATGTAAACAGTACTCTGAGTTTGTGCTCTTTGATGAAAGGAGAATTTTACTATTGCTTCAGTACGTCCAGACAAACCAAGTTGGGTCAAACACGACTTCACTGTTTATATGAATGCTATTTCACTCACTTCTTTATTTTCTCGTCAGCCTGCTGCTTGTCGTTCTCCAGATCCATTAAGGATTCCTGGGACAGCTTGAGATCTCCCTCAAGCTTTCTTTTGGCTCGTTCAAGGTCCATACGAAGCTTCTTTTCTTGCTCCAGAGAACCTTCGAGCTGTTTTAATAGAGAAGGGGTGTTAATTCTTATTTCTTTTTCACGAAGACTGAAATCACAGTTTGTTATTATTACTCACATCGTCCACTTGCTGCTCCAGCTTCACTTTAGCCTTCGTCAGAGTATTGACTTTGTCTTCCTCTGCCTGCAGATCATCCAGGGTCTGCTGATGAGCCTCTTGGAGGGCTTTCTTCTCTTTAGACAGCTTTGCAATGGTCTCATCTTGAGAAGCCATTTCCTCCACCAGGTTTTTAACCTAAAGGGTTTTAATAAATTGTTAATATTTGATCAAAGTACACAAAATGTACATTGTTTAATAAACTGAATTTATGACCATCACCTTGTTCTCAGTGGCATGTTTCTCCTTTTCCACCTTGGCCAGCGTGAGCTCCAAGTCGTCAATGTCTTTCTTCAGCTCGGAGCATTCGTCCTCCAGCTTCCTCTTCTTTGCAGTCAACTCACCATTCATTTCCTCCTCGTCCTCCAGTCTCTCCGACGTCTCTTTGACTTTGGCCTCAAGCTGGATCTTGGATTTAATGAGCCCCTCACACCTTTCCTCAGCATCTGTGAGGTTTTCACCTTCCTAAAAGTAAAATCAAGCAAGTAGGTGATTGTTGAGGATATTAATTAGAAACAGACACAAAGAGCATGGTGATCATACTTACAGACTGCACTTGAAGCAAGAGATCATTCTTCTCCTGCAGCAGAGAAACCATCTTCTCTTCCAGCTCCTTCTTCTTGGCCAGAGCCTTCGCTAGCTCCTCTTTGGTCTTTTTAAAGTCCTCTTTCATTTGGACCATCTCTTTCTCAGTCTCTGCACTCTTCAGCAGGGGCTTGATCTTGAAGTACAGCTTCATCCATGGCCAGGTTTTGACATTCATGAATGAGCGGATGTTGTACTGAATAGAGTAAACTGCCTCCCTGGGGATGATCAAAGGAGTATCAAAAAAATAAAAAGATTCATTTATTCTTCAGCAAACAAATATGTGACTTAAAAATTACGTGTTAAAAGTAAAAATGTCAACAGCACCTGCGCTCTAGCATCTTGACAAACTCTCTCCTCATGAGGAAACCCCTGCAGAGAGCCTGAGTCATTGTGACCAGAATAGCAAGTTTTTCATCTCTCATCTCCTCCAGAGCTCCCAGAAGACCAGCTTTGAAGAATACCTGTAATATAGTATTACTTTACATGATGTTCTTCTACAGAATCAGGATTGCTGTAAATAAAAAAAACCTTAACGGATGAATGGATTACCTTTGTGTGTCCAAACTTGTACTGAGTATGGTCGATATCAATAGAGCCCAAGAGTTTCTCTGAAGCCTTCTTGTTGTCAATGAACTGTCCCTCAGGGATGACACTGGCATTCAATACTTTGTATCTGATTTGAGGGAAATTTATCATTAATTAATAGTTTCTTATGAGACTATCAATTAAAAACAATTTGTCATCATTAGTAGTCACCTCTGCTTGAAGTCACCATATTGGATTCTGCTGGGGAAACCTTTCCTGCAGATCCTGATTCCTTCCAGCACACCGTTACACCTGAGCTGGTGGATGACCAGGAAGTTCTCCATAAGACCTTAAAGACATGTGAAATCCAGTTCTGTGTCACATGTGACAGTAGTCTTTATAAATGCATAAATTAATCCTGATAGTGGGATTACCTGGAGTCTTTGATTCATTTGGAATCAAACAACGTACAAAATGAGGATGAGTGCTCCTCAGGTTAGTCATCAGCTTCCCCAAATTCTCCTGAAATACAGAAGAAGAATAACCTTTTTAGTAGCATGTAGGAATATAATGGTTCACATATTGCTGTACACTTATGTCTTTAGGGTGTTAATTGTGGTTCTTACCCTGAACATAGCAGATACTGTCTGAAAAGACCCACCCTTCTTCTTCCCGGCTTTTTTACCACTACTTTCAGCTGTTACAGGAAAATAGAATTTCAATAATATTCATCAACAAGTATTTTGACTTGGACTGTCTTAAGCTGTAGACAAATGGACACCTCCAGATTTGTTCTTATAGACGTGGTCCTTACCATCTGCTCCGGCGTGTGTTGCATAGAGTAGAGCCAGCAGTTTGACTGAAGACTTCTGGTAGAGCTGAACCACTGAGTCGTTCAGGGGGTCTTTGTTCTTTTCCAACCAGCCAGTGACATTGTAATCAACATTGCCAGCATAGTGCCCCAGAGAGAAGTGGGCCTCAGCTTTGCCTTTGGTAGGTTTTGGTTTCTCAAAGGCTTTGCTTTTACCAAGATGCTGGTCGTACAGTTTGTTCTTGAAGGTCATGTCTGTCGCCTTGGGGAACATGCACTCCTCTTCAAGGATGGAGAAGATGCCCATTGGCTGTAATGAAGAAATTATTATTTAAAACAAAAAACCTTCGAGTCAGCAGACAGTTTTCTATATTCATGAACATAAAGCAAGTTTCTCACCTTCTCAATAAGCTCAATGCAGGCGGCCAGATCCATACCAAAGTCAATGAACACCCATTCAATTCCCTCTTTCTTGTACTCTTCTTGCTCCAGGACAAACATGTGGTGGTTGAAAAACTGCTGCAGTTTTTCATTGGTGAAGTTGATGCACAGCTGCTCCAAGCTGTTGTACTAAAGAGATGAAAATGTAAAATTCTCATTCTCTTAGATTTGGTCTATCTCGACTTAAATATGAAAACGTTGATCAAAATGATTTAAATGAAGCTTTGTATGATTTTGTCCCATCAGCCAAACAGACTTACATCAAAGATTTCAAACCCTGCAATATCCAGGACACCGATGAAAGAGCTTCTTGCCTGCCTGGTGTCCAGCATCTCATTGATTCTGATGACCATCCACAAGAACATTTTCTCATAGATAGACTTGGAGAGAGCACTGACGGAATTGTTGACCTGATTTTACAAAAGAATTGTAAAACATTAAGAATTATACTGTTAAAATGAGCAAAACATGCTTCTATATTTATGGGATAAAGCAAGGGATATCGCTTAGAGAACTTTAATAAGAGGCTTTGTCAACAGTAATTAAGAAGACTATCATCAGCATAAAAGAGGACCTAGATACTTGAAAAACATATTTGTGGTGTCTAAGTTAATTTTATCTCCTCTTTCCTCCTTTTTATCTCCACCTACCTGATTGACAGTTTGACCTTTGGTCACAAACTCGTTCCCAACCTTCACTCTGGGGTAGCAAAGAGCTTTAAGCAAATCAGCAGAGTTCAGGCCCATGAGGTAGGCGATTTTATCTGCCACTAAAAAACAGAACACCAAGTCATGGTTAAAATCCATAATACTGAGGTGACGTCATCAACGTACCTATTCATTAATTCACTAATCAAAACCTGTGCTACAACATAGAAGCTCATGGTATGTGGGTTTCTTACCCTCACTGCCGTCTGGCTCAGCCTGCTCTTCACGCGGCTTCAGCTTAAATTTCATGTTTCCGTGATGCATCACAGATCCAGTCAGCTTGAATATGCCGTTTTTCTCTTCTAAAGTGAAGCCCAGGATGTCGATGGCAGTCTGTGATAAAAAGAGAAGGTTTGAAACAAAAGCTTCTGTTGTTCTTTAGAATAAACACTCATTGCTGCCCCCTGCCTCCACAAATATTTAGCAATGCTTTGTCAAAACTAAAATCCAGGTACATGTAATCCCTTATAACACAAATCACATCTGGAGTTCCAAGGTGAAGACACTTACAGTTTTTCAAAATAAAGACATAGGTGGATTTATCATGTCTTTCTCCCACTAGCATCGGTAACAGCCTCAAAAATGACCTTATAATTGGATCAAACCCTCAATGACAAAAAGATAAACCCACCAAGCGTATTAAAAGTAGGATTCATTGCTGTAATGAATTGGTAACTTTGTGTCAGTAATAAAAACAGGAATTGTTTAAGTGATCATAAATCTGATTTGTTATAGGAGTAAATTTAAAAATCATAGTAAAGTCATCCTTACATCAGTGGCAATGAATTCTTCAATGTCATCGATACTCTTGACAGTGATTTCACCCTGACTGATCATGTGATAGTCATATGGATTTGTGGTGATCAGCAGAGCCTCTGCAGAAAAAGAAATAAAAAAGATAGATACAAAATAAATCAGAGCACATACAGTTCATTCTCTTGAAGACAATAAATACAACATTATTCACTCATTTCTTACCTATGATCTCAGGTCTGTATCCGGTTGTGAGCTGGTAGAAGATGTGGTAGCTCCTCTCAGCAGACAACTGGAACGTAACTCGAGACTTCTCCAGCAGATCTATGTGGGTTTACGTTATTAACAATTAAGGAACATCACCCCTGAAGAAGTTGACAACACAATGAAAATATGTTGCGCTATAAGTTTTCACAAAACATCTTACATGTTTCAATATCAGCTGAAGCCAGCTTTCCAGTTGAGCCAAAATGAATTCTGATGAACTTTCCCTGCGCAGAAACAGGTTAACATTAAAATCTAAATTCTGTCATGTTGAATGATCATTGTCACAAAACAGCAAACAATCTACAATAAGTTAAATTAGAAAAAAACTTACAAAACGAGAGGAATTGTCATTCCTCACAGTCTTGGCATTGCCATAAGCTTCCAACAGAGGGTTTGCGGCAATGATTTGATCTTCCAGTGACCCCTAAACATAAAAATAATTTGGTCGGCTTTTTACTCAGCTTTTCATGATTTTAGATTTCATATAAATATTGTTTGACTTCTCTTACCTGCATTTTTCCAGAAGTATGTTCAACTTTTTTTCCACCAGCCACTGCGATTGTCGCAAAGTACTGGATGACACGTTTGGTGTTGACGGTCTTTCCTGCACCGGATTCTCCGCTGGGTTTGAGGATGTGTAAAAAGTATTATAAATATCAATTTATTATCATTAGAAAACACTTCTAATAATTTATTTTACTACTGTTCCCAAGACCTATGAATAATATAAAACAATTCACACTTACGTAATCAGAATTGACTGGTTTTCTCTGTCTGTAAAATATCCAAACAATATACAAGTTTACTCCTCCACTGTAAGTACAGCAGCTTTTATGGAGACATAGTAATTAAAAATTGATAAATACCTTGGAGCATGAACTGATAGGCGTTATCAGAGATGGAGAAGATGTGGGGTGGAGCCTCAATCCTCTTCTTTCCTCTGTATCCTGCTACAACCCCTGAATCATACACTGGGAGCCACTTGTAGGGATTCACAGTGACGCAGAACAGCCCGGAGTAGGTCTGTGGAGACAGAGGGTATTCTTACTGACACATGTCTTCCCATCATCATTGTATATATTTTTTTTTAGAAGTTGATGCTTCAGGAGAAAAACATCCCTAAAACTTACCTATGACCACATCACAAATATTTAAAGCATCACTATGTAGCTCTAACTGAGTAACAGCGCCCTCTGCAGCCACATTGGTGATTATATCTGTGGGGCTCTGTGTTCCGAGCAATTAGGTGGTTTTCATGTGGAGAGAAAGCTCTGACTGCATTGAAGTGAAAACAAAACTCAAAGGTGGCTCTTCCTCATTGGTTTTTAATGACCTCTACATCTTTTTAACTGATCTACAGTTCATCATCACTCTTGAACCTGCTGGGTCCGACAATTGAAGCTTCTACAGTCAGTCAGTCAGTCATGCCTACGAACTCACCAAAGTTACACAGAGCAATAACATTCAGGGTGAGGAGTGGGAATGAAAGCAGCATCATTCTCCCTGTTCTAAGTCAGTGAACTATCCAACAAAATTCAAAGCTGATATTTTGAAGTGAAAAAGTTGCATAGTGTTGCTTTAAAATAGGCAAGCCATCATCTGGATACACCAGAGTCATTTGGAGACACGTCCAGTGGACTGGTGAGCTCTTCAGTCAAAATCACAAAAGTTGTGACAGCAACTGTGTTTGAATCCTAATTTTTAAGGTTATCAAAAGGTTGGTGAAACTTCTGCATGCATGGATACGATATGAAAGTAATCTCTTCTCTCCATAGAACTCACGTAGATCATCCACGCCGAGTAACGCTCTTTGAGGTTATACAGCACAGAAGGCTCACTGAGGTGGGTCATCATGGCCATGTCCTCGATCTTATCATACTTGGGAGGGTTCATGGGGAAGATTTCAGTGTCTTTTACAGTGAGAGTCTGCCAAAGAGACAGAAGAGGCACAGAAATAAAATGAGTTACCAACAAGCGTTCATTTTGTCGTGTCTAATTTGTCATCAGATTTTAAAGTCTTCGCTTCTAATCAGAAATTATAAATTTTCATTTTTGGAAATTCATTTGGACATATTATTTTTAATTCATTTTTATCTTTTACTTTTCAAAACATCTTTTCACCCTATCAATATAGTGCAGAACCTACAACATGTAAAGCAAAGCAAAACTAAAGTGTTTTCATTCTTACCTTTCCACAGAAAGTCTCCACTGTGACTTTGCCGCCCTCCTTCTTGATGAGTTTCCCTTTGAGGTACATCTCAGCCGGCTCGGTCACAAAGAACGCTGATTTAGCATCAAACGGCGTGTTCTGAGCCTCAAGCCTCTCTCTCTCTGGCTTCCGGAGGTAAATGGCTGCCAGGCCAAAACACTCCATTTCCGGGTCCCCACTCATGATGACCCTTTACTGCAGGTGATGAAACAAGACGATAGTCATTTATTTTGAATTCTAGGGAAGTAGATAGATAGATGCGCTACTGGTGCCACATGCAGTGTCTAATAATACTGTCGTTACCAATGGTCTAAAACTGGTTTAAGACAGCTACTGTACCTACTAGGCTTGGCAAAGTACAAAAAACATTGATGTCGATAGGGTACTATGAGTTTAGTACATGTACACTGTTAATAAAGTAAACTATTAAGTTATTAGTGTCCTGGACAGTAGCTCAGGTAAACTGTGTGTTTACCTTGGAGCACACCAGGTAAGCAGGGGGGTTTCTGGCAGACTTCAGTGCAGACTGAAAAGAAAAAAAAGAATAATGATCACAAAGGTTATTGCTCACGAGAGTTACATGTTTATCTAATAGTTCTACTATTTAAACCAAATATTTGATAAGAAACATGCATTGTATTGTATGTGCTGACTCACTATGTGAGACTTACCTTTACTGGGTGCCTGTCCCCGGTGGAGGTTTGTGGATCCGTTTATATAGAGTGATGGGAGCCTATCACATGTGTCATGCTGTATTTGGTCATGTTTCTTGGCATTGTGCTTGTGCAGTAGTTTCTTACCTCTAGGTGCAACATAACACAGTTTATCGGATGTTTCCACGCCAGGTCGTTGAGTGACGGTAGAATTGTTGGGAATTAGGGTTTTTGGAAATATTGTATAATATTCCAGTATTCCTGGACAATTAGGATGCTGTGATGTCTATAGCATCGGTTGTCTGATGTGAGGATGAGAGCATCTTTTTGTCATAATACATATATTTTATTGTTATGAATTAAAGACAAACTGATGAGAGGGTGGTTCTGCTTGTGGATACCATACATTTAAATAAGGTACATGTATGCGGTCGGTTCAGTTCTTGCAGAAGCTTAAGTCAGTAATTGCCTACAGCCCAAAGGTGTGACCAATGCAGCTTTTTTGCACAGCTGTTCTTGCACAACAGTGACCCTGTGCTATGCCTTGGAGAAGCTTCAAAAAGTCACTGATATAGTGTTTCACAGTCCTTACAAGTCAGAAATTATTTAAAAAAATGAAATGAGTGCCAGTGACCTTTTAAAAAAAAAAAAAAAGAAAGGAGGGATTGCCAAGGGATTGTTTCTCACAACAGTGCCAACAGCTGTTCTTAGTATTGCTCTGAAGGCATACACAAGGGAGAGGGGGACCGTCCCTAAATGTAGAGCGACTGAGTGATGGATCCCGGCTACGCTTCCTCAATGTTTCAGAAATCTCTTCACCCTTTACGTGAAGATTTGCTTTTATGCACATGAAATATGAGGATGTTTATCATCACATTCATTATGAAGCTTTACTGTTCATTAGATAGTGTGAGGAGATGTCAAAGATGACGAGTTTACCATTCTTGCCAAGAAAGTCACCTCACCCTGAACAGTGAGGTTAGAGCCCCATTAGCTTCTGTTTCTATTGGCTCTTCTTACGGGCATCCAATAAGAAGAATACATTCTAAAGTGGTTACCAACATGATAAAATGAGCCTCTGTCTCCAGCAACCGTGTGGGTTACATGATTCCTGCTTGGAAATCTTCTGTCTTATTAGGGCAAAACTCAAATATAGCACAAGGCTTGTGCCGATCCTCGGGCCAAATGCCACATGCTCAAGAGGCTTATTGTGTTTTTATGGCCTTTGATCTCCATGTGTCACTTTCTTCATTTGTCAAGCAGCAACAACTGTGCTCAGGATAACAAACCAAGGTGAGCAACATTCCCGTCCACTCGCTCGCCACAAACACCATGGATATACTTTCACATTAACAGTAGCATCCATGTTTAACCTTGTAAGTACACAAACATTTTTATTGTATTTGTGAAACGTGTTGTTTTGTATTATATATATTGTTTTTTTTCAAAGGTAAAATTTCTGCTTGAAGGTTTGTGTGTTGCCCACTGGTTTGAAACCCACACTAGTAGTTACATGTAAGCACTGATCGTCTATGGACAGACTCTTTAAACCTTTTCCTCAAGACTGAATATATGTCGCGTCATTCACACTATCTAGACATGTTGTTATGGTTATTATATAACGGCGAATTGAAATATTTATAACATTTCAGCGCCAATGTGTTTGGAATGATGCAAATGTCACACTGACTAACTCCTTGACCTCCAGGATGAGCTTCTCCTTTACGTCTTTATAGAAAATGCTCTGTTCATGCGTCAGGTCGTAAATTGTCACACTGCCCTTCAACCTTCTAATGTGTGCTCCCGTTAAACTGTATCACTTGTCACTTCGGAGAGAGATAACATTTTGCTTTTGATGAGGTTTAGTGTTTGTTGGTTGTAAGGAGTGTTACTGATGTTGGTGGTGGGGGGTCAACCGCATCTTATAAACACCAGAGGGAGCCTCAAGTTGCAAAGGTGCAAACAAGCTTCTTATATTACCAGCTACTCTATCATCATCCTCCTCTGCTCTCCTAATAATACACCATCTACTCACAATGACGGGCATTAAATAGAATGTGGTTGGTTTACAACAAGGTACGCTTGTTCCTATTCAGGGTCACGGAGGAATTGTTGGATTTAATTCGACCATGTATTGGACAGAAGACGCAGTTCATCTTAAAATATGGTATGACACATTTACACACAATTTTTTTATGTTTAAATGTTTGATTACATATGTGACTTTGTCTGCTCTTTTTGCTGCAGGTGTTGACATGTTTGTGTCTGTTTTCATTTTAGTGTGAGTTCACTAACCACTGATATTGCACATTGATCTTAGCAATATTAAATTTAGGTAATTGATTTCCTGTATAAACTCACTGTGGCCGTAATTCATTACTTTACTACTGTGTCGTATGTATCCTTTGTCAATAATACTGCAATGTGTCTTATTGACAGTAATGCTGTTCGTAAAATTTGTTATCATTATCTTGATTAGAAACAGTAGACAATGAAACTGATTGCCTTCACAATGAGATATGCTGTTGCTGCATGAACAATGTCTTGTGCTCCAGCTGCTTCTGTGAACTTGTAAAACCTCCTCGCTCAGATTTCCACTCTCGCTCTTAGGTCTTAGTGAAATGACACCGTCAAAATTCCCCAACCAATAGTATGCCAGGTATGACGTTGACAAACACTGCCTCAAGTGGGCACATTCGCTTGACTTATTACAGTTACTCATGGGTGGTAACTGTTTAACCAGGTTCAGCAGATTTCTCATCAGCATTCTCAAATGAGAAAATGCATTATGTTCACAATGAACTGGTAACTGATACGGTTAGATGCATATTGAGTAGGTGTATATATGTCAAGATGTCCCCACTTACTCTACAGCATGGTTCTATTGTAGTTTTCCCATCATGCAACTCAATGTCATTTTTCAATTAGATTATCTTCTTGCCTCCTAAATTCCAACTTCTATCAAACCTTGTGTAAAATAGATTGAGAGTTTCTGTAAACAAACCATTTCCCTAATGACTAAGTAGAAGATAAAACAACTGATTTAAAAACAAAACACACCCTTCCATCAATAAAAGCAATTAACAATAACAAAAACGGACTAAAACAACAAACTAATGCTGTCGCTCATCTACACAGGAAGTGGAAGAAGAAGAAAGATGACCTGAGTGAAAAGGACTATCGGCTAATCCACATCATCTGAGGGAAACATCACAGAAATGTTAAACTGAGCTGCAGGTATGATACTGATTATATTTGTTACTGGAAATGATATTCAAAATCTACACAAACACTCAAGAAAGCCTTAATTGCACAAGGTTTATTTAATTTACAAATCATTAAGCAGTTTGTGTATGATTAAGAAATGGAAAAGCACAGAAATGAAGTGAAGAACTTGATACCTGTTTGTCTGCCTGTGTTGGAACCACTAACCTGTGGGAGACAGAAATAATCAGAATTAGAAACATGTCAATATATGAATGAAAATATCACTAAATACAAAACTTAGACACGTGCAAAATGTAAAATACTTTTAAAACTGTTTTCAAAAATATAAACAATAAATATAAAACATACAAATAGATATTGTGGATTGAATAACCATGTAATAACTTCTAACTTGTTTTTTGTCATGGACATACTGAATATCTAATGCACATTTTAATTTAATTAGAATTAGAATTAAATATTAAATTCAATGAAAACTAATCGATAGTTTCTTATGAAAGGGCCATTCCCACAAATGTAAATAAAGTTAAATATTATTTTTTTTCTTTTTAATCTCTGTGGAGGTGAGGGCGCTCTCCCAGCCCCCTCACCTCCACAGAGGATCAATCAGCACAGGTGAGAGCTGGGAGACTGAAACACACAGGACACGGAGAGACTCTGGAAGAGACCGACGGAGCTGTAAAGCTAGTTGCCTTTAGTTGAAGTTTATTTATGTTTGTTCATGTGTGTTGGTGATTAAATAAACTATGCTGAAGTCCGAATGGTTTGTCTCTGGTTGCTGTGGTGAGAGCCCCGTGGCATGGTCAACTGCCACAATCTCAACGGTGCATCCACTATAACTTGGCCTGTAACTCAAATACCTCAATGCAGCATGTGGGATCCAGTTCCATCAAAAGACTATTGTTTACTTGTGATTTATTAAAAATAAATATTAGCAGTTATTCTGAAATGCCCAAGTCTTTAACAGAGGATTGCTTCAGCATTATCAAACTTACCAAATGAATTCACGAGGAGTCTGTGACTGACAGCTTCCCACATTCACATCTTTGTTCAGGAAAGTCAAAAATGAGCTGGAAACAACCAGAGATAAACTGGCATTCCTCATTCTCAGTTCAGCCAAATGAATACAAATAAACTAGTTTTGTCTAAATGAAGAAACGGACTGTGTGTTCACATTTACATACGTGTATTCAAGTGTATTTACAGAAGCAGCAAGCATCAAATATCACACTTCTGGGGTCAAGTGGGTAGAGTGGGTCATCCGTCAGTGGTTAGATAGTTGTTCTCCTCCTGTCTGCACGTCAAAGTCTCGATGACAAAATGAATTCAGTCCATTCACCTCATCGCCACACAATATAAAGTGTTGAAATATTATGAAATCATTCATTATTAAATTGATTAAAGTATTATAAAACATTTTCCCTTTGTGAAAAGATAAGATATACAGTATGACAGGAGACATCTAGAAATGCATTACGTATTTCAAAGAGTTATCATCTGCCAGCAGCCAACCTTTGACTGCCAAGAGCTACTTGATATTTGACACTGATTGTATCAGTATCATAAACATGCTGTTAAGTGACTGTCAGTAAACCATCCTAATTACTCCTCTGCATTCAGCTATGGAGGTATTGAGCTGTGAATAGTTCTGTAGCACATACAGTTAAATGTGATGAATATCACATTAACAAACTGAAGAGCAGAGGTTGAATGTCAGTGATATCTACTTTAAAAAAAACGTCCAAGCAAATGGCTGCATTGTCACTAGGTGTCATTTTACAATATCTCAAATGCAATAGATGTTATGATAAGAGATGGCATTACCATTACGGCCAGCCATATAACAAATCATTAAAATCAACTTTATTTTATAGAGCAATTTCAAAAAAACAAAACAGAACAGACAAATGAATGCAATAATCATAATGAGATGCAGACTGGTGGTATATGTTTTCATGATTCTTAAAAAAGTAGATCACATAAAAATTGCATGTCATTAACATCTTTGCATCTTCCATTAATTCATAAATTAAATCATACCAGTTGTCAAGTCTAAACTTTACAGGTTACTACTACAATACTCTAAGTTGTACACTCTGAACATATAAATATATATATTACTTTAGATATTTAACTTACCTGAACTTGAAGCTTTCATTTTCATAACTGCAGTTATAAATGTTTCTCTTTTGGTGCCGACTCAATAAAACAACAAAAGAAATCACTTTAAAGATTTCTATTTTCCTCGGCTCCATCCCGGTCTTCACTTACTTCAAATCCTGTCTCACTCAAGACCAAGTGGCAACACACACACACACACACACACACACACACACACACACACACACACACACACACACACACACACACACACACACACACACGCACACACACGCACACACACACAATCCTTAGTGTGCTGCGTAACACCTGTACAGAGATGTCGTACTTATCACACACTTGGGAATATTTGAGGTCACAAATGTCTTGACCTCCCTGAAGGCTTGATCGTGTTTATTCAAACCCAGCAGGTGTTCGTCTGTTTTCATTGACAAACTGATTATGTATCAAATATCTAAGAAATAAAAAATAGTAGATGAAAACAAAGACTTAAAAACCAATCAGTTCAGAATATGCAGCATACTTTTACATCATACTGTTATAAACCCATAAACTGTACTGAATTATACAGGCTTTGTTTCTATGTGTGGCTCATGTCAAATTAGAGCAGCTGCACTATTTAGACGACTCAGGCATGTGAACTTCCCACATTGTTTCACTTCTAATCTGCTTTTTATTAGATATGTTTCCTCAATTACAATTTAATCTTAATTAGTTTAGAGCAAAGTCACAATACATTAACAGCACACTGTTTCGTCTACATTACTGGCTGACACAACACAACATTGGCCCATCCCACAAAACTACACCAATGACACAACTGGTCATAAAACAGGAATTCAATTATCATGTATATAATTAGTTTTGATTTCATATTTCATATCTTTACATGTTATCAACAAATGGAAACAAATGCTGCTTATAAATCATGACCATTTGTATTTTTACAAGAAAAAGCTTTTGATTTGATTGAAATATGCAAACAATGAATCTGATCATATAGCATGGTGTCACATTGGAACACACAGGCGCTGCAACTAACAATACTTCTGATATAAACTTTGCACAGAAAGGACCACACAGGTGAACGTACCTCATTTGTGTGGCATAGTTTTCCAGGCACAAGCTTTTGTAGCGTCAGAGGCCCCTGCAGGAACAATACAATACATGGTGCTCGCACATTAAACTCCTCAAACTGAGGAGGAACAGAACCAACTACAAACCACTGTGGATCTCCACTTTGCACAAAACAAAACTAAATTGAACTTGATAGGATATGACTTAGTCACAATGCTGATATTCTGTCACAGGAATTCACAGCTTCACAGTGTGGATATTTTTCTGAGGTTCTTAGTAACAGGATGCTGACGTACAGCTGACATGTAATTAACACGGGCGTTTGATGCATTTGTAAACATTTGCAAAAGTCAGAGCGTGGGTCTTTGGGAGCTGGAGGCTATATTTGTATTAAGTCCTAATAAGACTGTAAAGAAAGGCCAGACATATTGAATGTCACCTTTTATTGTAACTGAATCACACCACAAGAGAAAACTTCCCAGGCGTCATCCTTCTTTGGTGAAAGCACAACAGCATAATGGACGATAATGGATCCTAAATTAGCTTCGACTAAACACTCGGGCCGCTTTGCTCAAGAGATGTTTGAGAAAAAATGTGGTTGATGGAATAACTGACTTAACTGAGTCTTAGCAGATGGAGATTGTGGTCCCGTAAAAATACTTTCTGCTGTGCATTCATTCCTATTTTTAATATATAAATCTCCTATAGAATCTCGATATGCAGTATTTATATTATTCCTCCGAGCTGAACCGCTGTGCACAAAGCAGCATGTGTGAAAATGCAGAGTGAAAAACCCACTGGCTGGTTTTCGGTCAGGAATTTAAATTTTAATCTGGGCTTTAATTTAATCTTCGTTCTTGTGTGATGTAGGATAAGATGGCACCTGTTGTGACGATGAGTTTGGGGAGCCATCTGATACCGCTCTTCTTCGACAAGCTCAGTGACCTTAACAGGAGGGGCTGCTCCTCTGGGGTGGGCAGAGATTTCAGTATAAAAGAGGCACTCCCAGGTTCCACAGAAGCTCTGGACTGATAGGCTGTTAAACAAGGTGAGTCGTCTATCCCACTTCATCACCGATCTCTGCTTTAAATCAAGTAGTTCTTTTTCTATTGCTAATTTGAATTTGATTTTTTTTAGTATATCCACCCAGCAACACCAGCCCTTGACCATTTAAGGGTAAAATGAAGCAATTTTTTATGATATAATTTTAAATGATTTATCTTTAAATGCAAACAAAAAAATACATTTTTAACATCACTTTTTTTAACTTTATGTTACAGAGCCGCCATGAGTGGGGACCAGGAACTGTCCTGTTTTGGGCCGGCGTGCATTTACCTCCGCAAACCCGAAAGGGAGAGGGTAGAGGCTCAGAACACTCCCTTCGATGCTAAAACTGCTTTTTTCGTGACTGAGCCTGCTGAGATGTACTTGAAGGGGAAACTGGTGAAGAAGGAGGGAGGCAAAGCCACAGTGGAGATAAAGGGTGGGAAGGTAGGTGGACGTCAGGATACAAGTTAAACTAATGACTCCATAGTGTCGCCCTTTATTTCATAATGATGCTGCACACTGTCAGTACCAAAGTCCCTCTGTGTCTGTGCAGACTCTCACTGTAAAGGACGATGACATCTTCCCCATGAACCCTCCCAAGTATGATAAGATCGAGGACATGGCCATGATGACCCACCTCAGCGAGCCTTCTGTGCTGTATAACCTCAAAGAGCGTTACGCAGCGTGGATGATCTACGTAAGAGCAGTTTGAACATCAAAGAATAACTTTTTGTCCTGTGATTGTGGTGATTTTAACCAAAGACCTCATCTGTCATCTTGTTTTCTGATGACTCTTCCATTTGCATTAACACTGCACAATGGGACATCTTCTACCCCTGCATCCCAAAAAAACAACCCCGAACATTTGCATATAAATAAGGATTATTTTGCAAATGAATCATTTTTTTACTTTTCACACTGTAACAGACCTACTCCGGGCTGTTCTGCGTCACTGTGAATCCCTACAAGTGGCTCCCAGTGTATGATTCAGTGGTTGTAGCAGGATACAGAGGAAAGAAGAGGATTGAGGCTCCACCCCACATCTTCTCCATCTCTGATAACGCCTATCAGTTCATGCTCCAAGGTATGTATCCCTTTCTAAGCACCTCTGTGTCCTTGACAATTATACACAGTCCGATAATGTTTGGGTGTCACTGGTAAAAGTTAAGTTTGTCGTATATTAGAACTGGGGACTGCTGTGATCTAAAAATATAACAGTCTCACTGTTTTATTCTCTCAACAGATCGTGAGAATCAGTCTATCCTGATTACGTAAGTCAACACTGAAGAGAGCTTGTATCTGTTTTGTTAATATCTGACGTGTACTTTGTTAGTATACGTCAGATATAATACATGCTGTATAATTTTTTTCACTCAATATATTATAGTGGAGAATCCGGTGCAGGAAAGACCGTCAACACCAAACGTGTCATCCAGTACTTTGCGACAATCGCAGTGGCTGGAGGAAAGAAGGATGCACATACTTCTGGAAAAATGAAGGTAGGTAAAGAAGTGATATACTGAACACGTGAATGATGTATAAAGTTAATACGAGAAAATACTAAAAAATGCCAAATTCTTAGGGGTCCCTGGAAGATCAAATCATTGCAGCGAACCCCCTGCTGGAGGCTTATGGAAATGCCAAAACTGTGAGGAATGACAACTCATCCCGCTTTGTAAGTTTTACTTTACAGAATCCTGCTGCCTTAAAAAAGAGTCTGTTTTTAAAATGCTCTTAAAGTCTTTACCTTTCTGATGTTGTATTTTAAGGTAGTTTTTCAGACAGTTTGAGATTGAAAAGAATGTGAAGATAGAACATAAACATCATGAATATAGCCTGCTGGATTCAAACCCATAACATTTAGCAGTGTCACTTCTCCGCCCTCACTAATGACTTCATTCTTCTGTAGGGTAAATTCATCAGAATCCATTTTAGCACAACTGGAAAGTTGGCTTCAGCTGATATTGAAACATGTAAGTTTCCAGCCGATGGTTAGCCCCAAGGTTTGGTTAAAGGACAAACTTTAAACCATCTTGTTGCCTCGTCTCTTCAGATCTGCTGGAGAAGTCTCGAGTGACGTTCCAGCTGTCTGCTGAGAGGAGCTACCACATCTTCTACCAGCTCATGACGGGTCACAAACCTGAGCTCATAGGTGAGTAACTTAACCATATATTATATCATTTCATAGAATAAATATATGCTTTAAATGGTATTCAGTTATATATACAGGTATATTTAAATACAATGAATGTGTTTCAGAGGGTCTCCTCATCACCACCAACCCATTTGACTACCCCATGGTCAGTCAGGGTGAAATCACTGTGAAGAGCATCGATGACATTGAAGAATTCATCGCCACTGATGTGAGTGGACGCATTGAATCAGAATCAGAGAATCCAAAAGCTTAAAAGTTACACTCAAACATTTTTTTCTTTTTCTGCAGACTGCCATCGACATTCTGGGCTTCACTGCAGAGGAGAAGCTGGGCATATACAAGCTGACTGGAGCTGTGATGCATCATGGGAACATGAAATTCAAGCAGAAGCAACGTGAAGAGCAGGCTGAGCCTGACGGCAATGAGGGTAAATAATGGTTTAAATCTCTTAACATTATTTATGTATATCCTCTATATTGTATATATATTTATATTGTATATTGATGCTGGATTCTCCTGGAGCAGCTGGAGGATTTGAAAATGTCAGCAATCTGAGCTATACCCTGCTGAGCTCTCTGCCCAGCAGTACAGTACAGGATGAAGATGTGCTTTTTTTTTTTATATTGTAGATTGTCACATAACTTAGTAATGTGGTTATTCTTTGTGGTTTCTGCTTTTAACAGAGGCTGATAAAATCGCTTACCTTATGGGCCTGAATTCTGCTGAAATGCTCAAGGCCTTGTGTTACCCAAGAGTCAAGGTTGGCAATGAAATGGTGGTTAAAGGTCAAACTGTGCCACAGGTAATTAATATAAAGATATAAATCTTTGACTTTTGCATCACACATAAATGCATTAATTAATATGAAAATACCACATGTCTTGCACAACAAGAACTCCAACTCTTTCATTCTTTAGGTGCATAATTCCGTCATGGCTCTCTCCAAGTCTGTCTATGAGAAAATGTTCTTGTGGATGGTCGTCAGAATCAATGAGATGCTGGACACCAGGCAGCCAAGAAACTCTTTCATCGGCGTCCTGGACATTGCAGGGTTTGAGATCTTTGATGTAAGTAAAACTCCACATTGAACTTTACAATGCAGAGTGAACCAGCGGTGTGAAAGTTTGGTCCTGTTTCTTCTCCCTCGTTTCCAGTACAACAGCTTGGAGCAGCTGTGCATCAACTTCACCAATGAAAAACTGCAACAGTTTTTCAACCACCACATGTTTGTCCTGGAGCAAGAAGAGTACAAGAAAGAGGGAATTGAATGGGAGTTCATTGACTTTGGTATGGATCTGGCCGCCTGCATTGAGCTTATTGAGAAGGTGAGGAACTTGCTGTATATTCACAAATATAGAAAACTGTCTGCTGACTTGAAGGTTTTTTGTTTCAAATATTAATTTCTTCATTACAGCCAATGGGCATCTTCTCCATCCTTGAAGAGGAGTGCATGTTCCCCAAGGCGTCAGACATAACCTTCAAGAACAAACTGTACGACCAGCATCTTGGTAAAAGTGCCCCCTTCCAGAAACCAAAACCTGCCAAAGGCAAAGCTGAGGCCCACTTCTCTCTGATGCACTATGCTGGCACTGTTGATTACAATGTCACTGGCTGGTTGGACAAGAACAAAGACCCCCTGAACGACTCAGTGGTTCAGCTCTACCAGAAGTCTTCAGTCAAACTGCTGGCTCTACTTTACTTATCACACTCCTCAGGAGACGGTAGTGTAATTTTTTTTTATATTAAAGTTACCACACATCATGTCTGCATTTCACTTGTCATAGATAAAGAATGATGGAAGTGCAAAATGAAAATATAACTGGAAATGCTTTTTGCAGATGCTAAAGGTGGAAAGAAGGCTGGCAAGAAGAAGGGTGGCTCCTTCCAGACAGTGTCAGCTCTCTTCAGGGTAAGTTCTCATATTTATATATATATGTGTTTTATACAAAATGTTTCAATACTTGCATAAATATTGTGGGAACACCTCACAGGGTTGTTAATAATCAGATATCCTAACTCTAAGATTTACACAAGAAACATGACTTTTGTACATTGGTGACTTGTTTCCACCAAAGACATATATAATTGTAACAGGACATTTATGGTGTTGTATTGATTAGATTGACATAAGATTGGTGCTTTAGGTTCCATCGCTGGATGGAACAAACTGTGAGAGGAGCAGGCACAATGAAACATTTCTAATATATATATAAATGATGAATAACCTCTAATGGTAATGTCAAGCCCTACAAAAAAATATATATATTTCTATTTTGATAAACGTAAGTTCAGATATATGTTGTAATCGAAGCCTTTGCAAATCGAAATGTCAATGTATAACTCATTTGTTCAGCACCATAACTATGAATGTTCTGTCCGTCACCAGGAGAACTTGGGGAAGCTGATGACCAACTTAAGGAGCACTCACCCACATTTTGTGCGCTGTTTGATTCCCAATGAATCAAAAACACCAGGTAGGTCCTACGACTAACAAAAGTCTTCACGAACACCATTCAGGTCTCACAACTGCTCAGATGAGACAGGACGTCTCCACAATAAACACAATTTCTTCACCTACTCTGCGATTAGCTCCTCTGTCTGCAGCAGGGGCGATGACAGATGACACATTAAACCAGGATTACTCACTCACCAGTGTAACTTCATGTCCGTGCCCCTGTTATTGTTTAAGGTCTCATGGAGAACTTCCTGGTCATCCACCAGCTCAGGTGTAACGGTGTGCTGGAGGGAATCAGGATCTGCAGGAAAGGTTTCCCCAGCAGAATCCAATACGGTGACTTCAAGCAGAGGTACTGTAGTTGTTTACGTTGGTAGTGTCAGACCACATGATTCAGTTTTCTACCTGATCTGATTCAAGTTCAATCCATTACAGATACAAAGTGTTGAATGCTAGTGTCATCCCCGAGGGACAGTTCATTGACAACAAGAAGGCGTCAGAGAAATTACTGGCGTCCATCAGCGTGGACCAATCCCAGTACAGATTTGGTCATACCAAGGTGAATAAAATGACTCCATCACAAGTATGAAATAGTAGAATTACTGTGTAGCTTGAATCCCAGACAAAATGTGTTGGTTAAGACAATGTCTTGACAAATGTAAACAGGTATTCTTCAAGGCTGGACTGCTGGGAACTCTGGAGGAGATGAGAGATGAGAAACTGGTGGAGCTGGTCACAATGACTCAGGCTCTCTGCAGAGGTTACCTCATGAGACGGGAGTTTGTCAAGATGATGGCGAGAAGGTGGGTTCATGACTTTACTTTTGACTCACACTTATTCTTCACTGTGTCCACATTGACTTCATGCCGCTGTTGTGAATTTCTATCACCGTGGTGGATTTGAAGTCCAGTCTAGAGATAAAATGTGTGTGATCAGGACAATATCGTGTTAGTTATTTTTATTTATAAGTAATCCTACATAAAGCTACAGATTTAAAATACTGATTACATGTAGACACAGGTATTTTGAAAGAATGCACTTTTGTAAAAATCTCAGTTTTAGTGACTTAAATTGTCGCATGTGGACGAGAGGTCAGAATACTGAAGTTTGTTTGGCAAAATATCTGCATTCGTGTGGCAGGGCCTGAATGAGTGAAGGCCTTGAGACTATGAAGGGTGATGAAGATACTGTGTGTGGTTGTATTGTGCAGCTGATGTTCCTGTGAATGGAATTGTGAATGCTGTTACTCCTGGACAGGCTTGCTGTTATAGAGTCTGGTATTTGGGGATATGTAGGGTTGCTTGAAAGTTGGTCGCTCCTGGCAAATATTTCATACTTTGCTTTACAAGAGTCTGTGCTGTAGCAGTGGAGGAAAAGTCTGACATCCTAATGAGATCCAGGGAGACGGAGGAGTCTGCTCCAGTAGAACTGCAGAACGACGAAGAAAATTAATAATTTAGACACATTTTCTGACTAAAATCTTTTATTTTGATAATTTCTTTACTTGAAATTGATCATGCTTATTAGGAAAACAAAAACATGAGTTTCATCCAGCTACATGGAAAGTGCATGTAGGCTACAAGTTAATTCTTGGCGTTTTTAGCACAGGGACTAAAAAAGGAAAGTGTGCCAGTGTGCACTGGGCTTCCACAGGAAAAAGATCTCTGGCTGCACTAAAGATAGCTGGATGCTGAAATACACTGCACATATACAAACCAAGTACTCACGTTAAGAAAGAAAAGGGGTATTAGTAGTATTTTTTATATTTAATTTAACATTCAAGACCATTAAGCAATTTTAATTAAATACAAAATGTACATATTACAACTTTCACTTTATGGTTAGTATTTTAAATAAAAGTAATTTAAAGTATTTTTATGGAATGTCCATGTTTTTTTACAGTGAGTGACTGCTGCAATAACAAAGTGTCACGTACTTTTCCTTTGTTTTCAAGATTTTTTTTCTGTTTTCTATTGTTTTTATCCCCAGGGAGGCAATTTACTCTATTCAGTACAACATCCGCTCATTCATGAATGTCAAAACCTGGCCATGGATGAAGCTGTACTTCAGAATCAAGCCCCTGCTGAAGAGTGCAGAGTCTGAGAAAGAGATGGTCCAAATGAAAGAGGACTTTGAAAAGACCAAAGAGGAGCTAGCGAAGGCTCTGGCCAAGAAGAAGGAGCTGGAAGAGAAGATGGTTTCACTGCTGCAGGAGAAGAATGATCTGCAGCTACAAATTCAGTCTGTACGTTAAATAGACAGAAGAAAGGTCCTACTTCTAAGATTTTTGTTTTTACAATTAACTTATTATTTTGCTGTATGTCACTGTAAATCTAGGAAGGTGAAACCCTCACAGATGCTGAGGAAAGGTGTGAGGGGCTCATTAAAGCAAAGATCCAGCTTGAGGCCAAAGTCAAAGAGACGTCGGAGAGACTGGAGGACGAGGAGGAAATCAATGGTGAGTTGACTGCAAAGAAGAGGAAGCTGGAGGACGAATGCTCCGAGCTGAAGAAAGACATTGACGACTTGGAGCTCACGCTGGCCAAGGTGGAAAAGGAGAAACATGCCACTGAGAACAAGGTGATGGTCATAACTTCAGTTTATTAAACAATGTACATTTTAGATGCTGTGTACTTTGATCAAATATTAACAATTTATCAAAACTCTCCAGGTTAAAAACCTGGTGGAGGAAATGACTTCTCAAGATGAGACCATTGCAAAGCTGTCTAAAGAGAAGAAAGCCCTCCAAGAGGCTCATCAGCAGACCCTGGATGATCTGCAGGCAGAGGAAGACAAAGTCAACACTCTGACGAAGGCTAAAGTGAAGCTGGAGCAGCAAGTGGACGATGTGAGTAATAATAACAAACTGTGATTTCAGTCTTTGTGAAAAACAAATAAGAATTAACACCCCTTCTCGGTTAAAACAGCTCGAAGGTTCTCTGGAGCAAGAAAAGAAGCTTCGTATGGACCTTGAACGAGCCAAAAGAAAGCTTGAGGGAGATCTCAAGCTGGCCCATGAAACCGTCATGGATCTGGAGAACGACAAGCAGCAGGCTGACGAGAAAATAAAGAAGTATGTAAAAATGAGAGCTAAATTTATACAATCACTACAATGACAGTGCAGCTAATACATTTCTTTTGTTTTGCTATTAAAGGAGAGACTTTGAGATGAGCCAGGTCCTCGGCAAGATAGAAGATGAGCAAGCACTCAGTGTTCAGCTTCACAAGAAAATCAAGGAGCTGCAGGTATCTATGATGTGTATATATATATTTATAAATATGTATTATAATATTATAAACGAAGTATTAACTTTTCTTTTAAAAGGGTGACTGATGGATGAATAGGTTGAAAATCCAGAACAGTTCTTTCTAAAATTGTAACAATCCCTGAACTGTTTGGTTTAGGTTTGGTGAAAATTGTGGATTGTATTTTTTCCTAATAATATCACCCTAACCTTCAGTTGGGGGTTTGACCCTCATGTGGTTTTCTGCCAGAGCAGAAAATCTGTTTCATTACTCTGTATTATCAGAAATGTGCAGTGACCCCAAAAAGCATGTCAAATGTGCTGGTATACTCAACATACTTGAGATTTAAAGTAGTAGGGTTTGGAGTACAGCACATATAACAATGACTTTATGTTCTTTTTGCATCGCAGGCTCGTATTGAGGAGCTGGAGGAGGAGATCGAGGCCGAGAGAGCTGCTCGGGCCAAGGTAGAGAAGCAGAGGTCTGATCTCTCCAGGGAACTTGAAGAGATCAGCGAGAGGCTGGAAGAGGCCGGAGGAGCGACATCTGTTCAAATTGAGATGAACAAGAAGCGCGAGGCCGAGTTTCTGAAGCTGCGTCGTGATCTCGAAGAGGCCACGCTGCACCACGAGGCCACGGCTGCTGCTCTGCGCAAGAAGCAGGCTGACAGCACGGCGGAGCTGGGAGAGCAGATCGATAACCTCCAGAGAGTCAAACAGAAGCTGGAGAAAGAGAAAAGTGAATTCAAGATGGAGATCGACGACCTCAGCAGCAACATGGAATCGATTGCCAAATCAAAAGTAACATTTACAATTTTTTTATGTTTTGATTTGATAAAAACAATCAGGGCAAATCCTGTTTTATCACCAGTAGAATCAGTGTGACTCCGGTTGGCTTCACCATGCATTGTTGATTTGTGTCTGCAGGGCAACCTGGAGAAAATGTGCCGTTCTCTTGAGGATCAACTAAGTGAATTAAAGACCAGGGATGAAGAACACATGCGTCAGTTAAATGATGTGAATGTTACGAAATCACGGCTGTTGACTGAAAACGGTGAGTGCAACAGCTGGGATTAAATTTAAATTACAGACACGCAACGATTCAGAAAACCCTAAAGCATAGTTTAACACATATCACTAACGACGCTGAACAAATGAACTCTGCTTGACTCCAATCAGGTGAAGTTGGTCGTCAGTTGGAGGAAAAGGAGTCTCTTGTTTCTCAGCTTACGAGAAGCAAACAGGCTTATATTCATCAGATTGAGGAGCTCAAAAGGCACCTTGAGGAGGAAGTTAAGGTAGCTACTGCAGACTACGACACAGATTTATTTAAAAAAAAGGAGAAATGTAAAGATCTATGCTGTAAATTTGTTTTGTCATTATTAGGCCAAGAACGCCCTGGCTCATGCGGTGCAGTCATCCCGTCATGACTGCGACCTGCTCAGAGAGCAGTATGAAGAGGAGCAGGAGGCCAAGGCGGAGCTGCAGCGAGGGATGTCCAAGGCCAACAGCGAGGTGGCTCAGTGGAGAAGCAAATACGAGACTGATGCCATTCAGCGCACTGAGGAGCTGGAGGAGGCCAAGTAATGGACAGTCCTGAAGTCACACTTGTTTCCACATGTATCCACAAGTTTTCATAAACCCATTTACCATCTATTCTAACAGGAAAAAGCTCGCCCAGCGTCTTCAGGATGCAGAGGAATGCATCGAGGCTGTGAATGCTAAATGTGCCTCTCTGGAAAAGACCAAACAGAGACTGCAGGCTGAAGTGGAGGACCTGATGATCGATGTGGAGAGAGCCAACGCTCTGGCTGCTAACCTCGACAAGAAGCAGAGGAACTTTGACAAGGTTAGACTGTTTTCAGTGTGTAAACATCTTTAATTTAGGCAGTGACAAAAACACTCACCTGTTTGTTCTGCTGTCAGGTTCTTGCAGAGTGGAAGCAGAAGTATGAGGAGAGCCAGGCCGAGCTGGAGGGATCTCTGAAGGAGGCTCGTTCTTTGAGCACCGAGATATTCAAGATGAAAAACTCATATGAAGAAGCTCTGGATCACCTGGAGACTCTGAAGAGGGAGAACAAGAACCTGCAACGTAAGATGATCATTTTTGTCTGCTTGTAATTGGAAGGTAGAGCGTCTCGTCCACAAACCAGAAGGTCTGTGGTTCGATTCCTCGGCTCCTCCATTCTGTGTCCTTCATACTTTAGTCGTGCCCAGAGTGTGAGTAATGTGTGAATGGTAAAACTGTACTGTGAAGCGCTTTGAGTGGGCATCAAAACTAGATAAATGCTATATTAATAAAGACCATTTACCATTGATGACATAGTTTGAAAATGTGAAAAATTATTATTAATAATTATAACTTGAAACATCTTAAATAGTAAGGGAAAAATTGTAGTAAGTGGGAATTTAAGGGAAGATAAATAATTTTGTTAACATGAGGTTTAGAATTGAAAAAATACTCAAATTTCAACATTAAGCTTCATGGACAAATTAATAGTTATATTTTATATCGATTTTTCTTTTTTTCAACAGAGGAAATCACTGATTTGACTGAATGTCTCGGTGAATCGGGAAAAACAATTCATGAACTGGAAAAGGGTAAAAAGTCAGCAGAGACTGAAAAAGCAGAAATCCAAACTGCTCTGGAGGAGGCAGAGGTAAATAACATGACATAAAAAACACAGAGAAGAAAACTAAGTAACTTAGAATCTTTATGATCAACAAGATGCAGCCAAAACTTAAAACCTAAATCCTGTGAATACTCACATTTTACTCTACAGGCTACGCTGGAGCACGAAGAATCCAAGATCATGCGTGTCCAGCTGGAGCTCACCCAGATGAAAAATGAAATTGACAGGAAACTTGCTGAGAAGGACGAGGAGATCGAGCAGATCAAGAGGAACAGCCAGAGAGTGATCGAGACCATGCAGAGCACGCTGGACGCTGAGATCAGGAGCAGGAACGATGCCATGAGAATCAAGAAGAAGATGGAGGGAGACCTGAACGAGATGGAGGTTCAGCTGAGCCATGCCAACCGACAGGCAGCTGAATCCCAGAAACAGCTGAGAAACGTGCAGGGGCAGCTTAAGGTATGGTGGAGGGTCAAAGAAAACTGTAAGTGAAGCTCACTTTATTTCTACTGCATTGTAAATGTGTTTTTATAATTTATTTAGGATGCACAACTGCACCTTGATGAAGCGATCAGAGGTCATGAGGAAATGAAGGAGCAGGTGGCCATGGTGGAGCGCAGGAACATCCTGATGCTGGCTGAGATCGAGGAGCTCAGAGTTGCACTGGAGCAGACGGACAGGAGCCGCAAAGTGGCTGAACAGGAGCTGGTTGATGCCAGCGAGCGCGTGGGACTGCTCCACTCTCAGGTAAATAATTGTGTTTCACAGGTACCGTTAAAATGTTTTGGTTTTGTTAAGAAAACTGAACTCTCCCCTCTGTGGATGTTTCCTTTTAGAACACGAATCTCATTAACACTAAAAGGAAGCTGGAGGCCGACCTGGTCCAGATCCAGGGTGAAGTGGAGGATTCTGTTCAGGAAGCAAGAAATGCTGAAGAAAAGGCCAAGAAGGCCATCACTGATGTGAGCTCTGTTCTAATATTCACTCACTGATTCATTCAAAACCCAGGTGCACATTTATACAAGTTATGTGCTCCAGACATTCAAGTGGTTAATGTAGTGCAGCAGGTTCTGAATTAAGAACAGTTAAATAAAACATTGTTTTTTGAATTAAGTAGAATGTATAAGGTTTGTCGTGGAAAACATCGACACATCGTCACATCGATAATATTTTCATTCTAACAGTGCTGAAAATTATACATACATTCTACCTGAGGTCAGTGGGTATTGGTCCCAAAACCATAGAAGCAGTGAGCTTGAACTTATCGTTATTAGGCTGCTACAACCTTTTCTTTCTGTACAACCAGGCATTTTTAGGAAGATGGTGTCTACAGTTTACATCACTGAATTTGTTGTATTAGGCCTCATTGTCCCTGATCATTCTTCTCATTGGCCGTTTCTCAATCAGGCGGCCATGATGGCTGAAGAGTTGAAGAAGGAGCAGGACACCAGCTCTCATTTGGAGAGGATGAAGAAGAACCTGGAGGTGACAGTGAAGGACCTGCAGCACCGTCTTGACGAGGCCGAGAATCTGGCCCTGAAGGGCGGCAAGAAGCAGCTCCAGAAATTAGAGGCTAGAGTAAGTGCCACATAAAAAGTGCTTTATATTCACCTCTGATGAAGGATCCGTAACATGTTGCCCTTTTTATACATAGGAATAAGGTTTATTCTACATGGATATGAACATCTCCAAAAACTGAATGTTTTAATAAGAAGCTCATTAGAGTTGCTCTGTATGACATTTCTGTTCGAATGCTGATGAAATCTGGAAATCTTGTTTTTCAAGGTGCGAGAGCTGGAGTCTGAAGTGGAGGCGGAGCAGAGGCGTGGAGCTGAAGCAGTGAAAGGCCTCCGCAAATATGAGCGTAGAGTGAAGGAGCTCTCTTACCAGGTAAAGGCAAAACATACATCTTTTATAGTGTACATGAACATTTAATTAAACTGAGAGGTAATCCATTATGTTCATGTAAAAAAATAAAAACAATTTGTGGAGGTTCTTTAATTTGTTGCTCTGAAGTGGAGAAAGTGGATGTAAATTTTAAACCCCTAGAGGGCATGAATCACCATCATCTTTTTGACGCTCCTGCATTGATATAGAATACACCACAGCTAAAAATAAACACCATCATACATGCAGTAGTGTGCTGCCATTTGTAAGCTACACACAGGACATTTTCACTATGACAGCATTGTAAGGAGGAGGAACTATTGACTGTGCATTCACAGAGCAGCACTGAAGGAAGAAACTTCACAAGCAGTGAAAGTAAAAATACTCAGTTATATCATTGTTTGGAGCATGTGTGGTTGGGCTTCTGTCACTCTTTCTGAAATGACTTCACTGTGGAAGAAGCATAGGAATACACTGTGTGCTCTGTGAGTGGTTCAAGTGTACGCTGTGTACTTCCTACAGGCTGAGGAGGACAAGAAGAACATTGCCCGCCTTCAGGATCTGGTGGACAAGCTGCAGCTCAAAGTGAAATCCTACAAGAGGCAGTCTGAGGAATCTGTGAGTGTGAAATGTTTCACACAAACAAGCACCACCGACAACAGGATGCAGCAGTTTCTTTGTCTTGTTTAACTGGCGAGACAGTTCAAGATGTGACTAAACCTGATGTTTGTCGTCTTTAGGAGGAGCAGGCCAACACCCACCTGTCCAGGTACAGGAAGGTTCAGCACGAGATGGAGGAGGCTCAGGAGCGAGCCGACATCGCCGAGTCTCAGGTCAACAAGCTGAGGGCCAAGAGTCGGGAACTCGTCAAGGTAAAGTGGTTTTTAATTCCATTCATTCTAGGTGTGATTACACTTATACTTAAACACTAACTTCTCATTCTCTCTTTGTATTGATTTTAAAGGGAAAGGAGGCTGAAGAATGAGCATCTGTCCTGATGAGACTCAGCACGAGGAATCATACAATATGATTTTTGTTGAGTGTTACAAGAAATAAACCAGCAAGCAATTGACTATTTTTGACGTCTACTCAATTTTATTCAAAAATACTGTTTTTGCTGTTGTAAGCGACGTGGGTGTGCGGGAAGACATAAGCAAGCTTATGACTCAAAACTTTTAGTGAGGTCTCAATCCAGCACTGTTAAAACAGTTTTACTTAATTATCTTGCAAGTTAGGTAGTTTCTTAACAATGGTGAATATAAATGAAATAAAATCTGAATAATTTAAAACAATATAATCCAATAAAAAAACAAGAATGGCACTAAGTGGAGCTCATATCTCTCTCAAGGCCCAAGGCTCAAGATTGACACAAACAAACAAACAAACAAACAAACTGACAAACAAACAAACAAACAAACTGACAAACAAACAAATAAATAAACAAACAAACAAACAAACAACAAACAGACAGACAGGGGTGAAAACATGATGTGGTGAAGATAACAATTTTCTATTTCAATGTTAATTGTCCAACATTTGCCTACAGAGATACGTTAATCAAAGCCAAAATTCAAAATCAATAATTTTAATACACATATATTAAATATATAAATCATCAGAAATCTTTTGTCATTAGAACATAAATCTAAGATCTATTAGCAGCAGCGGAGGTCAGATGCGATCTCGAGTGTATCTTGTGTCTACGTGTGGGCTGTGCAGCTCTGTCACTCAAAGTCATGTCGTAGTCAACTGTTGCTTGTTATCATGTAAAAGTCCTGCAGGTTACAACAAGTGCAAATCTTTGCGTGTGGTGATAATGTTACCGACAGTCGTGTGACTTGACACCTTTTCTTTCTGCTTCTCACACACACACACACACTCCTCACACTATGTCAAGTTGTGATGAAAATAGATCTATCACGGCATACACTAATAATCCTGTGCGTGCTTCAGCACATGCATTGTTATCACCAAGGTCACTTCACTGTTAGTTAACATTCTTTATGAATTAGTTTGTTGGATCTTTTCAGAATATGTAATATATGCGTTTTCACTGAACAGCCAGTATTCAAAGTACAAGCTGTATGTTTCACTGAAACTCCGAATTAAAATTTGACTTCATGTAAATCACAGGCACAATACTTCAGAGGCGGGATGAAGCCATAGTACCGTGTAGTACTTGTACAGTATACTATATTTTGTTCCTTTAATACAATGTATTTTAATAGAGTAGGCAGAGTTTTAGTTGTAGAGTTCCAGGGGCATAACTTTGGGTTGAACATTGGGGGAATAATGTCAAGTGGCATTCTCTGGATAATTCTTGATTAATTATCATAATAATCAGTATTAATACATCATATCTGACCAATTATACCAACTAGTTAGTAGACAAAGTAGCTGCGATAAAATTGGGGTGAAAAAAGTCATGTTTTTTTTGTGCTGCAAGTTAAATTGAATTAAGAAAACCAACCACCTTATCATCTTTTATAACGGTTGATATGTTTCATTTAGTGTGACGTTAGATTGGTTACCACCCCCTGATCCCCCTCATAACGCCATAGGACAGTTCTTTTACTTCTCCAAATCCTTCTCGTACTTAAAAAGCTCCGTCTTTATTATCTTATATGGTATCGGTATATTTTAGTCGGTTCTTCAAGTCAATGAACAAGCAGCCTACTCTATAGCATCAGAGCGTCAGAAGACATTTGCAGGACTGTGATGCAGTATCTAGATTCGTCAGGTATTAAAATAACTTCATTAGCCAACCACAATATTTCCAGTCTGGTTATTGAAGTAAAACAATTGTCTTTAAGCTGTATATCTATCAAACCATCCATTAACTATACCTCTAACCTCCTGGAGCCAGTCCCAGCTGACAAAATGGTTTCTATCACAATATACAGTTTATTGATGCTGTAATATACAAGATAACTGTGACACAACTTAATCCCTAATTCCAATCCCCACTCAAAAGTTCAGTTAACAACTTAATGACTATTTACTGCTTTAAATACTGTATCATACATCCTGATTCCCATTCTGTATTTTTATTCTTCATTATATTATTACTTTAATTTGACGTGGCATATATTCACAGCAGTATCAAACAAATCTGAAAACAATGGTATGAAATTGATAAATGTATCAATAGATCTATTTATGAATTGGTTTGTATTATATTTGAATACTGAACTCACATCTAAGAGCTGCGAGGAACTTTGCCCTTTTGTCAAACAGGAGGCTTGAGACCACAAAGGGAGCCAGTGTTTCATATCAAAGGTTGTTCCACAATAAGACTTGAAGCAGTGACAAATGGCTGAGCTCTAAGTTCATTGCTGAGGAGACGGCTATATTTGTATTTCTTCCAAATAAGCACAGCTGGGAGCATCAGAGATCAAGTAACAAATATTTTATTGAATATATAGGCCTGTTTTGTTGCGTGCAAAGTCCCGGCTACTTAGCTCCCGATGCCCTCTCCTCGTCTTTGACAGTTCAGTGTCATCTTTCAACAAGGAAAGAATGCAAACTACCACACATCATATAACATGATCCCCTTCTTGCGGCGGATGGGAAACAGACACTTGACTTAAAGGGAAGGTCAGGCTGCAATCCTGGCCTTGTCTTCAGTTCATCTGTCAGGACATACAGTTCAACAAGACCATTTAAAGAAAGGTTTTAAAAATACACGCGCACCCCCGAGACAACACAAGTGTCCCCTCTCGAAAAACCTGGAGACACGAATCTAATCCCTTGTTGGCTGCAGATTCCACATTGGACAATAAAGCTGTAACCGACAGTTTTAGAATTTACTGCGCCCCCACCGCCCCTCCACAAAATAAATCAAGACACTTTTGTTCGGGCCTTCATATACAGGCAGAGTCTGTAGCGCCACTAAAATAAAGGTGCTACTGGGGTCAAAGACATCAGACAGTCGACTTGTCAACGGCGGCGGTTCAACTCGACCTCCTCTGTGAAGCTGTCTGGGATTCAACCGTTGACTTTGAGCAGCACAGAGGGGAGATGACTAATGACGGCACCCCGACGGCCTGACTGTTAGAGAAGTGGAGAGGCAACCTGACGCTGGAAAATATCAAGAGTGAAAGGGATTATTTGAATTATTCTAGGAATCTTTTTTAAAATTGTTAAAATGTATGGGGATGGAAATTGGGAAGGATAAAGTAAGACAAAAGAAATAGTGACAAAACCGTCAAAGTAATCCAACTAAAATCAAAACATTACAACATCTACATCAGTTTTCAGATGCTGTTAGGATGAGGTTTTTGGTAAAACCCGTTAAGAAATCCATTCCGCTTTTAAATATACCGTTCATGTCAAGTAATTACAAGGAAATATATCAAATATATATATATTTGAATAGTTCTGTCTGATGTGGTCCTGTTAGCCCAACATTCAGTATCAGATGTCTGACGTAGTCCCTGGAAAGACCCCGACCAGACCAGACGACCCTGTTAAAGTGAACACGTCTGTCATCGGTCTGACTTCTTGGATTCTCACACCATCATGAACCACAACAAAACTCTGAACCTAGAGATATTTGGAATTGTTTAGGTCTACTGGAGTGGTGTGAACTCAGCTGTGGGTCCAAAAAGATCAAATCAAACCTCAGACTATGTGAGAACACTGAAGGATGTAGATGAATCAAAATCTGTTCCTGCTTTTCCCCTAAAAACTTTACTCTGACTCATGTAGGCTAATATTGGAGAATATTAATGTTTTCAACTTAATACATTGATAATCAGTTTATTATTGATTTGTTTAATGCTACACTTACATTTTTTACATCTGGAAGAGTTTGTTTAAAGTTTGTTTAAACTGTGCTGACTCATAGACACGTTCACATATCTCCTTCCATCACATGACTCAATTCACACACACACAAAACCCAGGGTCCCTTCACTTTATGGAAGTTGTGTTGAACAAGTTGAAGTTTATTCACATGGTGCAGTTTTTATACAAGGAAAGTTCAACATGCTTCACAAGAAGTAATATGTACAAGAATAGAGGGAGGAGCCCTGCAAACATTACCCATCTGATCCTTTGTACATTGTGATCACTCCAGAGCCAAAATTATTCCACAGTAATTGCACAAATTCTTGGGGATGATATTTCATTGAAACTATAACAGGAGTGCTTTTCTTAGACCAATTTAAATACCTGGTAAAATCATGGAGTCTAGTCTGTGGGTAAACTCTGTTCTATAATGGAAGGTTAAAACAACACTGAAAATATGTCAGAGAAGAGAAAAATGGCAATAATGAGCCTGCATTGACATTAATATTGTTATAATATATGCATACAGCATTATAAACAGTTGTTGTTTATATGCAGATTATAAATTCTAAATGTGGGGTCTTTTTGTTACTTATTGCTGACAGTAATGTAATGATACAAAGCACACAAAGCTTTTCCCTGTGTCCATAAAGTGTGTATAAGTGACATAATGACATTTAATCACATAGACTCTGCTCAATGATTTCCACTATATATATACATATATAGTGTGTGTGTGTGTATATATATGTATAAGTAATTATTAGTATACATATATGTCTGTGTATATGTAAATATATGTTTATGTATGTGTATACATACAGTATGTGTGTATATATATGTAAGTATGTGTAAACATATGTGTGTTTATGTAAATATAAGTTCATGTAAGTGTATGTACATGTATGTGTGTATATATATAGTGTGTGTGTGTATGTGCAAACATACAGTATATGTATGTGTCTATATATATATATATACATATACGGTGACCTAGTGCTTTGTGATAGACTTTATCAATAGAACTTCAAAGCGAATGCCATCACCATTTGTCTGACAAGTTATTTTCCACAGGATGTACACTGCATGTCATATTTTAGCAGATGCATAATAACCTCCCAGAGAGAGGAAATTAAAGTGCTATAAATATGGATATTGTTCTACTCTCTCTCTATTGTCTTTCCTCCCTGCAGAACAAATCTAATTAACTTTGGAATTTCATAAAACACCGACCTCAGCAAGTGTCTCTGCTATCACGAGGTATCATGATTCTCACAGGTTCTTAGATTAGCAACTGTTCGGGCCAATTTTGTTCCTTTGTCACAGGAAAGACTTGCAAGGCTTCTGCAACAGAATACCAGTGACACATGAGAGCTTCTCCACGGCTAAACTCGGATCGTCTGCAGTGCCAAGCGGTGCATTAAGGAGATTACTGGAAAGACCAAAACAATGTCTGATCTTCAGTAACCGATACGTTGCCAGCACAATATTTACACAAGGTTAAAGAAATTACGCGTTGTTTGTTGTATCTATTCATACACTTTAACATTCTGATCCATTCCAACAGCATTTGGTGAAAGAGTTAACGATGAGACAAATGTGTTGTGGGCTTTGTCTCGCTATGCACCGCAGCCACTGAGGAGTTTATTAGTTCTAGTGTTTCTATTTGAATAAATAAATTATACTGAACAACCTGTGTATGAATGACTGGGGAATAAATCACATCAACACTCTGATTTCATATGTTTTTATTTATAGGAATACATCTGGTGATGATACTGCAATGTCAGGAGCTTGGACCATTTAAACACACTAATAGACCATTATCATTTCTCTCATTGAAAGAACAGCCTTTGTTATTTCCAATTTAAATTCTTGCCATTGTCTAAAACATACTCCTGTAAACAGTGTGAATCAGAGGCTGGTTTATTCTGTGACAAACAGCCTGTTGATCAGCAATGGAAGATGACATGGATCAGATTAAGGGCAAAAAATACTTGAGCAAATAGCGTAAAACTACATGACCAAATATAGCAAGTCATTCCCACTGAGTGTACACTGATCTCTCTATATAAGAAGGAAGGCTGGACCCACCCAAGGACTGACAGGCGACCAGTCAAGGTGAGAGTGAGTCTTTTATTAGCAGGAGGAAAGCCAGCAGCTTAACGAACAATGTAGGGCACGATCACTTATTGCCAGAAACCACAAAGTGAATACAGGACTGTGATTCCTCTATGCCAGGACTTACAATGGGTTTATTTTTAAAATGAAATACCGCGACCGCATTTTAAAAAATTTAAATGATTTGTTTCTTCTCCAGAACCCTCATTAGACCATCATCATCTTCATCTGTTCTTCTTAAGGGAGGAAACAAGGTATGTTTTTGGGTTTAATCATTATTTCATTTAGTCTAAAGACATTTTAAATCATAGTTACATTGACATATCATAATGTGCCTAACAATTATCGGTCAGATAAGTGCATCTCCATCTCATTAACTGTTCACACTCTTAAAGAAGTTAAAATAAATTATTTCTGTTAATGTTTTCTTTTTGTTATTAGACAATATGTTATATTTCATAACAAGACAGTTGTGACATGTCAGATTTCATCACATTAGCAAAGATCAAAAAGTTAATTGAAAATGTAACAATCTTGCAGTGTAAATATAGTTCATTAGTTAATTTGGCCTTTAACAAACTTAACTAAAGAAAAGCAGTGGTACATTTTCTGCATTCTTCAATTAGTAACATTCACAACTCCAATAACAGCATCTCCTTTTACTTTAGTAGTAGTGCTTGTGAAGCAGCGATGAAATGAGTGACTAAAATAACTTCTTTCTGGTTGTTATACTTACTTGCAGTAAACCGTCACCATGGGCGACGCGGAAATGGAGTGTTTTGGCCCGGCGTCTGTTTTCCTCCGGAAGAAAGAAAGAGAGCGGATTGAAGCTCAGAACACGCCGTTTGATGCCAAAACAGCGTACTTTGTGACCGAGCCGGCTGAGATGTACCTAAAGGGGAAACTCCTCAAGAGGGATGGCGGGAAAGCCACAGTGGAGACTCTCTGCAAGAAGGTGAGAGTGGAAATATAGTTATATATAGTTTGCACAAATGTTTCTCAAAGCATGTTTGCACTGATCCCAATGTGGTTTTATAAACTGTTGAATATAGGACTGAAGTGTCTGTAGAGTATAATATTTGTATAAGAGTGCATGAATTCAGTGTATGCTTTATTTTGTTCTGATCTAAAGTCTATGTCCAATCACCCCAGCAACGAAAACATAATCCGATTTTAGGTAGATTTCCGAGATTAAGACCCATATCTTGGTTTTTTCGTAAAATTGAACCTGTGGACTGTAGTAAACATGTGTTGTGATCACCTCATGTGTCCACTGTTAAAACTTAGGTCCTGTGTCTTCTCTGTCTCTCCAACAGACTCTCACTGTAAAAGACACTGAAATCTTCCCCATGAACCCTCCCAAGTATGATAAGATCGAGGACATGGCCATGATGACCCACCTCAGTGAGCCTTCTGTGCTGTATAACCTCAAAGAGCGTTACGCAGCGTGGATGATCTACGTGAGTTTCCGCCGATAAACACACGAGTAGGACATACAATGACGATGGGAAGACATGTGTCAGTAAGAATACCCTCTGTCTCCACAGACCTACTCCGGGCTGTTCTGCGTCACTGTGAATCCCTACAAGTGGCTCCCAGTGTATGATTCAGTGGTTGTAGCAGGATACAGAGGAAAGAAGAGGATTGAGGCTCCACCCCACATCTTCTCCATCTCTGATAACGCCTATCAGTTCATGCTCCAAGGTATTTATCCCTTTCTAAGCACCTCTGTGTCCTGAATAAGCCAGCCTTTGAATATGGCACACTGTTTTCAGATCTTCGATAATGTTTGGGTGTTTGGCTCCACCCAAAATCTTCTCCATCTCTGATAACGCCTATCTGTTCACGCTAACTGGTGTGTAACTAGTATGCTGAAGTGTTGTATATTTTTAATGCAAAACCAGAATCACAAAATCGTATGCAACAGAAACCCATGGTTAAGTTTATAAATACTTTGAACTGAAATGGGAATTAAACTTTTTTTTTCTTTTCCACAGACCGTGAAAATCAGTCTATCCTTATTACGTAAGTTTTACAAATGATTCCCCTAAATTGGGTTTTCTTTCTGAGATTGCTTAGTTAAATCTATAACAAGATGGCTGCGATGCTAACTGAGCTGTTTTTATGCTCCAAGTGGAGAATCCGGTGCAGGAAAGACCGTCAACACCAAACGTGTCATCCAGTACTTTGCGACAATCGCAGTGGCTGGAGGAAAGAAGGATGCACATACTTCTGGAAAAATGCAGGTAAATGCTCAGTTAAAGAAAAAAAGTGTGAACAAAGCTGACACAGATATATTGAATCTGACCCTGGATGGAGGAATAGAACATTGCTAATCTATTTATTCGTTTTCTGACTTGTTCTCTGAATGAAGGGGTCACTCGAGGATCAAATCATTGCAGCCAACCCCCTGCTGGAGGCTTATGGTAATGCCAAAACTGTCAGGAATGACAACTCATCCCGTTTTGTAAGTTTTAGTTAACTTGAGTTTTCAATCAACGTCAGTTTTCAAAATGTCTTAATTCTTATTCACAGTTTTCTTTTAAATAGGGTAAATTCATCAGAATCCATTTTGGAACAACGGGGAAATTGGCCTCTGCAGATATCGAAACATGTAAGTCTGGAAATAGCACCGCAGATAAACCTCAGTTTTTTCTTGTACCCTCTGTTCATTGAACGTAACTGACTGGTGTGTAACTGTGTGATGAACAGATCTGCTGGAGAAGTCTCGAGTGACGTTCCAGCTGTCTGCTGAGAGGAGCTACCACATCTTCTACCAGCTCATGACGGGTCACAAACCTGAGCTCATAGGTGTGAAATCAGTTCATAATTTGTATTCTTTGTCTTCCTAGAGTGATATTGTATGTGTTCTGATTTATTTTGTATCTATCTTTTTTATTTATTTTTCTGCAGAGGCTCTGCTGATCACCACAAATCCATATGACTATCAGATGATCAGTCAGGGTGAAATCACTGTCAAGAGTATCGATGACATTGAAGAATTCATTGCCACTGATGTAAGGATGACTTTACTATGATTTTTAAATTTACTCCTACAACAAATCAGATTTATGATCACTTAAACAATTCCTGTTTTTATTACTGACACAAAGTTACCAATTCATTACAGCAATGAATCCTACTTTTAATACGCTTGGTGGGTTTATCTTTTTGTCATTGAGGGTTTGATCCAATTATAAGGTCATTTTTGAGGCTGTTACCGATGCTAGTGGGAGAAAGACATGATAAATCCACCTATGTCTTTATTTTGAGAAACTGTAAGTGTGGAACTCCAGATGTGATTTGTGTTATAAGGGATTACATGTACCTGGATGTTAGTTTTGACAAATCATTGCTAAATATTCGTGGAGGCAGGGGGCAGCAATGAGTGTTTATTCTAAAGAACAACAGAAGCTTTTGTTTCAAACCTTCTCTTTTTATCACAGACTGCCATCGACATCCTGGGCTTCACTTTAGAAGAGAAAGCCGGCATATACAAGCTGACTGGATCTGTGATGCATCACGGAAACATGAAATTTAAGCAGAAGCAGCGTGAAGAGCAGGCTGAGCCAGACGGCAGTGAGGGTAAGAAACCCACATACCATGAGCTTCTATGTTGTAGCACAGGTTTTGATTAGTGAATTAATGAATAGGTACGTTGATGACGTCACCTCAGTATTATGGATTTTAACCATGACTTGGTGTTCTGTTTTTTAGTGGCAGATAAAATCGCCTACCTCATGGGCCTGAACTCTGCTGATTTGCTCAAAGCTCTTTGCTACCCCAGAGTGAAGGTTGGGAACGAGTTTGTGACCAAAGGTCAAACTGTCAATCAGGTAGGTGGAGATAAAAAGGAGGAAAGAGGAGATAAAATTAACTTAGACACCACAAATATTGCTCATTTTAACAGTATAATTCTTAATGTTTTACAATTCTTTTGTAAAATCAGGTCAACAATTCCGTCAGTGCTCTCTGCAAGTCTGTCTATGAGAAAATGTTCTTGTGGATGGTCATCAGAATCAATGAGATGCTGGACACCAGGCAGGCAAGAAGCTATTTCATCGGTGTCCTGGATATTGCAGGGTTTGAAATCTTTGATGTAAGTCTGTTTGGCTGATGGGACAAAATCATACAAAGCTTCATTTAAATCATTTTGATCAACGTTTTCATATTTAAGTCGAGATAGACCAAATCTAAGAGAATGAGAATTTGACATTTTCATCTCTTTAGTACAACAGCTTGGAGCAGCTGTGCATCAACTTCACCAATGAAAAACTGCAACAGTTTTTCAACCACCACATGTTTGTCCTGGAGCAAGAAGAGTACAAGAAAGAGGGAATTGAATGGGAGTTCATTGACTTTGGTATGGATCTGGCCGCCTGCATTGAGCTTATTGAGAAGGTGAGAAACTTGCTTTATGTTCATGAATATAGAAAACTGTCTGCTGACTCTAAGGTTTTTTGTTTTAAATAATAATTTCTGCATTACAGCCAATGGGCATCTTCTCCATCCTTGAAGAGGAGTGCATGTTCCCCAAGGCGTCAGACATGACCTTCAAGAACAAACTGTACGACCAGCATCTTGGTAAAAGCAAAGCCTTTGAGAAACCAAAACCTGCCAAAGGCAAAGCTGAGGCCCACTTCTCTCTGGGGCACTATGCTGGCAATGTTGATTACAATGTCACTGGCTGGTTGGAAAAGAACAAAGACCCCCTGAACGACTCAGTGGTTCAGCTCTACCAGAAGTCTTCAGTCAAACTGCTGGCTCTACTCTATGCATCACACGCCGCAGCAGATGGTACAAGCTGTTCTGCTTCTGTTAAAATTGAAAACCTATCACCTCTGTTTAATGTAACCATTTCAATACAAATATTGCTCCAATGACAGCTGGGGGTGGTGGTGGCTTAATACAGTCCAAGTCAAAATATTAGTTTTTGTTTATAATTGAAATTCTATTTTCATGTCACAGCTGAAGGTAGTGGTAAAAAAGCCGGCAAGAAGAAGGGTGGCTCCTTCCAGACTGTGTCTGCTTTGTTCAGGGTAAGATGTGAAATAATAACTAATGTGCTTTATTGCAATTATGTCTAATTCAGTGCCTTTTTCAATAATGTTATTGATATTCTTTAATTCCTCAGGAGAATTTGGGCAAGCTGATGAGCAATTTGAGGTGCACACATCCTCATTTTGTGCGCTGTCTTATTCCCAACGAGTCAAAGACTCCAGGTACCTGACACAAAGACAATGTCCGAGTCAAAATAAATGTATAATGTGCTTTGACAGTTATCTGTGTCATTGTGTCACTATGTTTTAATAAATTATTACATTTAACAAAATACCACAGGTCTTATGGAGAACTTCCTGGTCATCCACCAGCTCAGGTGTAACGGTGTGCTGGAAGGAATCAGGATCTGCAGGAAAGGTTTCCCCAGCAGAATCCAATATGCTGACTTCAAACAGAGGTAACAGATACATCATCTTTGCAGACATTGAAAAGTCTTCATCCTCAAACCAATGCATTTTAAATTAATAAAATGTATCTCTGTAGATACAAAGTTCTGAACGCCAGTGTCATCCCTGAGGGTCAGTTTATTGATAACAAGAAGGCCTCAGAGAAACTGTTGGGCTCCATTGATGTGGATCATTCACAGTATAAATTTGGCCACACCAAGGTAGAGTATGAATCAGACATTTTTGAAAAGGCTATTCAGCAATCATCAATACCTGACAAATAAATGTAAAAACTTAAATACCGCAATTGTGGACTTTCAGGTTTTCTTCAAAGCTGGTCTTCTGGGAACTCTGGAGGAAATGAGAGATGAGAAACTGGCAGAGCTGGTCACAATGACTCAGGCTCTCTGCAGAGCTTACCTCATGAGGACAGAGTTTGTCAAGATGATGGAGCGCAGGTACTTTTGACATTTAACTTTAAATACATATTGGTTTGCTAAATATTAAATCAATATGGTTATCTTTTTGATACTCCTTTGATCTTCCCCAGGGAAGCAATTTATGCCATTCAGTACAACATCCGCTCATTCATGAATGTCAAAACCTGGCCATGGATGAAGGTGTACTTCAAGATCAAGCCTCTGCTGAAGAGTGCAGAGACTGAGAAAGAGATGGCCCACATGAAAGAGAACTTTGAAAAGACCAAAGAGGATTTATCAAAGGCTCTAGCCAAGAAGAAGGAGCTGGAAGAGAAGATGGTTTCTCTGCTGCAGGAGAAGAATGATCTCTTGCTTCAAGTGCAGTCTGTAAGTATGATCACCATGCTCTTTGTGTCTGTTTCTAATTAATATCCTCAACAATCACCTACTTGCTTGATTTTACTTTTAGGAAGGTGAAAACCTCACAGATGCTGAGGAAAGGTGTGAGGGGCTCATTAAATCCAAGATCCAGCTTGAGGCCAAAGTCAAAGAGACGTCTGAGAGACTGGAGGACGAGGAGGAAATGAATGGTGAGTTGACTGCAAAGAAGAGGAAGCTGGAGGACGAATGCTCCGAGCTGAAGAAAGACATTGACGACTTGGAGCTCACGCTGGCCAAGGTGGAAAAGGAGAAACATGCCACTGAGAACAAGGTGATGGTCATAACCTCAGTTTATTAAACAATGTACATTTTAGATGCTGTGTACTTTGATCAAATATTAACAATTTATTAAAACCCTTTAGGTTAAAAACCTGGTGGAGGAAATGGCTTCTCAAGATGAGACCATTGCAAAGCTGTCTAAAGAGAAGAAAGCCCTCCAAGAGGCTCATCAGCAGACCCTGGATGATCTGCAGGCAGAGGAAGACAAAGTCAACACTCTGACGAAGGCTAAAGTGAAGCTGGAGCAGCAAGTGGACGATGTGAGTAATAATAACAAACTGTGATTTCAGTCTTCGTGAAAAAGAAATAAGAATTAACACCCCTTCTCGATTAAAACAGCTCGAAGGTTCTCTGGAGCAAGAAAAGAAGCTTCGTATGGACCTTGAACGAGCCAAAAGAAAGCTTGAGGGAGATCTCAAGCTGTCCCAGGAATCCTTAATGGATCTGGAGAACGACAAGCAGCAGGCTGACGAGAAAATAAAGAAGTAAGAATAAGAATTCATCTATTTTAACAAAAAATATTCAATGAGAGTTTCTAATCAAACATAACTATAATACACCAAATCTCGTCCACCTCCTCCAGGAAGGACTTTGAGATAAGCCAGCTCCTGGGTAAGATTGAGGATGAACAGTCTCTTGGGATCCAGCTGCAGAAAAAGATAAAGGAACATCAGGTATTTTATTGAGCAAATGTCAATCAAAAGCAAGAGAGCCTTGAAATGTTGTTGACTTTCACACAAACTTTGTGTGCTTCAGGCTCGTATTGAGGAGCTGGAGGAGGAGATCGAGGCCGAGAGAGCTGCTCGGGCCAAGGTAGAGAAGCAGAGGTCTGATCTCTCCAGGGAACTTGAAGAGATCAGCGAGAGGCTGGAAGAAGCCGGAGGAGCGACATCTGTTCAAATCGAGATGAACAAGAAGCGCGAGGCCGAGTTTCTGAAGCTGCGTCGTGATCTCGAAGAGGCCACGCTGCACCACGAGGCCACGGCTGCAGCTCTGCGCAAGAAGCAGGCTGACAGCACGGCGGAGCTGGGAGAGCAGATCGATAACCTCCAGAGAGTCAAACAGAAGCTGGAGAAAGAGAAAAGTGAATTCAAGATGGAGATCGACGACCTCAGCAGCAACATGGAGTCTGTCGCCAAATCGAAGGTAAGAGTGCTGCATTTTCATTCAGGGATAAAAAAAAGTACGTCCAATAATTTAATACTAATCTATGTTTTCTTTCATCAGGCAAATCTTGAAAAGCTCTGCAGGACATTAGAAGATCAACTGAGTGAGCTCAAGTCCAAGAATGATGAGAATGTTCGTCAGCTCAATGACCTGAGTGTACAGAAGGCAAGACTTCAAACTGAAAACGGTATGAATCACACGCAGGATCACAATATTTAAACACTCAAATCTTCTCAGTGCCAATTGTTATTCTCTTAATTGCTAATCTTAGATATAACTTATCATGATAGCGTATTCTTTCTGAGAGAAAAATCAACTTGTTTTGAACGATGTTATTGGTCGATATTTAGCAACTTTGACCATTATCAAATTTGAGATTCTTCATCAGTTGTTGCAGCATTGAAAAAAGTATGTCAAATGAATGTGTCCAGAAGATACCCAAATCAGACTTTACTTAATTTAAAGGTAGGGTTGATGGATGAAGATGGTTCTGAAACACTTTTTTTGTTATTCATTGAAATCCTCTTCCCGTCCCGATAGCCATCAACAAATAAAGTTGTCTAGAAAAAAAAGCCAGTGTCTGTGGCCCTCACCGGACTGCAATAAATACGACCAATTATTTTACGTTACATTTACGTTACAAGTGTAGCCTGCTCTTATAGCTTTTCCAGTATTACCAACCCTAGCTTTAACTAAAACCCTTTTTATTTGCCCTTTCTCTCTTTTTGACTTTTATGCATTTTCTTTCATACTGAAAATGTTAGCATGAAGACATTAGCCCCAAACTTGGAAAATATACCTCTATTCAACATGATGGACAAAGAGAATAATCTTAATCTGTCTTTCAAAATCCTGTGAACCCAAAGTTTACATAATAAATTCATCTTCCTTGGTGACACTATCTATCTTTGATCAGGTGAAATTGTGCGTCAGCTGGAGGAGAAAGAATCTCTTGTTTCTCAGCTGACAAGAGGCAAGCAGGCTTTTACTCAGCAGATCGAGGAGCTGAAGAGACACATAGAGGAGGAAGTTAAGGTAATGGTCTTTGAAAACACAGAGGAAAAGGTCACCGGAGGATCGTAACAAATATTCATCCGTTTTCCCTGTGGATTATTAGGCCAAGAACGCCCTGGCTCATGCTGTGCAGTCATCCCGTCATGACTGCGACCTGCTCAGAGAGCAGTATGAAGAGGAGCAGGAGGCCAAGTGTGAGCTGCAGCGAGGGATGTCCAAGGCCAACAGCGAGGTGGCTCAGTGGAGAAGCAAATACGAGACTGATGCCATTCAGCGCACTGAGGAGCTGGAGGAGGCCAAGTAATGGACAGTCCTGAAGTCACACTTGTTTCCACATGTATCCACAAGTTTTCATGAACCCATTTACCATCTATTCTAACAGGAAAAAGCTCGCCCAGCGTCTTCAGGATGCAGAGGAATGCATCGAGGCTGTGAATGCTAAATGTGCCTCTCTGGAAAAGACCAAACAGAGACTGCAGGCTGAAGTGGAGGACCTGATGATCGATGTGGAGAGAGCCAACGCTCTGGCTGCTAACCTCGACAAGAAGCAGAGGAACTTTGACAAGGTTAGACTGTTTTCAGTGTGTAAACATCTTTAATTTATGCAGTGACAAAAACACTCACCTGTTTGTTCTGCTGTCAGGTTCTTGCAGAGTGGAAGCAGAAGTATGAGGAGAGCCAGGCCGAGCTGGAGGGATCTCTGAAGGAGGCTCGGTCAATGAGCACTGAGCTGTTTAAAATGAAAAACTCATATGAAGAAACTCTGGATCACCTGGAGACTCTGAAGAGGGAGAACAAGAACCTGCAACGTATGATAATTAATTATATTTTCCCCAACAGATATAGATGCTAAACACCAGTTAAATTCATCTGAAGTATCTACATTACTGGATATGTTTTACACTGCTAATTTTACATAAACCTGGTCCAACAGAGGAGATCACAGACCTGACTGAACAGCTTGGTGAGACCGGTAAGACGATCCATGAGCTTGAGAAGGGAAAGAAAACGGTGGAATGTGAGAAATCAGAGATCCAAACTGCTCTGGAGGAGGCAGAGGTAAAGCTGAATCATCATACCAATTATTACAAATGCTCTTATTCATAAAAACATGCAGTAATTGTACAAGCAGAGGTGATTAGACCAACAGGAAATATCTAAACTATTGCATGAAACTCAACTGACGTAGCCTCAGCTTCTGTAAATCAAGCGCTGCAGCTGATGAAGGTCACACTTGTTCACAGGCTACGCTGGAGCACGAGGAGTCCAAGATCCTGCGTGTCCAGCTGGAGCTCACCCAAGTCAAGAGTGAAATTGACAGGAAACTTGCTGAGAAGGACGAGGAGATCGAGCAGATCAAGAGGAACAGCCAGAGAGTGATGGAGACCATGCAGAGCACGCTGGACGCTGAGATCAGGAGCAGGAACGATGCCATGAGGGTCAAGAAGAAGATGGAGGGAGACCTAAACGAGATGGAGGTTCAGCTGAGCCATGCCAACCGACAGGCAGCTGAATCCCAGAAACAGCTGAGAAACGTGCAGGGGCATCTTAAGGTATGGTGGAGGGTCAAAGAAAACTGTAAGTGAAGCTCACTTTATTTCTACTGCATTGTAAATGTGTTTTTACGATTTATTTAGGATGCACAACTGCACCTTGATGAAGCGATCAGAGGTCAGGAGGAAATGAAGGAGCAGGTGGCCATGGTGGAGCGCAGGAACATCCTGATGCTGGCTGAGATCGAGGAGCTCAGAGCTGCACTGGAGCAGACGGAGAGAGGCCGCAAAGTGGCTGAACAGGAGCTGATTGATGCCAGCGAGCGCGTGGGACTGCTGCACTCTCAGGTAGTGTCAAAGGCTAAACAAGCATGGATCCAAACTTTGTTCAACTCTAGTTGAACACATGGAATTTCATTGTTTTTTTCTTGTGTAATAGAACACCAGCCTCATCAACAGCAAGAAGAAGTTAGAGGCTGACCTCATTCAGATCCAGGGTGAAGTGGAGGATTCTGTTCAGGAAGCAAGAAATGCTGAAGAAAAGGCCAAGAAGGCCATCACTGATGTGAGATATCCTAACATGGGTTTATACAGTGGCCATTTCTCACATTGAAGTTCTCGGACAGTTTAAACAATCTGAAATTCCTCAAAATTTCAGGCAGCCATGATGGCAGAGGAACTGAAGAAGGAGCAGGACACCAGCTCTCATTTGGAGAGGATGAAGAAGAACATGGAGGTGACAGTGAAGGACCTGCAGCACCGCCTGGATGAAGCTGAGAATCTGGCGCTGAAGGGCGGCAAGAAGCAGCTCCAGAAACTGGAGTCTAGGGTAAACGGGAAATTGCTCGGCACACATGCCTCAGCTTTTGTTTTTCGTATTATATTTTAATAACAGACGGTTTATGTTTCAGGTGCGTGAGCTTGAGGCTGAAGTTGACGCCGAGCAGAGACGAGGAGCAGAGGCCATCAAGGGTGTTCGGAAATATGAGAGAAGAGTGAAGGAGCTCACCTATCAGGTATTTCCCATTCTATTAACTGAGTGGTGCAAATCTTTTGGATACAAGGCATATGAATACATTTTATGAATGAATCAATGTTACTGCAGACCGAAGAGGACAAGAAGAACGTCAGCAGACTTCAGGATCTGGTGGACAAGCTGCAGCTCAAAGTGAAGGCCTACAAGAGGCAGGCTGAGGAATCTGTGAGTCAGAAACATGTAATAAACCACAAATAAAAGCTGCATGAAGTACACACAGAACTCAAAACTAAATATTACACTGATTTATGTTTAGGAGGAGCAGGCCAACACTCACCTGTCCAGGTACAGGAAGGTTCAGCACGAGATGGAGGAGGCTCAGGAGCGAGCCGACATCGCCGAGTCTCAGGTCAACAAGCTGAGGGCCAAGAGTCGGGAAATTGGAAAAGTAAGAAAGACAAAAAATCACGAGCAACAAAGCAGCATACGTGATTTTTTTCGTTTGACTGCTCCAAATGTCTAACTGGTGACTGTTTTTATTTGAATCTAAATGTTGAAAACTATAGTACATATGAGAAAAGAAAAAATAATGTTTAGTCTTTGGATGACTCATGATTTTTATTTCTTTCCATTTTAGGGAAAAGAAGCTGAAGAATAATCTGCAGCATCTTTGAGAGAAACAAATGAGAATCATAAAATATGATTTCTCATTTAAATACTCTCCCTAAATATTGTAGGTGTACGTTGAATAAATATGTTACAATATAACATGTTGCCAGTTGAATCTTGTCTCTGCACTACGAAAACAAAAAGCACTGACATTGTGTCGAAGGTTTATTTGACAATTTTTCGACAATTTTTCTCCACAATATCTACTGCATGGTTGTATTTCAAAGCTAATGCCACTGTGCAAAACATTCACATGGGAACAATTTCAGTATGTGTGACTGTCTTTTGACAAAAAGTGTTTTCAATATTTGAGCCTAATCAGATTTTTACATCCAAAACTTTCAATCACAAGACATAAACATCTATAGTGCACAGTAAAAAAAGAGAATTAAGCCCCACATTGAGCAAAAGCTGCAGAATAGAGAACGTTTTGTTTAAATTAGACACATCTTGTTCAATTAATACATATACAAAATAAATAACTTTTAAAAAGTCAACCTTCATCTTATTATCTTATTATTCTTGTTATTTAAAGCAATGTCACCAGAATGGAACTAGAATTGGAATGAGGCCTTAGAGGAACCGTTTGACATCTTGAGAAATGTCAAATGTTGGATATTATTTAGATTTCTAGATTTATTCCCTTTCTATTTTGCATTCATTGCAAAACCAGTGATTTCATTGTGTTAAATTGTGCCTCTCTACCCTGGAACACTGGGCAGGTCAACCTGTGATGAAGCGTTCGTCCCACACATCAGTGAAAACTCGGAAAGTCAGAGCTCTCACGGGTCAGCTGCTGGGAGAGGCAGTCTTTTTTTTAGTACATTAATCAATATTGTGGGAGTAAAGATGAAGCATGTTTGGCTTGTTACATCACGTCCTTCCTGACAGCGGGGGACAGATAAACAGACAAATAAAACCCCACAATCCTCTTGGGTGAGGCAGATGACCACTGCTACGCGTTTCCTCTTCGGGGAACTGTTTCTTTAACTGTGACAAATGACAGCTGCCCAACACTAAACTTATCGCACCTGTCTGCTCGTGAATCTTTGGCACCGTGTGAGTGAGACATGCAATTACTACTAGAGGACTCTGCTCTGAACACACAGACAGAGACAGTTGGACAGTTAAAGTAAATAACTGCCCCCCCGAACAAATGCCCCCCGCGTGGAAGTGCCTTGTTGTCTGATTTACATATTAGTCCTGTCAGCCATTAACCTGTTTACCATCCCAGTGTCACAGATTAGTCACGAAACATACATATGCTTATTCTTCTAACTTTTGTTTGTTTCATTGCTATATTTCTATTGTTTTTATCATTATGTTGCTTTTAACCAGGTGTTCCCTGGTTTTACTGCTTTATTTTCCCCATTGTCTTGAATTAACTTGTTGAACTGGTACTTGCAGTCTGCAAAGCACTTTGTAAACGTGTTTGTTGAAAAGTGCTGTATATTTAAAGTTTATTGTTATTATTTCACTATGAAATAGACACACAACTTTTTTTTTCTGTGCCATGCCAATGCATTTGGTCCACCCCCTCTCACAAGACACACTTTAATTTACAAACACATACATCCTCTTCTGGTATTATATATACAAAACATGTGAAAAAAGAGAAAGAAATTCACTCAATCCATCATTTTTCATTCAGATTTACAAAAATTATATCTTTTTTTAATCTTACAAAATAGAACATTACGCATTTCACAATAATAGATACAGTACAAACTAAAATGGAACTGATTATCCACATCATTTAGACAACACATTGGACAGATCCACTTCTCTTACTCTAAATTAATGTATCGTCAAGTTTGTTAAATAATACCTGATCTCTGAGCTGAGCACACAAAGATCTTTGCTTTTTAGACAGATTATATAGGATTGTACCATGTTCAGTTTTTATCACTGTGAAATACACAGCTCTGGTTTAATCCATATATTAAAGCCTGAACAAAACCTAAAATACAGAACAATGTGCACACATCTTTAGACCAGGAGCCAGTCACTTGTTTGTCCCAGGTTTTGATGGATGGATAGATCCTATATTATATATACTATCAAATGTGTGTGTGTAACAGATTACATAATTTAGCTCTATACATTATGCTAAGAACTAAATTTGAGCATAATTATGTAGTAAATATTTCAATCAGAAAATACTGATGACTATTTAACAAAGGCTTTCAGAACAAATAACACACACATAACGGTTTTATACACATCACCTGATGCTGACACTACTCCAACTATCTGAAGGTAAAATTTAACCCGAAGCAGTTTTACCCAATGGGATGGGGTGATATTCTGCAGGATCGAACCTCGTCTCTCCTCACAGCTTGCCCTCTCCTCTTCACCTGTTCACTGACTCTCAGGTTCAACGAGTGAGAGACGAGCCTCTGAGCTCTGCTGGTTATACCTCACATGATGCAGGAAAATACAATTTTAAGACTTTGCCAAACTCTGACGCTCTGATATCATGGCTAAATCAGACGGTGTGTTTGACTTTAAGCCACATAGCGAGGCAGCGTGCCTGCTGGATAGAAGCTACCAGACAAGGCCTCTGACATTAGCTGGCCTGCAGCGCTGTTGCTTCATACAATGAGAGAAGCCAAAATATCCCACAACCCCTGTCCAGCACTGTTATTGAATGTGGAAGTAGCTGGCGACCTATCGTCTTTCCTCTGAAGACCGTTTGATACCCTCACTGACTGACATTGGGAGCAAATGCACATGATTCTCGACTCTTGAATTTCTTTTCTCGTCCACAGCAAGCTGCCAAAATTCATGTTTTAATCCTCAACAGCTGACAGACTCTGTCTCTGCATTGTGGGACCGCCAACTGGAATACTGGGGAGTAATGAGACCTGCAGGAGCTTCACTTAACTTCAAAAAACTGCACCACAAGCCTATAAAGCAGGACATAACTTGGAGAATCTGACCTATCTACCTTTAGATATCAAGAGAAACCTGTTCCACAAAGATCACTGCTGTTCAGTGGGTGAGATTTAGGTGAGGAGTGGCAGAAATTTAAAATAACATTTCCACTAGTGTGTTTCATCTAAATTGTATGAATAGTTTGATTTACACTTTATATTGAATTAATTTATATTTACATCGGGAGTGGGTCCTCTCTACGGAGGCCGCCATGTTTTTTTTACAGTAGTCCCAACTAAACACCTTTGAGTTTTTATTACAACTGAAGGCTTCCACAGGTTCTCGTTCATGTTTGAAAGGGGAGGGTGAGGTGAGGGCTATTCAGCTGCAACACAAAACTTCACCACTAGATGTCACTAAATTCTACATACAGAACCTTTAAGATCCTAAAAGTTATTATACTAAAATTCTTACGGTACATATTTTGTGCAGTTATTCAATAGAGACAGTGAAGACAGACAGGAAACATATGGGAATGACATGAAGCAGTCGGACCAGCTAGGAAAACCAAGACCTGCTGCCCAGAGCTCATATATGACCTTAGTATGTGCATCCTAACCATTCAGCTATCAGGTCACCAGCTAACCAAATTCATTTAAGGTCAAATAAAGCTTTAAAGAAACAGGACCTGAGCGTAGAGCATCAGCACGTGGTGATTTTCCTGTTGTGAGTAAATTTCATTTATTTTGTGTGAAAATATTTTCAGTCAGTCTTTGTATCTGCTAGTCACCGTTTTATTTTCATCGTTCTGAGTCACTTTTTTATTTCTTCATATTCTCTCTATTTAATTTGGAGTAAAGTGAAAGGTGTATAAAATGTGTAAGGGCTGTTACGGTGTTTGGAAGATGCAAGAAACTGCATAGAGCCGCTTTGTGTATCTTTAAGTAATAACATGATTGCTGTAGAACATCATAAATCAGTGAAGAACAATAATGATTCCAAACTGAAGTGAAAAATATCAATAGCATTTAATCACCAAAGATATAAACATTTAAATATCCATTTTGTAATGTGACTGACAAAATCATTACAAAGTTAACCTCCATCTTCTGCTGACTGCTTCACATCGTCTGTACAAAAATGAGGTGGCGCTGGAGACTGGCACAAAGAGAGGAAACTGTCCCGAGTAAATGACGACGTCGGCAAAACCAAAAGCAAAGTTACAGCGAAAAACATTAACATTCTTATCTTTTGATACTGAGTAAAGAAAAGGACACAGACGTACAGTAAATATAGATATTTTTCTCTGTTTTACAGATTTCCTTGTAAATTGCTTATTGTGCCCACGCAAGCTTCAGTCACATTCAGCTCCTTCCTGTTAAATACAAATATTATTCACCAAAAAACAAAGCCAACAAATAAAAGAATACATGAATAAATAAAATAAGCAACAGTTAAAATCTATTTCATAAAGTTCATTAATAAAGGGGCATTCCCACACATGCCTCCGCCGTTTACACAGCCTTTAAATGCACAAACCCTTATCAGCGTTTGTATGTCACTTATAGACATTTCTCATAAATAAACAACAAAAGTTTCATCAGGCAGTTTGTTGCTCTAAACTCCGAACGTCTCTGTGCTTTTAATTCTGGCAAAACACCTAAATTGCAAACACTGACAGTTATTGTAGGCTTCACTGAAGTCAAACTTTCAGCTTTTTTCGTTTACAAGTGGCAAAGACCTTCCGAGGCCTCAACGGCGCCGCGGAAACGCCACAGAGGACGCCGTCGCTCCTCCATCCACAGTGCTGGAGAGCTGGATGAGGACAGGATATCCACCAGGCTATGTACACAAATCTGCTCAAAAATATCATGCAAATAAATACCGGTAATTTAGAACAAAACTACAACACTGACCTCAACAGTAGCAATACAGTGTAGGCTGCAAAGAGTTCAGCAAACTGTCTTTCCTTCAATGTAATATGACCTGATGTAAAGACTGCAGGTCTCGGAGTAAAAGCTTTGTGTTTACTGAGGTCTCCCAACAGTGTTGAGCTTTAACTCTGCTTCTCCAGGTCCCCGCCATGCTCGGGTCCAGCTGGGATGCACGACAGTAGGCGAACTGTACATAAACATTCACTCGCTTCAGTCAGTCCAAGTGGAAAAGTACACGTTAACCCACGGGCTTCAGATAGAGAACATACAGTGTGCAGATGGGACAAAGTAGAAATCTATGAAAATGGCCAGTGTCTGTGCTTTGATTCGGGGCTGAACCACAATGTAGAGAGACACGAAACGTAGCAGTAGGGCTGCAGGGTCTGTTCCGTCCATGAGAAGGCAGGAGAGGGGAGGCCAGCTGCTCAACACGCTTCAGTTCTGCTCTTTCAAAGTGTTTCACAAATTCACGAAGAGCATCTCTGTATGTTCGCTGGCCGACAAGTGCGTTTCGAGTTGAATCCCTGCAACCCTCGGAATCTAAGTGTCTTTCACGTGTCCTGCAGGATGAACGTCCGCAGCCAATGGATCCAAATGCTCCTGCCATCCAAAACGAGTGCAACAAGGCACTGCAGGGTGGAACACCAGGCAGACAGGGGGAAAAACAGCATTGTACAAATATTTTGTCAAAAAAGCGTATTTTTTTTACCATAACGCAGTAAGTCAGTAACCAGAGTCGGGGGCTGTGAAGTCGCTGTGGGAAAGTATTTTCAGGTTTTTATCATGCGTAACGCAGATTGTGAATCGAACACTGACGCACTGAGGTTAAAAAGTCTTCTTTGACACTTTTAAGGTTACTTAAAGTTTTCCTACGCTCAAAAATATATTTTGCTTTTTGTTACATCGCCCAGATGTTTGATTTTCTCTGTAAAGAGTAATGTACGTGCAACGTTTGACACTTTGACACTTTCGTTCTACATTTCAAACATCTTTTGAAGAGAGAAAATGTTTTTCTTCTTAAATCAAACTTAAAATCGTCTATGATTTGTGACATCACAACAAGTTTGGAGCAATATATATTCATATTTATATATGTGTATATACATTTTTTGTATGGTATAATAGAAATAATAAGAATTCTGGTTATATAGGGTCATAACAAAGAGTTTTAACCCTAAACAATTGTACATTAGTACATGATGCAACATCTCTAACTCAAGAAGTAACATATGAAGGACATCTCACTGTGACCAAACAAATTCTGGAGCTTCTTTATCATTTTATAAAAAGTTGAATGAGATATCGCTGTCATGTCATGACGAGGTACGCACGATAAAACGAAAATATTCTGCCACAGAGAATCTTCACCTTCAGTGAGACATCAGGGGAATCGTAACAGAGCGTCAAAAAGCATCACACACTAATAATATACTGATAACACTGAAAGCTACATTCCCCATACAGAAGCATATATAAGTGCATAAATTCAGATTTGACGAATAGTGTTGACACAAGATACAAAAACGGAGACAAAGAGCTTCCCATCAATCAAAAAACGAAGGAAATACGTTTGAAAACGTGTTGGCCACACACAGACTGTCTGCACACTCTGTGCTGTAGGACTACACAGATAACACTGCATGTAAAGTACTCTTCATTTCATCATGAACCGAAATACTACTGAGAATAAAATGTCCAAATTCATTTGTCCAACAGCCTTATTGCACTAAACACTGTGCAGTGTTCCTAAATATAATAATCAAATGAAGATGCGCAACTTAACAAAATTAATACACGTTTGATGATTTTGGTTTTTTTTCTTTTGGTCGTCTGTTGTTTGATTTTACATCTTGTTTGACTGGAAGCACTTCAAGATCATACCGAGTATCTGTGGAAGCATTTCAACAAAACAAAGTGTGACTCGAACAATCCTCGTATCACAATGAAACGACACGTCTGTCTCATCACTGATATGTTATGAAAAGTCACAAAATCTTGCTGGAGGTCTAACACTGGTATTTCTCGTCATGCTAGCTTTCCTCATCTGTTGTCTCATGAGTCAAAGTGCTCTAGGAAAATAATTTATTAATAACGGATTTAAAGATTCAACATACTTGAGATGGCGGCAGGAAATCATTCTGGGTCGTGTCATGTATGATACAATTTAAAATACTGAGACCGTCTTGGCAAAGATCAGAGGAGGACTGAAAGACACTGAAGTGAATGTGAGGTTAAGGCCCAGATCTATTAACACGTAACCGTTACAAGTGCACGAGAAAAGACATTTACCAGGACCGAACATGCAAAAGAAAGAAAATTAATTTTAAAACCACAAAAGCAAAAGTTACAATAAGCAGCGTCTGAGCTAATTTCAGGTGTGAGTTTGAACCGTGAAGCTCAACCAGCAGCTGATTCTGTATATGTATTTACATGACCATGATATAGCTGTTAATTAATGTGTAGTGTGCACACTGTAAAACTGTAAGTTGTGTAAATGTCGAGGCTAACTTCCCCCAGGAAACTGTAAATCCACACCTACAAAAAAAATCTGTGAGGTCAGCGTGGTTCAACACAATAAACAATGAAAGATCGAAACACTCAGATTAATAATGGATCAAAGTTGTTGCTTCACGATAACAGATCTCTGAGTGAAAGCAGATGCCTGTGCAGTGTTGTTTCTAAAAATAGACTCTGTCCATCGATCCTTCCATCCGTCCATTATAGATACACCGTTTTTTCTTTTTGGAGGGGGGGGGGGGGGGGGCTGCTGGAGCCAATCCCAGGTGACATTGGGCGAGAGGCCAGGTCCACCCTACAGGTCAGAGGGCCGACACACAGAGAGAAAGAACCACTCACTCTCACATTCACACCTATATGGTCAATTTAGAGTCTTCAATTAATACAACCCCAATCTGCATGTCTTTGGACTGTGGGAAGAAGCAGGAGTACCTGGAGAAAACCCACACAGACACTGGGAGAACATGCAAACTACACACTGTATCTGTATCTGGGTATAGTGTTGCAGTTGCTTTTAATTACCTTTAAATATTTCAATTTGATGCCACTTAAAGGTTCCTTGTGGAGTTTTTGACCACTTGTGGAGCTGTTGAGCAATGTTTTTACAAGTGGCTCCTTGATGTGATCCAAACTGAAGCTTTGTTTACAAGCGAACTGCTGAAAAAAAAACAAAGTACTGCACCTTTTACTTCACTGAATGAATCTGTTATAGTCAGTTAATCCTAGTTACAACTTCTCATTTTACAGTTTTAACCATGATACTGTGGATTGTTAGTTAAACTGATCAGTGAGTTACAACACTAACATGCTGTGCACATGTTAATACAGCAGTAATAACAAGATAATATAACACTGATGGGGGCATTCTGCTGTCATATGATATGTTTGATCATTCAAGTTCATTTTGTTGCCAATTCTTGAAACTTCTTCTTGAGTAAATATGAGACTGCACTTTACTAGAGTTGTTCCTACGATATAGTAAAAACTTAAGTAAAAACACGTTACTAAGTCTTTAGATCTTCTGTAGAGCCATCGCTGCATTTAACATCTGTTCCTGCTGGTTGGTTTATTTTTTATTTACTGAACTGTTAAAAGTATATTTCTGCCGCCTCCCTGACTTTTTGTGAGACAGTTTATGTGGCGGAGCTGGCGTCCCAAAAAATGTCATGCATGTCCTAGTCCTATGTAGCATGCACATTCAACACATTCTTTACCTATATTTTGCACTTAAGCCCTGAAACACCAACAAATGCATATAAGCAATAAGGCAAAAAAACACAAAGAGCTGATCCAGGTTGTTTTTTTTCTTTTTACCCCTGTGCTGTTCGTAGATCAAATGAGAGTTTTGCACTTGCTGTTTGATGGGACCTTCAGTAGATCTGAGCCTTAACCCAAAGAGATGAAAGATGGCTGAGTGTTTGCACGTGTCAGAGATGAAAGAGAGGCAGGAGAAGCTGAATAAAGAGAAGGACTCCTATGGAGGACTGCAGAGAATGACCCCGTCCACACTCTGACGTGTTTTCCTGCAAAGAGAGTTCAACAATAAATCCTCTTTTTACACAAATAATGCAAATGTAAATCACTTATATGTAAAGGAAATTCTGGTGGTTGTTTGCCTCAGTCCTCAGCATGCTATGGAGTTTTTCATTTCGAGGACAGACATTATTATATCATACATTTATAGATGTTATTCTTCAGCACAGAGAGAATAGCAAGGTTTAGGATAAAGCACGACCAATCTAATTATCTAATATCATTTGCTAACTAAGCTAAGCTCATTAATATGGAGCTCATGAAAATAAGATTTATTATCTTGGCTGTGGAGCTGGAGTGACATCAGCCAACTATCTTTTATGCAATAAAATTCAGCAAAACAATTTTCTCCCTCAACCATAATCCAAAACAGCGACAACACAAACTGAACATTATAACCTTCATGAAATTAGGATTCATTGCAGGACTGTTGTAGTAGGCCTGAGTGAATATGACCTTATGTACTTACTAAGGCACTGTAGTCAAAGCAGGAAACCGGGCCTTTACGATACCGTGCATTACTCAGTACTTCACATGGATTCTCCTCCTGAACTGTTGGCTTTCAGTTAAGGGGGGGCAACACAGTGACACTGAAAACAAGATGCTTGAACTTCCTTCATTTAGCACAAATGAAAACATCACAGCGTGTGCGAGCACAGGGAGGATACACTCTGTCCTGACCTGGGTCAGTCTCTCTATCTCGCAGGAGCTGCAGGGCAGAGTCTCAGCGACGACAAACAGCAGGTTGGTGTTTTCTATCCGCTTTGCATGGAACAGACTGTAAAAGACATTGATGGATATTCAGATGAATCCATATGTACAGGACAGACACGGCGTGAGCATATTCTGCTGACACTGCAGGAAAACCCACCGTGAGCAGTTTCCACAGTCCTGCAGCACGTTGTAGGAGTTGGTGGTGTTTGTAAAGTAAAACTGGCTTTGGATGGTGACACAGCTGCTTTCTCTGGTCTCGAAGCCTTCAGTGAGGATGTTGTCTAAAAGGCAAAACAACATAAATTCAGTTTTTTCATGGCATTTTAAAAATATCCCTAAATCTCAGTATCATCAGTTGTGGTAGTTGTACTTTGGTTATAATTGATTTTACACAAAATTTGTGCACAGATTCATACAGAAGTTGCTGTTTCCTGGTAAAAGAAAATCTCTCTCGCTTTCTCTCGCCCTCTCTCTCTCTCTCTTACACACACACACACACACACACACACACATTGAGATTATGCCTGACCTTGATAGAGCCAGCTGTTATAGGCCAGTCCATACAGTAGCTGCTGGAGCACAGACCTGAAAAGAGGTCGTGACATTTTATCTTGTTAAGAAAGGAAGTACATGAATAGCAATCCACAAATGTCACAGCTACAGTAACACTGAGATGAAAATAGTCGAGCATCAGGGGGCAGCTGCCAAGCATGAGAGAAAAATATGGCCTTCTTTGTTTCATGAGCAGAAGTCTGGACACAGTTAAGATTGTTTTAAAGGGCACCTCACATGCTTCTGGTGTCATTTGATTTGCAGTGAACAAAGCCTCACCATGCCACAGTGGACGTCCACCAGGCCAGGCTGAGCATGTCAGCAATGGACGGCTGCAGAAACAAAGTGTATTAAGAGATTAATGCTAGTGTTAACTGTCCCATAATCCAAAACTTGCAGCTCGTCTCTTACCACAAAGATGCCTCTGGGTGCTGCACCGGTGTGGCTGCTGCTGACTGGTTCACACGCAGACTGGTAGTGAAAAGACTGACGACGGGAGAAGATGGAGTTGTTGTAGAGCGCGTGCATCAGATAAGGATCCACGTCGCCGAAGAAAAGTCCAATCTGTGATGGAAAGAGAGATCTTGGGAACTTGATGACTTATGTGCTCAAATTAGAGTCAATAGGATTTGGAGGTGGAAGTTACATTTAAGTTACAAAAACAAATGTTAACCCTGTTCTCACAACTGGATCTGATTGGACTATGAGGATTCAATGGCATAGAGGAGTCCAGTCTGATGACTGATGCTCTGTTGCTTGACACATTGAAAACATGATTTTGAACACTGATACCTTTGTTTGGCATCAACACATAAATAAGTTTTACATTTGACTTTATGTCAGAGTAAACACGTTGCTGCACACACTCGTACCTTTTTCCAGTGATCTCTCTGATTGGACATGACCAGGAACCCTCCATCATCAAGGAGATAACAGAGGAGGTCCTACAGACAACAGAACAGTTTACACACGTGACATTAGTCATATCATTGAGCAGCAGCAGAACATCACAGACTAAAGGTTGACAAAAACTGAAAACTCGGTATCTTAAGACACGCTACAAAATATTTAGCAACAGGAAAGCATATAAATATTATACCCTGCAAAAAAGTAGTTTCTTGTTTTTAATTTGTTCTGAAATGAAACATTCAAAACATTCTTTACTGTGTAGCGGTGAAGTTGTGTTAATATGAGAGCTCTTACATCAGTGTTGACTTCACAGTCCATCTCGCAACTTCTGGATGGTCCACACTGTTGAACAAAATGTGGAATGAGAAAACAATGTCACTTTGTTTCTGTAAATTCTGCTTTATTTTGGTGATTATTAGTGAGCAGTGGCATTGTGCTGGACCTTGTGTGAACCCTGTCGACTGTCCGACACGTTGCTGGCCAGGATCTTAAACTTGTCGACCCACGCTTCCAAGTCCAGCTTCACTCCAACCACTGAGATGCACAGAAGCAAGAACAAAGGGAGTGAAAAAGATGCAGTGTTTTAATCTGAAGCAGGAAGAAAGAGCAAGGAACGCTGAAATATATTTCTCATAATGCAGGGTATTGCACAATATTCCAGTATAAGTGAGGTTGTATTTTTGTTACCTGCAGGCTTGAGCAGTTTGCCCCCTAGATTCACCTCTACTGCTGAACTAACCAGGATTCCAACCGTACTATTTTCTGCACCTAGAGGGTCGTCCACAGCTGTTCATAAACAAAACATCATGTTAACATACAGCCCGACGTCACATGTGTAAGTGCTGAATTTATCAGTTTATGTTTAATTTAAACGAACCAGTTGTGTGACAAAATACTCTAACTCAGCGTCCACTACTTTAATCAGAGCTTTCAACCACATCTCATTGTCTTCTTCAGTAAATGGAACTGGCCCACATGACCAAATGGATCTTGTGTGGGCAGATTCAAATGACCGACCTCAGTTCAAAGATGAAGAACGACTTTCCACACCGAGGTCAGTTACCGTGTGTGGTTCTATTTGTGAATAAAGATGGCGAGATGTGGTTGAAAGCTGTGAAAAACCTAATAAGTGGAGCTTGAGTAAAAACTACATCATACAAATTGTAATATATAATCATCTCAATGTCAAGAATACACTCAATTGTAAAATTATTCTGCAATTGTTTAAAAATATATTTTAGCCATAACATTTAAAAAAAAGGTTTTTGAATACTTTGGCATTTTTACTTTCTTTCTTGCCTCTGTAAAATTGTAATGAGCCAACTACTAGCACCATTAAAGCTCTACTATCTAATTAATCATATTCAAGATTAAAAATGTAAATTTTTCAACTGGCTAACTTCATATTTATAAAAAGTATTTTCCAAAAAGTGTAATTCTTTGAAACAGCATTTGCAGTATAGTCACGATCTCAAATGATGTTCTGCAGGTACAACAGAGTACATTTTCTCAGTTACTCACAGGATCTCGGTGGAGCTCTGAACATGTATCCTCTGTTGTCCAGGCTTCGTCTGTAGTAATTGGAATTAAAAGGTTCAGGATCCTCCTCCCACATCTCAGCAGCTCTACACAAACATAACAAAAATCATTAAATGTTTCATGAAGAAAAATTAAATAAGCATATCTGTGCAGACATCAATATCACTCACATGTTGGGGAAAACCCGTGTTATTCCTCCATCTGTAGACGCAAACACCGCCAGGAAGCCGTACCTGTAAGAATTAGATTTTGCATTAATTGTCTCTTTTGTATTTTTGCCGTAGCAGATGATGTAGAAGCTGACTCACGAATTCAGGTCCTTGTTCTTCCACACACGAGAAGCCAGCTGCCCGATAATCCTAGAATCCAGAATCAGGTTGTGGATGAGGCCTTGGTCACCTGAGATGAAAAGACAAACAGATCATCTCACGGGTGTTTCCAGAGGGTGGCAGATTAACTACTACCAAAAACTGTCAAAACAAGTGGGACTGACACTCATCAGATTCTGGAGACATGTCCAACATGAGAGAAAGGAAGTTCTGCAAAAACTGGGTGTTGTTGTCAGAGATGTGCAGACGCTTGCAGTACTCCCTGCAAAGAGAGAACACAGATACATTATAACATTCCCTCTATAGGGAGACAGAGGAAGAGAGAAATGAAGATTGAGACATTTAAAATCACCTCGGAGCCAGAAACACATGACCTGATAATTCAAAGGAGCTGGGCAGCAGCGACTGCATGTCTGTAACACAAAGACAAGAGGGGATGTTTTTTATAATCTCATCCAATGTATGTGTTACTTCTTTATAGCAGAATTACTGTATCATGGTTGTACACCTTCATCAGCCAGTCAAGTTGCAGTTTACATCCATATTTTTCAAGATTCATGCAAAACCTGTAGTGAAGACTTACAATAATAACATAATAAGCTTTAATTGTACAGCACTTTACACAAGAGGATAAAACTACAACAAATTAAACTAAAAGAAAACTTAATCAAAGTCAATAAAATAAATAAAAAATTCACCCTGGTATAATTAAAGTTTAATTTAAGTTAATGATTTGTCTAGAGTGAATAATTTCCACTGCAGCCTTTTTATTTGTGATTTAAGCATATGAATAAATATGATTTGACTGAATTTTGGTTTTGTGAAATTACAATGAGAGAAAAAGAGTCATATTCCTTGTATGTGCTTGGCCAATACTGCTGATTCCAATAAAACACAAAGCTGTAGCCATGACAGCTGACAATGCTTCAAATATAGATACTGCTGCACAGAAGATCTATACAATCGCCACATTTTCAAGAGGGACACTGAAAATTCACCAATTCTGGTCACCAATTCTGTATCTGTCCAAATCTGAAATATATTTGACCAACTACAGTCGTAGTTGTAAATGTTTTTAAATGATTATGCCATAGTGAAGTTGACCTTTATCATTTTTGACATAAAATGTAATAAATTAATCCTTTTATCAGATGTATGTGTGATTTTTTGCATGATTTGAGTATGAATTGTTGAGCTATGGCCGAACCTGTGTTTTGTGAGGTCACAGTAACCTTGGCTTTTGACCCCTGAGTGCCAAATTCTAATCAGATCATCCTTGAGTCCAGGTTAATGTTAATGCCAAATTTGAAAAAAAGGTATTCTCGAAATGTAAAGAAACCCCAAGATAAAAAGCTCCGTGTCCCTGGTACTCACACTGGAGCTGCAGCATCACATCACTCAGGTCCGCCTGGATGTAATACTCGTTGTAGGTGGGTAGTACCAAACCCAGACTGCAGGTGGCGGCATCCCAAAAGAATGCAGAGACAGAGAGAGGAAGGGTCTCATGATTGAATCCACCTCTGTGTGTAGCAATACATTATAACATATAAGATTGAGGCTGCTCACCTGTAATCTGTGCCGTTGATAGGAGTCCAGGTGTAACTCCTGAACACATCATCAATGTATTGCTACAAAAAAATTAGATAGTTCAAAACGATTCAGTCAAACAAGTAAAGCACAAAAGCTACACAATGATAAATAATCAAAACAGGAGGTTAACTGAGATTTGGGTTTTTAATCATAATTTACTTGACACAAAGTTATTTAAAATGGTTATAAATTAGCTCTGCAGCGACTTAAATTTTGATTTAAACATTTGTATACTCATTATTGATGGGTAGTTTCAATAATTAAGTTATTGAGGATTGTGACTGAGCAGCTTGTTTAATCGACCCTTTAAACACCATTGTAGGTTAATGGTTGAGTACGAGGTGTTTCCAGGTCTTTAATCTATACAATTAAGAAGATGGAACGTAATGTAAACTACATGATGGCTCCTGTCAGATTAAACAGATTAAATGGTGAGATTTACTTGCCTCGTCAATGGACTTGATAAGCGTTTTGACCTGCATTTCACCTGGTCTTCCATCAATCATTTGTCTGCGGATCTAGAGCATGAAAGACAGCATTATCAGTCAACAGGTTGTAAAAGAAACACGCTGCGTGGGCCTTCAGTTACCTGCACAAGTGGGCAGATTCTCCTGAGGCAGATGATGTTGTTCTCTGATGATAACTTTGAACACGAGCTTAACAAGAAGCAAGGAACAGAAAAAGCCTGAAACCAGGAACATTTCAGTTCCACTTGGTGCTAAGTGCTCACCTCCTCTTTATTGCTGTCCTCCACCTCTGCATCCAGGAAGTCCAGCGTCACAGGTTCAGGGAGGTTCACGAGCTGAGACGAGAGAAAATTATTTTAGGATATATGAGAAAAAGGTATTTAAAAGACAGCATCATCAAAGGTTAAAACAGGTATAACAGCATGCGGATTATCAATGTCTGTGCTCGAGACCCAACATTTAAATTGACCTGTAATGACTACTCCTCCCTGCTTCTTAAAACAAAACCCCACAGTGTAAATGTGTTAAGCTTGAATAACTATGAATCACCTTTGGCTTGAGATTAGGATGTAGGAGAAGATATCCGTTTGGATCAATGGCAAATATGTATCCATTGGCTCCAAGCTGTTCAGGACACAAAAAGTGACAAGATGGGTCTGTCTGTATTGTCCAATGCAAGTGCCAGTGAAGAGAATTGTGACTAAAAGTGGTGCTGATGAGATGTACATACATTGTACCGTGGTGTCAGTCGCTTTATCTCGTCGAGATGCACGTCAACTCCCATGACACCTAATATCAGCTGATTCTGCTGAGACAAACGAAGACATACATTTAAAAACTTAAAGGAACAGTTCAACATTTAGGAAACATACAGATACCACTGTCATATCTCTAAATATAGAGCAAGCCATTGTAATGTGTACAACAGAAGCTTTCTTTAAACAAACATTCATGTTAATTCAGGAGACCAACAGGTGCATTTTCAAATTCTAACTAATATTCCCAAAGAGTGATGGATTTTTCAGAGAATTAACCCAGAAACCAAACTTGCACAGACTCCATAAACGCGATAGTAAGCCCGACAAAACACGCATGGGAGCACGCAGTTCACTCCCATGCGCCACAGAGCCAGAGCGACAGATAAGGCTGAAGCCTCCCTGCCTGCTGAGAACTACATGCTCGTCATGGGAACACACACACACCTACAGCTGAAGCTATGACAAGGTCTGGCTACCTGCGAGGATGGTAAAAACTTTATGGAGGTTTTGACAGTACACTGATGTGGCAGGATTTCTGATGGAGAGAGAAGGAGGTGGGGAATGAGACGGAGATAGGGAAGAGGGAGCGGGAGAGCGAGGCAGTGCTGCACACAGTTCTACTATGAAGCAACGAGTAATTAAAGTATTACTGGGAAACACTGGTAAGATTATATAAATAATATTTCAACGTACATTTTTGGCTATGGCCAATAGGGGCTTCAGTGAGCCCCCTTAACAAACGCAAATGTGCCTTTGAGCTTAGTTTAGCTTTGATAACAGTCCAGCAAATAATCCCCATGATGTTCAAACTGTATTCATGATTTTTGTTTTTAAGATATAAATTATAAAATGAGGTTTAGAGAAACTGGTATTTGGATTGCATTACCTTTGGACCCTGTGTAAATGCCAAATTAAAATAAATGACTGTTCTTAATATTTTCTGTACATATATGATCAATCTTTTCATTAGATTTGGGAAAATATTGAAATATTCCTTTAATGGTTGTCATTAGATTCTGTGATGTAATTCAACAGTGACTGTAATCTGTAATATGTTGTTTTAAAACATTTGACCTGATTTTGTTACCTGTGAGTTTCCATCCATGGTGAGATTAAATACAGGCAAAGTCCCGGTCACTACCATGCCAAGACCCTGCAGATTCCAAAGACAAAATCCAAATCATAAAAACCATAAGCTTCCCACTGTCTATACAGTATTTTTAATGCTTTTACTAAATTTGATGGAACACAAGTAACGGTTTCATAAGCTCTCACCAATGCATCCTGATACACATTGGTCCACTGGACCTGCTTGGCTTCGCTGCCTGCCAGAACCATGGGGCGTCCCAGCACGTCCAGGTACTCCTGTCAAAAAAACAAAACAGATATACGTGAGCCGCTTCAGCTTCAAAACAACCAACAACATCAGAACACTGGGGAGAATGGATGTGCAAATAAATGGAAGTAGATGTTTCTGCAAAGCGCCACAAGGAGAACCATAACCAATGAACGGGCATCAGCTGTGTCGGAGGCACTAGACAAACCCACCTGGGTGTTAATCCTTATAGCACAGATGGAACGGATCTCAAAATAGTAGCCTGGCAAGCAGCAGAGAAAAAAAGACAAGCACAGAGAGAGAAAGAGAGAGAGAGAGCAAGAGCATGTGTGAGTGATGCTACTGGGAAAAAACACAGGAGTGGTGTTCATAAATATTCCAGATTTTACTAGATGTTACAAAACTGGTGACTCAGCCTCTTAAATCCCAAAGATAGGAAGCTGAGAGAAGAAAACCACTGAGCTTTAAAACTGAGGTCCCTGCATTTGATCTGCTGATCACTCACCAGGGTCTGCTTCATAGAAACGATGTCTATGAGAGTTGCAAAATCAGATCTACACCAGTAAAACTCTTTAGTAGTTACCAGGAGGGATGGGGAAGGCTCAACTAATTATCCATACATCCATTATCCATACCGCTTATCCAAACTGACATTGGGCGAGAGGCAGAGTACACCCTGGACAGGTTGCCAGCATGTCGCAGGGCCAACATACAGACATTCACACTCTAAGACCTAAAGTCAATTTAGAGTCTAAGGTTAACTTAACTCCAATCTGCATGTCTCTGGACTGTGGGGGGAGTTGGAGAAAACCCACCCAGACACGGAGAGAACATGCAAACTACACACAGAAAGACCTCGGCTCAACCGGAATCTGAACCAGGAACCTTATGGCTGTGAGGCGACAGATCTTCTCAATTTAAGTTATTGAAATTTGAATGAGAAAATATTAGCTGTCTACATTATTATTAGGAAATAAAGTATGAGTGATCTTAAGTAAATACACAACCAGTGAGATACACATCAACCTGAATGCATAACAACTGGTTGGCAAACGAGGAGAGAAGAAAACCCTCAGTAGAAGTACCTCACCTTTATTGGTACATGCAATCCATTGTAAGGGAGTGACATCATAGTTGTGCTGACCCACAGAAAAGGTGAATACTCGAACCTGAGGGACAACAAATGAAGAAACACATTAAGATTAAGAAAAAACAACGGTTCCTGTTCAAATTCTGTATGTGAGTGAATGATGGAATTATCAGAGGAAACCAACTGTTTTGTTGGGCCAGTTGTATTGCATGAAGACGTCCTGAGCTCTGTCTTCTCCTCCATCAGTAAACAGCATGATTATTTTATTGCAGTTAGCCCTGGGGACATTTGTCTTCTGTAAAAAAAGACATTTGTAGAATACAGTAAAGAAGTGTGTGCAGATGTCGGTATTGGCATAATCTAAATCAATACCTCCCTTACGTTTAACAGCTGGTTGAAGGCAAAATGAAATCCAGACTTGTAGTCAGTGGTGCCTTTTGCCTGCATCTGCTGCACCGCGTCCTTGAAGATCTTTTTGTTGCGCACGTTAGCCTGGACTAGATGTTTGAAACAAGGAACCACAGCCTCGGCCTTCTCGTTGAACTGAGACACAGACAGGAGAAGACAAAGAAGAGGTTCAAATATAGAAAGACTGAAAAGTAAAGGAAATAATCTAAGATTGAGATTTTAGATTTAGAGACAGAGATGTAGAAGGACATAGATTTGGTTTAGCAGACACAAACCCTGGCTACGTTGACATAGTCATCATCAGACAAAGTGTCCAGCATTTCCATCACTGACGCTTTGATCAGTTTGAGCGTGAGTCCACTGACACTGCCGCTCCTGAGAAAACACATAGGTATCATCCATCATACAAAGGGATTCATTCAGGCATAAGCAAAGAGATGATATTTCATATTCATAGGTCTGGAAAAATTATACAGCTCACATGGTTGTTAATATGTGGTTACAGTGAGCCAATGGCTTGCTTAGCATGAGTATAAGGAAATTGGGGGAATGGCTACACTGACTCTATGCACCTGAAAGAAAATCCACTGACCAGCACCTAATTAACCTTTCTCCTATGTTACATCCATACAAAAAGTGGATTGTAAAAATTACCATTTGTGATTACTGTAAAATAAACATGGCAGCCTCGTAGAGAGGACCCACTCCTGAAGTAAATATAAAGTATTTAAACATAAAGAGTCCATTCTAAGGTAACTAAAAGCAATATGTACAATTTAGATGAGACACACTAGTAAAAACATCACTTGGATTATTTTATATTCTGATCTTTTATATTTCTGCCAATAGGTCCCTAACACCTAAATCTTACACACATGACCTTTATGTTTAAATCCTCTTTAACTTAAACTTTAAAGGCTGTTTGCACATGATGAGCAGTACGAGCTGCTTTCAGCTCATTTTTGTGCATCGTCAGTGTCAGGTGCAGTGTTTACCCACGACAATAGATTCAACAGCAGTTCATTATTTAAAACTGCAACCAAAGAGAAAGTTTTGCATGTTTTTGGTTCATAGGGACTTAAACAGCAATGAAAACTTCCCCCATCTACTCTACTTTAGACAGTATATCAATGTTATTCTCAAACCCAAGCTAATTACTAAACCCAAGCGAATACAACAACCTGACTTTCTGAAACATTTTTAATTACTTACACATCAACAAGAATGACCATATCTTTTGGGGATGAGGCTCCCTGGATGTACCTGTAATGAAGAGAGTTTGCAAAATGTCAAACCTCTAAATCTAATCCACATGTAAAAGACCAATATGAAAAACAGCCGACTGTACCAGGGCCTCCTCCTGACATCGTACAGGTCGATCTTATCAGGGGCTTTCCAAGGTGTTGCTGTAAAAGTGAAAAGAAAATGTTTCCCTCACGCTGTTCACATAACTTTGTTTCTGGCTCAATCCGTTTAAAATGCGACTCAAAATTCCCACTTCACATTCCAAACATACCTGGATAGTAGCGTGTGACTCCCGTCGCGCTCCCAAACGCCTGCCACAGCAATGACGGATCCTCCCGACTGTTCTCCATGAAGACTTTCTCCAGCGCCTGCGTCCAGTTCAACTCATTCAGAATGACTGGAGCTGATGGGAGAAGAGTGAGTCTGATATTATTAGAAGCTGCATTGGAAAAGAAAAATACATAAATCGATCCACTTGCCTCCTTTATAAATATCCGTGGGGATCTGAACAGCCGTGTAGGAATAGTTGACATTGTTTTTGAAGTTGGGATCATAGACAAACTCCAGCTTGATGTGGGAGGGGTTTTCCACCTCTCCTTCTCCATCCATCGAATACTATGACAACAAGAAAAACACGTGTATCCCATCACCTTATATTGCCTTTTGTCTTTTAAAAATACATTTCAATCACTTTTAATATATAATACATTTTTTTTTATATTTCGTCCGTTGAGAAACCTCAGTAAAAAATTCAAAAGTAGACAAGTCTGGTTATTTGTCTGTTACTCACGTAATCCAGCTCAGCCTTGGAATCGTAGTAAGCCATATCCAGCTCCTAGAGGAAAACGGATATGAGGACAGATCATCACCTCTACGTGTTGAAGTGTTGTTGCAGTGAAACTAACAAACCATTAGTCAACTTATACTCAAGTTAAATCACGTCCCTAACCTTCCTGACTTTATATTGGTTTAAGGGAAATAGTGATAACAAACTCTACAGCCTATTCCTCCATTTCAATAGAGTGGCTGTACAGATGAGTTTAGTCTACAGTATATAAAATGATTACAAAATAAAAATGCATGTGGAATGTAACCATGCCCACGCATCATGACCTAAAACTACAAGATATGTAATGAAACATTGTTTTGTCATCAAGAATAGTAATAACTTTTATTGCTTATTTATACAAATGTATGCAGCCAGACACACTAAGGTCGAATCATACCATCAGTTACCGGTGGTGTGAGCAGCCAGCGTTATTGTGTTTATTGTATTATTTAAATTGTTTTTATTCTAATTGGGTGAAGCAGCTAATGAATATGCAAATATCTTTTACACCAACATGTTTGTTATTGTATAGGCTACTTCACATCTGTTATCACTGTGAACCTGAAGAGTTCCAGCAAAACTCCTGGGAAATCTGCCTCACCACCTCGACGTGCTCAATATTAAAAGGGGCTGCAAAATCTAAACAGAGCATCAGCTCTATACATGTGGTGTAGGTATGAGCTTTATACTATGACACAGACAGTTGATCACAGACAGTAATCTCCGGCTGCAGGACATAAAAACTTCATGATGCAAAACAGAGGAGCAGCACAAATGTTTGCTCTTGTTCTCTCGCCAGTTCTGTCACGTTATGAATCCGTGGACAGGTTGGAAGGTCTGGGCAGAGCATGGCCGACTGCTAGAATTGAGATTGAAAATAAGCGTGACATCGATTTGAAGATGGATACGTTTTTTATTGTCTGATTAACAAATCTAATCTCCAATTAGAGCCTTAGCCAATTTTACATTTCAACTACACACAAGTTTACGTCCATCTGCTGTTCGCTGTTACTGACGCAGCTCTCCTGTTGGCAGCGGAGAGCAGCTCTGTAACTTCCAGACATTATCAGCTTGTGCTCTGCATGAGTCAGTCTGAGGAAGACACATATTTCCTCCTTCATGTCCACTTCTCCTAAGGGCTCTGCTGCTTTAGATCTGAGCCTGTGAGTTGTGCATCCCCTAAATCTTTCACCTGCTTAATATGATGAGATTAATTGTTTATTTTCTGTAAGGAAGGTTAGGATGGAGTCATTCTTGGCCTTGGAGACAAATCAATCAATCAACCTTTTATCGTATCACACAATCGTCCTCAGACGATGGATTTTGCTGCAGTTTTCATAGAATCGTAGATGTTATTTTCCATTTTACCCTCAGTTCTTCCAACTCAACCTCTAAGGCAACATGGACAGAAAAATCATTGAGGTAACCATGACAACTGGAAAACTTAAGCTGCAGAACAGCTACTGAATAGACTCTGTGGTGAGATTGTTTTGTCAATGTTTTTTACATTGTAATACTGTATTTTGAAAGGCTGGTAAGTGGACTTTAAATCTAAAATACTAAAATATTGTGTAGTGAACTAGAGTCCAAACGTTTAATCAAACTGCTACAAAACGTCATAGATATCGAAATATGCCTGATTTTTTCCATCAAGATCCTTTAAAATGTTAAAACAAAAAATTCATCTCGTAATGTTAGTCTCAGGAGGTAGAGCAGGTCATGGAGGTCGTTGGTTTGATCCCCGGCTCCTCCAGTCCACATCCTAAAGTGTCTTTGGGCAAGACACTAACCCTAAATTGCTCCTGACGGCTGTTTGGTCAGATTGAAAAGCACAACATCAGTGCATTGAGTGGTTGTTAAGACTAGAAAAGAGCCACATAAATGAGGACCATTACCTAAAAGAGACAAATTCCCCCAAACCTTTAGATTAATAACCATATCATAGAGAAATAATGGAAAACAGCAGATTACTGGAAGGCAGGAAATCAGCCTAAAAGCTTCAGTCTTTGGTCGACAGTGTCGTGAGGTTCACACAGTTTTAATGAAAGGGACGAAACACGTAAAACCACCAGTGGCGTCTTTCAAAACAACAGGAGGATTCTGTGCCTCAGAGACGGACGTGAGAGGCCGTGTGAGAGGATGAGGTTAACCCCGTCTCATTTTGTCGGGCAAATGAAGCAGACCGAGTGGAAAAGTGGAACGCCACAGTGTGTAGGACTCAAACAGAGCCGCACACAGCTGAGTGCACTCAGTCATCTGTTTCAGCAGCTGAGTGCTGAGGGATCCACTCAGCTCACTGGTGTAAATGTTCCCTCGTTCTTAGGTCGTCCCATTTAGAGTCACGGCGCTCGAGAAGCCCATCTGGTATGAGTTTACATCAGCGGTTAAATGTGACCGCCGAATAATTTCCATTATGGGAGGAAATGTGTTCAGCTTTATTGTTTTGACTGACAAAACAATAAATAATATAACCTAAATCTTTAATCAAGATGCAATTTGGTAAAGAAATACATCTAAAATAATAAATAAAAATGATTGTGCCCGCTCAAATTGTTTTTTGAATATTAGTACAAACCCAGGATACTGTTGTATATCCACAGTATATGCATCATTGACTGTAAATTGAAATATTATGATGAACATGAAAGGGAATTTTAAGGAAACCTCTTCACAATAAATCCTCAAAATAGTGCCACAGACACAACAAATAAACCGAACTGACAGAAAAACGCTGCAACAAAAAGCCCTTAATTGTCTGGACTCAGTGATGGTTATCAGATCCGAATTCAAGGATAAGGATCTGACTGCTCTGTATCTCAGTGGCCCTCAGCACAGTTAACATTTAAATAAAGTGATGACGAGTTTTACCTTGATTCCATCCTGCCAGGGATGCTCTCGCTGGAGTCGCTCTGCTTCCCTGGCCAACCTCTAAATGTCGGAGACAGACAAACATTAGAGGAGGAAGTTTATTGATACGACTTGTCTCTGTACAGAAGAACACTAATGGTTCCTCGGATAGAGCCGCGTGTTTGTTCTTTTTCTGTTCTGACAATAAAAGAAAAGATGTCATACAAACCTTTTAGATTGTTTTTTTATCATTATTTAGATATATATCATATGTATTATTTTAAAATATATATATATTTTAGATTTAGATTCTATAGTGTAATGATTGGGGGCTGGGAATGGAGTGGAGTTGTCAGAGCAGCTCATATATTAGATTTTTTTTTAAATTATGAATGCAATTTTATATTATTAATAATGCACAATAGATATATTAATATCTAACTTTAAACATTACATTTAATACTGCGCAGTTAACAGTTGAAAATATTATTATGAACTATAAGATGAAATACTCACAGAGAAGCACAGTCAGTGGCATCAATTAGGTGTTTAATTATATTTTTTCAGAAATAAGATAAACTTACATCAAGTGCTTTGCGCTTCTTAGCCAGGAGCTTCTCAATGTCCGAGGCCACCTTCTCCACAATCTTCCGTGGCTGATTCTTCACCAGACTGAATCGTCGTCTTTCTTCATTGTATATCTGTAAATGTTTAATGGACAATGTAAAAACACCTCAGAGACCATAACAGCAGCACAATCACTCTGTCAAGTCTGTTTCTGCTGAGCTAATGTCTTTCTATTGACGATTTGTACCTTTAGATTTTATTGTCCACGCTGACTCGGCACAAATCTCCATTTACGTTAATGTAGCTGATTGTTATGTGCAGTATCTCTGTAGTGTTATTTCATATGTGAAACTACTACTCTTTATTTTCAAGAGCGTATTTTGTAAAACTAACGAAACAAACATTTTAAAAAACTGATTAAAAGAAACAAGAACTTAAATCTCAACACCTCAGAGCATTCCTGAAAGAAGAAACAGTCTCACAATTCAAAGCTCATGAATTTGCAAAAGCAAATCCTTTGCTCATATTTAAACACTGACACAGGGGAACAGTCAGTTGTTGTGTTTGTGTATTCAGCCCAAATCTAAAAATGGCCCCTGTCCTGTAATCTCTCCACAAGTCTGTTGTATTTGTTTCCACTGAGGAATCAGAGTTTTCTTTGTTAGTCAGTCTCACACCACATTGCAGATGCTCTTTTAGAGAGTCTGCCTCCTAACAATGTTATTTACTTCAATACTTTGAACAAAAAGAAGATATAATAATAATAATAATAATAACAACAACTATTATATAGCACTTTTCAAAACAGCCGTTGCAAAGGGCTTCACAAAAAGGACGAATAAAAACACGAATAGGAAACATCAAAGACCTAAAAAAAAATATACAATGTCATTTAATTAAAAAACAGCTTACACAAAATCGGATATCAAGGACAGTGGGTAAAATATTACTCAAACAGTTTTGGCAAAAGAAAAGGATAAAAGAAGTAATAGCAAAAAACAATGAAGTAAAAGCCATTCGGTAAAAACGTGTCAAGGGATGATTCAAAAACTGTCTGATTTCCTCAGGTAAAATGTTTCAGATATCATTGCAAGATCAAAACATGAATTTTCTCTGAAACAGCATTTTCAAATCAAGGACACATTAATTTGTGGCTGCTACATCCATACATCCATTATCTATAACGCTTGTTCTTTGACCGTGCCGCCCAGACTGCGACATGTTTTACTGATTATCAGGTCAAATGAACACACTCATTTAATGAGGTAACATGTTTTCTGTGATCTGGAAGAACAACATTAAGTCGTAGTGAGATGACCAGATAATAATGAGGTTTGGAGCACTTTGAAAATCCTGCTGAGCTGGTCGGATAAATGTGCTAATAAAGTTTTCTAAAGCAGCGTCTGAAACTGTATCATATGAGAAACTGATTCCACCTTAGATTGAGGTTTCATTTATGATCTAATCAAAATAAAAAACTGATGACAACTTTTAGTTTTTTTGACAAACATTTTGTGAATATGTAAATAAAAAAATATGATACACTCCAGGACAATGGGGAAATGGTAAATTAACTGTATTTATATAGTAATAATCCAGACTTACTGACCATTCAAAGCTTTTTATAGTAGTCACATTCACCCATTCATGCAGCACTTCTATCCGCAGCGCTGTTTCTATCTACCACATTCACACTCAGCTTCAGTATTTTGCCCAAGGACACTTCAGAATGCAGAGTGGAGGAGCCGGGGATCAAACCACTGGCCTTCTCATGGACGACCCTCTCTACCTCCTGAGCCACGGCCGACTACACACTCTTACTTGAGTCTGAAACTTGCTGCTAAACTGAGAGAACGCGATTCACCCAGATGATGTTAATGCTTTTTCTCCTGAGGGCCTGGACTTAAATTAGACCACACATGGCAACACATCACAGTGAACTTCAGGGGACCTGAAATATGGCCTCTCGACATCACCGCCAAGTTTCCCTTATGATTTGTTACGCTGCAGAGCTTTATGGGTCGTCAGACAACATCTGCGAACGACAGCAGATAAACCTGATTGGAGAAAAACTCCTCCAATATTTCTTTCTCACAGACATATTGTAAAGTTTTAGAGTTTCCTTTCAAAACTCTTTATGTACTTTATTGTTTTTCCAAATGTTCGCAGTGATTCTGAGGAAAATTTAAAACAGAAAATGACTTAAGGAATCATTCAGTCGGACCATAAAATACAGACAGAAATTGCACTGATTTAAATAAAAAGACATCATAGCGACTGTTTCCCTCTTTTACTTACAATATCATGATAATTTCATATATGCCATTTTTATTATAACACTATATATCAAGCAGCTCTGATGTTTTCTCACACTCAGTGGTCTGATATTTAACCGTCCGCATTTTAAGATCCAATTGAGACAACATTTAAAATCTTTGCAAACACAGCAGAGGTTCACATGATGAAATGTTTGTTATTGGCTCCAAAGGAACCAGAGCAAATAGTGCAGCACATGCATGTTTTCCATATCAGAACATGTTTTATCTTCAAGAAATTATTCATTTTAACCCCGTGTGCTCCAGAATCTAAAAAAACAAAGCCACAAATCTTCATTATTACTCCACAGAGAAACCATGGTGACTCGGAGCTCAGAGGGTTCACCATCCTCACATACACAGGGTAGGATATGAGCTGATACTTGCAGCCGCTCAGCCTCAGCTTGGTATCTTGTGGGTTTAAAGGCATCACACTCTCAACCCCATGATGACAGATGTCAGGGAGAAGATAAGGACGAGACAGGAGCGGAGACAGTGACCTTGATGAATCAATTTGGCAAAGCTACATGCACACCATGTGACAGCACTCAACCTATAAATGGACTTCACGAATTGAACTTACAGACATCCCTCAAGTTGTGCACTGACCAGATGCTTTACGAGCCCACGCCGCACAGATGGGAACATGCAGTAATGAACAGGGTGTTTGCTGTGAAATGTCTGTCTGTGAGCTACATCCTGTGTTATATTCAGGATCGAGATGTTCCAGTGAGGATGGAAATGACATCGACAAAACTGTAGTCTGTAGCCTTTAAAACAGAGAATGGTAGCAGTAGAACCAGTAGAACCAGAAAATGTCCTCATAATGGATGGATGGATGGATGGATTTTTACTAGCCATGCAGCGTGGCTGTTGATCTGTCTGTCCACCACTTTGGTCCAGACCTATCTCAACTGTCAGATGGTTCGCCATAAACTGTGGTCCCTCTGTCCCTCACAGAATGGATTGTAATATCTTTTGTGAACACTCAAATTTTCTGCTAGCACAATCATCACATCAAAATTTGTCAAATTATTTGGTTTATGGCCAAATACGTGAAGAACTAAGCATGCTAGGCAATAATAACTTGGTAGAAATGGCAAAACCTTGTTGTGTTAGCATGTTAGCATTTAGCTTAAAGCATGGATGTAGACTGTGGGTACATAAAGCAACAGCTTCCTCCAAGCAACCCACAAACACATGTTTTATGGACATTTGGAAAGTGCATCTACAAAGTCGACAAACCTTTTTTTGTGGCCTTTCGTGAAGTGATCGCCTCCCAATGCGCAAATGTTGCAGCAAAACAAACAAACCCTGACACTATTTTGTCAGCTGAATATAAAGAGGGCCGACATGAGAGTTGCCCCAAATATCACGATCGCCCCCTGGTGGCTGGCCGTAAGCAGATGGGACATGAGCCTAAATAAGTCTGTACACTTAAAATATTTTTTCAAAGATGGTGTATGTTTGGTTTTAATATTTAATTGACACCGACTCACAATTGGTTGATCAGTGAAACCTCGACACTGCAGCTCCAAATCTAATTCATACTGCACAGACTCTGGCTCCCAGATGTAAAAAGCAAACGTTATTCTATAAATAAACTATGATCGCATGACTTCAACTTCACCACCCCTGAGCTTCCAACTTGAAACATGGCGCTTATTTCTTCCACTAAAGTCTCTTTGTTTTCTAAAGTTAGTAACAGTGTGGAAGATTGTGAGAATTAACACACAACAAGGCTCTAAAGACAGAGTGATGAGTAAATCAGTTTTCATGTTTGGTGGGATGATGTTGTGTCAGCTCCAGAGAATGGTCCGGCTGCACCATTATCTTTCTGCTCCAGAGGAAAAAAACCATCACTGAGCAGTCGTACAGAGTCCATCAAAATGATCCGCAAATGTAAAATCATGGCTTTTTGTTGGTTGAGGAATAGACGATGACATTTAATTTAAATCACAGGCCTTTCCTCGCCCAGAGAAGACAGCACCAATCGTTCCGGGCACAATCTCTTAACAGAACCAGCGAACCAGAGTGTTTCAGGAGCACGGGCGGATTAATGAGGATTGAATGAACAAGCGAATCTCTCATCGAGGCATTACTGCAGACAGCGGACTGACCATCTGCTCTGCTGTGACACAAACAGAGAGGACACGTGCCGCCGCTCTCTGCTGGGGGAACGCCCCCACACATCTTCCCATCGCAGCGCACGATTGCCCCCTGCAGATGATCTTCGGACCATTTTTTGGGCATTTGCCTTTTCAGGGATAACCCCTTCCTCCCATCCACCTGTTAACAGTGCGGATATAAAGTAACCTTATAACTTATGGAATAGGACAGAGAAATGGTGATATTCTAATGGATTTGGGTAAGAAATGTCTTCCCAATAATGAGAACATGCAAACAAAGGACCAGATTACTGTGATAATAACTAGAAACTTGTTCTATAAATGCATTACACCGAATGAATCTAAAACCCTTGTTTTCAGCACATTGGGTGGAAACCTAATTTCATGGTTCATCTTTTCAAACTTGTTATTTTCATTATCTATCAATCTGCCAGTTACTCAATAGTTTCCCATAGCTCAAGGTGAGGAATTCAAATCGCTTGTTTTTTCAGACGAGACACAAAAACTCAAAGCTATTAAGTTGTGTATAAAAGCGATAGACAACTATTTAATCTTCACATTAGAGAAACCTGAAGGATCAAATGTTTGACATTTTTTGTTGAAAAATATCTCAAACTATTAATATGTTAACAAAAAAGCCAAATAATTTCCAAACACTTTTCCATCAATTGACATCATAATAGATAAAGACATAATGATAATTGACAACTTTTTCCCAAGTCAACAGCTCAAGCATTTAGAAACCAGGTTGCACACAAGGCCAAATACACATATTACTGATTTAACTAACTGAATCATATTCAAACTCCTTTATCTTCTCGTACAGGGTGACCGCCATCAGAAAACATATTTTCTCACTTTTATGTGTCCAGCGTTTGGGAAAAGATTTCTCCAATACAAAGTAAGTGATTTGAATTCATGAGAGCCGAGGTGTGTTGAAGAAGTAAGACACTAACTTTTCAGTTTTTTAATGAGGTTTGTCAACACTATAAAAAATGTAGAATGTCAGCAGCCTTATCCTTCAAAATAAAGTCTCTTTCTAGAAACAATATCCTGTAATAAATCAAAAACGTGTTTAAAATAGAATCCATTACCCTTTGATAAAACAGATTTATCATTAATGGATATATGACAGTTTAGAAATCAGGATACTGCCGAGCTCCGGTAATCATATTACCTTAATGCATATATAATGTAAAACGTAATGTAAAAATGCACCAGATGAGAACATGTAATCATTTATTTAATTGAGAGCTTTGTCGTGTGTATGAAAACAGAGACAAATGACCTGTTTCACTATTAACACATACAACTGACGTTATGTGATCAGCTTATGAAACTAACGACTTAATGAAGCATAATACTATATATTCTAAGTGGTGGTGGATCGTGATGGTGGATTGTGATCATGGTGGCAGCTGATCATAGACTAAGATTACAACAAGGTATACAATATGCCTACTCACATATTCTACCATTTCTGGCAATAACTCCTCCATTTTATTTGTCACTGCTGCTCCCTTCATCTCTATCAGACATTTTCTTATGTACAAATACTTTGACACCCATTTCCATTATGTTTCTGCTAATCAATGTTGTACATATTTTGTTGATGTGCTCATCTACACAGCATCTAATGTACTTCTGTCCGTCCTGGGAGAGGGATCCCTCACATGTAGTTCTCTGAGGTTTGTGCATTTATTCCCCCTGTTAATAGTGTTTTTGGGTAGTTTTTCCTTACTCTTGTTGAGGGTTAAGGACAGAGGATGTAACACCTTGTTAATTCCTATGAGACAAACTGTGATTTGTGAATATGGGCTATACAAATAGTATAAGTCTAACTGCTGCAGGCATGTGATCGGGCATTGATCATTACTGAAAACAGTAATACCAGCAAAATGTGGCTATACGATATTTAAAAAAAATGTAAGCACACGTTCTGAAAACTGTTGAATATGGAAGCTATTATAGAGAGTTTATGTCTGACCTGGGAAAACAAAAGTGTTGTGTTCGTGGCACTTCATTGCTCTGTAGGGTGTCCCAAAAAATCATGAGAAAAACAACTGTAACTATTGTCTTGTTCTATGAAGCCATTACGCCTTACATCTACTACATCTTAATGGTATATTTGATAGTTGTGTTTATGCAACACGACCATGAGTAGGAACTGTATCCTATAAAAAAGAGAGAGCGACACACTCACCCCTTTCAACTGCTGAGCTCCGGTGATTTGTTGAAAGACTCTGTCAATCTCCTGCTCCACCCGCCTGGCCCAGTGCATTATCCTGTGGATAAACATCACATCACAACTGTCACACAACCAGAGGAGAGATACGTGTGTGTGTGTGTGTGTGTGTGTGTGTGCGCGCGCGCGCGCGCGCGTGGGTGGGTGTGTGGGTGGGTGTGTATTTCACAGAACTAAGCAGCAATATTTTACCCAAAATAGCTTTTACCATTGAAAATCAGTTTCATGCAACAAAAATGGAACTTAATACCACTGTTTACACCAGTTCTTTGTTGAATGACAAGAAAGACAAACAATAGAAGCTTAAACAGCTGTAGCATCCATCTCTAAATTAAGCCCTGTAATTTTAATCATAAGCTAGCTAATCAGCTTTGTTGACTCGACATCATAATTCTGCGAGAGAATACCTCCAAAGCAAAGAAAAATAACCACTCTGCTATATCATAATTACGTGTGTAAACAGCTTTTAAAATCTACTTTGACGGCCGTGATCACTTGGTGCAATTGGAATTCCTCCAATGGCCTCCACAACAGAGCAATGAACGAGCCAGAATAAACAAACCATCCCCTGTGATGAGAATGGTAAGAGGAGCGATAACAGGAGAGGAAGAGGTATAGACAATTAAATCATCTCCAGGCATTAACTCTTAAAGCTGACAATGTTAAAGATGGTTAAATATATGTAGAAAAAAGCAGCAACAGTCTGTCTGATAGAAACCGGAGGAATAATCCTCCGAGCTTATATGACGACCTTGCGTTGTTAAGCCACTCTTCATAAAATGAGCTACCGGTTAAAGGTTGTTTCTGTTTCGGTGTGTTTTCAGTTGTGAACCTAAAGGTGTGACTTTGACCCCCGATTTAATCCACCCACAACTGGCTTTGAAGATTTCATACCCTCTAATTACAGCCACATTACGGCCAAACCCTAGTGGACTCATCACACATCTGCAGAACTGAGCTTTAAATGAGAGCTGGCTTTAAATGTGCACATGCTCCGTGGGGCGCGAATGGGAGGCTGGCTTGTTTATGACCCCAATTCAAGGTCAGGTTATTTTTTGTCGCTGTGGGAGAAATATTTGCATGATATTTAACACCGTCTTGGATAATTAGAATAAAACTCAACTTTCAATCTCTCTATTTTCCAGTGGAGCACAGAAAAATGCTAATGTAGCCTAGTCTTCACCCAGCTACTGTGGACCGCAAGATGGATGATTGGACGTCGTTCAGTTTTATCCATCCTTGCCTGCTTCTCATTCTACTCATTTTGTTTATGTTGTGCAAATTGAGATGAGAGAGAGAGAGAGAAAGTTGGAGAAAATCCCCAGAGTGGGTTTCGTCAAACACTGTGGTCGTGTTGCATGCGGATATTCAACTAATGAGATTCCAATAGGATCAGTGCTCCTGCTAATCTCTTTGTGAGAAGTCAAATCAAACAACATAAATCTCATCCACCAACACTGTACCATCAGATGTGGTTCCTGCAGCGAAAGCCCTCCCAGAGCACACACCAATTATGGGCTACTGCATTCTTTGCCACTATAACATTGAAGGGGCTGTAAGTATATATATCTACAACCTGCGAATAAATGTTGTAGCTCCTGAAACACATCGTCCTTCTCTTTACTTCCTGAACAATTTCTTTATTTTTAGAACATGAAGTAACTCTTATCTTGGGAGGCCAACTGTTTTCTTGCCAGTATCAAGAAAATAATCAAAATGTCCCAAACTGCAATATTAAAGCAGCACACAATCCTAAACACAAGCAGCATTCTGCATTATCACAACTCATTTCTCCCATATTTGGATAACGCCATGTTGAAGCCAAAAGGAGAAGAAGAGCTTAAGGTGCAAACCAATCAATAGAGATTATAATAAATACCACAGTGTTTATTGTACAGACTCCTTGTGTGCTCACCTTATCCTCAAGACACCCTGAGGATCACTTAAGATTCATAACTCCCCCTGTTCACCTGAATCCCTTCACTGCATCAACCTCCATTCATTGGCTGAACATGCAATCCTGCAGTTCAGTCTGACCGAATTACTCAAAGACGACATTTTAGAGGTGAAACATCTATTTGACCTTTTTAACGAAATCAGTGCGAGCGAGGAAATAAATCTTAATTCGCTGAAAATCGCCAAGGATCTTGTAAGTGCCGAGAGAGTCGATCCATCATCAGTCAAACAGCTCCCGGCAGAGTTACGAGGCAACATCACAGATTAAAGTCTTGTCTGGCTTGTTTATCGGACAAGCCACAAATCCCCACTCAACTGTCCACATCCACAGACAAGACAAAACCTTTTTTGGAAAGAGCCAAGCTTTCTTCTCCTCTGTTGATGCTGCTACTGTGAGCTGAAGCATGTGAAGTTAAATACTCTCAGATCTAATGATGAATAAAAAGCCTTTAGTACAGTGCTAGACTTGTCACACTCCTTTTTTTCAAGAGGACATTTATTTCTGGATTTCTGGAAAGAAACAACCACTAAGATAAACACCTCAAGACGATCACTCTAAATGCTCGTTCAGGATGTGATGCTTGACAAAGTGTCTTCAACAGGCACAGCGCTATGGAAAAGTGAAATTATTTTCAGCTTGAAGCAGCAACAGTGAAGGATTCTCTGAAAAAGAGCAGCAGCTGTCAATATGGCGACCAAAAAGATAAATGCAATGGACTCCATGTCTTTCTCTTCGTCTATTACCATTGTCTTCATTCAAAACAGTTTACAGGAGACATAATGCTTTTAGCCATGTAAGTGCGATGGCTTTAAGTGAACTCTGCGCTTCATCCGCTCGCCTCTCCAGCCCTGTGGGACATCTGAGAACTCTGTATCATTGCGGTGCGATGCAGTGGCTGAATAACACAGGTTACTTCCTCACTGTTACCCGCTCTACTCATACACTCCTGGGACGAGAGTGAGAGAAGCTCTACATGATGTGACCCATATTTACTTGCAGCAGCAAGAGCGAGAGGTGGAGCAGCAGAGCGCTAGGTGGAGTATAAGAGGCAGATAGAGGAGACATATACAGCTTTATGCATTTGGATAAATGTGTGTGTGTTATGTCTCTCTATGTATGTATCTATCTATCTACATATGCATGTTTCCACAACATCCTCCTAAAACTAAGTAAGTGGCATGGCTAGGGAGAGTGATGGTCCTTGGTACACACTAGAATATTTCAACAGCTACTGGACGGATTGCCACGAAGTTTTGGGCGGCCATTCAGGGTCCTCAGAAGAAAATCTTTATTGTGGTGATCCCTTGGATTTTTCCTTTAAAGAGGTTTTAAATGAAAACTGTGGGAAGAATTTCAAGAATTGTTGCATGGGTCATTGACGTGACACCTATATTTTCTGTCCGACTGCATTTTCTTCTGTTAAAAAAAGGTTTAAATACATAAAGAAATACCATATATATGTAGTACCTGTCCCGTATATGTACACACTTTAAATTTTCAAAAACCATTAGTTATTTAAATGTTTCTGTCAAAATATCATGTGGTGCAACGTCCGGCCATGACTGCTGTTGTGAAAACTTCTTTGAAATTACTCAAAATCTATTCAAATTTATTTTCTGCCATATTTGGCATGATTTCCAAAGTCTTTTGTAATCCTGTACAAAATTGCAAAGCATTTGCATTTATATTTCCATCATAGTATACAAACAAACTTTGTCCGATGATGTCCATTTTATGAAATATCATGTGGTGCGACCACCAAGAAAGGACCAATTTGGGACTTTGATGTTGAAATCCATTCAAAGACAGGAAGTTGCATCATAAACCATTTTGCCAATGACCCATGGAAGCAGCAACAGGTTTGTAACTCTCTCTCAAATTTGGAAAAAAATTACCTTTTTCACAGCTGGTATGTAGTTGCCACATTTGGATATCGTGTGGTATGACCTCAAAAAAACTATTATAGTTATATATAGTTATTTCTAAAAATATATATTTTGATTATAAATTTCATAGTGACCTTTTGTGCTGACCTAGTTTGTTTTCTTTAGGTGGCCAATTCTGTGGCTGTAAATTTTGACTGAACTAGAAAAATATCATGTGGTGCGACCAAATGTGGTGCGACCATTGCAGAGTGTTTTACATGATAGATATATGTCCTAGATCGGGGGTTTTGGGGCTTTTTTAAATTCAATTAATGATTTATATACATAAAGTACTTTATTTAGTGACTAGTGATTTATGTTACTAATGACTTTATATTATTGAGAAATTGTAAAAAAAAATGTAAGCATATTAAGGAAATTAATTCATTTTAAGATAAATTACGGTCGCACCACATGACATTTTTTAAGGCCACGGACAATTCATCTAGATGAAAAAACACTAAAATCAAATAATTTGATATTTGTATATGATTTTATGTGTACACAACATTCCTAATGTTTGAATAATTATAATAGATATTCTTTTTTTTTGTATTTTAAAATTGGCCTGTTGAAAATCCTTATACGTCATTGACCCGCATACATTCATGTCTCTCCCAGGATGAATTGGTAAGACTATTTAGTCCTAAGTACTTTTTGTGCTACAAGTTGTACTTTATATGAAGTGCTAACTGGTAAATTTTAGCACTAAACTAACATGGTTAACATGGTAAACATTTTACCTGCTTAACATAAACGTGTTAGCATTGTGACGCACACGGAAATCAGTTGTGTTGTCTTAGTCCGTTTGAGGTTGTGATTAGGTAGTGGTTCTTGGACGAGCAGTTTGCCAGTTCAGACATCATAAAGTACCGGCTGGGGCGACACAGCTATTATCAGGGTCTCCTCCATCTTGGCTCACTTTCAAAACTATGGTTAAAGACAGCCAAGAGGGGTCGACCACACAAACGTTGTTGTGTGGTGGATCAGTTGAGACAGTGCTGGCCAAAGACAACCAAAGTTGAACTCCATGTGAAGCCATGCTTTACCACAGGAAGCTAACATTTCTACCTCCTCGCCACTTCAATGTTTACGTATGTGAGTCCTAGGCTTATATCTTTCAATGAATTTTGGGCAATAAACCAATCAGGGTACCATCTTGCATTCCCTTTGAAGGCCAGCTGCACTTGATGGATTGCTATTACAAGGGTGGTTTTGCTTCTGCAAACAAAATGTTTCACTTTGCACACAAGCAGAACACCTATTTGTGCAAAAAGCAGACTGTACACTCGTTGTGCACCTGCCTATGAAGGTCGTCATGTCTATCCTGATACAGATGGGTGCTATTGCTTTTTACACAATAGGTGCTTGAAGGAAAAAGTATGACTATGTCATTCTGAAACAAGCAAAGGTCACGCTTGGTGCCACTTTGCACTGGGTGTTACAAAGGGCCCTTAGTGTTTTTACTAAATAGCTGGCAACAGTCCACAACACAAACAGATGTGCTGGACTCAGCATGTGTGTGTTAACCAGGTGTTGAATTAAATTCACTTACAGCATCTCCTGCTACACAGAAATTGAACTTGAGAGTGCGACAGGCTCCGATTTTAGATTCAACTGATCTGCATTCTGCATGATGGTGAGCATCACCCGTTGTTCTTACTTTCTCTGATCGACCTCCACCCATGCTGCATTTAATAAAATATTTTTTGTAGAATACTGTAAATGCTAATACTAAACGTCTTTCAAGCATCAGAACACTCTTGTATGTTTATTGTTCCCATAGGAGTCCAATTCATCCAGCTTAATGCCCATTTCACATTTTTCTACTGATGGTCCAACACTTTCAAAACCACTGGATCTATCGATCTATCTATCTATCTATCTATCTATCTATCTATCTATCTATCTATCTATCTATCTATCTATCTAATTGCAGACGGAGACAGACAGAGTCAAGACAGAAAGGGTGGGAGTGAAAAGGGTGAAGAGAGAGAGAGGGAGAGGGGGAATAAATCCTCACTGCTGCAGTATTAATTCTTAATTGGAATGAGATGCTGTTCTTCAGCGTAGCGATTCTGCTTCATTTATCTTACATGAAGAGACCTAGGGCAGAGGGCTATGTAGTTGTTTCAGAGCACTCAGCAGAAAAATCGGGGGAGAGACGAAGGAGGAGGAGGAGGAGGAGGAGGAGGAGGAGGAGGAGGAGAACGCAGAAGCTATACCCTACTTGAAATAACCCAATTCATCATAAAATTCACACATACACACGCACATACGCCGCCCAGATTTATAGACCCCCGTTCCTAATTGGTAAATACAGCTCGGATCCGCCGTTGCGATTGGCCAGAAATCCCCCCGCTGTGTGCCCTGAAGATGAGTGGACCATCTGGCCATGTTTCTCCCTCCAGAGCAGCCTGATTGCAGAGCCTGGAGGTGGGCCCAGATGACTGTGGTCTCAAGTTAAGCATCAGCTGTACTTAACAGCAGCGGGTTAAAGGTTAAGAATGAAGAACCAAGAACATGATTAATTTAGAAAAAAGAAAGAGAAACTGTTCATTCCATTGCAGGAACTGAGCAGGAACAGGAACCACACCTTCATTCCTCCATGTAACACTGAGCATGCAGTGCTTCTACAGTTGAGAGCTGCTACAGTATTGTCGGTGGACTCTAAAGGTTGCTAGCTTAAGATAGGATTATCGTCAAATCTGCCTTTCACAAAAATTAAATAAGTATTTTCACTATTCACTTGAAAGCCTGCGTGGAAAGATGTTGTTGCCTGCTGCATGAGAACAGCAAATGGTACCTTGATGTTTTGATGGTGCTCAGGACTATTTAAAGCTATAGACAACCTCAGCTATAACTTAACTGGAATTAATTTAGTCAAAGTCTCACTTCACATCCCAGCTTAGCATCAACCACATTCTTTTTCAAACTAATGATCTAACATCAAAGGCAACAAGGGGTGTAATCTTAAATTAAGTGCAGGCGGATATCCACCAGATCTAAATTATACTGGAAATGAATTACCGGAAATTAGAAATGAACTTACATGGAATATGAGTAATCGTATCTGCTATTAATTCAAACTTGGCAACTAAACATGAACTAGGTGTTCTGGTTGACTGAAGCAATAACATGCGATTTCTCATTTATCCCTGCAATGATCTGAAGATATATGCATACATATATCATGCAGTCCCAGTGTGGACAACACCTCGCACAGCTTTTAACACCCTGCCTTTACATCGATGCAATCGCCAACACTGTCAAATTATATAACAGAGAGAATAAAGCAGGGGGTGGAAGGGGAGGGGGTCTGAAGTGTCTCAGTGTGGACGAGCCCGAAGTTGTCTCCCATCCACATCCTGTCACTACACGTTTCCAACCAGGGGGACGGTTACTTACGTGTACTGCTGTGGGAACGTGAGAGCCTCCGCTCCAGGCCACGATGCGCTGAATCCCGCCAGGAGGATGTGGACAGATACCAAGCAGGCGATGCTGCAACACCTTGTGCCTATCGCCATTTTCCATTAAAGAAAAATCTCGTTGCGGGTGTTTTTTTTCTTTCTTTCTTCCGATGCGTGGATGAGGCTGTCACCGGGGGGAGCTGCGGAGGGAGGGTGGGTGGTGCTGTTGAAGGTCCGGGCTCAGTTTCCTCTCGAGTTCATGTCGCTTGTCTTTTGTCAAGTGGACGCGGAGGAGGAGGAGGAGGAAGAGGAGGAGGAGGAGGATGAAGAGGAGGATTCAGGCATGGGAGGCATCGCGGACGGTGGGAGATGCTCGAATGCAGCTGCCAAGACACTGCGGAGTCTCTGCTCCTGCTCCCACATGCACCAAGAACACCACAACACCAAGTACACCACAACACCAAGTACACCACAACACCAGCTCACAGGCCGGCGCGTCCCCGACAGCTCGCTCTCTCTCTCTCTCTCTCTCTCTCTCTCTCTCTCTCTTCACCAGCAGCCCGCGGATGATTCCAGGCGCGTTCACGCTCGCCAGGCAACAGAGGAGCAGCAGAAGAATCTAGTTTGGTTTTTATTTATCTCTGCAGAGCCACGTGGGATTTGTCACCCGCATACATTTGAATTTTTAATTAAAGGGATAGTTCACCCAAAAATGAAAATGCACTCATTAACTGCTCACCACCATGCCGATGGAGGGGTGGGTGAAGGGTTCGAGTCCACAAGACACTTTGGGAGTTTCAGGGGTAAAAAGCGTTGCAGCCAAATCTAATTAAATTGAAGTAAATGGTGAACGATTCTTCAAACGTTAAAAAAACAACAGAAAAAAACACAAATGCCTCCATACTGTTCCAGTGGTGTCATCCAAGTGTTCGTAAGCCCCAATGTTCAAATTCGAACTCGAAACAAGGTCATTTACACCAGGTATTAGCCTAAATGTCCGCTGTGATCCACGCATGAATGCAGCTCTGCAGGAGGATAACAGACGACATTTAGGCTAAAAACATGGGTTGAACGCAGCTAAATTAAGAAACTGTTAAACAACAACTTCTCTTCCCCCAAGGCTGCATCACCACCCAGGCCCCAACACACAGGGGCTCTACAGGTCCCATGTTTCACCTGGGTTTGGATATTTAATTATCATGTTGCTCATAATTTGAAAATGATAAGCTTATGAAATACAACTCTTATGGGGAAACCTGGACATAACGTGTAATAGTCCCCCGGTGTCCCTAATCCGAAGAAGGCAACAGCACAGGGACAAAGATTGTTACACAAAACAGCAGCTTTATTCATATTAAGCAATAACCAAAACAACAAAAATGCAAAAGGTGATAGTTCTAATATAATGTATTATTATATTTATAATGTTATTTTGTTAAAGAACAATCCATTAGTTCCCTTTTCTTATCTTTGCGGATTGATATCTGCTTGAAGTTGGTGCCCCTGCTCACATTTCAAAAGCCTCTGAGAAAAGATAGATGCCTATGAGGTTCAGCACAGGCCCAGGGGCCCAAGGGATCAACAGGGCCCTTTGTTAGGGCCCTTGTTTTAAGTGACTATTAATGATCATTATTTGAAAGTCACAGAGGTCAATAAAATATGAGTTTCCTTAAAACTTTCTGTCCTACTTATCCTGAACTAAATAATTTTGAAATGTCAACCAAATCCAAAATATTCATCTCTGTTTGCATTTTTGCATTTCAGGATGCAGCATTTTCTATAGTATCTGTGAGTATAGCGCTCTTTTGTTGCAGCTTGCAATGGACCTTTTGGTTGGTTTGGTGAATTTGATGTAATTCGCACCACTAGAATGCAGTTGGCGTACCTGTACATTTATTCTATTAACAAATGAATAATGTGATCACAGTGGAAAAGTCACAGAGTAGAGTATAAGTAGTAAAACAGTATAAAGTAGACAGCATGCATCCATTTTGAGTTTGCTTTCGATGAAAACCATTCTACCGGGACGCAAAAGCACAAATAAAAGAAGCTGCACTCAAATGGGAAAATACAAATTAAATTGAGTGGTTGTGAGAGACCTCCAGAAAGGACAACAAAACATAAAATCATAAGACACTCATTATAATTATCCTTGGTAAATTTAATTGCAGTGAGATTGGTCTACATCACATCTGATGTTGCACACATTGTTCCCATTAGTGGATTTGGGACACAGCATAGGCTGTTTGGTGTTTGGAGCGTGTGGGTGCTGATTACCCTGCACCTGGTCTAAATAAGGAAAGGGATGTGCACCGAACCTTTCTGCATTATTTTATGTAAATATAGTTTGGGTTAAATCATTTAAAGAGATTTACATAATTTACAGAGATAAGAAGTCACATATGTGTTTTATTTTTAAATAAGTCACGCATGGGGCTTTACAACCAGCTCTGCACCCTGATAACTTAAGTCATTGTCGGTCAAACAACAGAAAACTTCCCAGATTGGATTATTAAAGATAAAATATTTACATATGATGACAATAATAGAAGAAATCTCCATCACCAACAACAGTCTTTAATCAACAGGAACTGTCTATGACAAACATGAGACTTTTACAGCTTTAGATTTTCAGGTTATGACCTCAACTAAAGTTAATTTGCATTTGTCTTTCTGTCTGTTAGTACGATTATGCAAAAACTTCCAGACAGATTGATACAAAACTTGGTGGAAGGGTGGGGTATGGGTCAGGGAAGAACCCATTAAGCTTTTGTGCGGATCCAGATCAGGGGGTTGATCCAGGAGTTTTTTCAACAGTAACGTTGACTGCAGATAATTAATGGCTCTTGATGATAAAAAAATAAAATAAAATCATGCACATTAAAGGGACTGATATTTATTGAGTTTGAGCAACTTGATGCAGATCCAAATAAAAATCTGGATCTAGTGAATTTAAATGAAGTCTTGTCGGGGGACCGTTGGGCTTTGGCGGCGGTTTGTGTTCTCTGAGTGCCACTCTAGTTTGTAGATACAATCAAAAATAAACAATACTGTGATCATTGAACAGTAATGTTGGACAGACTACAATTAATTTCCACTTAAACAAGAATCATGTGAAAGTTACAGGAAGTTGTGGCTCCAATCACCAATTCATCATACACTGCAGCATCAGGGGATATTAACAGTTCAAGTCCATAAAAGCATGAAAACCACAGAACTGATAAGAGATTAATAGCTCACAAGTATAAGAGGCACAACTCAATCCACTAATTGCAACATGTCAATATATGAGCTGTAACTTTGTGCACTGTATTATGATAATAATAGTCATCCTGGAGATGACAGCAGGGTGTGTGGGGTGACTGCAGGAATCAGGTTAACTGTCCCTGCATGGGCCCACCCCCCACCATAGGTGTCTTTGACTGACACTCGTATCCCCACCTCACCCCGTCTACATTCTGTCCCTGCATCTGATCCTGACCTCTGAGCAAGGGAGACAGCGTCTGAGGGAGCGACTGTCGAGGCTTTTTTATTTCCTAATAAATAACATGCCAATAAATGACTGCCCTCAATGCAGAAAGACTTGGCTGCAGTGTCCCAGTGAAGGTGCGTTGCTGTCATGTCAAGCTTTCCCGAAATAGTGGAAGAGGGATCTTTTCTCGCACAAAAATCTTTTACAGCACCAACAGTGTGTGTTTCTGCACCCAGGCGCTCAGATGCTCGACAGCTGACCCGACAGGATGACTGCACCTATCCCTGCCCCCTCTGGGAGGAAGGATGTGGGTTCTGCTTTTAGTCGCCTCTCTGACGGCCCCATGTGCTAATACTGCTGTCATGTCCTGCGGAGAGAGAAGACTAATTACTGACTGCTCAGTCTTCCTGCCAGTCCCCCTCGGAGAGCCATACACTGTTAATTGGACGACAAATCCAGAGGGAGCTGAACTGTGGATGCGGCCGACCTTTACCTCGTGTAAACAGCATTACAAATCATAAGAAGTTGTTTATTTCTCTCATTGCTCCTTCATTTCACAACATCCGTGTTCAGGGAATATTCTCCATTTTCTTTATAAGTTAAGGCGAGTTCTCATGAATAAATGTAACTTGTTGTTTAGGGGATTTTCTATGAAAACACAATTTTAGCTTAGCAGATTTCTTTCTTTGCCTTGTTCTGATGGGTTTTAAAATGATATATATGCTGAAATGCTACATATACTGTAAGACGATAAAACACAGATATGCTACCAGCTCTGTGAAATTGCACTTTTGCTTGATGATTTGTGCAAAGTAAATGGTAATGTCGACTGCGCACAAGGACGATGCTAACTTAGCAGAGTTTTGAGGTATATATACAAATGACGGTGTTGTGCAAATTCAAATTGAGGCCTGATGATGGTGAGAGATGAAAGGTCAGAGGACAACCACAGTGGTTACAATTCAAGATCTCACTTCAGTTTGAGAAGCTCTTCCAATGGGCTTGTGGTCTTAACTTACTTTTGTTCTTTATACAATGGCATTCTTGTAACCCCTATTTTATTTGATTCTTTTAATTTATTTTTGCATCTTGTGATAAATGTTCACTTGACATTTAAACCTTTTTTTTTAATTGCTTTTATTTATTCTGTTTTGTTAAGCATTTTTGTAACTCTATTTTGAAAAGCAATATATATAAATATAATTTATTATTATAAGACAATGTCTATGATGACAAGCCATTCAGTCGTTTGACACTAATATTTTACTAAACCACAAACATCAGCCTCATGGTGGCGCTAAAGGAAAGTCAGGGGATCCTCAAAGCAACAAAGATTCATCCTCAGGGATCATGTATATTATCTGTATGAATATAACAACAATGCCTCCCATTGCTGTTGATATATTTCAGTCTGGAACAAAGTGATGGACTGATTGACTGTGAACGAGCAGTGTGTGGCAAAAAAACAAACGTTTTATTTTGTATTTAGCCTCATTGGTTCCTTTGGGACACTGTGTACAATATTAATCTTTAATTCCATCTAGGTCACTGTTAACAGCTGAGTTGAGTTCATAATGAAACTCACTGTGGTGTGTAGGCGGGACAATGGGAACCAGATGAGGTGCACTTAATGATAAATTGAAGGCCACAGAGATGGGTAATGTGTTTTAAATGTTGAGGATATTTTTACTGATGTAGTTTTGGTAGATTTCATTACATGTGTTTGGAGCAGATGTTTGGTTCGAGGCTAAAATGTCTTTGGTGTAATGTTCCTCCACAGCTCTAATCCTCATCACACATCAGCCTGAGTCATACATATCACAATAAAGAGAATATGACACTGAGAATGACGAACAAATATATTTATTAAATAAAATTCTATCTCTGTTGTCATCATTTTAAAATCAAGCTAAATTTATAACGTGGCAGTTAACCAACCTTTATTCCAAGAGTGTATCAATCAAAGTTATCTTCACATTTAGTCAGCTGATGCTTTCTAATGGAAAATATGGTTCAATCGACCTGTGATATATCTTTAAGACTGCATTCACACAGGTACACTCAATCAACAACCCTGTCCAATAATGTTGATAAAAAATCCTGAGAAACAAAAAAAAACAAAAAATCATAATTAAAACAACAGTACCAAAGGCTAAGTGCTCAGTGTGGCTTAAGGATATTATTCTTTGGTAATCTCTGCAGATTCTTCAAGTTAAATATTCAGATCATGAGTGAAATGTGTTTGAGAGAAGATTAACGGACGAGGTCTCGTCTAAGCCTCGTCAGGGAATGCGGGGACGCTGGCGAGAGTTGGGATGAGCTTCTCGTAAATGCTGATGCCTTTCAGGAAGACCTGCTCGTTCAGATACTCGTTGTGATCGTGCAGCAGGATTGGCGTCCGGTTCATGGGGGAAAAGCCGATAGCAGGGATACCCACCTAGATTAATGAAAAAGCAAATTAATTGACAATTGCAGAAGGTGCACTCTCATTGTTCCTGCTTTTAACTCATCCAGTCCTTAAACTCACCGCTCGGATGAATCTGCTATCTGTGGCAGCTGGAAATATCTCTTTTTCCAGAGTCATGTTCCTACAGAGGAGATATGAACATGAGACTTAACTAAAAACCAGGACAGACTCACTGCAGACAAATAGTAAGTTATGATTTTATCATCTGCAGCTATCTGGTTAAACCTTTCCAAAAAATATCCTTAAATTGCTACAACATACATGTGTGTAAGATACTGTATGAACAGAGAGACCTACACATTTACAGCAGGAAACATAGATGATAGAGGAAAAATTTGCTTTTCCTCAGATGCTGAGACCACTAATTGTAACCACAGTGGATAAAAAAGCTCTTTCTGAATAAGAGAAGAAGATTCTGAGAGCTGTGTGAACATTTGCAGCTAAGGTGTGAAGACTCATGGAGTGAATATATCAAAAAGGATGTGTGGGCAAAAATAGAGGGTACAAAAAATATATAAATCTTTGATGAAAATGATACTCTTCAGAAATCTGAGCACATCTACTCTAAACAGATGTCCAAGTTTTGTTGGTCTCATGACAAAATTACTATATAGGGCTAAAAATTAACAATTAAATTAAGGTGTGTCCATGTAGAATTTTCTTCCTGAGCACCATGTTTGCAGTTATTTCAGATGAGGAAAGAGCGTATGTGGCTGCATAAAACATTCCGTCTAATCTAAGAAACTGCTCTAAGTACTAGCTGAAAATAGGAACTTTAAAAAAAAAAAATGCTAGTGTCGTCACCTTTGCCTATTTTCATGCATCTAATTAAATGGGGAGGGACCTGTCACCCTGGTAACCAAGAAAATGAAGGAAAAGCGTGTTCTGGTCCTTTCTGGCCATGTGTTTTTTTTCTCGAGCTGTCTATGCGAGAGAGAAAAGCCCATTCATAGGAGCAGATCTGCCAGACACTGAATGTTGCCGGTGAGTGCTGTTCTTTTATCAGTGTACTCTTTAAAAGCATCAACACAACAATACAACTCCTCCATGGCCGTTAGTGCAGTGATGAGCTCATCTTTTTTTATATATATTTTTGGGGCATTTAACCTTTATTGACAGGACAGTGCAAGTTTGAAATGGGGAGAGAGGGTGGGGAGGACCTGCAGCAAGGTGCCGGGTCAGAACATAACCTGTGGCCGCTCCAGTAAGACTCAAGCCTCCGTATGCAGGTATCAAGGTATGTACCATCAAGTGAGCTAGTAGTATGTAAGTATGAGGGCCAACATCCCTCGGTCGGTGCTTCTGGTGAGATTAATAGTGATAAAAAGAGCAAATGGACTATGCAAGTCTATAATATAAAGATGGTGGTCATATGTTGTCAAGATATTGTTGTCATGGAAACAAAACCCACACACAGCGCTTTTCTGATGTAGTGCTCAGGTGAGGCACTCCCCAAGAGAAAAACACTACATGGACACACACACACACCTTCTGATGCAGTGGTAGATGGAAATGGGGCAAAGATCAAGGTTAAAGTTAACACAATATTCTGAAGCTTTCTCTTTTTAATGGACTCTGTAAACAGAAAGGTATTGCATCTGAATCTGCATCCATGACATGAAAAAGGAAAGGGTGAAAACAGAAGCAGCGTATGAGTTGAGTGCACAGTGTACTCACATGGCCTTGCAGGTAGCACTGAATGTGCTCCACCAAGGGTCATTCTCCTTTGTGGATGTGAGATTCTGGTTCATATGTTTCTGCAAAGAAAGGCTGCTCATTAGTTTATTTGACAGCAGGAACAAAACAACAGAAGTTAAAACAACAGTCTCAGACCATGTGCACCAACCTGAGCAAACTTGTAAGTGACATCTTCTCCTGCTTCCTTGCACCACTGTTTGATTTGTCCTTCAAACTCCTGACAGAATAATATATCAGAAGTTGGTTTAGACACTGACCTGGAGGACATTTAAAACCATCACCTCGGCCTGTGTGATGTTATGAGCAACACAAGGTCAATCTGCACGTACACACCTGTAGATTTACTGTGGGGGGTATCCTTAGGTCAAAGCTGACGTCCATTTCAGCTGGGATGACGTTGTAGGCCACGCCTCCTTTGACCATGGTCATATTAACCGTGGTGACGTCACCGAGTGTGAAACATTCACTGGTATTCAGCCTGAATTTCACACACAAAGTAGTCACAAACTTACCAACTTATAACCACTTCAATTACATTAAGCACCAAATCATAACATACATTATCTCAAGGCACTTTACATAGAACCTCAAACATTTCCACAAAGTCTGATGCTGTTATTAACCAAAAACTAATAACTTTGTATATTATTAAAACTGTGTAACACAAACCTACATAAATGTAATGTTTCACTTCATTATTAGAGTAATTTTCACAGTAAATGAGCGTAGGTGACAGATTAATGCTCCAACAGGGTATTCCATAAATCAGGGCTTCTTAGGTTCATACATTTATAGCTGAGGAACCTCATTGCAAAATTGTCTCATGAAAGCATTACTGCAGGAGGAACCCGACAATAAACAGACACAAAAACCTTTGAAATCACCTCTCGCTCTGCTTTAGTCAGTCAAAACTCAGATTTACAGCCCTTGTGAACTGCATATTAACTATAACCACTATATGAATAGACGCAGAGAGGGACAATTCATACTGAGGCAACTGATAAAGCTGCATATGAGGGAAGAAATTAAACTCAAAAGCATGGTCATGGTGAGAAAATCTATCATGCCATATACAAGATGTAAAGTCATCCATATTACAATGTATAACACTGTATATGGTGTATATGTACTGTTTACTCACCTTTGTTTCTCTTTCTCTCTGAAGTCCAGGAAGGAGTTTATCACTTGTCGCTACAAAGACAAAGACGCATGGACATTGGCACAGTTCTCCTCACACTTTGACAACAACGATTCAAGGGATTTTAAGTAAAGCAGCACTGTATAACTTCTGCTGAGCAGCAGCGCCCCCTGCAGCCACTTGTAGTAATTCATTCTGTTGGGCTCAAAATCTTAGTGGGTAAACGGTTTTAAGTCTTTTGCAGTGATCTATAGTTTGGCATTACTCTTGAACTGGCTGGGCCTGATTCCAGCAGTTTAAGCCAATGACTGTCAGTCAGTTAAGCACTTCTCACAGCAAATACCCACTCACTGAAGTTACATAGTGCAAGAACAGGGGTTCAGGGCACTGAGTGGGAATAACAGAGGCACTATTCTCCCCATTAAAAGGTCAGTGTACCATCAAAATAATGTTAAAGTTCTTCTGCTTCTTAGTTCAGCTTATTGGCGGGTGGCAAACAACGTCAAGGTGCATTATCGCCACCTACTGTATCTCCTATTACCCTACATGATAAATGTGATCAGCTAGAATGTTCAAATTATTATTTTAAGGGTTAAATAACTGCATAATGTTGTTTGAATTGGTGACATGATCCTGACACTTACCAGCTTCTCAGCTGCTGTGTTCTCCACAAACCTGGACCCATGGCCTGGACTACCTGGGCAGTGGACTGTGATCCCTGGAAAGAAAAACGGACTTCATCATCCTTCACAGTTTTAACCAGAACTAGGTATACATGTCAAATCCTTGAGTTTGATCAGATGTGTACTGGATGTCTTGCATTGTGTAGATTTTATACTTACACCAGGGGTTTCTTTCGCCATAAAACACAGTGAACGCCTCGCCAGGATTAGCCAGACCTACAGAACACATGCACATTAACAAAAAACACTTGAAGAGAACTCTAAAAGCACAAAGTGTGAGGAAAATGAACGATTTTCATAATGTATGATTTACAACAAAACCAGATCAGTGATCATGAACCTAAAAAACAAAAGCTTGAATTTAGCAACAAATTTGCACTGAACGTTTATACGACAGTGAAATTGTGGCAAAGGAAGCCACAATATGACGTGAAATAATTATAAATTTCACCTGCACTTCCCTGTATCAGGGTCACTTACCAAGACACAAAAGGGAAGCAAGGGAATACATGCTTTGAAAAGTTTATTTGTGGTCACATAGCTGGTTATGTAGCATAAAGTACAAGTGTTGTTGCTGTGGTTACCTGTGGTTAACTGACACCAGATTCAACTTACTAAATGACTGATTAACTTTCATTGTTCAGGTTTTTAATTAGTTACTTTTGAAAAATGTTGCAGTTACTTATTTACCTTCATCGAGGGCAAAGCCAATGTTCAATTTCTTGAACTCAGGATGCTTCACGAATGTTTCCATTCCCTTGTGACCTCCAACTTCTTCATCTAAAAAACACATTTTATTTGACAATGTAATATTTCTATAACTGAACAAGTGTGAACTTTTGAAGATCTTCTTAAGCATAGTGGGGCAGTGCAGTAGAGCTTTCCTGGCAATAATGTAAAGTCACTGAACTCAATGATACAGTTACACCAAACTGGCACAGTGCTTAAAGTGGGTTTTCCCACCAACTCCAGTGGGTACAATGGAGTTCACCAGCAGCTTGTTCGCTGATAAAAGTCTAAATTGGAATAAATATATTTGTTTCACCTCTGTGTGCAGCATTACCTTTCCCAAGATGTGGGACTATTATACAGAAGCTGCACAATTCTTTTATTTATCAACCGGAGGAGGACAAAATATCTAATATCTTACCAGGAACAAACATTAAGTGGACAGTTCGCATCAGTTTGCGTCCCTCTGCCTTCAGTCTTCTGACTGCCTGGATGTATCTACAGAGAGCAGAAGCAGACACAGCAGAGTTGTAACAAAGATTTAAAAAAAAGAGATGTGAAGTCTGAAGTAACATTGTGCAGGTCGGGTGAGTGCATGTAAAAACTGGTGATTCACATTCAACATTATTTCAAGTGAAGATCACAAAACACACTAGAGCACAAATCCTGTTTACTAAAACAAGTTATCAAGGCAGTTAATACCCACTGTATAGTTACACATTTCATGTCCTGTGATCCCCGGGCATAAATGTTGCCCTCTGCATCTCTGAAAGCACTGAAAGCATCGTATTTCCAATGTTCCTGGAGAAGAGATTGATATCAAATCTATTTTTTGCATGTCTATTACAGGTGACAACAGGATTTCAACGCCATTAGCAGAGATGGATTTAATACCTGGAAAACAGGTACAACATCCGTGTGGGAATTCAGCAAGATGGATTTCAAGCTCGGGTTTGTCCCTTCCCATGTCATGATGCTCACGACTCTGCCTGGAAAAATCTAAAAGGGACACAGATGGAACACTTATTTCCTTTTCCTTTCATAAGACGAATTCAACATTTCTGCTCTGTACTTGAACATCTGTTTGCTTCATGGGTTAAAGTACCATCAATGACACACACCTCAATCTTTTTCATGGGTAGCTCGAGCTCATCCGCTATTCTGTCCAGGAAACGAAGAGCAGCATCTATCAATGAAGACACAGATTAAAAAACAGTCTGTTTAAAAACCAGGTACAGAGTAAAACATCTCAGATTATTAGATAGTGATAACCCAAGTTGTTCTTCGTTGTGATGTTACCGGACTCACCAAACAAGGATAGAAAACCAAGGAATCAAAGTGTCTCCATCCATTTTTCAGCCTCTTATTTCAGTCACTGTGTGGATTATGTCGACAGAATATCTTAAATGTCCTTTTCTCAGTCACTCTTCCTATTGTTCCCATATCAACTTGGGGATGTGCCCCCAACATTTCCATGGGGCTACTGCAGGGTCCCTCCCAAGCTGATCATCATGCCTGGCACAACTATAAGAGCACATACCTCTGCCAAGGTTATCGTTCAATCTCAAGTTAAAAAGGAAATCCTGGATCTATGCCTAAATTTAATGGATTCTTCCTCAGGTCATGTCCCACCCCTCCACAAACTTTAATGGACTGAATGACAGGCAGATTGCAATGAAAACGTAGCCTCCTTGGCAGAGGAAAAAAAGCGGTCATCCAGAGAGGAAGCCTTAAATCACTATGGCTGGGGTCCTCGGAGGTCATCCTGAGTGAGGGCTGCCTTTCTGCTGACAAAACCCTCACCTCAACCACCACTTTCTGCAGACTAGTTCTTTCTGCCAGTAAAGTTTACGACCACCGGCGGGGGTCAAAGGGCCACAAGGTTTGAAGTGAGAGTCTTGCTCAGCAGTTTTACTTTCTTTCCTCAGATCACAGACCTGGCGCATAAACGGGAAGCACTTAATGTGTAACTGATGCAGATAAGAGGCTGGACTTTGTTTAATGTTAAGATATTGAATGATGAAACAGATCTTTGTCCCAGCAGCCATTTTAACATGATATAGTAAACACAGGGTTTAGTATTATTTGTATTTATTTATTATTAATGATAAACAAATTAATGATAAACAAAACTATTTCATGTCAGAATGGCTGCTGTGCAAAATGCTGTGCAAAAATGTGCCTTTTTGCCTGTGGATTTTGATACCTCTGCCTGTTGTGTACCAGTCCCTGTGTACCGAACATTCTCCTTGTAAGACAGTGTTTTTATTTGTTGCCCGATCCTATAACCAAAAGTTATATCAAAATAAAAATATTTCACGTCAGTCAATAGCAATAAAAGATAAGCAGGATAAATGTCACAGTATTGTATTTAGTACGTTTATTTTTTTGCTGAGGTGGAACAATTATGTGTTTGCAAAATGCATCAGAAACATATATACTGAACTTTTGCTGTATTGCTATTAATGGCAAATATACTGCGATCATTTTTGATATTGTTTAATTACCCTGCCCTAAAACACAGTATTTTGTATTAATTTATGTTTCTATATATTCCTTCACCCAAGTACTGCATGCTACTTATGTGATGTCTTCTGCTGCTGTAACATTGCAAATTCCCCCATTGCGGGACTAATAAAGGATTTCTTAATCTTTATCTTAATCACATCAAGTTGAATTTTCTAAATCCCCACATGGACGCAGACATTTAAATCTCAGTGACCCAAACATCCATTTTACTGTCGGACGTGTGTCTCACCATAGTCGGGCTGTGGGTGCACAGTTTTGAGGCGGAGGTAGTCTCTGAACAGACCCACAGAAGGGTCCTCTCCCCCGGGGGACCTCCGTCCTCCTCCTCCGATACCCGGACCATCTTTGTCAGGCAGCATGGTGTGGTTTATCCGTTCCTCTGAGGACCAGGGGGGACAAAGGTGTTCAGAAAAACAACACACTGCGCCGTTATAAATAAAACAGTCAAACACACTAACACCAGCGGGACATTGTGACAAATACACAATAACGTGTTGTCTTTTAAAACCGTTGCTTTTGTTGTTATAGCGTCGTTGAAATAAAAATATTAAAAATCTTTTCAGGTGTTCAACGGTAAATCCAGCTCCTGGAGAACCGCGTCAGGCTACACCAGTAAGCTAGCGGTTTCTATCTGTGACTACGTCTTTCTGTCGTTAGCTCCTCTACAAGCTACAGCTAACGGAGCAGTGTTAGCTACAGGGAGCGAACACACAACAAACAACAGCTTTACCTGATTTATTTCAGCCGCAGTTACTCCTAACGGTACTCACCTCGTGTGGAAGTGTCAGGTGACGGAGGAATCTGAGTCTCCGGGGTTCGAACCAGCCGCACCTCAATTTGGAGTGCGCGCGTATTCAGGCCTTTAAGGTAAAGGATGAGCGAGGACTTTGGCAAATGTAGCGTCAATGGACACTCTTCTTCTTCTTCTTGTTTAATGGCGGGTGACCACTAACGTTAAATGTGCATTACCGCCACCTACTATGCTGGAGTGTGGGTCAGATTGTTTGGTCTGCTGAAATACATGCATTTAAAAACAAAACAAAAAAACAACATCAAATAAATACAATTTTAAAATCCAACCCAGTTTCTTTAAAAAAAAAAGTCCTTCTCCAATATTAAACAAATTCTTCAGGTTTAACTCTTCCACCTCATTCGTGTGTCTTGACTCTCTACCTCTCCTCTGGTTCACCATCTTGACAGCATCTCCACATGTGATTTTGTTTTGTACCCTGACCTGTTGAATCTCCACCTCCCTCTTCATTACCTCACACCCTCCATATGCTACACTATGGTTCCCTCCACAGTTACAACATTCTGGTTGTATCCCCTTTCCCACACTGCTCATACTCATGATCCTCACCACATCTAGCACATCTTCTTTTTCCTTTACATGTCATAGCAATATGACCAAATCTTTGACATTTAAAGCATCTTGTTGGTTTTGGTATATATTCCCTCACTGTGTATGTCCTGTATCCCAGCACTACTCTCTCTGGAAGAGTCTCTTCCCCAAATTCCAGCAATATGCTTTCACTATCCCTCTTCACTCCTTCTCTGGAGGCCTGTAACCTCTGTGCATCCTTCAATTTCTATGGACACCTCAACTGGTATTGCCCAAATCACTCCCTTATTCCACCTGCTTCCCTTCTCCACTCGGCATTGCACATTGCATCACTTTCCCACCTCCTTCATCCTACATGCTGTTTCTCTCCGTTCTTCATTCTTGCAAATGATCATCAATCATTTTTACTACATAAATTAAAAGTAGCTTAAAAGAATCTTGTCTTTGATATTTGAGGGGCTGTAAAAAGACATAGCCCGATAATTCCAAGCAATGGCTGCTATCTCTGTCTTCAAGACAACTATGACTTCAACCATACTCAATATCAGACATGTTTACAGTACCTTGTTATGCCTGTGTGACGTTCTCTATCATGGTCCGCTGCTTTTAGCATGAACTTCACTCGAGTCAGGTTTATATGGAGCAGATGGACTTTATTCTGCAAAACTGCAAATATTGCAGAACACACAACAGGTATTAATCTCCGCTCGAACTAAAAAAAAAGAGTTTCATATTAATACATAAATGTTACATACACTACATTCAACCATTAGCAACTAGCTAAACACTCCTCGAACAGAGCGACAACCCACGCACAGCGAGAGCGTTTGTTTTCTGTGACATAATCGAAGTGCGCCACACTTAATACGTCACAAACTTCCGCTGTGGGTTTTCAAAATAAAACCAATACACTAAAACTGTGATGCAGTCCCAAGTTGAACAGAATTTAACATGAACACTAGTGAATTATTTACACCTTTACACCTGGCTCAGACACTGAACATAATAATGGACACAAGCTATGTAATATTTATATACAGCCTATGGTTTCTCATTATTTATAAATTATTCACAACTCTTGATCTTTTAACTCTTACACCGTTTCTCTGCCCATAACAACAGCTGATGTCAGCAGTGCAAGAGTTGTGCTTGATGTCCTCCTTTATGTTCTTTATCAACTGCTGAGTCAGTGGGGGAGGAAATATACAGATCAAGTACTCAAATAAATGTAGAAATAACGCAATGTAAAAACACTTCATATAGGTAAATATAGGTACAAATATAGTACTACTGCATATTAGTTGTTTAACAAGAATACACATTTAATGAGCTGGTCTAATTTTTGTATGTAAAAAAAAAAAAAAAAAGAGAAAAGAAAATAGCGGGCGACTGTAAAAATGTGAATGTGGTCCAGCAGTGTAATAACCCTCCAAATAGAAAATTACAAAATACGAAAGCATACAAAACACACATTTTTTTTGTTTTTATTTTAAGCTATTACTTCAGGTTTGTTTTCTGCATGATTGTCCAGACTTATTGCAAATATATTACATGCCTCTTTGCATATTTACAATAACCTACATGTCACCTACAAAAATGGTAACTGAAGCAAACACATTCCATGTTTTTACATGCAAAGAGACACATGAAACACATGAAACTAAAAACTCACTATACAACCAACTATACAAGTCTGATGGCATTTTTAAAACAAGTTGGGCTGAACTCATCAAATGTCTTGGTTGACACTCTATGGAAAACTGAAAAACAAATAGTTTCATAATGAAAATGTTGGACTGTTAGTGTTCACTACATGATTTTACATGCCAAATTCCAAGTATGAAAAACCTATGCCCATGCTAAATGTCTTCAGTTGATGATAATATGACAATGATGCTCGTTTTTAAGTCATTTTTAGCAAAACTTGTACCACATTAAACCACCCATTAGTGTTCCTCTTTCTAATTTTCCCTTTTGTTTCCATCTTTCTACCCCATCTTCCTCTGCGGTTCCTCTCGTTTCAGTTTGCTGAGGAATTCGATCAATCCCTGGTGAAATTCTCTGGGTTTGTCCATGTAGCAGGCATGACGAGCTCCTTCTAGCTTGAGCACAAAGTGATTTGGAAGTTGTATGAGGTTCTTGTGGGACTGGGCCCCCAGATTTGTGTCCAGGGCTCCAAACACGATCAGAGTGGGAGTCTGGAAGGAGAAGCACACAGGACTGAGAAGTCTTCACATAAACATTGACTTGTATACAGCTTTCTGAAGATGCCCACCCTTTTCATTACCCCTGAAACTGGACAAATTGTTGTTGTCTCTTGTATAGCACTAGCATAAAAGCTACTTATACTGACATTAGATACAGATTTATGGTAAAATATTTGAAATTGACATCATGATGATGCCTGATTTTTTGTTTTGTTTACAAAAATGATTTTTTTCTATCAAAAAAGTAAACATTGCATCATTGCAGGTTCCCATATGTGAGGCTTTTCTGCTTTCTGATTGTTTTATGCGATAGTGAACTCAGAATCACCATTTTTAAACAAGAACTCCGGAGGAGGTCCGCAGAATTGGACCTGAACTTTCTTCAGAGGTTGCCTTTCATATATGAACAACTCAGCAGGAGATTTTCCGCTCAGACGCATTCCAACAACACAGAAATCTCTGAAGCGTTCAGGCGAGGGGAGGCGCAACATGTAGAGGCAGGACGTACATTAAATCAACAGCGGTGTCGACTCTATATCACCAAAAAGTCTCTTGACATCTTAGTTGGTGTCTTCTTACGTGCTGTAATTTCAGTGCTAAAGACTTTGATTTTGATTTGACGATTGATTTTGATTGTATCTAATGAGTATGTTGCACACACAAGGCACAAAGATTAGAGAGACCAGTGGTTCAACCATAGACTTGATATAAAGATGGACATTCAATAAGGCCTCACAGCTCATTCATGTTCTAGAGCCCCCTAGTGGGTCGATCAGGTCATAACTGAGTGGTATGGATTCCCCATTTAAAAACACAGTTGAGATATATCATGGTGTCATGAGAAACACAACTGTAAAATCTGTTTACTCTAATAAAAAAAGCTATTGGAAAGTTTTCCTTATTCCTGTTTTTTTGTTTATATATATATATATATATATATAAAAATCACCACATGATGTATTGTTTTGTCACCTCAATACTTTGGTACTGCTGCGGAGTGTAACTTCGAGTGCCAACTGGGGATATGGGGATGAAGCCATGTAGCTGAGCGCTGTTCTTCATGAAGAAGGGAATGGAGTAACGTCCACTCATGGAGGGGCTCAAAAGCACAGCCGCCCTGACACCCAACGACTCCATGAACCTTGAAAGAAGGTCCACTCGACTCTGGTCAGTCTTCAGAGCCTCTGAGTCCGGGGATTTTCCATATCCTTCAAGAGGAGGAAGAATTTGTCACTTATTTTCTTTTCTTTTTCAAAAACATTTTTTATTGATTTTTCATCAGGATTAGTGACAACAGGAATAACAGAGTCCTAAAGACATCCCTTATGGGCAGAGATAATTATTTTCAACTAAATATGACTACAGAGTGCCCAGATTTCAAGACAAAAAAGCTGTTCACGCCAGTGTGTGAGTGCAGTGGGATTATAAACTATAAACTAAATGTGGTGATTATGTCAACTCAAAGTTGTGTACCAGTCCTCATCCATCAAGAAACACTGCATTGAGATTTTGCAAGTATATGCTTCTTTTGTTTACAACCAAATGAATGCACTCGCCAAGCAGTCTAACAACACACCTGTCTTTATCAATGTTAATATCTGTATTAAATATCTTAAATATCTGTAGTTTAGATCAATTCCCTCAGGCTGTGGAGCTATCCGTGGTCCTTGAGTCCGTAGCAAGGTGGAATATTCAACAACGTTATCGCATGTTTTTCTAATATCGTGCAGCCCCATTTATAACTTATTAACAATCCAGTTTTATAGTAATATGGTTGCAGTCATTAGGATTAATGTTGATTATGTGTTTAAAATGTTACGGTTCTACCTGGCAGGTCCATCGCCAGGGCCTGATATCCATGCGTTGCCAGCAGAGCCATTGTGCCGAGCTCCTCCCAGGTTTTGGAAGTGAAGGCCTGGCCGTGCAGGAGGACGACTTGCAGCCTACACAAAGAAATAACATCCCTTCTTAACAACAACAAGCAGTTGGCATGTCAGAGCTGCAGGTAAGAGGCAGTGCCTGTGTTTATATGCACTCGTGTCAAAGCAGTGAGTGATTATCATGAATGGTGTTTTCTCTCTTATACAATTGGTTGGAGGTAATAATTAAAAGGACAAAGCACGTTATCAGCCAAGCAGGTCTCTGCTGCTGTCAGCTCACCTCGGTAATATCTGTCGTCCAGCGCTATCGACAGGCAAAGCCTCTCTGAAGAACAGCGGGGGGTCCCCGGGCAGCTGGCCGGTGCGAACGGACACGTTGATGGTTGGAACGGGAGGAGGAGAGGTGGCCATCAGCCCCATTCTTTGGGCTTCCAGAGACGGCTCCATGCTGCCCTGGCGAATGGACGGCAGCAGCAGGTACAGCAGTAACGTGGCCAACAGCACCAGTCCCAGAACAACGAGACGATTACGCAGGAAGTTCATTTTGTCGAGAGTAACCTCCTAGAAGAAACGGAAAACAGCAGCGACTGAGAAATACATACGAAATTTGAGTTTTAAGCCATTTTATAGACCTATGACATCGATAGATCACCAGATCCAGATGTCAGTGATGGACTTGATGGGTAAAGACGTATCACACATAAAACTAAGTGGTGGTTCATTAGGTGAACAGCATCTTTCTGAAAGAGAGAAATATTAACAGGTGAAGGCTTCACTGGGCAGTACAGCCTTTGGTAAACCAGGTTTGAAAAGGCACCTAAACCCCAGCAGCTACAGTGCCAGTGCACTATAACATTAAAAGGTTGACGATAATTAATAGTTTAAACGTGCAAGGAAACACAAAGAATCTAGAAAAGGGCCCAAACTGGAACGATTTAAAGGAAAGTTAAGCTCAAAGGATGAAAAATAAGTGACCTTGCAGTGTCGAAAAAAGTCAACTGATGAATGTCATGTAGTCAAAACATGCAAGAATACACACAGGGATTAGATATAGTAGAGGGAATGTTAGTGATAGAAAAGATGACTTATTGTTTAGGAGTTAAATAAGTTTAATAGATAACAGGAACAATGGATTGGGTTTATAGATAAAGATCAGCTCTGAATAACACTATTAGTGTTAAGATCCTGATGAAGGTGAATTACACGACAAACTGTGACCAGTAAACGCTGGTTTCAGGTGTATTCAATAAAGGCTGAGTCCAAGGGGAGCACAGTGAGACCCGCTGGGTGTGTTGGAGGGAAACATACCGACACACTGGAGACAGGCGGACTCGATCAGTGGAAGCGGGACGAGGCTGTCTGCTTCATCCTCTTCTGCACCGCTGCTCGCCACTGGTGGGAAGTGTTGCAGGAAGGGTCGACGCTGCTGGTCGCTAGCTCCCCAAAGCGACACAGACACACAACACTGGTGCCCGGAGCGAGCTACACGTGCGACTGCTCAAGATAACAACAGCGCCCGTACATCCGGTGTTCCTCAGGCAGCGACACTGCGGGGACGTAAACACCCGAGATGAAGTGACACACGAGAGAACCGAGGAATCTGTTGAGTGTGTCGGCTCAGTGTTTAATCTGCCACCGTCTAAACCCTCTGTTTCCCGTCGGAGCACTTTTCAAGCTGCACACCACCACAAGCAGCGTACGTCATTTCCTTCTAAAGCTGCGATGCAACAACAACAGTAACATACTGATAATAAGAAGCACAACAATAATGGTAAACAGTCATAATAATTGTGATGTTATTATACCTATGTTGCTCTCTCTCTCTATATATATATATAATACTTTAAAACAAATATTTTACCTTTACTGTTACACAAGAATCCCCCCCCCTATCTATAATAATACAATAATAATAAAGTGTTGCACGTAGATGCACTGTATGAATGTGTGTGTGAATGTAAATCTGTATTGTAAAGCACTAAGTGGTCATCAGGACTAGAACAATGCAATATAAATACAGACCATCTAGACCATTTACCAAAATGCATGATTTTTTTATATATTCAAATTTTTTTTATATCTCAGTACAAACTAGTCTTGCACTGCATCTTGATTAATCGTCCTCAAAAATAAGTATGTTGATTACAATTGTAAATTTGTGTTATCTACTGTTGGACATAATGCAGGATTTTATACATCTTTTGTTTCTGCTAAAAATAACATGAAATAACAAGAATAACAAGAAACAAAAACCGTTTTTCCCTCCACAGCCATAAGGTCCCTGAACTCTCTGCAACAACCACAATGAACGTGCACGTTAAATACTCTGCACTGCATTGTCTAGTGTAATTGTGTCATGTCACCACTGTCTATAACGATTTTTTTAATGAGCTGTTCCATGCTGTTCACAGGAATAAAAGAAAGACAGGACAATACTTTTTCTTTTTTTTAAAACCCATTTTAATATTGAAATTCTTTGTTGTAAAAAGGATATTATGAATTGCTTGTAAGTACAAAACCCTTTGATTGGGCTCCAGTTTGGTTTCAAACAATAACATCATTGCACTTTGGCAAAATAAGGCTTTTAAGGTCATTTCCTCGCTAACAATGAGACAAAGCTGCTTCTAGAATGGAGAGGTGGATGGTACAGGATCAAGATCTGGTCCCAGGTTGGATGGGATATTAATCCCTGCAGCAAATTCAGGGTCTCCTCCCATTTGGAAACAAACAAACAAAAACAAAAAAACAAGACGAACAAAAGGTGCCCAGGAGAAAGAGAGCAGTGACATCATTCTGAGAATCGCAAACTGGACACTCTCCTCCCTGCTGTGTCCTTAAATCCTGACCATTGATATCAAAGACAGGATTTGTGTCATGCAGCAAGCGTAGCAACCAGCACTGCACCCACAGGGTCCCTCAGGGGACACAGTCACATGCCTTCTGTCAAGTCCACAATACACATGAGGAGTAGATGATCCAAATTTGCATTGCCCCTCCTAAATCTGAGGTTCGACAATTGGTCTGAGCCTCTCTTCAAGGACCTTGGAATAGACTTTCCAGGGGAGGCTGAGCGGTGCAATTCCCAGATACCAGTGACCTTCTCCTGAGTCTGTAGACACTGGAGTGTTCTGATACTTAAATGTTACTCTGAAAGGCTGTCCTTTCAAAATAAAATAATCAAGAAGAACATTATAAAAAGATATTTATAAACATGTCTCCAAAAGGCCCATTCCATTTTTTTCCGTTTTAAGTCACTTACTCAACAAATGTTATATTACTTCTGACTGGAGTGCATTTAAATGTATGCATTATATAGGTAGTAGGTAGAGGAGAATACTTTTTCAAATTCAAAGTTTAAAACACTATCCCAGTCAAATGGCTGGCACTATATGTTTAATGTACTAATAGTGAAAAGGCTAAAAAGCACAATAAAGTGTGGATGCTTAATGCACTTCTTCCTTTACCCTCATAGCCTGATATTAAAATGTAAAGAGGTATCCATGGCATTTCAGTCTAGAATTGCTGGGCAACATCATCAGCATTGCACATGGGTGACAAATGTCTTCTATCTTTATACCATAAAACAGAGTTAATGTGTTAATGATCTTACACGTCATATTTAAAGATAATGACAAATTAATTATTAGATTATTTTCACACAACAACAGAGTTAAAGACAAACAACGGTTAAGATTCACAGCCAATACATGAAACATTAAATGGAAAAAACATCTTTATATACTGTGATGTCCTGCTTGCAGCAAAACATACATACATATTTTCACCTAATGCATTAGAATCAGTTAAAGTGCAGAATTTCAAAAGTCCAGCATACATAAACTGTTGTATTGCAATACTGGTTCTGTGTTTCTCCATTTTCCAGTTTATTTTAACAGTAAAACATATTAGTTATTTCCCACCTCCTCACAAATTTAGGTACCTTTATACTTCTTTGAGCACTGCCAAGCAGAATAAATACAAACAGCTACTGTATAAATATGAAACTGCTCTGCTAGTTTAAGTCTAGTAGAAGATGAAGATGTACCGACAGTAGTTTCCATCCACACAGCGTCACTGGCAGCAACCCAGACACAAGCTGCAATGCAAGCAAGTCAAGCTACACACTACACGCAGTAAAACTGGTTATTGTGCACTGACTCCTATCAATACTGAAGCTGATATTATATCTGATAACCACACGTTAGCCAATATTCTTTTCAGCATAAACACACTATTCTTCTTGTATTTCCTTGCTAAAGTGTTGAGGCCAAGACAAACTACTGGAGAATTAACATATTCTTGCATTTATACTGGATGCGTTAACATGATACTTGTCGTATTTGATAGACCTCCAGTCGGTCCTCAAGAAAATAATAAAATAAGGCAAATGGGATTCAAGCCTGCAGGGGGGGGCTTGAATTCTTCTGCAGCGACTGTTTCCGCAACCATTTTACCAGCTTACTCATGCGTACCAGTCTATTAATTAAGATGAAATGCCACAAAAATATTAAAAAAATTATAATAATAATAAGGCAAATGTTACACTACCTGGATGCTGAGCTTTTTCACAGTAACGTCAGGGTTACCATTTTCTTCAAACAAATATCAACATTTGTTTGTATTTACTGTCCAGCCTCTCTTTTTTATGCACATTTTGCTTATTAATAAAAAAACCTAGTACGCAATATGGATATTGATATTAATTATATTAGCATAGCATTGTGCCCAAAGGGGGCTGAGATGAACATCACCGCACTAATTCACAACCCTCATTGATCACAACATGTAAACAAAAGTAAAAGAGCATTTGGAGCCCGGTTAAGGCACGTCTCTGAAAACTGAAACAGGCAGGTCCAGCCATGTTGTTTCAATGAGCCAAAGATAATCAAGAGATTTAAGACTACATTTGCCACAATTTATCACCATCATAATGTACTATTAATACGTCCATCTTTAGGCTATAGGTCACAGCACTTGATTCATCAACGGATACAAACTATTGGGCAGCAATGTGAAAAGGCAAAATACCTAAAAGTACCATTTTGTTGCACCAACAACTAATAAATACTGTATGATGATTTGTTTCCACACATTTGGTTAGGCATCATGTTGTTGTGTTCATCACAGGAAAGTACAGGTGGATTAAAAAAAGTTAAGCTGTAATTGTTTCTGCAGGGACTGTCCAATCTGGAGGTCAAGGCCAGCATGGAGCTTGGCAAAAGCCTTAAGATTTGGTTTGTGACATAATTTGATGCAAGTTCATCAGCTGCAAAACAGATTGAAGGACATAAGTTCGAGGAGGTGAACCAAGACTGGAGATCTCCCAGTGCAGCGTGTTAGACAGAAATATTACTTTTAGATGGCCTGTGTGCTGGGATGAAAAGGTCCTGCCATAGTGCGAGACGAGTGATGACGGGATTTAACCGTCACTTGTGCAGGGTAACCTGACACCTCTACATCACGAAGTTTGAGTTCTTTTCAGAGCTGACAGACGCAGGTTAGGGGTTTGGGCTCCTGTGTTTCCTCAGTGTAGCAGAGTGAGGAATCCTAGTGGGAGTAAAAGGCAAAGGGGCCAGGTCCCGAAGACAGAGGAGGCTCTATTCTGCCCTTTTTCTTTCAGAGCACAAGCCTCACCCCTGTACCCACGGTAGCACTGGCACTGGAAGTGTGTGTGGTAAAGTGTAAGCTCGGCTTGGCCAGGTGCTCCTGTAACCTTTAACTGGCCACCCTGACTGGTGATGCTGTGTGTTAAGGGGCTGAGGTGGAGGTACACGTCTCTGTCTGGTACTCTGCGAAGACAGCGACCGTGGGATTTACACATGACCTGGCTGCAGTGCTCTGCTGCTGTGGACACATTGAGCAGGTACTGGCCCAGGAGTCCCTGAAGATACTTATTTAGGATGGAGCAGCTCTCCTGGAGGATAAATAAAAAAAAGATACACCCAAACCTCTAATCACTAAACTGCTCAGCATCAAACAAATGCAGATATAATTGGGTATAGTGCATCAAATGCATTTATGTTTGAGCTGCACACTGTGCATTTTAAATTAATGAATATATAAAGCTGTTTTCAGACATGAACTCCGAACAATTGGGTTAGGGCTTTCTCCAGAGTTTTCCTTAGACACATTTCAACACAGAAATCTCTGGAGGTTTTAAGTGAGTGGTGGCCCAGCATGCAGGAAGCAGTGTTTACTAGGGCGCTGGCCAGACAAATTCGTCTCACTCTGACATTTGCGTTCTCACAGAGCCCCTGCAGATAATGCCAGTAAATGATACGGGGTTCAATGTCTGAAAGCTTTAATTAAGTATAAAAACGAATAGAGAGGGTTCACTTACCTCACTGCTTGCATAGGAGCTTTCCCCCCAGAAGATTATACCTGCGGCTCCAAGTGCAACACTCTCACCGATGGTGGAGACCAGATCCATCTACAAAACATTTACAGACACAGTTCAGTGGTGACTCATACAATGAGCACAAAAGAACACAACAACAGATTATGAAGCCTTGTGTGCTTGATTAATTATTGCCTTGGTGAACTAACCTCACTTAGAAGTGTCATCTGATTCATATACGTAGGTCGGGTATAAACAAACACAGGATTTGCTAATCCATCCCCAACAGATGCCAGCCGCATCGCCTCCTTCACTCTGTTCCGGACAAACAGACGCCCGTAGTTTGAAGAGCGTAGTACCGAGCCCATGTATATGGACGGGAAGAATGCAGTACATTCCATCCACAACCAGTTCAGTTGATTATTGCGTGCCATCTCCACTGAGGGACAGCGGCCTGTGTAGTTTTTCAGTCCAATCCTGTAATCATGGTTGTAACAGTCTGGAAACAGGTAGAAGCCCCACAGTTGATTGGGCCTCAGATTCTTGGCAAACTTTAAAGTCTCCAGCATGAACTTACGAGCTGACGACTCAAATTCCTGCTGTGCGACTTTAGCCACTTGATCTGGGGTCCACTCAGGATTCTTTTTGGCCAGCATTTCCCGAGATTTACTTCGATAAATGTCTTTAATATCCCAATTTCGGATCCACAGTGGGCGCCACTCCTCCCAGTCAATAACAGCCAAGCCTTTTGCATCTGGCTCACGGATGTACTTCTGCACACCTCCGGGCATCTTTTCGTAGTGCTGAGCGAGGCTGGCGAGCTGTGGAAGACCTCCATTCACTGCAGTGCCATCGCGCTTGTAATAAGGATACAAGCCGAGGCGCTCCTTGTAGAAGATTGTGAGATTCTGCCGGACAAAGCCCTCATTGGGAGACGCCACAATGTCGAACTGCTCCAGAGACAGAGTTACACGATGTCGCGGAGCACACTCCTGTGTTGGGGCATTCCAGGCAAGAAGAAATGGCTTGTGGGAATATAATGGCCATCTTGTCTGCTTCACGTCGGCTGAACATAAGACTGTCCATAATGCAAACAGAGTCAGAAGCAGCCAAGGCAGTTGGCCAGCTGCAGCGAAGGGAGAGTGGAATACAGCCTCCATGGTGACTTCTCTCCTTCTCTAGTCTTTCTCTAGAAAAAGAAGGCGGTTTTGTTAAATTCAGCCTATATTAAAAACCACAAATTGTTCCAAATATATGTACAGATGATGCAGGGATACAGCACTTTTTCTAATGATGTCACAATTGTTAAATATATGAAACATAACATCTGTAGGTGGACGTTCAGGTAATATTTACTGACTTTCAGGCAAAGTATTTCAACAATGGGGGAATTGATAGGGTACTTAATACATATATTTGGGATATCATAACTGTATAAACCTATAGTATGACTAAGAACTCTTAAATCAAATACAGAGTCTACTAGACACCATCGAAGTTGCATAGAGCCACAGCCACAATTTGAGCCAGGCCCTGCTGTGCTCTGGAGATGCCCGAAGGTCGAGGAGTTTTGGTTTGCAGAAAAGAAAGATTATTGGCTCAATTATCCCCTTTCTCCCCGGTCTATTTATTTTGGGGGGGATCCCTCCACATTTACTAACTTAAGTTCACCACTCGCCAATTGGACCCAGACTGACCTTTTCTATTATAACCTTTAATTATATGAAATAATTATCTGATATGCATCCACTTGTGAGATGTATTTTTTAAGGTCTCTTGTTATTTCAGTTTAAACTTCTTGACATTTGATGCAAGTTTTTTGTTTTTGTTTATATATATATAAGATATATATATATCTTATATATATATATCTATATATATATAGATATATATATATTATATATATTACTCATGTTTATGTTTATATGTTTATGGTCTTCCTTGATTGTTTTTTATTTCTTCACCAGGTCCTTGTGACAAACATTTGTGAGGATTTTGTCTGTTGAGATAAAATAATAAAATGCACTAATCATTGAAAAGATGATAAGAGCTGATCGTTACCAGTATTACCACGTATGCTTTAGTCATCAGCTTCCTGTTTGACACAAGTTCAATAATTCATTTTGCTTCGGGAATCAGTTTGGGGAAGTAACTGTTGATTCGAGAAATAGCGGAAATGAAAGCGGAAAGAGGGTCAAATAAAAACAGCAAGCTCTTCGATGCAGACTGCTTTTCTTCTGTGTGAAACTAAGTTGGTCACGTTGGCTGTTAACAGATTCATTGAAAGTGAACGGTCTGCGTTAGCTAGCGGCTCGCCTCTGCTTCCTGCTCCAGTCTGACCTGTTCCGATGAGGAGGGCGACGCGTGCTAGTTCCACTTCCGCGCATGTAACCGTCGGATCGTTGACTTTTCCACGGCCCTGCCATGTGAAAGGTACCGGCCGCGGTTCAGCTCGAATCCATGTCGGTGGGAGACGGAGCTGACAGACGGAGCTGACACCGAGGATCACACTGAGCAGACCCACGGAGGGTTGAGCAACAAAGGCTCAGTCACCCACTCAGTCACCGTGACGACACACATCACTTACTTGTTTTTGGGCTTTTTAAAAAAAACAAACATAAATCGAGGTTATCTGTAACATTCACACAATTTAGATAGTTAAGATATCACAACCCCATTTTTAAATGTAGTCTTTCTATCTTGAAATGTGTGTGGGGGGGTAAATAGTGCAACTCGACCCCCCCCTCAAATAAAGGCCAAAGTAGACTGTTCCGCACACACACACACTCCTGTTACGTCACGCATGTAACCAGAGCTGCGGTTTTTAAAGTGACTTCCTGTTTTTAATCCAGCAAAGTAGGACGTTGATGTGTTTTGCTGTTTTTGTGGTTGCAGAAGATGTCCATCGCTTATTCTGGTCTGGTCCCCACTCATTTAACCATGCGAATTTTTGCTGTCTTAGTTTAATTTATTTTATGTCATACTTTGTATTTTTTTCTTTATTTGTTGTTTTTACTGCTTGTTTTCAATTTTTTTAATATATTTGTATCATCTTAACGTTCCTTTATTGTTGTTTGTTCTAATATCGATCACTTTTGTATGTATTAGTTTCTAGTTACTGACATTTTTACTCATTTTAATTCATTGTCAACACCCTATGTTTTGTCAAACACCTGAAAAGCCCTTTGAATTGCTTTTGATTTATATGAAAGGTGGTTATATAACTTATAACGTTTGATTGATAAAGTCTTAATGTAAAAAGATCATATAAAAGAATGAATAGAGCACTAGACTTTACATTATGAGGGTGAATGATATATGACATTTATTTTTAAGACTCAGGGTCCACATAAAAGACAACACAATTACATAAGGGATTGAATTTGGATTGTTTGAATCTTATGTGTAAGTAAGATTTTACTGTAGTTGGTCAAGGCAGTTCCAATTTTAACTATTCAATACTGAAAAAATCTGTATAAATCTATCCATATCTCAAGAAAACATTTGTTACAGAAACAGAGAATCTCCAGATCACCTACATCTTTCTTTTTTTTGAGGAAGCTCATAATATGAGTATTTAAAAAGAGGAGAGTCACTTTGTCTTGCAAGTTTCTTGCAGCATTTTTATTTGAGCTTGAGTAAGAGTTAACAATGCGTTTTATTAGTCAACAGTATAATTCCTAATAATATGACTTTCCTTTTAAATCTGATGTTCCCAAATAATGTATCTTACCAGCAACCTCGTGCTCTCCACTCTCCGGGTGAAATCAGATGAATTGGGCTGTTCCAGTTGATCGAGATCAGGATGTGGTCAGGTAAAGCTTTTTCTTCTGCTACATTATCGTATCTGTTCATCAGAGGAGAGCAACAGAGTTGTTCGTGCTGTGTTGAAATCCACCACTGACCAGTGCTTTAAATATCCAGCAGACTCCACCTCTGTTTGAACTCGACTTTACAAACCTCTCATTTTCAACAGAGAGAGTGGCTGTTGCTTCTCTGACATCAGAAATATTTAAAACATATACTGTTTAAAGTAGATTGCTTTAATGTAACTAACAGGGCACACAAAACCAAAGTATTTGTATTTCAAGGCTTTTTTGCAGTTTATTAGTTATTTCAGATTAAGACTGTGGAAGCACCAAAGACAGCACAGTAAATAGTTCATGATATTTTATGACTGAAACCACAAACTTAAAATCATGTAAGATACAGGAAATCTGGCATCGAATACACGAGAATTGTTTTAGAATTCAAATAATTAATGTATTTAAAAGTTAAATTTTGCTTGGTATCATAACTTTTTCTTACTGTGACAGCAACACACGTCAATGCTGCTTTATTCCTATTGCACACTGGGTCTAAACACAGGTTTAATTGAAACCTATGTGAAGTTACGTAATTCTTAGATAATTGGTTATGACTCATGCAATCACAAATATACAGTTTTCAAGAGCTGAGAAATTAAATATAGCTTATTTATAAACGTAAGTTAAACTAAATGGGATCATCAATCCTTTGTGAGTTAATGAATGACTTTGAAAAGACATTTTGTGAGATCTCTGTTTGAACATATGACAAATAAAACACATTTAATTACTTTTATTGACAAATCATATATTTTAAAACCATTTCTTAAATTACATGATTACTAACCCTAACCCATGATTAATTTGTGGATTTCTCTGCTGAAGACTATGTTGGTATATCAACAGTTCCTCTTGATTTCACTGCTGTTGTTTAGACATGGCAGGTTTCTACAAAGAATTTAAAATAATAAACACATTCTTGCTAGTAAGATAAAAGATTACAGTGGTCTTTGTGAGTATCTCAAAACCTGCCCAGACTTTAGTCAGAAAAGCCAAACCATGGGCAGTTTGCTGAGTCAGATCTTTTCATTTAACCCTAATGCCACAATTCACCTCATGGCCTTGCATAATATTACAGTTTTGTGAAAGTAAACAACAAAAAGTAATTGTATCGCCATGTCTCCCCCAGACACAACTGATAGAAGAATTCAGCCAGAGGACTTGTGCAGAGTAAATTAATATCATGGAAGCAATAAAGTGGAGTGGATTTTGGCACAGTCCTGTTTATCCTCTGAGGAGAACAATATCAGAGACGGCTTTACAGAAACCACTTTCTCATGGAGACATGGAAATTGATGGCCTTCACTTCTCTCCACATCATCCATTCTTCATTAGCACACACAAATACACGCACATTGCCAATCAGTGTTTCGCCTTCGCAATTTCCTCTGCAGGTGGTTAATGTCATCGCAGGTGGAGGTCGGGAGCATTATTTCCACAACATTGGCGTCAGTTCATTTTAGTGTTTACAACGTCTGACAAAAAGCAGAATTATCTGCCATTACAAAAGACTCTTATAGCCATATTAAATAATTCTGATACAAAGACTAACCACATTAAATTCTGATGAATCGGTTTCCTCACACTCCCTGCATTTCACTTAGTATTAAAAATGACTTGCTGTCACTTGAACAAAACTGAAGATGGGAGGTTGTTTATTCATTACAGCCTACAGAATAAAAAGTATTTGAATAGTCCTGATGTGATTAAATAAATACAATTATTTTACATAATAATTATTAAACAGTAAAATATGATTTATATTTTACAAATAGTGGTCTCCAGTCGTTTAAAAGTAACTTACTAGTTTCTCTATCTTTCACGCCTAAATCCTTCAATACAAGGAAGAGGCTTTAGTCAAATGATGAATGGTGTTGATGCACTATATGTATATGATGAAAGAGAGCCCGGAAAAATTTGTCAAACAAGTGTGTATATTTGCTGAAATCTGCCAATTGAATTTGTACTTGTTTCAGTTGTGGTATGTGAACTCTCTGCTGGTTGCTTATAATGCTCTAATTCCCTTGAAAATTCCCACGACCTTTGTGTCCTGAGGCATTTACAGCCAGACGTGTGTAGTAACTATAATCTGCACCGGTACAAATAAAGTCATTATAGGCCATTAATATGTAAAGTACATCCTTAGATTTTATCCCCCCCCCCCCCCCCGATCTTGATGATTTGCAAACTAAATGCACTCTACTGCTGTTCAGTGATAATGTATGGATATAAAAAAAAAAGGACCATGACACAATTCAGCATTTTAAATTGTAATTAAAAAAGTTATAATAAATTAAAAGTGAAACATAATATGCGGAAGCAGCAAAGAAAACGACAGGATCTCTTGCTGCTGCTGTGTACATGTGAGGCTCGGAGGTCACTGAAGCCAGTCCATCCATGACGTTAATCCACTTCAGATTTCTTGGGCAGCTGATTGTCAACTCCCTCGGATGTTACCGATAAGCTGATCCTGTTCCATGCATGATAAATCGAGTCATGAGGGTGTCAATAATCTAAAGTGTGCAGCTAAAAGTTCCTGCTCTATATATACTGTGACAGGAGAGAGAACTGGTTACATTCTCCTTGAACTCCTAGAGTTCAGTGAATCATACCAGAAAAACTATCTGCAGCGACAACTCCAGGACTGTCACGATTACCTGTGTCTGCACACACATTCACACATACATGCACACAAACCATGATCTGTAAACTGAGTAGGTTTTGCCAACTTGGCACCCTTCAACGTCCCCACCGGTGACCTATTCTGTGTCTGAACACAAGCCAAAAGATCACATGCAGAGGCTCAGCAACATTGCATCTGCCTGTCCACATAAGAGCATCAAATATATCAAGAGATCATGTGTTTTTTAAAAGGTGGTTCAGGCTTCCAGCTGAAGGGAAAACCACGGGACGGAGTTGACACAGTGGCTCGTCTGAGACAATCCTCAGACATTGTCATGCTTCACAGAGGACAACTGGGAAATCTACATGGATGCATGGGTGGTCCAGCTTTATAATTCCCTGAAACAAAACAAGAGATTCAAATTATCTGGACTAATAATACAAAGAACTGGTGAATACAGTCCTAGTTTAGATTCCTAATTCCCTTACCTGAGGTGTTAGATTTTTTTGAATCCTTTTCAGTTTGGCCCTTTTTCGTCCATTTTTTGTCACAATTGTTTCTTCATAGAACTCGTGGGCCAAGTCGCCGTCTTCATCAAAGAACAAAGAGCTGCAGCAGAGAAGAAAACATTATTATACATCTAAATAATGTGCCCGAGTGAATTCAAAACTCTGCACAGCCAAGGCTTGGCAATACAACAAGACCGAATCATTTTACATAATCGGAAAAAAACATTTGTGCACATTCTGCATTTGCTCTCAACGTGAGAGCCAGTATGCACAACCACAACAAAAATAAAATGTGGTGTTTGGATGTCAAGCCCACAAACCCATGAGCAAAGAAAAAAACAACAACCAGCTGCTTAGTTTGCTGAAGCCTCAGCTCTGTTGGACTGTCAGCTGTTTTCTTGTGGGTAAAGTGCTGTTTTTTGAAAGGTCAGGGTGAACGGTAAGCTAACAGGTCAGCTATGAGTGTGGAAATACCCCTTGGTTAACAGAGGTGTATGAGGGGAGAGCTAAGACCACTACTGCAACACCACGTCTGCAGGAACCAAACAATGCTATCACGTCAAAATTTAACTAGTTTTCTCTGGAATATTTTGGACGCGAAGGGGACAGGAGGCTACAAACTAATCTCAAAATGATAACACTCAAAATTAGTAACCTAATACTGTTTTCACTTTGTAGAAATGTCAATATAAGCATTCATCTTGTGAGGCATCGTGATAATAAGAACATCACGTTTTAACAGTCCGCTATAATCGTTGTGATATGTTCGATGGTCCCACGTGATCCCGAGGCTGCTAATTACCTTCGTCTCGTAAACACCCAAGGCGTTGCGCCTCGGAAACTTCGAACTCTGGCCAGGGGCTGCTCATTTCCATCTTTGGTTGGGTCTTCCACACTAACTGAGCCAGAAAAAGGCCAAAATCCTTTGGATCTGGAGCCGCTGCCACCCATCTTCAGCTGCAGCACATTATTTTCTTGGGTCACAGAACTGGCAGTGGTGCTACAGCGTCACTGTATCAGATGAGAGGTGACCTTCAGGATAAAACACAGGAGAATAACACATGAAAGGTTCATTTCTTCCAATATATTATGAAAACAGGCAAAATTATTTTTATATTAAAAAAAATAAGAAAAACCCCAAGTTGGAGATCCTGGTTTTGTGAGGCCAGTATTAATGGTGCCATAAGAAAACAAATGCACAGCACCTACAGCCAATGCAAAAGCTACAGTAGATGCAGTGATTACACATCAATGTTCGGCTAAGTTTACTTTTCTTGTGGCTGACATAACAGAAGAGACACCGGAAACAAAGCCAAGTCTGTTGACGAGTCCAGCTGGTTTCTAATTCACATGTCCTGAGGGTCTGAATGTAGCAGGCCGGTGACATGACAGTACAACCTCACATGAACACAGCCCTGCCACAGACACACGGAGGACCACCGCACTGTGTCATGATGTGTGAATCCATGTCGGACATTTAGAAAAGCCCAGAACACATAGGTCAGCTGTGCTCGTGTCCAGAGGGCTCGTTAACATTCGGCTACCTGGAGAGGGAAAGCTAACGTTGCTAACCCGAAGCAACAACATGCAGTATCAGCCCCTACACGTGTGTTACTCGCTGTCATGTCACTTTACGCCCTGGCTGCTAACGTTAGCTTCAAAGAAAGGCAATTAGCTCCCCGTTGCTAGCATTAGCCAGGTCGACATGTTCCCATCTGCTCTTGTAGGGCAACGTTCACTGACGAAATGCCAAACGCTACCATTAGCTGCGTTGCTAACCGGCGTCTGTCGCTTCCGTTGAGCTGAAAACGTACCTAAAGCGGCCCGTTCGCTGGGGAGAGGGTCGCTTGTGGGATGATACAGCTGCACAAGCTCGGAGCTTATAACACACACACACACACACATACACTCACACACACGGCTGAACTAGCTGTTTATGCTAACGTAACACGTTGTTCTTCCTGGCTTCTTTTTACTGTCGACTGCAGAAGGGACGCGAGCAGGTGTCGCCGCGGCGTGGACGGGAGGGACAGAGAAGAAGAAACCTCCTGTCGTCTGTTCATGGCACATGTGCGATATCCACATAACCCCACCAATGAAGAAGAAACTACACGTACAATACATTTTAAACTATATATGGTTGTGATGTTTTTTATTTGTAAAAGACATTTAAAAAAAAAGAAGTTATAAATGTATTTTTTGACAGGTCTGATTTGCAAAGGAGAAGCACTTCCCTAGTTACATGGCAACAAAATGCTTAATTGTCAGCCCTGGCTTCTGATTGGTTAAATGGTTTAATAAAACTACTCCTTGACCATGTTTATGTTCCTATGCACGGTTTTGTATTTGAAGAAGACATTTTTACAGTTAACATTTCAGCCGGACTTCTGAGTTTTGTTGAAACCCCACAGTCCACGAGGACTCTACCGTGTGCATTTTTCAAGAAATAGACAAAGCCAAACTCACAGTACTCTTGTTTTTATTTTTCCTCTTTGTAACTTTGTAACAGCTGTTTTGAATTGTGCTATATAAATAGAGTTATTATTCATATTATTAAAATCATGTGGCCAGCAAATACTGTTATCTACCTGGGGCTGTTATTCATAGTTTGGGTTTAGCATTAGTTGCAAATAATGAAACTCCTAATTCCGCAACATGCAATGACTTTCGAGACAATAAGGTGCTTCCGCATACATAGAAACAGCTGGCACGAAGCTAAATCCATATCCAGCTTCAGCTTAGCTTTACCACCTTTAGGATGAGTCTGAACACAAACTGTAAAACCAGACCTTAACATCTAACACCAGAGGCTGATCACACTTAATCTGGGGCCATCTGAAAGTAAATTACTGCAGCCAGGTTCCAAATACCTTGTGGAAAAGCCGGCTCTGAAGAGTGCACACTGTTATTACATTTTTAGAAAATAGGAAAAGATCCCTTGAATGTTTCAAAGTCTTACACTAACTGACAGCAGATATCAGGGATCATCAGCAGATGTTAGTGACCACCAGCAAACGTTAGGGACTTATTATGAGTTGTGTACCTCTGTAGACACCCTCTTCTAAGGCAGATACTGATCAGACCTGGGTGTGTGTCCCTAACATCCTGGGGCCCAAAATATAAATGACCATGTACAATTTAAAATCACTGCAACAACAACATTAGTTGACCTATCATTTACTATCATCAGTTTATTTGATAATTAGAATTGAAACTTTTAACTTATCCAGATCCATTTCACAGGTTTATTAAAGTGCCAAAATTTAAAAAATAGTCTCAAAAACAGTTAACAACAGTGGTTAAACTCGCACAATCAGTGGCAGTGTCTTTAGGTGGTTCTCACTAAATGTAACAGCAGCATCCCTTCTTCTTAAACAACCCTTTTTCTACACAATGTCATTGTCGGAGGTCTTCCCCTCACTTTTCCATTGCTTGAAATATTCGTATTGATCCCCGATACTGATCCATGATGGTAGCAGAAGGCTCTTTTCAAGCGGGAGTAGTAATCCTCGCCATCGCCTGCTTCGTCCTTTCTCTCGCGAGAGCGTAACGCTTCACAATCTGCCGGACATGCTCTTCTTCTTCTCGTTTCAGGATCCGCAGAAAGTTGCACAACTCAGGAAAGCTGAACGCATCCCACTGTGGAGGAGGGCAAGTTCACAGTAAAATCACACGGTAACTGTCAGGATATTTTGACGTCTCATCATATGACCAAATGGAAACTTACATTGACTTCCCCAGTCTCATTTTCTTTCAAAACCAGACACAGGATTTTCTCACTGGGTCCGGCAACCAAGCGTAGGTAGAGTGGACAAACATCATCAGAAAGTTTACGCGTGTACACTAAGTAGAATGGGGAAAAAATTAAAAAATGTAATACTTGATAACACAGTTCTGTTTTACTTAAACACACAATATTAAGAACACTACCTTGACTTTGTCTCTCAGTGCGTTCGAACAGGGCAAACTTGGCCGGGTTGTCCACCACAGTGAACTTGTTGAGCAGCGCCTCGATCACTTCCCGTACCCGTGTTTGGGAGCTTATGTGCAGGTGTTTCGCAGTATCTTTGGGGAGGTAGAAGGATGTCCGCCTTTTCATCCGCCTGTCCTGCTGATCTCCGTCTTCTGTCGAGCACATCGGGCTCTGAGGAGGAGGGAGGGAGATCGGCCGAAGCAACTGAAAGTGGACCTTGATGAAACCAGTGTAGAACCCGTCTTTATTCTGCGAGGTGGACAGATGGACAGGATTAGATGGGGAGTGAAATTGTTTCAGTATATACTGTAAGTTCAGAAAACAGGTTAATGTGTCACTCACCACCATCATGGAGAGGTTACTGTTGATCTGAGCGTTATACTCCTTAACCTTCTGCTGAATCTCCCCGACACTTAAACCCTGTTTACCCAAATCGATCTTTTCATCCTGAATTGTAAAGAGCAGAAAACACATGGCGTCAGCAGAAAGCTTGACTTCACACATGAGCTTTAAGGATGAAGAGAAAGTGATGAAGCAGAAGTAACAGTAAAATAAATAAGCTTTTACTCTATCATCTCAAATGAAGCAATGCATGAATGAATATCACTAAAAACAGAAAGTGAAACCTGCTTTGTGCCTCAGGAATAATCAGCTTTTCCACCGCATCCCCATTGACCCTCTGACCTTTTGAAAGAAAGATGTATATGCAGTAAAATATAGCTCCGGCTCCGAGCCACTGTCCTCTGCAGTATTTCCTCGGGTCATTTTCTCCAAGGTTCAGATGAGCGGGACTTTGGATGATTTAGTATTTCTGTCATCCACACTATCTTAAATTATCTCCAGATCTGTGCATCCAAAATGTCTCTGCTGTCCTTTGTCTGTCTGGAGAAAACTGGTCCCACTAACAGCTCCACAACCCCAGCTTTCACATCAGCTCCTCCCTGACAATAAAACTTCACAAAGATATCTAAAAGGGGCCGGACCACTCCCACTGAGATCTGCTAAAATGACCCCGAGGTAAAAATATTTTCCTCATGTTATTGTTCATGTGTGTGAAAAGAGTGTAAAAATGCTTTATAATACATTAAGGATAGGAAAGGTTTGCCCAATGCTCATTATTGTCCATATCAGCTGTAGCTTCCCTGAGGGCTGAGCAGGAATGTAAGTATTTAGACCTTCAAACTAAAGACACATTTACTAATAGACTTACGAAAAGAGGCTTCTGGACATTTTATCCAGTTTTTGTGCTTTTTAAAATAATATCAGTAAAACAAAAACAAAAAAGTGTGATCTTTTGTCTGACTGGCTTTCCAATTTTTACACTGAGATTCTCCCTGATTTTTGATGTGTTTAAAATCAGTGAAATACTGCAGCAAAGTAGTTAGTTTATGAAAATGACAGCTGTGAGGTTGATCCGTGCATGATAAGACAAAAATATTAAATATTGATGACAAAATAATCACAACTCGAGCCAAAGCACACTCAGTTTGGGTTGATACATAGTAAAAAAACGACTTTAAATCTGGTAAGTGGTGGTTTGTTGATCACAGTAGTGCTAATATTTTGTGGTTCTGTAATAAGGACATCTGTCTTATTTGTAAGTTGTTATGTTGTCCCCTCTCCTCAGCTCTCTCCTCAATTACTTTCTGTATAGAAGCCTCAACAAAGAAGAGGTAATAAATCCAGTATCTTTGAGGACATGTGGCACAATAAAACAAAGCAGACAGCAGTGGGCAATCTGGTTGACTCCATCTGCTTTGACCTGCCCACCCACACAACATGTTTTAAATTCTAAAACAATCATTTCGGCTTGGTTTCTTATTTCAATCATTTTCTATCTTTGAAAATTGATTAAATCAATCCCTATAGGACCACAATGCTTTCTGTACAAGTGTGTAACTGCAGCTTCATTCCTCACCACATTAGTGTCTGTCTCGATGGCATCGACAGACAAATCTCCCTGGTCTGTTAACAAACTTCCATCTATGCTGCAGTCAAGCTGGATGAATGGTTGACAGCGGTAGTGACAAGTGTAACTGCATTCTGAGAGAGAGAGAGAGAGAGAGAGAGAGAGAGAGAGAGAGAGAGAGAGAGAGAGCATTAAAGGGGGCACGGTCTCAGCTATGCTTTGGCGACTCGGCAACTCGTGTTTGTGCTGAAAAGAATCACCCAAAATCACACTAACCTAGATATATAATCTATGTTACATAAGCAATATACCAATGGTTTTGTATATACAAAATAAAAAATAGCTAAATAGATATTTAGAGCCTATTTTCATTGCAGTTTGTCTGACTTTTAGTAGGATTATGCAAAACATACAGAATTGTTTTTTTTAGGTGGATAGGTTTTAGGCCAAGGAAGAACCCATCAACTTTTGGTGTTGATTCGATCAGGGAGGCTAAGCCAGGATTTTAGTTTTTGCTTTCTTTAACTTTATAATATAATAATGCAGAGATCTTGTGATCCTGTGTGCAGTTTGGTGCAGCTTGATTTTGGTGCAGCTTGATTTAGTAAATGTTGACAGTTGGGCCTCGGTGGCGGTATGTGCTCTATTCTAGTTTTTTCTAATTGCTACATCGCTTCTTATCTTTTGTTGAACTGGGCTCTCAACATGTCTCAGAAACGCCTGAAGTCAAACGATACGGAGAAACAAAGACATTCCCAGGTAGTGTCCGAACCAACATCCAGTTAAAACATGATGTGTACCAGACCATTCCTACCAGATCGGGACAAACCCTGATAAAGATTCTCATGACTTGGAAAACACAACATGAGCATCCTGCATCTGGTGATACTGGAAGCTGGAAAGGGAGGATTTTATGAATGGATGAACATGGAGCGACACAGTTGATTCACTCTTTAATGTTAAGATTTTTAGCCATTTTTTACTGTAAGGTTAAATTACAGAGAAGTTTATCATTAAGTTTAATACTGATTTTCTTTAGAAAGGAAGCAATGGTTCACAATGTCTATTATTAATCCTATTGGCAGGAACAGCCTGACATGCAGATTTAGTGGCTGGTTGCCTGTTTTTGTAGGTCAATGCCTACAGTCAAAAACATGTTTTGCTTGTAAACACCAACCATTAAGCTGGTTTTATACCATATTTTTCTTCTTGACATGGAAAAAAGGGGCAAACGCCTTCAATGTGTTAGTCTTTCTCTGGCTTTTTTCAGACCAATTGTGGCTCAAAACACCAACTCCATTTAAGACAAGTCTTTAAAAAATGTTTATCCAATATGCAGCATACGTTTATTAAAAAGAACACAAATAAAAAATTGGTCAATATAATTACAGCCACAAATGTTACTCTCTGGGTAAATGTAAATGTTGGGGACTATTCCGCTGTAGATTTTGTGTGCAAGTTATAATTTGCTGCAGCAGGACAGTGTTTGTTGGTCTGACTAAATAATAAGTTATATATCTACCAGTGAAGGTCATTGCAGGCCACAGTGGTGGTGTCACCATGGTGTTTTTAATAGTTTTGGATGGTGATGGAGCTGTACGGCACAGATTAATGATCTACATCAGACTTGGACTATAAAGAAAATACTTTATAGTCTATTGTTTTGGTCTTTTCATGGTATTTGTTGACAATAGGAGTAATATATAATATCACCTAAACTATAAAATCTCAAGGATCTCTTATCCTTTCAACACATTAAATTAGATTCATGTACAGAAGTTACTCACTGGTGCAGCGTAAACCCTGCTTGTAGAGCCCCCAGATGAATTCTCCACACAGGTCACACCAGGTGAGGTGAGCGTGACTGTAGATCTGGAAGTCATGACCCATCTCTCCTGTCCGACGCCCGGGTGCCTCGATGCTGACGCTGTCTCCAACCAGTCGGACGACGCTGAAGGAGCAGGGCTGACCCGATGGGGTGGCGCGGGCCGCAGGAGCAGCCAGCTCGATAGGATCATTCAGACTGAGGTCCTGCAGCTCGATCAGCTCACATTTAGACATCCTGTCCTCGATACAGACACTGACATGTCAGTGGCATACGGCTCTGAGAGGAGACAGCATCAATATGAGCACTTGTACATCTGTATTGAAGACGTGGTGGATGCTGTGAGTGGTGAAGTGTACACAAGCACCACGTCAGTTTGTTCCATCCACTTCCAGCTTAGTTTGTTGTGTAGAGGAACAATCAGCCGTCAAATCCTTAGGATCTGCAAGACAGATGACACTTTTAATACATGCATGGCATAGTGTAACATACAAAAACCATGCAATACACATGAATGATGCTGCATTATGCTATAGGATTTAACATTGGGAAAAAAAGATTAACCTCTGTTATCTGATGCCATGATTCATATGATTATGTTCAAATATGGGACAGGATGTCGAGTATAATCCTGTGCAACCCTGGGACAACACATCCTGTTTTTCTGCACCTGACAGTGAAACAAAACCGAACTGATCAATGTCATTTCTTTCATTAAATTCAGCACAGGACAAACCTAAAATGTAACATTTCAAATATCAACATGCTATACAGTTTATTCTTTTTATTTATAGTTATTTATTCAAAAGAAATCAACTGGTTTTTTTTAAATACATTGGCCAATATTTCCGTATCAGATTTTTTGACTCCTAAATATGGGTACCGGCATCGGCCTGCAAAAATCTGTACTGATTGGGCTCCATTATAGCCAATTTCATAGCTATATAATCGTTTTTCAGATAAAGGTTATAAATATAAACATGTGACTATCTTATCCACTTAAAATAATTTAAAACTAATTAACCCAGAGGCCATTTAATGCTCTTTAAATGTTCACCAATTTATATAAGTAGCCATGACAATGACAGGTGTCATTGATTCAACTGAATAATCCTTTTGGCTGATACCTCCACTTGAGAAAGTTAGTGTGTCCTAGATTTTGTAATAAAGTATTTAGCTATTACAGAGTGAAGTAAAATCTTGTTCCCACCGCTGGTGACAGAATAATCACAGACAAGGAATCACACACTATCACTTCCTGCAGATAAAAACAGAGCTGGCCTGTTTAACAAGTTCGCAGACAGGTGCATGTTTAAGTTAGTGTGACTCGTTTCACTGTGGAGCTGCATATTGTGACTAGAATGTGAACAACCCGGGATGTTTCTGCCAAGTGGGTCACCACCACCACCACCACCACCTCCACCACCACCACCACCAGCAGCAGTACACGGTGCACTATTCCCACAGGCCAACAAGAATACACTGTGACCGGGATCATTCTGCTGCTTCTGTTAATGACATGTGAAACTATGCTCGTATGGTAAAAAAACAAACTTGGTATTTCATCTGCCATTTGTTGCAAGAAGCATTTGCAGTCTGTCCCGGGACAGCCCGGTTTCACGCTGAGGTCTGAAACGGAGCAACAGTCTCATCTGACAGCGAAACACATGACACAATGAAGCGTTAAATAAACGATCTTACCTCTTTCACTTCTCCATCATGAGCTCAGAGGAAATCTGTGGTAGTCGCAGAATTAGAGCAGAACCTCTCTCCAGCCTCACGCACTTGTGTTTGCGCATGAGTGCGGATTACCGTCTAATCCCGTGTGCGCATTAACCCGTCCCGACAGGAGGACACTATGAGGAGCCACAAGGGACAAACCTCACTACATGCACACGGACATGTTACCACATACTATTCACATGCATGTGCATACACACAGTGGTGGGATGTAACAAAGTACATTCAGTTAGTTGTTGAAGTTAAGCACATTTTTTATGTATCTGTACTTTACTTAAGTACATTTATCACTTTATCTGTACTTTCTACTCCACATACAGTTTGTTACATGTTCACATTGATTTTTTAGTTTAGCTTTAAAATTAATCAATAATTTGAGGAGGGTTGTTTCAATGATCCAATCAGAGCAGATAGGTAACAATAGACCCCGCCTCCTGCAGCAGCATCACTAGTGAATAAGAAATAATCTGAAATGGATCTAGAGGAGACCAAACCTCGGCTATGATGACCTAGCAGACTGTCGCATTAGTGTTCTTAGTGTTCATTAGTGTCTTGGCTAGTTTAAATATATTGTTCTAACTTCATTTAAAAGAAAGTACATACTTACTTTTATTATTTAGTACTTCCCTACTTCCTTCACCACTGCACACTGGTTTCTGAATTCTTGAACTGATCTTTGCCAGGGAGGTTATGTTGTCGCCCTGTGTGTTTGTTGGTTTGTTTGAAAACCCAATTTACGCAAAAACTATTCAACCAAATTCGACCAAACCTGGTGATGAGAAGGGGCCCGGACCTGGGAAGAACCCATTGCATTTTGATACAAATACCCATTACTTCAGGACCCCCCGCTTTATTTAACAATGCATTGTAGGACATTTGTCAACACTTTTTTAAAATTGTCTGGGAATAATGCACATATGTATTTTCCTACTTTAGGACTATATTATATGTCCCTGTAAACACAGGAAATGAATGAAGAATCTAACAATGGCAGTGGATGCAATGATGGGAGGAAAAGATAGAGATAGAGAGAGAGAGACGTCCTGAATGAGCATGTTTGTTTTCTGTGTAGCCAATGTGTGGTGACCATGCAGAGTCACAAGATTGTTAGAGAGTAATTGGAGCACAATAACCAGTTGACAGCTGACAGTGAGTATTCAGTTATGAAATGAGTGGTGTTAGCCTAAGAATCACACACACACACACAAACACACGCACAAAAACACACACACACACACACACACACACACACACACACACACACACACACACACACTCACACACGCACACACTCACATACATACATACATACATTCATACTAACCTACTCACATACATACATACATACATAAATATCCTCAGTTTGCCTGCATGGGAATATGATTGTGAACTATAATTATTATTATTCATAATAAAACATTCAACAATTGAAACAAGTTGTTTTTCTTCTTTGAGAGTTACGTGTATTTACACTAACTGTGCAGCTCCAGCTCCAGTTATGACTGAACCATATTGACCATTTCTCCAGAAACTTTCCACGTCAGCCTGGACAAGGCTCGTCAAATTCCACGATAATAATAAAACACACTAGAAGACTTCCGGAAATCGCAGTTTCACAATAAAGGCGTGAGAAGGATGTGTGCTGCATGTACAAACTCTACATAGAGCATTCATTTGAATTTAAATGGACCATTCAGTGTAAGAAATGTACATATTTTCCTCACAGTAACCTATATATGGTATAGTTGTATTCTGGAGAGGTGGTAGATTGATACAACGCTTTACACTGAAAAATCAAAGCGGAAGTGTGGCTTCTTTTTCTATTCAAAACAGCACATGAGGGACTGAACTTTTGAGAAGATATAATCCTGATTCTTTAAGACACGCTTATGTGACAGCTGGTTGGTTATGAAAGATCATTTTCTAATTTAAGCTTCGGCGTGTGAATGAAGCCGGACTCGGGCCGGAGGAGTTCACACTTTACATCCAGCATCAGTTCCGCGTTTGACTGTAGCAGAGTTCACGTTGGGTAACAGCACAGTGACCGCGGGTTAGCAGCGTCCATATTTATATCTTTATAAAACACGTATTTACCTAAACATGGCTGTAAACAACATAGAGACCGAGTCTGAGCTCCGGATCTACGGGTTTACCAGGAGAGCTTCAGCTGTGTTGACCCACGTCATCTGCATCGTTTTCAGCCTCTTCATCGCTCTGATGTCCCGACCTGGCTCCAGTAAGTGATGCTAATCGCACGCACACACACACACACACACACACACACACACACGTTCATCTTGTGTGGTCCCTGTGTTCATTTGACTTAATTTGACTTCCTTCATGTTATTCCAGGTTTGTTTTCCTGGCATCCTTTCCTCATGACACTGGCTGTGAGTTGGAGCTTCCAAAAATGAATGTACTCAGCTGTAAACACGTGAAAAAAACCAATGCATATAAAGACTTTGTTGATGGATTGGTTCAGGGCTGCAACATAACTGTCCAAAACTTATTGTCACATATGACACTGAAGGTACACAATCATATCATTTTAGGCGCTGGAAACAGATCTTTTTTGTTATTTTTGCTTGAAAATTAGTTTTAAAAAAGTCTCGTGAAAATAAGATTTATTTTGTCCCAATATGGGGAAACATGCTGTGTTACAGCACTATAGGGGGTAGTAATAATAGACACATAACTAAAAGTAAGACATAAGTAAAGATACTATATAAACACGAGGAAACAGCTGTAAACAGGATCACATATATGAAATTGAACGAGCAAATAATTATTGCACTATAGAATTGGTAAATAATTTTTGCAAAATCAGTTAAAAACATGATTAAAATATATTAGTTGCATTAAAATGTAAAAAAAAAATGTAGATTTGTATTTTGAAACAGAAAGATGTCCACAATTTTATGCGATCAACTGATTTATTAATCAAACACATGTTGCAGCTCTAAATTGGTTGATCAATAGAAAACTTCTTGGCAGTTATTTCACATGAAGTAATTTTTAAGTGATGATCAAATGTAATCATCAGTTGACATATTTTCTTTTTTCCCCCCTTCAGTTCTCCTTCTTCATGACAGAAGCCATACTCATCTTCTCCCCCCACGGCTCCCCCATCAAAGGTTTCCCACACAAGATCAAAGGTCGTGTTCACTGGATCCTGCAGTGCCTGTGCGTGTCCTGTGCGGTCCTGGGTGTGGCAGCCATCTTTTACAACAAACACCTGAACAGTAAACCCCACTTCACCTCATGGCACGGTCTGCTGGGCCTGCTCACGGTGTGCGTGGTCGGGCTGCAGTCTTTGGTGGCTTTGCCTCTCATCTACCATTCCCTGGCCAAAGGCTGGTCCCTGGCCAAACTCAAGCGCTATCACGCGGCGTCCGGGCTCATCACGTACCTGCTCGGCAGCATGAGTCTGCTGCTCGGCCTCTGCTCGGCCTGGTTCACCGCCTCTGTCAACGAATACACCTGGTACCTGTCAGCACTGTGCCCGGCCGTCAGCGCTCTCATGATAATGAACCAAGTCACCAGTGCGTACATGGCCAAGAAACGTCTGCAGTCCTGACAGAGGAGACGTTATCGGACTTTAACAACACTGTTGCTTAAAACCTGTGCAATGTTTACCAGAGACTTCCTTTCTTTCAGTCTCGTACTACTACTGTGATTTCTACAGCTACAGACTCGTTATTCTCACAAGAAATACGTGTGGATAATGAAATCATTTTCTTTTATTCATTTCATTGCCCGTGGCTGAAATAGAGGACACTGAGTCTACGCGTCTCTGTATTTTGGGTTTTTAGGAACGGCTCAATGACCTGAGGAGTTTTCATTTGACAGTTACGCACCCATGTTGAGCTTCTTTGGTTTGTTTGTAGCTTCTGATGTTTTAAGCCATACTAGCTTTAACTATAACCATGGACTGTATATAAAGATGGAGGAAGCTTCTCCACTTCCTCCCACTATCCAGACAAGAAGCCAATACATCCTGGATATGAAGGCTGAACCACAAAATTTAGTTTGGCCCATGTCACATTTACTAACATGGAGGAGGCAGAATTTATGAACTATACTGCAGCCAGTAACTAGGTGGCGATCAAGAGTATTTAGCTTCACTTTTGGGGAGCAGTCATGTCGTCCATCTTTATAAACAGTGTATGATTATGACCAAATACCTGCAAAATGATGTCCCGTAACATTACCTGCTAAACACCAGTATTCTAGCAATAGCATTTTGCAAAGCATTGTTTCCTCTACATTCTCAGAGCTGCTAGCATTGCTTTAGACTCAATATCGTTTTTAAACTTAAAAGCTTCAAATGTGACAGGTTTGAGCAAAAGAAGTCAGTTAGTGAAATAAAAAATGGTTTCAATGTTCTCTTCAGACTGAACAGTGTGAGGTTGGTTTTGACACAAGATTATAAGACATCACCAAAACTTTTTGTAGGTCGTCAGAAAACCCAGTGCTTTTTGAGTCATGACCTCATTAAATACTGCCTTGAATGTCCTTGAATATTTGTTGATCTCAGGTTGAAATTTTGTATCTTGTGTTGCGTATTATCCGTCCTCCTGGTTACTGACTTGGCCATGTCTGATGATGTCATACCAAAGGTGTATCCACATTAAAAGCACATGTCAATGATTCACACTGCAGTATGTGTTTTATTGTTAAAATAACATTGATAACACAGTCTTTTTCTGCTTTCGATCTAGGCTGCATGTACGAAATTCTTACTGGATCAACCGTCAATGGGTCAAAGTGAACAAATGTTTAAAAAAGTAATAGCAAAACAAAAACAAACCCAGTATATTTTACATAAATAAATAAACTTCAGACTTACACCGAAATACAGGAGACAACTGTCAGGTGAACGAACACCGATAATTAAAGTTATAAAAAACAGTTTTTAAAAAATGAAATGTTCCCTTGAAACATGAAAAATGCACACAATTGACAAGAATGGGGTAAGAAGGGGATTTCTTTTACGTACTGATAATTTCTATGATCCATATGTGTAGTGTTTCCAACAGATAGAGAAGACTGAAAATAAAGGTCAGTATAATGTACCAGAAATGATCCTTTTTTCAAAGTGCCAGCTCCACCTTCACATTTGAAACAAAGCAAATCACAAGTTTCTAAGACATGTTGAAGAAAAGTGGAGACGTCTGATGATAAAAAATGAAGCATCCATGACGGAAGGGAAGGAGCCGGTACGAAGTTAAACTAAAGGTGAACAGTACTCAGACTGTGGAGGCAGAGGGGCCCCACGAGAAAACGTCTCTACAAACATGAGCCTTCGTAGGGAATAATCTGTTGTCTCAGGTTATCCAGTGTTTTCTAAAGGCTTCCACACTGCATCTAACCTATTTAATTAACGGAGGAGAGGGACCTTCCTACATCTAAATACCTCAAGGTGTCATCACAACACAGAAACAAGGCTACAGAGAACAGCAAAGACTTAGACTCCCTAAAGCACCGCAGATCAACACTGACCGAAACTACTGACGCTACGTACACTGCACTGCATTTAGGCGAAACGCTACCAAATCAATGGCAATGTCAGTTTGGTAAGGCCGCCACACCACCCAACACCGTTCTTACAACGTCACTGGTGGTTGTGATGAAATCTTATTTATGATGGATTCGATGGTTGGTGGATACATTGATTTAAGGTTTTATACACTCAGGCTGTACAAATGCAACAGTTTCTACAGTTTAGGTAACGTGTTCTCAAGAGTTTGTTAAAGTGATCTGTGGTAAAAGTCATAGTGAAAAATACACGTAGCATGTAGGTTGACTCAGCGATAATCATCTTATACCGAGGACACACTGGGTTGGTTTGTGCTCCTTTTGGCTTCCACACTTGGTGCTTTTAGTCATAATGCTGAATCTGCCACAGAATTGTGTTTTGAGTTTGTCACCGACTTGTCTAAATGCTCAGTAGATCTTCCTCTGTGATGCTAAAGACCCCTTTGTGTTATTTAAGGCTAAAAATGAAAGAACACAGTCTGAATCCATGTCCCAGCCCCTGTGTTATCAAAGGCTGATATGAAGGTACATTCATTTTGGTAAAAATAAAAAAGAAGAAAATTACAAAGTTGAACATAAATTTGTTTGCCCAGCACTTGTGTGAAGGCGTGTTTATCATCATGATAGTCGTAATAATAAGCCTTCTCCCTATGACCAAAATCTACACACTGCACAGTATCGACTTGCAATATAAACAATGATAATGACTGATATTTACAAAGTATCCACATGTTCAGTTATTGTTTCACACATAACATCATTTCGACAGGGGATGCCACAATGTCTATCAAATTGCTAAAGACTAAAATATGCTCTGAAAGCCTAAAGTTTCTGTGTCAAAGGTAAATTCTGAAGGATTTTCTCTTGATATATTAACTGGATTTTCACAGATAATAACACCATGGTCTTTAGCCTCTGTGACCCATTTATTTTACAGCTTTCCCACTTTTCTTTTACTTAAAAAACTGAAATAAGTAAATCAGTGTTCAGCAGGTGAGTTTGGCTGACAAATCTGAAAGTACTTGTTTCCCAGCAAAATATATGATGAGAAAATCCAACAGTGTTAAATAACGTTATTCCATCTGAATTCAGAAGAAATAAAACTAACGGCACAGCGAGGCCTTGCTTACAAATGTAGAAGGAGGGGCTGTGCTTAGAAAATCACCCAAAGCTTCAGCTGGTCCCCAATTGACAGAACGTCTGTTCCCACTGCTCTGATGCTCCAGGTGAAGTCTGGGATATTCAGCATTAGGATTTGTTACTGTGACTTTGTAAAGTCATGAAGGTTCACGTTGATTCTCTCTCAGGTAAAAGTCCATGTGTGTGTGAGAGAAGTTCAATGAGACCATAGAAATTGGAATTTTATTTCCTTGACAATAAGGTGATTTATGCGTTGTCAAATTTCACTACTGATAATTATTTTCATTCACTTTTACTTTTTTTTTTTCTCACTTTCATTTTGATTTGCTCAAACATTCAAAATATAACAATACCTCTGGCCATCATTAACCAGTTCATGAGTTAGGGTAGATACTGTGAAATAATTAATTTAGTTATGTAAACATGTAATTATTCCCATCCCGTATGTACTTAACAAGATTGTGTGTGAAACTGCCTCTCCGTGACTTCACAGGTCGCTACTGTCCCATCACCTCTATAACATCGTCATCCGAACTACTGCCGCCATTCTCTGTGATCTGGTGTCTGTCCGGTTGGGTCAGAGCTGCCCCCAACAGGCTGGAGGTGGGATTGTAATGAGAGAGGAAGCTGGACGTAGAAGAACTGGAGTTAGGCACAGGGTACCCCCCTGACCCAGAAAGAAGAGAGTTGGGGAACATCCTCTGCTCGGACAGCAGCGACTGACTGTAGTCGAGGGGGAAGCCTGATGAAAGCAGGCCAGCCATGCTGGGGTTCATCAAGTATGGGGGCAGAGAACCTGATGCCATGGAGGAAGAAGTTGCTGCTGAGGGTGTCGATGACATGGGGATTGTGGTGGAAGCAGAGGAGTAAACAGTGGACAGGGAGGAAGAGGAGGGGGTGGGCAGGTGTCCATTCCCTGGGGCAGACTGTCTCAAGAGGTCTGAGCCTGCAGAGGGGAACATAGTCTGTAGGTCGGCCAGTGTTTGTCCTGGTGTCTGAAGGAATGATGATCCACCGCTGCCACCCATTAGAAGTGGGTGACTCATGTGCCCTAGGTTACCCAGAAGGGAGGAAGAGTTCAAACCCATGGGAGGAAAACTGAGCCCACTGGAGCCCATGGACAGTCCAGGGAAACGAGCTGCAGAAGAGGTGCGTTTGCCTCCTAATTGTGTGCTTCCCGGGCTTTCAGTACTTTTGCGTTTGGTGCCACGCAACTCTAATGCCGAGCTCATGAGGTTGTCACTGCGCTGCCTGCCGAGATCACCAGTCGGACTGTTTTGAGAATCGTCACCATCCCCTGCTGGTACGGCCGACACATCTGGGGGCGACGGCAATTCGTTCCCCATGCCGGTGGCTTCGTCGCCTGTAGATGAAGTGTAGCGGCTGAGTTCTCTGAGAATCTCAGCGCTCAGAGGGGAGGAACACTGTTCCCCATTGGGGGAGCGCTGCTGCTGATCAAAAGGGGATGAACAGCCGTTACTCACTGAATGGATCAGGGAACCTTGGGTATCTGTGGAGGGGACAGAAAAATACAGTCATGAAAGGTTCAGAGATACAAAAACTCCACCTACAAAGTTACAGGAGCTGTTTCGATGGCTGTAAGGCAAAACTATGGAGGAGGAAGCTTTAATATATGAATTTGTACCTCTTGAAGCAGCAGAGCCTCCAACCGCTGGTCTACTGATCTTTCCTGAACGAATAGCAAAAATCCTTCCATCATTTGTCCTGATGTAGGTGCCTGTGTTGGAGGAAACGTGAAGTGTGAGAAGCATTTACTAAAATGATTCATAAGCAGAGACAAATTGTTGTTGTGTTGCTGCAAATACCTTTAGATCCTCTGATGACATGGATGCTCTCTCCTGCACTAATGCGAGCTTGAACATCCGTTGTGCTGTTGGCTCCTGGGATTACTATATCTGTAGATCCAAACAAAAGGGCTGATGTTAATGTCTGGTTATTACATTTCACTCACTTTGCTTCTGTTGAAAGATGAAATGGTTCAGGCGAATTAAACTATAACATAATGGGTTTTATTTGGTATTTTCAGTGATACAAGATTTAAAAAATACTGCACATTACCGGTTGTGGTTACAATCCTCTGCACGTAGACTCCAGCTTTCTGCAGGAAGTTGACAGGCAGGCTGCCGGCTGAGCTAGAGCCGGCCATGCCCATGCCGACCTGGCGAGGCATCATGGGTATTGGGGTTGACTGGATGGGCCTGACACTTGCTACAGGCTTGTCATCTGGCCTTGCCATGGGACGCCTGGAAATATGAGCCCTGAACTCATGAGATGAACTCTCACACACACATATACTCAAGCAGCAGCAACAAATATGTACAGCTAGAACCTCAATCAAACAATCAAATGAATTGTATATTTAGTTTTCAGTGTTTGCCAGTAAGCAAGGCAGAGTAATTTCTAGATTTTTAAGGGGATTGTGACTTTTGATAATGCAAGGCTGAGTCCAGGGTGATTTAGATGTTTAATTAATGTTTTAATCAGGCAAACTCTAAAAGCAAGATTGTAGTTGAGGATATGAGGTGGTAAAGAACAGAGCTAAACTGTTAGTTAACGACTAAATGAAAGGAGGGCAAGATAAAATATTGAGTCTGAAACTCACCAGCCCCGTTGGTTAAATGCTGGTATGTTCGCGAGCACCTGATCACTGGTTGGATAATAGGTTGCGTACGAAGGGCGAGAGTACGGCACAGAAGCTCGTTTCTCATCCTCGTAGCTCTTCTTGGCCGCTCTTTTCTCCGCTTTGGTCAGTTTCGACTCCTTCCGGTCCGTCAGCAGAGACTCGTGATGGAAAGGTTGCTATATGTGGAAAAAGTGAAAATTATTCCAAGCAAGATGCAGTTTGATCCCTGACATACCAGAGGAGAATCACAGTCTATATAGGATTCACAATATTAATAAAATAATCATGTTTCCTTTGGTTTTCCTTTTCCTCTCCTGCTTACCTATTCCCCACAGACGTACTCAAGCTCTTTTCAGATAGGATTCAGATTTGTATCTTTTTCAGTAGGGGAAATGGAGCTGCTACTAGACTTCCATTACATCCAGATTGGATGTGATGACAACAAGTTAAGATTCTACTCTTGTTCACAGACTGAAATTTACAAGAAGAATAATGTTGTTTTCAGGTAAGTTATTAAGTACCTACTGTTTATTTGCACATCAAACAAACCCCCAAAAAACGTCCTTTCTTTCAGAGTCCTGGTAACTGTACCTTGGTGATGAAGTGTGGGTACCGCTGACAGGCTTGGTATATCACTTCCTCAAAGTCGTCCGAGGATCCCAGAGGGTTTTTATCGGCACCATGCTCTTCCTCTACAAAGTGCAGCAATGACTCCACTTCCTTACGAGTAAAGTTCAGCACTGGGTTCAGGTCATCAACTACACGGTCTATATTTACACACACAGACAAGATACATTCATATAAGTATTAGTAATCAGCGACATAAGATCAGGTTACACATGTGTTAAAAGAGACTGGGTGAGGGTTTACAGTTTACAGGGATCTAGAGTGACTCAGGCCTTACTGGACTTTACAGAGTTTTAAGATAAAAAATGAAGTATTTTACTTTCTTACCAGACATGCCCTGTTTGGAGACCTGTCTGTCATAGATTTTCTTCTCCAGGGTGTAATCACAAACAAGGCGGTAAATGTGGCATGGTTTCCTTTGACCATACCGGTACACTCTACACACTGCCTGGGCGTCATGACAAGGGTTCCAGGAGGCATCGAACACAACAACGCGGTTGGCCCCGATTAGATTTACTCCCAAGCAGCCAGCTCTGGAAGGAACACAGAAAACCAAAGACAAACTTCCCACCAGTGTGTGGAGGATGTGTGAGAAACGATAAAAGAATAGAGTAGAGACACAGACCTGGTGGAGAGGAGGAAGAGCCATGCTGCGATGTTCTCTGGGTCATTGAACTGATTGATCAGTCGTTCTCTTTCTGTGGCAGATGTACTGCCATCCAGTCCTGCAGACACAGACATGCATCAGCTCTTCACAACACAACATTTGAATACACTTTACATTAGAGCAAAATGAAATAGAGTGAATCAGGGTGATATTTTTCACTGAATAGCAAAGATAAGAGATTGTGCACTGGACTTCATTTTCAGAGTGCGTCTCTCAAACGCTCGTTGTTGCTAGGTAACAGAAACCGTCCTCTAGCGCTTGTACATCCCTTCAATGTTAGATTGTGAATAAACTAGTCAGTGACAGCTGGGATCAATTTCTCCTCCGCCATTGTTGACAGTGTCTCACTCCCTTCTTGCTTTTGACTGGTCAGTGATAGAAAAGTGACATTGACAAGTTTGCCAGTGTTCCTAACGTTTCAACTGAAAATGTCATGAGGAGAAAATACATCTTTTTGGGCCGAGGACGTTTGACCTTTGAGCACCAAAATCTAATCAGTTCATCCTTGAGTCCAAGTGAATGTTTGAATCAAATTAGAGGAAATTCCCTCAAGGCATTCTTGAGATATCGCGTTCACGGGATTGGGACGGATGGACAGGCAACCTGAAAACATAATGCCTCGGGCCACTGGAAGTCACTGGTGCGGAGGCATAAAAATGTTGGATAGGTTTAGCTTGTGTTTTCTTTTTAATGTTGTTGCAACCATTTTCAATGCAGAGCATATCAGCTCACTTTTGCTGAATATGCAAAATGCTTTTTTTAATTTGCACAGAAAATGTTTTAAGATGTTTTCAAGAGGAATAAAATAACTTTTATAGGAATCCCAATTTTAAATGTTTGATTTTTAAGTCTATTAGATTACCAGATAACATTAAATTATTGGTAATTTTTAGTCCAATGTATTATGTAAGGGATTAAAAAGTCTTTTAATTTAAATTTAGTAGCTGACTACATTGCAAATAATCTGAACGAACCCAGTTCATATAAAACGATTTAAATGGAGTATATATAATATGCAGAGTAAATCATATTTGTCGAATTGCAATTACATTGCTCCTGATTATGCTCGTTTCCAGAGCACAGAGCCAACGTGCTGACAACCAGAGCTGTGAGGTTTCAGAGTTGAAACCCACAGAGGCGAGAACAGATTGGATGACTCACTGTAGTAATTGAGGTTGCGAATCCAGTTTTGGTTTTGGGTGGCAGAGGGGGTGACGTCTGTTGGCACCGGTCTCTTTGATAAGAAGTCCTCAATGACAGACAGCGTGGACAAGCTTTGACTAGTGGCAACACAACAGACAGATAAGAACGGGTAAGAAAAGTAAGTAAGTATGTTTTAGTATTAAAGAAATAATTGTGAAATCCAATAAACCGATGTGTTTAATAGTCACAGACTGCAAACAACCATCAATATTGTTTTACTAAATGCCATAATTGTGGTAAAGTGTAATATTCCTGTTTATAAAAAGGAAAATAAGCTATAGGAGGATTAAAACATTTTTTTTTCAAACAGTCTATTAAAAGCTCTGAAAACTCCAAAAGTCTGATTCATCCGCCAAACGGCCTGGTCATTCTACCTGCTCTCTAAGCTGCTTAATTGTTGGATTTGTGTATAATGAGATGTACGCTGGAAAGAGATCTTACCTAAACACCAACATCTTATCTCCTTTTCTCACACTCTCATCAATCAAATGAAAGAGCAGAGCCATCTTGGCAGAGTTTTGGAGAACTCCTGTTTGGTAGTTTGCCATTATGTTCTTAGCCTGAAACAAATAAATGGAAAAACAGCAGTTAAATAAAGTTAGTTGTAAAAAATCGTATGCAGTAAAAGTGGATATTTAGTTTACTGGAGTTATAATGGTGTCCTGACATACCCATTCATATGTAATGACTTGATTGGCCTTTTCTTGTGAATGGTTGAGTGGTGGCAGGGTGATGTTAACTTTGCTGTTGCTTGAGTCGGCTACTTTGGCTTTGAGGCCAGCACCGGGTGCAGGGCAGCGCGAAGTGATGTCATCCAGGTCTAGGTCCTGCTCATTGGCCTGAGTCTCCTTCTGCAGGGATTCGTATAGGACGTCAGGGTGATTCCAGATCTGGAGGAATGAAGAAAGGTGTGGAATTAGCAACCCAAAAATGACAACAAGATTTTAAGATAAAAAACAAAAAAGCAGTCTCACCTTGCAGCACACACAGAAGGCTTTGAGTGGGTTAAGACCGAGCCAGCCATTGTTTCCTGCTTCTCTGAAGCGTTTCATAAACTCAGTGTACAGTGCCCTCTGAACGGGAGAAAGTCGTACTAAGATGACATGCTCCTGTTTGGAGGGAAGCTGGTCCTGCAGCACATCATGACCCCGTCTGTAAACCAGAAAATCACCAAAAATTAAGTACTGTCCATGGGAGTCTTATGTTCTAACTTCCGACAGAGAACTCACCTCTGCACAAAACCCTCCAGCAAGCTGTGCAGCACATGGCTGCGGTAGCGCATGAGGCGGACATCTTGAGGTGTGCTGTCCACGCACTGCCCGTTCAGAATGGGCCGCTCAAACATATTGCTGAACTCCTGCCTTGTTCCTAAAAAGTCAGGTCTGACGAAGTCCACCATGCACCAGTACTCAATGAGGTTGTTCTGCAATGGGTATCCTGTCAGAACTACCCGACGCCGGGAGCGGATGTTCTTCAGCGCCTGTGATGTGCTGGCATGGTAGTTCTTAATGCGGTGACCCTCATCACAGATCACCACATCTGGACCAGGCCGCGCAATGGACTGTTCAATTCCTGAAAAGACAAAGAAATGAGTGAAGACTGTGTGAAGTGAGACTGTAAATATATATATATATATATATATATCACAGAATAAATTTAAGTTTGCTTGTATCTCATATCCTTATATAAATGTTTATGGTGCATAGACAACTTCACTGCTTCTCTTAAACTTTTAAATGACCTTTCATGAGTTCCTGCTGTCTGTCCTCTTCATCCAGGTCAATGATGATTGGTCCTACGGGCTTCTTTGATTTCCTCTTCTTGCCCATAACAAAACTCTTCTTCATGGACAGCAGACGGTACATCTCATAACCCATGAGCAACACGCCTCCATCTCTAGACCAGTCCTCCACAACCTTGGCCCTAGCCGGTGTTGTTCTGCAGGTCACAGTCAGAATGATTAGAAGCTCAGTTTAACAATAAAGACCAAACTTTGCACACAAACACACAACGTTGCATGTTACATACTTGTGCTCATCGTTGAGAATGTGAACTTTGAATATGCGGCCAGCGAGGAGCGTAGGGTCAGTGTCAGGGGAGAGGGCTTCTTGAGGTGGAAGCCAAAGGTTAAACTCTGTCAGCCAGTTCTGAAGTGTGTTCACCTTGTGCGGAGGAAACAACAATTTTGGTTGTTAGTTTAAACTAAATAAAGTTTATACTTGAGGGTAAATGAATGAATACTCTATTGACTACATTGCTTTCTTTTTAACACAGTTCACACTTCATGTACTCACTGGGACAATGGTCAGCACAGTGTGAGCCTCAGTGTTCCTCAGTAGGATGTCAATGAAGGAAATGACCTGCAGTGTCTTGCCCAACCCCATGCTGTGAGCAAGGATGCAGCCAAATCCACTGCTGGTCTTATAACGCTCCAAAGACTCAATGAGGTTATCATAGAGAAACCGGATCCCCCCGACCTACGAGATGAAAAGGAGAGCATTTGTAAGAAAACAAGCTTGACTCTGGGTGTCTGTAAAAGAGTTTATATTTTGAGAGTACAAGAGAGAATGAGATGCTGTGTTTACCTGGTGGGGTTTGACAGCCCTGGCCAGCTGTGGAGCAAGATAAATGTCTTTCTCCTCTGCAGGGTGATTGATGTTAACCAGCACTTGACCCTGGGCGTCAGGCAGGTTCAGAGCATCGTTGATATGCGCCCCACTACTCTCTTCTGAGCCGGTGGTGCCATCAGCATCCTCATCAGCCGACTCGCTGCTTATCTGCAGGGCATCCTCATCCCCAGAGCTGAGCTCAATTATATCTGGGTGATGATTGGTGAAATAAACACTATGTGAGAACTTGCTTGATTCTCAAAATGTTGAATGATTTGGAAATTCCCCTCTCTTACCATCTCTGATGGCAAGTGCAGGCAAGTCGGGCTCCATTGTTTCATCTTCATCACCGCTGCTGTCCAGACAGATCACGTCCTGCTTGATCAGGTGAGCCGGGACCAGGTGGGATACTTCTCCTAAAATCGAAGCAGTGTCCACTGTTGGAAAGATGGGAGGGGAGTGGGGACATTTAATACAGAAATGATTGTCTAACAGAAATATGACTGGATGCAAAAACATCCAGGGTTCACTGAGCAAAAGACAGTCACCTAGTTGAGAGTCTGGGACAACTGGGGCTGGTGTGGGAAAGTCCTTCCTCTGCTGCTCCAGACGTTTCAGCCTCTCCATCTCTTCCTGTTGAGCAGCCTTGGTCCCAGCCTCCAGCTGATCCTCTTTTAGCAGCTTTCTGTAAGCACAGGAGAAAAAAGGTCATGTTACAGTATAGTGTAATATTTGATAGGCATAGAAGTTTCTTATTAATTTGACCTAATGGGAAAGATCAATGTACCTGATATTTTTCCTCATGTGTACAGGTTTTAATGGCTTGGAGGTTTTCGAGCCTTTTGAAGACTTGGAGGATTTGGTTAATTTAGAGGCTTTTTGTTTCTTGGTTTTGCTGGAAGGTGATTTGCTCTTTGCGCTTTTGGGGCTGTTTGGAGGCTGAGAGCCGGAGGGAGGTCTTGACGGAGATCTGGAGGGCGCCCCGGAGGACGGGTGCGATGCAGGCCGAGATGGAGGCTCAGAGGAAGGCTCTCCGGAGGTAGCTGAGGCGGAGTCCCTGCCATCCTGGGCACTGGTGGGCCGATCTTAAGAAAGAAGAGACAGCATTTCACTTGAAGTCTTAAAAGACAACTTATCAAGCACCAACTTCTAATACATACTCTACAAACATATTATCAATTAGACAACACTTCTTCCCTCTGTTTTCAGCTTTTCATTAGAGTGATAAAAGGCACAAAAAAAGAATTTTCATTTATCACTCACCAACACTGTCATCTTCATCGTCTCCATCATTGTCATCCTCATCATCATCCACGTCTTCCTCTTCTTCCTCCTCATCATCATCCAAATACTCCTCTTCACTGTTAAGGCTGGGCTCCAGGTCACTTTCCGAATTTGCCTCTTCAGACATGGCGTCTTGCAGGGCTCTTAAAGTATTACCTACACACCTTCATCAGGAGCCCTAACGTGACAAAACACATCACATCTTTAATTTACAGTGGTATAACTACTTGCTATAACTACAATGATATTTTTTATGATACTGTTTCACTATTAAATTATCATGACTGTTGTCAAAAATGTATTTTCTATCCACTAAATGATTAACAGACTAATTATTTAGCTACTAGTCTATCATGTTAGACCCAGTTCAAGTTATGTTTTAGTTGGCGAGCACAGTCTCACACAGGAAAAAGCACTAATAGCATAACAATGTGATACAATAAGAAACAATCTACCCCCTAATACAAAAAAAACTAAATACATAAACACAAATCTATCAATGATAAGTGAGGGGGAACAAAACTAAAACACCAAGTTCTATGGCTGGATTTTGCACGTACTTTTTAAATTTAAAGGGGAAAACTGATCAATGACCTGGAAAATCTCTTGGGCTGTTACACTCAAAGAATGTCAAATATACAGTTTATTTTGATCCAAATCATTGAAGTAAACCTTTAAAAAACAGGTAGTCAGAGGAGATGTTTGCTCAATGGAGAGCCTGGTTTTCTTTTGGCACTTCATAAAATGTGGACAGCATTTCAATAACCAAGGCAAGAATGGTACTCATTCGAGCATATATCTCCATCAAGGGCCAACAGTTCCCTTAAATTCAATCCACTCTCGCGGTGTTAAAGAAGGTGATAAAAGACATTTCTGGATCCACACCAAAGTCTAATGGGGTCTTGCTCTTCCCTGACCCATATTCTTTCACCAAGTTTCGTAGTAATCTGTCCAGTAGTTTTAGCATTCTGTGTAAAATCTAACAAACAAACAAATGGACAGGGGTGAAAAACAAACCTTCTAGGCATAAAAAGTTTCTAAATATCATAGTAACAGCATTGAGATCTATTTCTACATTGGTTGAAAGTTTCATCGTAACTTTAATGCGAGCTCGTGTTTCTAACCCCAACCTAAAGCTGGTTTTAAGAGTTTGAGGACATACTGTACGTTGTGTTTTAACTATTTGGTGGTTCCATCCACATTAGGTTATTATTATTAGAGTCACACTGTTTACATTAGTGTGTATCCCCCACTGATTACCAGACATATATGCGCACGGATGAAGGACGAAAGTATCGACCAGAGGTGGATGCTTTAAAAATTGCAAATAATACGACCCCTGGGAAGAATTCCCCCCCCCAATGGCCGAGGATGGAGGCAGCTAGCAAGCAGCACAAAGCTCCCTCTGCAGCCAGTGGCTTGTGTTGTTGTTATTGTAAGTGAGCACGAACCACAAGCAGCAGTCGTCAGTTACCGGGCTTCCTGACTGGATGCATATGAATACTATTGTTTTCCAAAGCTGAGTCAGCGCACCAAATATGCTAGCTACTTACACAATAAACGCAATTTCAAACGTCCAAAACCACGTACGCGCCTGTGTCCATCAGTGGCAGTAAAACAGGGCGAGCTGGTTGTAACTGAGGCGGTGAGGGGGGGAAAAAGCCGCTTTCCGCCCACGAAGCGGTGGTTCAGTCGACGCTCGCAGCGAGATAACAACCCCAATACTGTGGAAGTGTAGCGAGCACTTTGCTAACGCTAGCCGAAATGAGGGCTAGCTCGGACGCGTTCAACACAAACACCGGTGTGTGGCTGCAGCTCACCGTGTACGATGCGCTGTTTCTCTTCAACGGACCCGGGTTTTTTTTTTACCTCGAACAACGACCAGTCAGTTCATATCCACCGTGTGTTTATGCAAATGATCTGATAAACGTTGCTAATTTCCAATTATTCTTTCTTTTTCTTTTTTTTTTTTTCCAGCGTGACCATAAATAGCGTCCCCGAGGTTTCTTCAAGTAAGGTTCCGGGGATGAAAAAGCCCGTCAACCAAGAAAACTTCAAGAAATAGAATAAAATAAAAAATACTAATAAAAGAATTGCATACAGATGATTACTTACAGAATTAAATTACCGATAATATCTGATGATAATAACACAACTCTAATCCATCACCGTTTTTATAATTGTGTAAAACATTGTATCGATAGCCAATGTGGTCAGAAATTATTGATTGCAAAATGTACATTCAATATATGGATGTTGTCTTTCAAAAATAGAGCCATACTATGCAAAATATAAACTGTACACTATATGTAATACACTGTACGTGCAAATGTATCTGAATGTCAAATGTGCAGTTAAGTAGCAGTGGAAATAAGGTGTTTTGACTTTATTCTGTGTTGTCTTTGTTCTTCTTATGCTCCATGTTTCACGATGTGTTGAATTAGTCTTTTTTCTCTTTTGAATCTTTGGATAAATGTGATAAAACCAAACTCTCACCCTCAAACCCCTTTGCTTCATATTCAGTATTCCCTTTAATCCTGAACATGACCATCAACTGAGTTAAAACAGGTGATAATCATTGTCATTGGCTTTCATAATAATATTATAGGCTAATGTTGATGTAGTAGTTTGAACAGCTAAGCAGTAAATATGCAGTTACATGCAGTACACATCACCTTCAGGAAATAAAACTGTGGCGCTGTTTTAGAGCAATTAGGAAATCAGGCAATTACATTTTTCATAATTTGAAATCATATGCTATGAATTTTAAAGGTTTCAGATCATTTTATTCTCTTAACACTCAACAAAAGTCCTGTGTGTGTGTGTTAGTTTTTATTCTGTATATTTATGTCTAATGTTTCATCTTTACATTATACACACATTTTTCTGGCAGCAGCTTGTATGATAGCTCTCACTGTCCATGATATTTGCAATATGAATAAAGTTTCGCTCACTTGTTTACATAACGTAACACTTTACCTGGTTATCATTCTTTCTTTTATTTGGAAAAAAAATCCTTTGTATTCATTTACATTTACGTTTTTACCCCCAATGAACAAAATGTGTATCAATTAATTAATTGAATCATTTCTTCCTGTTTAACGGTGTGTTTTTATTAGCCGTGTTCTGACAACCGGAAGTTACAGCTAATGAGCCGGACGCTCGTCGCGTCTTGATGACGCCGCTTTGAACGCGGCCAGTTCTGTCTATTGTGTTTATGTTGAGCTCTGCACAGTTTTCTTGTGAATGGACGCAGCGTCACGGTTAAAGTTTGTTATCTCTCCTGACGACATGGACTGGAAAACCTCTTAAATAGCGATCATCTGTGCTCACATGCAAACATGAACAAAGGCTGGCTGGAGCTCGAGAGCGACCCGGGTGAGAAATGTCGACACATACACACAACACAGAGCTAACTAACGTTAGCTTACACATCAAAGCACACAGAGGGACAGCTAAGCTTCTTTAGCACTTTGATTTATTACACCCGGAAAGCAAGTTTAGTCCACTATGAGATTAAAACATGTATAAAAAGAATGTCAACGTGTATTGTGTTGTACAAGTTGATAGTAGTATACAAAGGGCGAATTATGAGGAGTAAAATTAGCTCTGTACAATAATACAATGGTCTGTAATTTCTTTCAGTGAGTTTTATGTTGTTTATTGTGTCCTAAATAAAATGCTGTATACTTTCAGGGCTGTTCACTCTGCTGGTGGAAGATTTTGGTAAGTAGCTCATTCACAGCAGCTAAACCTCTTGCTATGCTGCAGTGTAAAAAGCCGACACACAGATTTTGAGTATGTGGATGAATAAAACTAAGTGTTTCTTTGCATGTGTATATATTTTGTAGGTGTGAAAGGTGTCCAGGTAGAGGAAATCTATGATCTTCAAAGCAAATGTCCAAGGTATGTTACTTGGTGCCAGTAATGGGTCGTTCTGTATCAAATCAACACACTGCAGTTTTTGGGAGCTCATCAACAAAGTGCTGAATTGTTATTTTGCACGTACCTGATCACAAAATGCTGCTCAACAACCTGGTAAGGAATTAGTGATGTGATGCCACTTCAGATTAATAATGATGTTCCAGCAACAAATCAAAAAGCAAAGACCAAACTGTCTGCAAGTCTTTATGACATTGTAAGCTAACTTTGGTGAAAATCTGACAGATTACATTTTTTAATAAATTTTTTATAAAATGTCTGTCTTAATCACTCATAATGCCGTTATATTTATATTGGGGATAGCTTACTGTTTAGATAGTGAAAAGACTGTTAAGTTGATATCAGAAGCATTTCATCTGTGACCTATATTAAGGGAGATATGGTTAGTCAAATTCCCCCTCAAAAAATTCAAACTTCGTTAGCCCATATCTCCCTCAATTGCACAATCCGAGCGACACAAAGTTTTGGTTCCATAGTTTTCTCATATGACCAAACCAGCACATCAAATATTAATAATATCTGTAACGATGTGACCCAAAAGTGCGATGATTTGACACAGGATGGCCGTAATGTGTAGTAAAGTCTCTTGGCGATAACGCATGAATCAAGTCAGTTGACATTCAAGCTCATGTCTGTGATTAAACAACTCCCTCTTTCTCACATCTTGCTTACTTATTTTAGCAACAATATAAAATCTTTGCCATAACTTTATTTTTCAGTCCTGTGTATGGGTTCATCTTCCTGTTCAAGTGGATCGAGGAACGTCGATCCAGGAGGAAAGTCAACACTCTGGTGGATGAGACCTCTGTCATCGATGAGGAAATTGTAAATGATATGTTCTTTGCTCATCAGGTAAGTGTTCTGATCGTAGTAGTCAATAATCATTGTCGTTATTGCCATGATAATTTGTTTTGGTGGTTGGCAATTATAGAACAAATTATTTTTTATCACAGTTATAAAATCCGTAGTAGATTTTTTATTAGCTGCCATGTGAAAATGTCATTCGTCAGATGAAGTGGTTGATGGTAAAATAAATATATATATATTCAACACCATTGGTTGGTAATGTAAGAACATATCATTACTGTAACAATAAGAAATTGCTTATTCTAGCCCTCCAGTGTCCTTACCTGTGTGTTCATGTCTTACAATAATGCAAAAAAAGTTTAATTAACGAACTCTAAATTTGACTTTTTTGGTTTCTGTGCTGTAATTTTTGTATCTAGCTGATACCGAATTCATGTGCCACCCACGCCTTGTTGAGTGTGCTTCTGAACTGCAGTGGTGTCGAGCTTGGCACCACTCTGAGTCGCATGAAGGCTTTCACTAAAGGCTTTAGTCCAGAGGTGAGTTGTTTGTTGTACTTGTTCACAAAGTTCTGTTATTTTATTTTATTTATCTTGTAACATATTCAGAAAGTTGAGAAAAATAATAATGACACTCTTGGTGGAAATGAGAATTTAGATAATTGAAATATAAGGTTCTCATGCCAATAACCAATAGTAAATTACCCAAAAATTTTTTTAAAAAATCCTGCAGAGCTTCCCGGGCTTATTCAAACACATATTGGACCTCGACCATAATTTAAAGTCAGGATATTTCTTCATTTCATCATCAACCATCCCCTTCTTGGTCTCAGCTGCTCACTTTAAATGCCATCTTTCCCTTTCTCTTTTACTCTCTCTCTCCATTTTTCCTCACTCTCATGTTTTAATGTTACTTTCAGAGTAAAGGTTACGCAATAGGAAATGCCCCAGAGCTTGCCAGAGCACACAACAGCCATGCCAGGTATGTTACAACGAGTGGTTCAGTTTTTAAATGTACTCGTTCTCTCTGATCCTGTGGGGTTAAAAAAAAAAGCGAGGTGGCAGGCTTTGTACATTCATCAGTTTTCTAAGCTTTCTTTCCTTGTTTCTATGGAGACCGGAGCCCAGGCACCTGCCGGAGAAACAGAATGGAATCAGTGCAGTGCGAACCATGGAAGCATTCCATTTTGTTAGCTATGTGCCCATCAAAGACCGTCTCTTTGAGCTCGATGGACTCAAGGCTTACCCCATTGACCATGGTATGACTCATAATGACATATAAACACTGTGTTATGTCCTGGTTTCGTCTGTCTGTGACACGGTGCTGTTCAATCAATGCATCTGTACAAAGTTGCCACTTAAATACATTATATTGTAGGGCCTTGGGGAGAGGAGGAGGAATGGACTGATAAAGCTCGGCGAGTTATCATGGAGAGGATTGGACTGGCCACTGCTGGGTAAGTCCTGAACCAGTTGGCTCAGTTCACCTTCTACACACACCCTCAACGCTCTGTTCTAATGCTGCTGCTCTGCTATTTTACAGTGAGCCCTACCATGATATCCGCTTCAACCTGATGGCGGTGGTGCCTGACCGCAGAGTTAAGTATGAGTCCAAACTGGAGATTCTGAAGAGGAATCGACAGACTGTTCTCGAGGGTCTACAGAAGGTAACGAAGTGCCAGAGGCTTCATCACAGGCAAATCTAAATATTCCATGGTTCTTGGTGGCAGAATAGGGGGCAAAGTTTGAGGGATGTTAAGGTGTTAAGATGACAGAGCAAAGTTAATTTCTTTTATAATAAAAATCCTCATTCCTAATACTCATAATAATCATATGAGCATATACAATTTTTATGTAGTGTGACTAAGTGGAAATGTGTTAAAGAAATTAGAAAGAACCGAACCTTAGCCAAGTTAATCTCCTTCGTCATAAAAACTGTTATAGATATAGTAGTGTGGAATATCTTCAGTATGTTTTTATGTCTCCCCACCTCTGAAAGTCATGGCTTGAAAGAATTATATTTTTGGGTTGTCGTCTGTCCGCCTGTGTGTCTATCTCATGAACGTCAGATCACAGAAAACCATCAGTGTCTTCAAATTTGGCCAAAACACTCAAGAATGAATTAAATAGATTTTGGTCAAGCTCATTGTAAAGTCACAAAATGCAAATTAAAAAGCCAATTCTGAGAAATGTTCAGGATAAAATGATTAAGGTGAGTTGTGACTTTTAGTTAACACCCTAATTTAGTAGCAGGGGGGGTGTGTGACCATATTACCTGTAACTTGATCGGTTGGCAGAGGCATATAAATGTGAGGTGGTAATTCTAATTTGAAGGGGCAATTAAAAGACTTTGTCATGATTTCAGATGATCCGGCTCACCCAGCCGGAGCTGGTACATGACAAGAAGCAGCAGGACTCCTCCTCACCTGATGACAGCACCACACTGATCAAGAAAGAGACAGCTGTGGAGCCAGTTACATCCAAGGGGGCTGATAAGGCATCTCCAGGTATTGTGTTTGGATTTCTTCCCACTGTGTTTCTTTGAATTTTATCCTGTAAACTGTGTAGATCTAATACATATAAACACATGGACTTTTGTTGATGATTCAGTGGATCAGTCTAAGAGCGCTCCGAGCCCTTCAGGAAAAACTAAGGTCATGGGCAAACCAACAGTCCCCTCTGGAGGAGGTACTCCGCATGTCACCAGTTCCAACCCAATTGTTCAACGTCTGCCTGCTTTCCTGGACAACCACAACTACGCCAAGCCTCCGATGCAGGTAAGTGTTTTTGCTTACAGAAAGATTTTCGATGTTTTATAAGTTATTAAATGTGTTCATGACTCGTTTTCTGTTGATTGTGTGCTCAGGACCTACAGTAGCACTTTTAAAACATTTATTTTATTTGTTTCAGAAGAAATACATTTGATCTTTGTAAGACAGGAAGTTAAACATTACTAAATACTCTCACTTTCTACTGTAAGATTTTCTTTTTCTTCTCAGTTCCTGTCTTTAGAGTCAGCCCAATATAAAATGATTTTGTGGAGTTTTATTGAAGTTTCTAATTGACAGGAGGAGGAGGATCTCGCTGTTGGAGTGGGTCGCTCTCGGATATTGGGGCCTCCCAAACCACCATACTCCGATGATGAAGATGACTATGAGGATGATGAGGAAGAAGTAACTGGTTCTGCAAGCACTTCAAACAGGTTAGTGGTGAGATGTGTGTATAGGTGTAATTTCATCATGTTAACTATTGTGATCTGACAAAGACGTAAAACTTGCTTCACTTGTTTTTAAACGTCTAGTTCATACACCTTTCTATGATATATCCTAATGTTTGATTTTGTGTAGGTTTAGGCGGAAAGCAAGTCTGCGTTCACGACCAGGACGGGCTGTGGCTGGAATGGAAAGCCAGATTGCTTTGACTGTCTTGGCTGAGAAACTGAAGAAAGAGGCCCAGAAGAAAGATGCCCTAAATACACCTCTCTCCGTACGCACAGAGGGCCGCACGGGGGGCATTTGTATCACATCTGCTTCACAGCCCTCCCCCACACCCAGCAACGAAAGCACCGACACAGCCTCCGAGATCGGCAGTGCCTTCAACTCCCCACTGCGCTCGCCTGCACGCTCCCAGGCTGCGACGCGGCCGTCCAGTCCGGTTGCATCCCATCTGTCCCGTGTGCTGTTTGGGGAAGATGAAATGCTCAGGCTGGACTCTAGACATAACCGTGCTGTGAGAGAACTGGGTCCCTCTGTCAGCGTAGCCATGTTACACCTTCAGGAGGATGGAATCATCTATACTCTGCCTCCATCTGGTGAGTACATATAATTGTTACTGTCGTCCATGTCAGTGCCTCTGCTGAAGTAAGCATTTGATCACATGATATTACACTCAAAGCATTTTAATCAAGACAGTAGAGTTAAACGGTTTGGACTGGCCCATAATGAGCATAGCGTACACTACTTTTAATAGTGGATTGTTGCTTTTTTTCCCCATCTGTACAGTAGATTGTGCTGCTGAGGGTACAAAGCAGCCTGAGAAGATAAAAGAGGAAGAGCAAGCAGGAGTGGTAGCAGGAGAGAAGGAGGGAGAGAAGCAGGGACCATCTGTGAAGGTGAAAGAAGAGGAGAGCAAAGATGGAGCAGAGGTGAAACCCAGCAATGAAAAACTCCCTGCTACGGATACTGCTGCAGGCAGCAAGCCCGCTGGGGATAAGTATTCACCAAAAGTAAGTCCAGAAAAATCCACTGTGTTATAATGTACTGTTATGTGTACCCTCAAATACTTATCAGCCTGCCTCAATTTCTTTTTGTGTCACTCTACCCTCACTTTTCTTGCTTGTTCTGCCAATTAGGGAGCTCATTTCTGAAGCTGTGTCCTAAAAATATGCAGCAAACAAACACACAGCAGTTCATCTTATTGTGTCTCTTGCAGGAGCTGCTTGCACTGCTTAAGTGTGTAGAAGCTGATATCGCAAATTATGAGGTGTATCTAAAGGAAGAAGTGGAAAAGAGAAAGAAATACAAAGTAGGTTTTGTTTACCTGTTATCAGTCCAATATCCTCGGTGTGATGTTGTAATTGTTTTTAATCGGAATGGTTTGTTTTCATTTCTTCAGATAGACGATCAGAGGAGGACACACAATTATGATGAGTTCATCTGCACCTTTATTTCAATGCTGGCCCAAGAAGGTAAATCGAATCACCGCTTTATCTACGTGTCTAATGAATATATTTTGTGTTATCTTTCCCAATTCCATCAGAATTAAATTAAACCTCTTTAGAAGTTGCATTTAAATTCCTGGTTCCCAGTTGTGGATAATTTGTTTCCAAATGTTTTAACTTCTCTTTATTCACATCAGACCATATTCTTGGATAGTATTAGAATAAAACCCTGAACGAAACCATGGAGTCACTTAAGGACCAGTTCAGATCTAGTTATAACATCTGTCCTGAGAGATCCGACCACACGTGGTCAGCTTCATATTAATCTCATCACACCTGGCATTAAAACGTGACCTGAATTTGTCTCCTGTGACCACTTGGGATTGGATCTCACATCCCTGCTCTGTATTTAAATAAAAACGCAGGTCATTTATGTTTGCAAAGACCAAATGATGTAGTTTTACCCAGTTTGTTGATACAGATGATTGTGTGCGTGTCGGTATGTCAGCCTGAGTAAGAGAAATAGATAACGAACAAGGGGAGTTAGGAGGGCGGAGTGGATCAATGAGCTACACACAAATCTACTATGAATAAGAATATCACCCATTTGAAACAAGTATCAATCATGTGGTGGTCAGTGTTGATGTTTTCGCCACAAATAAATCAACGTAAATAAATAATGTGAGAACGCAGTGGTTCAGAGGACGTCAGCTGAGTAGTTGGTCCTTTATAAGTGGCCAATGATGCATTTGCGTTCACACATCAAAAAGAATGTGGTCTGAGTGATCGGGTCTCAGAATGCATTGAGGACACATTTAGGTGCGTTTAGACCATTTGAGTTTTGATCAGTCAAGACTGATGTGAATACCAGGTCTGAATGGGGTCTGAGATTCTTGGCAATATGGGGAAGAAAAGAGAAAATAATTTGCCTTACTGCTCCCTGAAGGAAAATATGTTACACACAGACAATTAAGGAACCAGTTAACATTTATACAGTTAAATATATCCTTTCAAGTAGGAATACATAGAAACACATTTCTGCTTTTCCACCTTAACAAAACACAGCAGTTATGACATTACTGCACATACTTTCATTACCTAACCATCATTCAAGAGAAGAAGGAAGAAAATTATGCTGAACAAATACCTAGTAATTTGCTAAAAATGTGTTGTTTTTTTACATTTTTATTTCATGATTAACTCATTCCTTCATTCGGTATCGTCTTACAGGAATGTTGGCGAGCCTTGTCGAGCAAAATATTTCCGTGCGCCGTCGCCAGGGAGTAAGTATTGGCCGCTTGCACAAACAGAGGAAGCCGGATCGCAGGAAACGCTCTCGACCTTACAAAGCCAAACGCCAGTAATCACAAACAATCATAACGCCTGTCAGTAACAGAGAAAAATAAGCTGCTGCACTCCTGAAGTTCTCATTCAGACGGATTACTGTTGCATTTTACTCTCAGCCTCGTCTTGTTCATGACATCCACCATGTATTTGATCAGTTCTTTTATCCCATGTGTAAATATGTACCTCCATTTTAGACTCATTGTAAATTTTCTTCCCGTGCCAATGCTATCTACAGTTTGTAAATATGAAAAAATGGCATGTCCCCAACAATGCACCTGGATGCTTTTTATTGAAACTTCTTCCCTAGAGTCATGTGGTCAATACAATACAGTGGATTTCTCTTAAACACCTCTGTAAATCACACACTTTGGTGACCATTAGTCAGAATCTCTTCAGCTGTGTCCATCTCTGGTGATTTCACGGTGCCAATGAAGTATTGAATGTTTTGACGGAAAAGGTCACATTTTATTCATCCACAGCATTTCAGCCTCACTTGACTTAGTGTAGGTAATTCACTGTATAACATGAAAGAAAGCCTATTTTAATCACATTCTTCATAGGTGCTTTTAATATCAAGAAGAAGTCATGATGCATCAGGTTTATTTTTTCTTTTCATTGGAATGTCCAGTCCACTGAGAGTCTGTATGTATTTCTCTCGAGGTCCTGCGAATGAAAATCAAGCTCTTGTGTTATTTTTCTACCTGAACTGGATCTCAGAGTGAGTGAATATAAAATTGGTCGTGTGCAGTTGTGTGTTTTGTACATATGTATCTGTTAATGGCTCACTTGTACAATGAGTTCAGTCATTCTTTGTGCTTGCCAATTCATATTATAAATAAAGTCAGTGAAAATACCTCGCTATAATAAGTGTGTTTGGGTTTTTTGCAAAAGTCCCCTGACTGTAGCAGTGGATCCATGATGATATGATTGTAAGTTTTCAGCGATTGGCTTACGAATGTTGGTGATCAAATTAATATGATTAGGCTTATGAAAATGTTCATTTGATAAAATACATTTTATTGTAGTGACCGTTGGTGTACACTAGGGTGAGCAATCATTCAAAGAGGAAGGGGGTCACTTCAGATCCGTCTCTCGGACAAAGCTGTGAGGAAATACCATTCACAATAAAATGAACCATGGGTTTGCTACAGTAGTATTGTTTTGTGTCACCATGGCTTTGGTGCACATGTATATACAGATGCATATGTTTTCTTTTCCAATTTATGTTCTGTTTCAGAACATTCTCAGTTTTCATCAGTTTTTCTTTTTAAATTTGATTTGTAGCAAATACTGTTCAGTTAAAGTTTTGATGCTTAACTTAAAAATCCACTTTTTGTTAGAAGTTGAAGTAAACCGTCTTTTTCAACACAATTTACTCCTGGATATTCTCACCTTTTTGACAAAACCATCACTCTTAAACTGTTCTTTTGATCCCATCTGGATTTTGAGTTTTCTTTATTTTTCATTGCACACTATCAGTCTTACCTTTTAGATGTGTCTGAGTATTGGCATGATGATTTTATAATAATCACACTTTCTCTCTGGCAGAGCAGTAAAGTATTCACAGTGGCCTGTGTGGGAGTCGGAGCTAAAAGAAAACACCCCTCAGCCACACATCTTCAGCGGAGCAGATGTTTGAGTTAAATAAATCCATTCTGTACTGTTATGTCACCACTGTTTTCCTGTAATTTGTTTGGCTGGCTTCATCATGATGAACCCAAGCTAACATTGTCACATTTCTTACTTTTAAACCCCAAACTTAACCAATTTCATTCCCATGAGTCAAAAATAAAATGCAGCTGAGAAGCTGAAGCCAATAAATGTGTGTCATCTTAGCTTTGACAGTAACAGCTTAATGGATTTTCAGAATAGTGAGTGATTCATCAATCAATGAATTGACTAATCGTTTCAGCTCTATCGTGATTCATCAATGATTTAACTGCTATTGTAGGCAAGAGGTGACATTTTAGTAACATCCATAGATTACTATTTCTGATGAGAAAAACTATTATAGTCTGTTAGGACAATAATAGCAGTAAATGTCTGACAGAGCCGGTAAACTGTAAAAACTGTTATAAGATATGAAAAGACCCAAGAACACTGTAAGCGGAGTAATTGATCACTATAAACAAATTATTTTGACAGCATTTGTATAGCAACAATTCTTTGATCCATATAAACTGTTGATCATTATATCTGTGATCAAAATAAACTGTTTCCACTGTACAATAATGTGATGTTCCTTTTATCTTATTGAAGTAAAATGATGAATATTATCAAGATAATATGAGATTTTTCTATTGATCTGCCTATTATTTTTAGACAATCTTTTATTTTATAATAGTCTATTATAGGATATGTCAAAAAATTGTCCAAAAGATGACGTGAAATCCAACACTTTTCAGACATTAACACTCATAAAGGTAAATCTTTAAATATTATCACAAATACAGTTCCACTGAAGTCCTTGAATAGCTGGGCACTGTAGTTTAAAAAAAACATTACTTAGAATAGATCAAATAATAATTAATAAAGATCCCTTTCACCCAAATCTTACCCACTGAACCTTTAATCAACCATGTCAGGTTAAACATGTAACATGAATGTTCCTTTGTGTCTCTGGATGGAGTCAGTGTTCATGTCACAAGGGTGGGGTCCCGGTCCCAAAGGTCCCCAGTCATGAGGTGTGTGTGTGCGTGGTAGTGACTCGATATAAGGAGAGCAGCGAGAGCGCGCACGCACCGGCCTCTCGAGTTCCCACCCATTGCGTCAGCGCGCTCCCTTCCCTCCGTCAGCGCGCGTGCTCCGTGCAGGATGCTGAATTGTAGGTGATGATGGCGGAAGAGGAGCAACGCTGAGTTCCATCCGAGTTTCCACCACAGCTGTAGCAGCACCTTCGACACCGTCTCTCCGCGTCGACACCCCGCTCCCGAGGCGATGGGGAACGAGGCCAGCATGGAAGGGGAGGGACAGGCGGGACAGGCCGGCCCCGGCGTCCCCGCGGCGGGGGCTCCGGCTTCCATTTCAGCACCAGCGGACTCTGGACAGCTCATCAAGCCCAGCAATGGAGCGCCCGCCGGAGGAAGCGGGGCTGGACCCGGCCCGGGGATTAACAGGTAGCCGCGATAGCTAGGAGTGCTGCGGGGCGGAAATCAGGGCGGACACACGGCGTGTAGGGGGGCTTCCGTGCATCTGTGCAGATATAGGAGCAGCCGAGTGCGTGGAGGTAGACCTGAATGGGCGCTTAATTATTTATTTCTATATCCTTGTCAACACAATTCACCACCAGCCCCCTTTTTCCCCCCAGACCCGTTCTCCTCTGTGACCGGCAGCACCGCCCTGTTAGTGAGTTTGGGTCCAAGTCAAATGTGAAAAAGCTTTCGATGTAGATGAGACAACGTAGATATGCTGTGTTTCTGCATATATATATATATATCCAGACGATTCAATGGGGATTTCTACGCCCGTTTTCACGCATCCGTAGCTCATGAAAGATCGTATTAAGGCAAGTTCGTAGTAATCCTTACAAATAGATCTTATAGATACAAATGTCCCTTATAGCTGCAGGTGATAAATAAATTAGAAATGCATACATGTGCACTGGATCTGACGCTGAGAGATCCAGTGGCTTCCATCGCAGGAACGACTCCCTGAACATGCCTCGACGTGGAAACCAGTAAATACACAGACTCATTGTGAGAAATCACCTTTGAGCAGACGTCTGTATAGACTGATGACAGCGGTGTGTAGGGTGACAGGGCTGCCATCAGGCGTCATTGTGAGCACAGGACCGTAACGCAATATGTGCCTCATTTATCAGATCTCCATTCATATCAACATGGAAATTGTTTTTCACTACCGCCAGCAGCACAGACGAGGCTCGTTCCTTCTGGAGGAGTGGTGTTGCATGTCTCTAGAAGAAATCCAGCCTGAACCCAGACACTCCCAACAACGCTACACACATTTTTATGGCACTTACATATATGCAAAACATCGCCATTGTTGGCTTATATCAGACAATGTAGGCTGATAAAAGATTTGCCTCCCCCCCCCCCCCCCCCCCATGAAGCAGCTCGGGATACGTGTGCGTAACTGCATAGTAGCCTGTAGGTCTGTATTTTCTGTGTGGGTGTGTGACAGGGATTACCCCTCCAACAAGATCTGATATTGCCTTAATTACACAGTTCAACAGTTGTAGACCTGAATAGGCACATGCGGAGGCAACAGCTGCATCTTGGATTCGCTGCAGCTGCTCACAGTTTCTCTCTGTGTGCATTTGTAACTGTCATCCTATGTAGATCCATAGATCCCTTCATATGTTGTTCATCACAGACAGATTGCTTGATTATGTAAGTGATTGTGAGGTGTAACAGTGAGCTACGTGGATGCAGAGTCCACCACATGCTTCTAATAATGTTTAACCCTGTCCAGGTTTCTATTTGGGAAAAAAAAGCCCTTGCTCTTTATTATGTATTTCCGCTGTCGGGCAGGTTTAAAGGGCCGTAGCTCCCACGTAACCTCATGATTCTTTTATATCTTGATTTCTCTCTGGTATATTAAGGTGCCTCATAAATGTGACTGTGAGAGCCGAATGTGCCGAGAGACACAGTGAGAGATGGCAGGGAGCGAGAGAGTATATCATGTGGCTGATTGAAGTGTCGTTCTTCAGATCATGGCACGTTCAGTCTGGACGTTTCCCATTCACGGAAAAGGAACCTGTGAGAGTGTGAAGAACAAATGAAACGGTGGCTGGGTGCGAGACTGAAGATAGGAGACTTTCATCTTAATTAAACTGAGCTGCAGCGTTTTATGAGTTTGCCTATTAATATGAATGGGGCATAATATGCTACATGTATAAAACCTCATGCAGAATTGACGTCCATATATGCGTTTAGCTAAATTTAAGATCATTTAATATTGTATTCATTGCAATCCAAGACCATAGAAGACCTTTAAGCTAAGGGAGTCACCCTATTCTTCTTTTACTGTAATCATGCAGCATTTTATGAAACACTGCCTTGTGTTGAAAAAAACAAAACAAGCCACAGATATTTCCTATGTTTACAACAATGTGCTCATTAAGATGAGCCATGGCTCAAGTGGTAGAGCAGGTTGGCCGCTATTCCCCGGGTTGGCGGTTTGACCCCCACAAACCCAGGTTGTGTCAGGAAGGGCGTCTGGCATAAACAACTGACGCCAAATCAAACAAGTGGAAGGTGATCCGCTGAGGTGACCCCCTCATGGGAGCAGCCAGAAGGCAACAACACAACAATATTGTCGGCCTATAGTTTTCTGTTTAGCAAATGAGTTTGTGACTACCAGTACTTGCTCCATCAGGCAATATCGTATTTTATCGAATGCTCATAGAGATGCTGCATTCAGTGTCTGGAACACATGGCACTGATGTTACGTCAAGTCACGTAAATCAAAAAACTATGGTCCATTTAAAAACCAATGAAAAATAATGGATGTAGTAATGGTTTTAGACTAAGTGTACAGACAGTAGGCTTCATAATTAATTCACCTCAGCAATGAAAGCATTGTACAATATGTAGGCTACATAAACCAAATCACAGCTCATACAAATATAGCATACGCTGTTCTCAGTGTTCATGACACTATGACAGCTGCACGACACAGGGAATTAATGTCTATTTCTGAGAAACTGGCAGTGAAGCATTGTTGTCCAGATGTCCAAACACAGAAGCTACACTTCAGTTTAAAATGTATCAAACAACAAAGCTTATGAAAAGCATAATTATTACACTTTTGCACATTTGAGCTCTGTATGATCCCTTTTCCTTTTGCATGATCGCAGCACAGAGTAGCGTTCTGCTGGATTTCTGAAATCTAGCAATCATGCATTTGTCACCAGTTTGGACAAAAATGACGTATATCAAATCTACAATACTCCTCTATAACCCTGGTAAAGGGAGCATAGCTCGTGATTCACAAACAGATGCCCGGCGGGACACAGCATGAAAAAATAAATCTGTCCTGAAGTCGAGCAATTTAAGTCAAAAGTGTTTCTTCTTCAAAAAAAACCTTCTTTTCAGCATTTTACGAAAAATGCATTGTATGGATTTTTTTGATTTACGCCACCTGATGCCTATAAAATGTATTTGGCCCAAAGCTGTACATTTGAACATGTGTAAGTCTGATGCATCTTCTAGTTTCCTGCTTTGACCTTTAAATATTACTAAAGGGTCACCACCAGATAGATTTCCCCTCAGTTTCCCAGTTTCATTTCCAATGGACAGAGGTATAAATCAATAAGAAACATGTAGTATCTCCATTATAGGGATCTGATACTGACATGATATACTGTATACCTGGCTAAAATTAAGCACATGTCTATCAGATCATTTCCCCTACACCAAGGAACATTCATAACCAGTTGCAAACAGAATGGTGAAAGTGAGACTTGTGGAGAACCAACATAAATGACGATGGTGTCAGTATTCTGTTGCCATAACATTGTACAATCAACATTTGCTTAATAATGACAAGTTCAACAAAAAATGTTAATAGCGTTAACTTTATCTTTAACTTTAATCAGAAGAATTTACACAATGTATTTGTAAAGTGACAGTTTATTGTTTGTTACTTATTTATTTGCAAAACATTTTATTGTTCAGCAAAGCCTCTAAAAATCACTATTACTTTCATCCACTCAGAATTGGCGTTTTCAGTTAAGTCATCATCTGGGCACAGCATCGCCTGAAGAGAGAAATTGGTAAACTTGGCTTTGATTTTGAAGTGATAATTGTTCCGTGAAACAACTCTCTATCTCGTGAGGATAGTGAATACACTTAGCCTTAAGTTGTCTGCCCACTTCGTCAATGGTCTGTGGCTTTATTGGTGTCCTGAAAAGTCCAGTTAAGCCTCAAACAAAGTGAGAGCGGTGGCTAGCCCGGCGTCAGTTGTGTTGAATTCCAAGTGGAACCGTGCAGCGATGGTTTGAAAAGTACAGGATTTTCCTGATGGGCTCACCTCCGTGCTCACAGGACTCCAGTGTGCTGACTTGTGTGCACTGAGGTTAGAGTTGTGCAGCAGCTCAAGTCATCAGCAGTGACTCACAGTTGCTCACATGCTCTGTTTTAATTCCTTTATTTCCATCTCTCTCTCAGTGCGGATGCAGGTCTGAGGATGATGGCAACGGCAATTACAAGATCTAAGTTGTTATGACGGTGGAAATCCAACATTCCGCTTTAACTATTGACAATAATGTCTGAGAGCCATCGTGATGAGTAGGGAAACCAAAAGTTGACTGTACTGTTGTCTGATGCCAGAACAGCTTCAGAGTGAAAACAAGCCACAAGGAGCACTTCACAGAACGTTAGAGAGGCTGTATAAAATATTTAGCATCGGCCTCTCTGTTGGCCAATGTTTGAGTAGTCTGATATTTCCCATCGTGAACAACAATAAAATATTTTAATGGTGTGTGGATCTTACAGCTGAACGATTCCAAAATATACCACTCGAGAAGAAGTACTGCTGCTTCTCCAGACAAAGTTACTGGTATTAAAAAAAACAACGTAAAAATCATTAAATGCAGCTAATTTAGAATATATACTTAAAAAGAAATAAGCCACATTTTAAATTTATTCGCATCACTAAAATGTTACAAGATCTATAAACTAGGCTGCTTCAATAACAAACAAAGCTCTGTGCCTGTGCCACATAAATTGTCTTCCTCAGTCACTAACTCCACCTTTCCCTTGCTCACTGTTATACGCCAACATTCTTCTCTTATCAGCTCCCTCACTAATATTGAGCAAATATGAATTATGTTATTTCTATGAAATATAGTTTAGTATATATAGAATATAGTAAGCTTTACATTTTTCAGGATTCTGCCCCTGTGGTGAACTTTTGAGGGGCTTTTAATTTGTCTTAGTGGGACTTTGTGTTAATTTATATAGACTTAATTGACTTTTTGTATAATTGGATGTTTAGACTTGTTTAGTATTTATAGATTTTAGCCTTTTTATTTACTTGCGTTTCGATTTAAATCTCAGTTTCTCTTTTTAGCTTCTTTCCTTGTGCATCTCCCTCTTGCTTTACTCCCTGTCTTTGTCCAGTTTCCCTCCTCTGTGGTCGTGTGTTGCCTCCTGTTGTTTGCTGTTTTGTTAATTTGCTTTTTGGAGCTTTTGTGTTTGGATGTTTGGTTCTCCTGCCACAGGGTAGCTGAATATTAATTTCACGCATTATACCTGCATTGCCATTTGTTCTGCTTTTTGGGTCCTCAAAGCACAAAACCTGACAAGCTCTTGGCTCATAGATCGGATTGTTTCAATGTAGGAACCACTGTGGGCTGAGGGCATTGGCGTCATTTGGCGTCAGACATTTTGTAAAATTTGTTTGTATAAGAATTAAGAAGGTTCAAGGATTTAAAAAGTTTTCTTTGTCTCACACATGTCGAATTTAGTGTGGAGAACTGAGCTAAAAAGCCTAAAGATGACAGAACAAGAAATTCTAAACCTATGTAAAATTTTACAAGTGGAGCTTAAGATGAGATCAGTTATGATACTATATCATAGTCAAATGAACTGTATTTAAAAAATATATATATTTTAAAACAGTCAAACGTCTTACCCAGGACCAAGGTCTTGTATTAACCACCTTGTGTGTTGTCTTTATCATCTCTGTTAGACCACCGCCATCAGACCCAGGACCTAAAGCAGGAGTCCAGAGTGGTCACGGGACAGGGGACAGGCTAGCCTCCCACGACACCCCTCAGAATGCCGGACATCCATCAGAGCAGGGCCAGGGTCATGTGGCCAGGAGGAATCTGCAGGTGGACGTGGGCGGCAGCAGGACTGGGAGGTCCCCTTCTGTGTCCCCAGACCGAGGCAGCGTCCCCACCTCTCCTTACTCTGTGCCTCAGATTGCGCCCATGCCCAGCAGCAAACTGTGCCCCGTCTGCAAAACAACCGACCTGACGGGCGCCGGGGACGACAACGTCAACACCTGCACACAGTGCCGCTCCATGGTGTGCAACCAGTGTGGCTTCAACCCCAACCCTCACCTCACAGAGGTAGGTGGTGCTGCTCAACTTCCCAAGGAACTTTATAATAATGAACACAATTCACCTTTGTGCTAAAAATGTCCATTTTCATTTGTAAACTGACATTCGTTTCTTCCATTACGTAAAGTATTTTAAGTCTCAGTTCTGAGTTATGGTTGGTGGTTTTACTTTTTATTTTTGCTCTAGTCTCATAGTATTTTACACAAACACCAACCAAAAAAGATTGGTCTGAATCTCTGATCCATATAAGCAGAATCTTTGAGTTATGAACACTTACTATCTGCCATGATGCATTCAGATGGAAAACAAAAACATCTAAAACCCTGTGAAAAATATCTGTTGTGCGATCGACCGCACAAACAGGCTCAGAAGGAACTCAGGCATATGTTTTTACAAAGTGGCCAAAGGCTGAAGAGAATAGAAGTGATAGGGTGGTGCTTGTGTAATCAAGCACGTGTTTTCCTAAACGAAATAATAATATTAAAATGTAAATAATTTACATAGCTGTCTGTAGACAACCAGGATATCTTTCAAAGTCCCTGTGATGTCAATCAGACTGACAAACAGGAACAGGGATCTTTGAGCCTCCAGGCTTTGTTTGATGTAACACGTATTTCCCCAGTGTGCAGCTCTAAACATAAACATATATGAGTCATGTCTGGTGCGTCACGCAGACTGATGTTGAATTGTGACAGCCTTTCAATTTACAAGATATGCATTTGCTTTCCTGCCAGCTGTGTCACAGCTCGACCCACAGCATCCAGAGCAGGTAAAAGAAAAACACGATATCAGTGAATACAGGAGTTAACATCTGCAGAGCTTTACTGGAATATGTTAACAGGAATTCACAGACTCCTACAGTGAGTGTGCATTTTTAAGTTTTTAATCAAAGTGGGTGATTCAGGTGCTACATTTGCACTGAGGTTAATATTTCTCATTGACATTTTTCAGTAATGCTGGTGATGACTATTATTTCTGCCTTGGCTGGGACTGGCTCTCAGGCTGAACTGCCTCAGAGCCAGTCACTCTCAGGATGTGAATTAGTCGCATGCATGTCGAGAGTTGTGAACTTCTAGTTTTCGCCTTTTGTTCACCCGGACTGATGGAAGTGTTTAATGATCTTTCATCCCCAAAGACCTGGTTATCACTCTTATTCTTTGCCGAAGTGCTCGCTAATGTATTGGTCACTTCCCGTTTGCTGTCATGAATCTCAGGCCCCTTATCTAGAGCTGGTGCTGTTCCTTTATAGCAGCACAGTGAGGAATCACTGTATGTCCCTCCTCTCTGACGGGAACAACCGGCCAGAACTGCTGCTCCCAAACAAAAGCTTTTTATAACACCGCAACACATCTCCACATCATTCACAATCTAAACACTCATTACTGTTAACAGGTAGCTGAGGAAGCCTATTGCTATTCATCCTAAAATAAATCACATGCCTAATTTGAATTAGGCTATGCTTCACTGTTACTGTGAGTCAAGTGTGGCTGTGTCATCCGTCATAAAGTTTCACATCAACTCCAGTGAGTCATGTTGCAAAGTGCAACCAAGATGGGATCCCAGCTGACCTACAGGTTATCAGAGTAACTGCAGGCCGGGCAAACTCAAGTATGTAGGGGTACGTGCTTGGTTTCTTACCTAGATGCAAAGGCGTATAGACTAATGAGTTTGCATAAGCTTGTGCACCTGTGTTCATGAATGCAGGAGAGGCACAGCGAGTTGGAAAGAGGAAGCTTTAGGAAATGGAAGGACTAGAAGGAAAAGTGTGGAAACAGAGTAAAGAACAGATCATGGCAGCGAGCGAAGGAGAACTTGGCAGTAAAAAGAACAGTGGAGGAGGATGTTGTGGGTATATTTTAGCTCAGCCTTGGTGAGCTTGTCAGATGTTGACAGGGAGAGAGAGACGGAGACACGGAGGGAAAAAAACGCTCAGCCTCTGGAGACCTGGAGATTTACCCCCCTAACCTACTTAGCATGGATTGGGCCTTCTGCCTCACTGCAGCGTATCTAACGCAGCCTTATCACTCCCTCTGAAATTGATGATGACCACGCTGTTGCAGATCAAGGTGATGATAACGCCGATGATGACTGGAATTCCGATTACAGTGATGGCGAGGACGGAGCAGGAAAAGACAGACAGCTGTGGCAAGAAAGTTGAAATGGAAAGTTTCTCCCAAGTGGAAACCGGGATGATGATTTAAAGACATACAAGTTTAAACCAAGATCTTAGTCTTTCATCTAATTACAAAAAATATGTTTTTAATATTTTATATTGAGGTGGTCACAGACTTACTGGAATACAGGATTGTGATTGTTGTAATTGTGCTAGTTATTATATTTTCTCATAGGGACAGTCTCTGATTCATTGCAGTTCCAGTGTTCCTCTCTGTTTACAATTCATTTACACACACTGATTGATCTGACCCAGATTACAGGGATAATATGAGCAAAACCTGTTATTGAAGAGGATTTCCACACAAATTACAGAGACAAGTCAGTGCTGATGAAAGTGTTTATAACCGGGAGCGAATCCATATTTTGATCCATCTTCTAATTACAGAAATCTCTGAATAATTCTCACATATCTTAAGAACTCTTTATCGTATTGGCCTCACAGTTGGTATTTGCACTGTTAAAAGCCACAGGAAGTGCAGTGTTGAATTTGGTGGGATTTGGAAATGTGACACATTCAATATTTATAAAATTTGAATAAACAGGCGACCAGTGCTCTTTAGCAGCGGCGGTTGGGATTCATCAACGTAACCGACGGGCAACAACGGCCACGGCAACTGATTCTGCCATTCGAGGTTCTGCGTACTGAGTTGTGCTTCACCCGACTTTGAATAAACAAGTGACCAGCTCTTTGTGCAGCAGCGGTGGCTTCAGGGTTCTGTGGACTGCAGTCGGTCTTTACTTGCTGCGTCTCAATTACTGCAGGTCACTTTTACAGTTTCAGGAAGAAAAGCTGCCACCAGCATCTCCACAGGCCAAATGAACAGCCCATTCCAAACAGGCAGGTGCATTCCAGTCAGCTCGGATGTCGGATAGTCCGAGTTTAAATTTCCGAGTTCCGACTTCCAAGCGTTCCAATGCAGGGTGATGGCGCGACGTCAAACGTAAACAAACATGGCTGACCGTGAGAAGCTGATGTTTATTTGGCTCGTGACTGTGACCAGTGCAGCCTTCGTTCATACATAAACAAAGCAGAGAAGAGGAAACGACGCATAAGCCAACAAACACCATTATACATTTTATTTTACAGCACTTTTATACTTGGACACACATTTTACAATAAGAGGGAGAGAACACACGCACCATCACTCAATTTTAGAAAGAAGTAAACAATATTCCAACAGAGGGTAGACGGGCCTCAGTGCTACAAGTTCTTTGTCTCCATGATGTCGCCCTTGTGGTGTGATGTCAGACAACTGCTTCTCTGTGATGTCGGGTTAGATAGCAATTTCTCAGAGTTCACAAGTCGGAACTTGAGGGGCGTTCCATTGCACTTCTTAAAGTAGAAAGTGGGAAAATGCCAACATCCGAGTTGTCTGGAACGCAGCGTTAGAACAGGCACTTCAATAGTAGTTTTTTTTCTTTAACAAAAAAATAATATTAATAGTTAAATTTCTCATTAAGAAAACTACTGCTCATGTAGGATTGTTTGAGAGATGATACATTTTTGTGTCAAACAATCTGGTGATGGGACAGCAATTTAGAGAGATGTAAACAGCGAGCAGCAAATGGGAGTTGAATGCCACAGTCTGTTACAGGGCTGTCAATCAAGCGGAGAAGACGAGGATTATTCCGAGATGCAGGTAAAGAATAGAGACGTGTTTGAGGCAATTATACATGTGAGCACATTCAAAATGTCACGGTTTCATAACCGTAATAATTGTAGAAACAACGATATCTAACGGTGGTGTCCTGCATCTCGCGAGTCACGTAATTTGAATGTGCGCTGTATCGTGAAATTCCCTCTTGTGAGTCACGTCTTGTGTGTGCGCTTGTTTGTGTGCGAGAGACACTTAACAGAAACGTTAGTTGGGAAGAGGGAACTGAGGTAACAGCCTTATTTCCACCAACGCTGACCATAAAACTCCATCGGAGGAGTTCATAGCGAGAGGAGGAATCCTTTTTGCTTCTGTAGTATCGATAATCATGAAAACCGTGAAACCGTGATCTTTCCTCTGACAATAACGGTGGCAGCAAAGTTTCATATCGTGACATCCCTAGTTGTGACGTTTGTAAAACCAAGATAAGAAAGTACCGCTTGGCGTTTGGATAAGAAGCAATGAAGGATGTGTTTGATTTAAAAATGTTGTGATGACAAGAGTCAGAGAAACGAGACAGAGGGGGAAGACGGAGACTAAAACACAGACACCGCCACATCTATGCCCCCTCCGACACTTCTCCCACCATCATACATTGGAACATCTGCTTTATAATTGGTCCAATTTCTATTTATAGATCCTACCCTCCTTCTGTCTGCAGTGATGGCCCGGTCCTGAGGAGCCACAGCTAAGCGAGAGAAAGAAAGAGAGGGAGGAGAAGGAGATGTGTGGTTGCAGGGGGAGACAGAAAAAAGTAGAGAGGAGCAGAGAAAAAAAGCATCATCATAAATTAACCATGATAGTGAGAGTGTTCACTCTGACGCTCTGCAACACTGCATTGATTCAGGGCCGCAGTACACATGCGGCTCGGTGCGCTTCTCCCGTAATGAAGGCATCAGCCAAAACACTCAGGAGATGGGTTTAAAATGTTCTTTGAGGAAGTTGTAAAATTATTACTTTTTATTGCTTTTGAGTTCTTTGGAATTATTTCTTTTAAAGGTTATGTAGATGATATTCAATATATTTCCTCTAGATATCGGACCCCAAAAAAACGCTTCGTTGCTCATACATCTGGCCTCCGCGGGCTGCAGGTCACTTATACAGTCTCTGGATGTTTTGCGAAGCCCAGTGAAAGCAGCAGCTAAATGCATAACCATGAAACCATGAACCATGTGAACAGGAGCGCAAAAAACTAAACAAAACAAAACAACGCTAGCTGCTGTGAAGACTGGTTAAACAGATGTGTCACGTCTTACTCACTTCTTACTGTTTTTTCTGTAAGTGTCTGATCCTCTGAGTGAGCTGCTTTGCTTGGTTAATGTGTGTTTCTAAAGCGTGAAGAAATGAAGTCAGAATATCTCGGATATGAACACTGCCATGTTGCGCCGAGGACGTGATGTTGAGCCAGACGCTGCGCAGTAGCCGCGGTAGCAAAGATCATGCCGATACATTTGCTAAACCAATCACGAGCCAGTTTCTGTTTCTGTCAATCATGATGTTTCACACAGTTTTTACAGCATCAAATCCCATCCAGTAACATCGAGGAGGTGGGGTGTGCGACCTAGCTACCAGGAGGCGATCAAGATGCTTTAGCTACACTGTGGGGGAGCTGTTACATCATCCATCTTAATGCAGTCTATGTGTGTAACCCATGGACTATATATAAATAAGGTGCTGTCTCTGGTTTAAGTTGATAGGTGTGTTTAAGCAGGGTGTGTGCTCTGAAAAATGTCACACTGCAGAAAAGGGGCAGATATTAGCTTGTCCACCTGGCCTCCAATACAAAGAACAGAGAAGCTCAGATCACGGACAAACACACAGGGAGTGTGACCTCGTCTGCCCAGGACGCCATTTACTCCACTACATCTTTTAGATGTAGAAAATAGTTGTTGGCTGCTATATCAATATTTGAAATCTCTTTTATATAACCTTTAACCAACAATCCCACAAGCTTAGGAAAACTGAGGAGCACTTTTAACAGATGGCTCCCACACAAAAGACTGTGAAGAAGCACTCCATAAATCTCCTCCTACCCATCCAAAATAAATCAAGTAGGTGGCCACAGCTGACAAGTGCACTAGATAGATTTAGCAAACAAACCAAGAACAGCGATATCTATTTTTGCATCATTTTACATTTGGAAATTTACAGCTGAGATTTGACAAAATAGTGTTTCATTAGTGTGGATACTTTTATTTATAGTTTTATTAGAAATAGATGAAAGTTGCCACCTCTGATAGTTGTATTGTCACTTATCTCACAGTTCCTCTCAGCTTTACAAGGTATTTTACCATCTTTCATGTGAGGGGATCACAGGGACTAACTACACAAGGAAGGCAAGGATGATTGGTGCAGGGCAGGCAACCACAATGGCAGGAGACAGAGGAAGGAAGTAAAGTAACAGACACATAATTTAGGTCATTTCAAAATAAAATGGGGGCAAAAACTGCATTGCATACATTACAGCAGGTGTAGACAGCAGATATCCGAGCCAAGACAACACGAGTTGAACGTTTCGATGCATTTTGGTCAATTTGTTCTCCCTTTAAGGATAAATGTAGAACTTTGAGTGTAACTTCCAGAAATAGTTTTCCACCTACTGGTACTTTCTTCTGTGACTAGTAGCTGGAATGAGTCACTCTGATGTCCAGTCAGTTGAATAATGTATCAGCCCCCTCCTCGTGTAGAAACTGCACATGCACAGCTGTGGAATACACAGTTATGGTAAAACACCATCCTCCATATTGGGGCTTTACTGTTTTCTAATCCCAAGGCCCAAGCTGTTACAATAACAATAACCTGGGAGAACAAGCTGTCCACGGTGTCAGGTGTGGAAACGTTCTGTCACTTTGTCGAAGTGCATTTAAAGGCAGCTTTGTAGGTTGTGAATGTCTCATGTAGGCTACACTAATGATGGGGTTTGGACTTTAACATGTGATCTTCAGCGGTTTACTGACACTGAGAGCTCCTTGATTTCTTCCCATATTCATATTATATGTCTGTTTTTTTTTTTATCTGAAGGATAAATATTAGCTAAATAAAAAATAAATAAAATATAAGCCAAACTGTTGCAACCATATTAGTGAGGGATAAGTCCATTATACCTCAAGGGAAGCCAGAGCCTACTTCCTAATCCTCTCAAATTAATTCAAATATTTAGCATCACACATCCCTAATCCCCGTCTAACTTTGCAACATTTGGCTCAAGAGATTCAGTGGCATTCAGATCCTGGGAAGTGACAGTGTTTTATTTTTTTTTTTATGGATCCCTCTCTCATACTGACTTTAGCGTCGTGTGCCCCAATGCGAAGGTCCACGTGAGCAGAGAATGACGTCCATCCAACACGGGCGATCTTGTAAAACTTTAAGTAGTGAGTCAGGATGTGATTTCGTGATTTCTCCCTCGTGTTGAGGGAGTGAACGTTTTCTTTAATATTTCACATTCTAGTTCAGACCCCTTGAGGTGGAAAATTTGGGAAAGTCATGCTAACTTTTCCTCTCAACTTTTGTTTTCAGATATTTTTAGAAAACTGAATTGGATCTGCTCTTTAGAGGCTGAGGTGTTTGTCTGTCTAGTGGGTACTGGAATACTGTGAAGAAAATGAATAAATTAAAAACGTATCCTTATTTTGTTTTTGAGACCAAGTGACGGGGTTTAGAGAAAAGTTAAGTTAAGTTAAGTTTCCGTAAGGACAAAGGGAGCCATAGTTCCTTGGCTGCTCATCAACCACATTTGATGAGTTCGCAACTGAGGCTGTTCCACTGAAGACGTAATGCCTTATAAGATACAATATTGTACCTGTTGTAAATAATTGTTATATGATTGTGATCTCCTGTTGGTATGACATAAATATATGTATTTATATCTATATTATAGAATTTAGAGTAGAAGGGTAAAAGATTTGATAATTTAAACTCTGAAAACATGCACACGCACAGTCTTGTCAATGCCAGAGGTCTGACTTCTTAGATGACACCTAATGATTTGGAGATGATCGGACTCGGTATGAAAGATACCAGTGTGTGGCTGACAGTGTTTTACACAGTGCACTAAACTGTATTCACACACAGGGACTTTAAGGACAAACAGTCTGAACTGGGTCAGAAATCCAGCTGAGACACTACGGCTGAATGTTGCATATACCAAAATATTTTTGCAGTGAGGACTGCCAGAAACTAAATCTGGGACACCGGTTTAATTATTGCCCCATAAATCACCGCATTTAAAGTCTCAGCTCACTATAGAGGGCTGAGCTCTCCTGCAAAGAATCGTAAGAATCATCACATTTTGTCTCTGCCAAACTATAGGCCCACATGTTCATCTTTACTCCATTTATCTAACTTAGCTTCTGCAAGACAGACATTAAAAGCTCACACTGCAACAATATGGTGATTTTGACATTTATTTTGTATGCAAGTCAAGTTAACCTAACTGTATATAGCTCACATTGTTTGTCAGCATCATTATTACACTCTGGCATTGTCTCAAATTGCATAAGTCAGTAAACTCACTACTGTTGTCGCCTGTCACAAAATAATTTCAGACAGAGGAGGGTTGTACCAACTCAAACAAGGCCACTGTGCACTCACCAGAAATGATGATATAACATCTACTGGCTGCTTTTCTGAGCTGACATGAAAAATGTACATTTTAGTTTCTTGTATGTGCATCCTTTGTCATCCAACATGGAAATGACTTTGCCTTTCACTGGCTACTATTTCTCACATTTGAAAATACGTTGTTGGTCCACGGAGGCTGAACAGGAACAAGACAGACCCTTTTTAAAAAAAAGAAGGTTTTTTAAGCCATTCTGTTGAAGTGATGCGTGATACTCAAGCATTGGATGTCTTGTCGCTTGCCGGCGCCATTACCATAACGGTTCGTCACCAGGGCGCAATGATTCCTGGGATAGGCTGGGCAGGGAAGGATCCATCCGTTGGAGCCTTTGTTTCTCAGGAATGAAAGGATGTTGGCCGCATTTGAAGGAGCCTTCAAAATAGGACAGACTAGTTGGGCAGCTGTGAATTGAATTTGAGGCACAGCTTAGAAAAACAGCACAAAATGAAGCCTGAAACATAACATTTTACAGGGATATGGTTTCATCTGATATCATGCACTACCCCTCGGTACTAATTTCCAGCATCTTTAGTGACGCCACGACCCCCTGCTGTGCCTCACACTGCAGCAGCACACCTGGTGAGAGACAATCACAAAGCAGCGTGAATCTCCCAAATAATCTTCCCCCAAAACCACTCTGTTTGTCTTACTTGGTTCTGATGAACCTCTGTGCTTCCATGCTTGGCAACATTTCGGAGTAAAACAGATGTGTTATATTGTGTAGTGGTGTGTGTGGAGCTCACGGTGTTTGAGTTGAGGAGAGGCAGAGAGAGAGTAATTGACAGACAGAGAAAAAGAGAGGTACCGAGAGGAATTTCGATGTCTGTTTGGCTCTATTTGTAAGAAATTGATAAACCGTTGCATTCCAAGCATCCCGATCCCCAAACTGCAGTGCTCAGCTGCTGTGCGTACTGCATGATGATACTGCATTGTGATCTCCGAGACAGAGCTCCTCTCTTAGTCTGCTCTCGTGTTCGGCTGAAGTTTGACTCTGTGTTCCTCACCCAGCTTTCCTGGGAATGATGGACCACATGATGTCTCACACCTGTCAAAAAGTGCACACTGCAGGAGAAGAGGAGGAACACTCTGTGCACCTGTGTGATGTGTACAGTGTTACATCTTCTATCGTGTGTGAGAGTGCGTCTGTCTCTGTGTGTGTGTGTGTGTGTGTGTGTGTGTGTGTGTGTGTGTGTGTGTGTGTGTGTGTGTGTGTGTGTGTGTGTGTGTGTGTGTGTGTGTGTGTGTGTGTGTGTGTGTGTGTGTGTGTGTGTGTGTGTGTGTGTCTCCTTAGCTGTCATTTTTTTCCTTTTACGCTTTAAAATTGTGAGTTGTGATCCTGAGTTAAGAGAGGGGCATCATTTCTACAAGCATTTTATTTATGATGTTTCGTTGGTGTTGGGGTCTCTGGTGTAGACAGTAGACACCGTACACAAATTACAGTCCAATGTAAATGTTTCTCCTCACTGAACACAATCTGTGAAACCTTGTGTCTGTGTTTTAGGTCTTGATTTCATTTTGGCTAATCTCTGTCTGCATATGAATTCAGGTAAATTAAAGGGCCAATGTCTGATGCCTGTCGGTCAATATGTTCTGGCTCTGTTGCTCTCCACATGGACTGTTTACCTGCGGGCTACCAAAGCCTGCTCAAACATGATGGGCCAAAAGAGAAACTAGATTACTAGTTGATTAATCGATTTGTTGACTGTCATTTATGCAAAAATGCATAAAGTATTATCTCTTAAAGCTTCTCAAATGTCTAATGACTATTTGGGGGATTTTAGAACGTGATGGTGTAAGCAAAAAACTAAAATGATAAAAACAAGACATTTGGAGACCTCAGCTTAGGCTTTAGGAAGCTGTGAGTGCAATGGATTGCATTATCTGACATTTAAAGACCAAACAATCAATGGATTAATCGATAAAACGATCAGCACATTCACTGATAATTAGAAATAATCTTATCTTAGTTTAGAATCAGCATATAATCCAAATGTATGTATGTGTTTGAAAGGATGCGTTGCTCTCATTACTTGATCCATATCCAAGTCTCTGTGGGTTCTTGCTTCTAAAAGGTTCTATTTTTGGCACCGAGTCGTTCTTCTTGGATCCTCAGCGCTCGAGCATCCTGTTGGCAAATGCTGAGTTCTCACATGACTGTGGGATCTGGTCCCAGCTCATGACCTTTGATGTGCATCATACCATTGTTTACACATGTGCACACACGTGTATATATTTGCGTGTATATATCTATCTATATATATATAGATAGATATATACACACATATATCTCATCAAAGATCACTCATCCAAAGCAAAGGCAGGATGATCAAAAATGTATAGATGTAGAGGAGATGGAGAGTGAGCTTGAGGAGTGATGTGATGTGAGAGATGCAGATAAGAAGCGCAAATGAAGAGGAGATGAAGAAGAACAAGATGGAGGGTTGCAACGAAGAACTGATGGAGAATGAGGGCAGGAGACGGCGAGCGTGCAGTGCACTTGTTTTTTGCTGATACAGATCAGATTTCATAGAGAACCACATGATTGCCTCATAACAAGGGGGGAGCAGAGAGGAATGAGATGAGGCAGAGGAAAGCAGAGACATGATGGAATTGATAAATAGCTGCTTGCCCTCCCTGCAGCTGATTTCTTTGTTTTTCTGCTTATTTCTTTCTCCCAGAGGTGTTGATATGATTATCCCAACTGTAATTTGGAAAGAAAAAAATATCAAGGACAATAACAATGATTGAAAGAGGAGTTCCCACTTATGAGTCTCTGATTGAATAAGCGCTGTTCTGGTGCTGAGTCGCGTGAGTGCTGGCTCATTTCACCGTCCACGTTACTCAGACTGTCCCCAGGGTTCACCTCTGCCCTCGGCGTCTCAGTTTCCCCTGATTGACAGTGAGAATCATGAAGTCATCACTCCTTATACTGGCAGGGGGCCAGGCACTGGGCTAAAATGCTGCTGAGCCTTTGCCATACGCTGTCACCACTGACTTACTGAATGACTGAGACACACTGTCAGGCAGGGGGAGTTGTTTCTGAGCATTTCACAGCAGCGCCCAGTGACATTTTGAATGAAGGCATTAAGACACATGCACGAGAGATGGAACTCATTGTAATAACCTTTATTTAAGATGTGTTTTGGGTTTTATTTACAAAATAATGCAGACATTTTTGTTTCGATTTTACGTAACAAAAAACATGTTTGATTCTTCTACTCAACTTCTATATATTTCGTTGTATTAGTTTTTTCTTTTTATTTAATGTTATTCATATCAAAGTTTATGGTTAAACTTTATAACACCAAGCCTCGATTACATTCATTTGGGTTTAGATGACGATTCGCTATCGGTATCAGCTTTGGTTCAGGCTCTATTAAAAAGGCTGAAAGACACTGCTCCACTGTCCTGTGTGGTTGAAAATTGAAATATGTCACCGTAGAAATTTAAATTTCTGAACACATACACCTCCACCCGGGATATGCTTACTGTAGGTGTAACCTTTAAATAGTAATGATGTCACATTACTGTGGCTGTGGCTCAGGAGGTAGAGTGGGTCGTCCACTAACCACAAGGTCTGCTGTTCAATCCCATTATGTGTGCCAAAGTGTACTTGGGCTACAGGCATATACTGAAAATCAAATTGCCCCTGATGGCTGTGCCGGTAGTGTATTTTGTAGGTAGAGAAACTGTCTTGTGGATGGGTGAATGGCAAAATCTGTACTGTAAAGCGGTCGTGAAGACTAGAAAAGCACTATATAAATGTATATTGTCCATTCAACCGTGCAAGAATGATTGAAATATTTAGGGAGTGTGAATTTACTCTTGAACACACTAAGCAACCATCCAATAGCATATAGCACAGGAAGTCAGCTGTCTTGGCAAGAGGAAGTCTCTAATCTGCATGATGATTGGTCAAGAGGACGCAATCGCCAGTGAGCACGAAGCCAGACCTACTGCAAATACAGTTCAGTTCTGTAGGCAGTGACTGTGACGTTTGGAACCAGGTCACTGTGCCTCTGACTGAACCAGCGCAGTCTGATATGTGCTGACAGGATATGATCAACACACAGTACATTTTTACACCACTGCATCAAGGACTGCCGCCACTGGAGGCCAGAGAAATTAGCTGGGTGCTTGACCTCTGCATCATTACCCACTGAATATGAATTTATTTGAGCGGTTCAAATGGCAAATAATTATTGATGAATAATGAAGTGTGACAAAGTGACTCTACAGTCCGATTATCAAGCCACAGATTCGGGTTAAGTTTCTGTTTAAACAGGCTTTGTTCTTTGATTAAAAGTTACAGCACAGTGTAGACTCTAAACTGTGAAGTGGCAGCAGGTATGCTTGTATAAAATGCTTTGATTACAATGTATTCTACAGATAATATAAGGAGCATGTGGCCACTTATAGCCATGTGCCGTAACCAGGGCCTCCGTCTTACTTTCAGCCTTCCTATGTGACAATGTGGATCAGAAAATGGAGACAGAGCAGCAGGAGAATCAAGAGGAGAATGGTGGGAGGATTTCGCGAGGAAGGGAGCGTGTTGTGTAATGAGAGGGAGAGTAAGAGCGAACCAAAATGGGCACACACAGAAGATGTGAGGGAAGATTACAAAACCATGGGCGGCCACTACTTATCGAAGAAGTCTCAAGTTCTTCCCATCTGTTTCATTTTCTGCATGTTTGTTCGTGGGTAAATTATGTTTACCAATAATGCGGCATAAGGATGCTTAAATCCCTCCTCAATGAGATATTTAACATCATTCACTATTGTCGTTTGATTCAATCATTTTCCAAACCCAATTTTTCCTATTCAGATCAGGCTGGAGGCTATCCCAGCATGCATTGGATGAAGGGGGGATAAGGGAAGGCTGCCAGTCTGTCACATAAACAGACCAACATGCTTATTTTCACACATAGGCAATTTAAAGGTCTTTAGTTAATCTCACTAAGATCTCATTGGACAGTGTAAAGGAAGTGGAACATCCGGCAGAAACCAAAGAGAATGAAAGGAAAAGTCCACAATCAAGGCACTGTATGTGATTCATCATATGAATACTTATTCTCATTTACAAGAGCCCTGTCAGTTAAATGAGTTCAGCAGTTCATCAGTGAAGCATTTCTGCCACCAGAATAATTTTTCATTTTGGGAAATATGCTTAATTGCTTTTTTGCCAGGAGTTATACTAGATGACTGATACCAATCTTGTGTTTGCATAGAAAATATGAGCGCCCGGTTAGCTTAGTTTAGTAGCACACAGAATAGACAGAAAACAAGAGACAGCTAACCGCTAACCTACCTGGCTCTGTCCAAAGATAACAAAGCCCCCAAATCTTAAGGGTTAGGTTTAGCTTTTAAATGCTCACTGAACGCCGGATATTTTCCTGAAATTGTCAGTAGGGGCTGCATGTGAGAACACAAATCTAAGAGTTGGAATCTTTCCTGCTAGCCCCCCTGTGTACTGCCTCTATCCAGACTCCACTCTCGTCTGAACACTGAACATTTTCTTCTAGTTGTGAACGAGCCTGACCAAGACAATCTCCTGGTGCATTCTTCATTTCTGAAAGGCAAATTCCGGGAAATGTCTGGAAACTATTTCTGTGGAGTTCATGTCTGAAAACGGCGTTACAATAAACACTAAATACAGAAGTTTATCTCCAATATTTTGAACTATTCCTTTAAATCCCACTCTCTAATTGTCCTAAATACATTGCGAATAATAGCTGTGTGTGGCTTATAGTCATTTTTTGTCTTTTTTCTTCACAGGTGCAAGAGTGGCTCTGTCTGAACTGTCAGATGCAGAGGGCGTTGGGGATGGACATGACCACACCACGCTCCAAGAGTCAGCAACATATACACTCTCCTTCTCATCCAGCCAAACCAGAACTCAAACCCGTAGCTTCGAGTCAGCCTGCAACCCCAACACAGGCCCCTCCTCATTTACAGCCTCCAGCACAGGCTCACCCAGTGCCTGGCCCTATCAAACAGACTGGTCCAGCTGGCCCGAGTCAGCATCAAGTTAAGCTCCCTCCAGGCGCAGTCCCTCTTCCCGGCATGGCAAAGGCCCCATCCCAGCCTGATCTGTCCCGCAACTCTCCTGCCCACCATCCACAGCACCCACGCCAGGACCAGACTCGCAGTGCGGGGAGCTCTCCTTCGCGACAGCCCCCACCTCCAGAGCAGACTTTTGGGAAGTTGTTTGGCTTTGGTGCATCTCTCCTTAACCAAGCCAGCACTCTCATATCTGAGACTACTCAACCCCAACAACAACCCCCAAAACCATCCCCCAAACCAGGAGGACCTCCTGGCCCTGGTCCTGGTCCTGGTCCTGGTCCTGTTCCTGTTCCTGGTCCTGGTCCTGGGGCAAATAAACCCTCAGGACCTCAGGCTGCACAACAAGGGCCTCGTGCCCCTGCTCAGCAGCAACAACAGCATCCTGCTCCACAAGCCTCCAAGCCCAAAGCTTGTTGTCCTCTCTGCAAGACAAACCTCAACATAGGCAACACAGCAGACCAACCCAACTACAACACCTGCACACAGTGCCACTCCCAAGTGTGCAACCTGTGTGGATTCAATCCCACTCCCCACCTAGTCGAGGTAAGACTTTGATTTGATCTGTCTGGCTTTCAGTTGGGTGTAATAAAGCTTCATTTGGTCTGCAACAGCCTGGAGACCATGGATTTCCTAAATGAAATGATTCATTGATGTGTTTCTGTGAAAAATGCTGTGTCACTGTGCAGTTCAGTGGGTTTTGTTATTATCCATTTGTGGCTGCCTGGTCTTGGAGTGAATAAGTGCATTTTACAGAGATTTCTTATGTGCATAAATCAAGTATTTGACTTCAGGGGCCAACATTTGCCTCTGTTTGCTCCGTCTCTGAGGTTCTTTATGATCCTCTTGTTGTATGTCTGCGGTGGTTCTATTGTTTGCTTGTGTCTTTTAAGAAACGTCCCGTCATTTCTCAGAGGGATTAACGCAGTTTTTCCAAAATATTTAATTCAAAGAAGTGCTCAAAAGATGGCCCAGCAGGTTCTGGGTGAAGCCTGTTCACACACACACACACAGCTTTCTATAAGCCTGTGGGAAACTTGTCTTTCTTCTCTCTCTGTTTCTTAGTCAGGGTCTGCTCTGCTCTGTCAGGGTCTTTCATGTAGCCAAGTCCAGGCTGTGACTCACCTCATCCATGTGCACTCCACCCTGGAGCTGCGTCCAAATATATAACCAATCTACAGGAAATGGAGCCTAATCAAGTTCAATTTAATGGATAATCTTAGTATTGATTTGTCACATCCAGGGGTCGGCTGAGGGTATATTCCTCCCTTAAGTGCTCCATTGTCATGGTGGGAATCCGGTTAGTAAGAACAGAGACTTGCAGTGACTTCCAGAGCCCAGCAATAACACAGTTTAATTATGCAAATCAAGTCCAATTGAATGATAGCAGTAATAACAGGCTTTCTTCAGAGCGCTGGCTTTTTATGCACACGCCTCGTCTTCCCTGGCATCTGGTTGTCACAGGCGCTAGCACAGGCCGTTCATAGATCGCTATGGAAACAGAGAGATAATTCGTTTGGCAGATGTCCCTCTCATGTTTGGCTGCTGAGGTGCTGAGAGTCCACAACAACTTTTAAGACTGCTGTGTTGCTCTGTGGTCACGAGAATCTCGGGTATTATTATTAGGTGTGATGTGTTTCTGCTCTGCTGGCCACAGGTCGGCAGCTCAATCCAGCATGAGGTGCATTCATTCCAAACCTGTGAACAGTTTTTGTTGTCTTTCCATGAGAGCTGTCAGGTGGGTCGCTTCAGGATTGGTGAGAACCCTTTGGACATGGTGTGAGGCTTTGTACTTTGTATCCAGGTTTTTCAGCTTGATTTCCACAGCCTGTTTGGCACATTCATCCTCCTCATCCTCTCCTGATGTCCTCAAACTTGTCTTGTCTCTCTGCGTCTGCTTTTTCTTCTCCTGCTTATTGCAGACAGAATCATCATCATCGCTCCCTTTTCACATAGAGAATGCATGTGCATCATTTCTTCATATTCTTGATTAGGATGATAGAATGGAAAGTCCTTTATGTTTCATCTCACAGGCCCAAAAAACTGAGTAGATTTTGACTTAATTGACGATAATTAATGATGAAAATTGATCATTTGATTTAATTGACTTTGTTGATTTATTATTGGCAACTAATTTTATGAAAACACCTAAATCAACAACACATCATATCTCAATACTTTCTGAAGCACCTACTGTATCCTGTGTGGGGTTTTCAGCCCATTTAATGTTTTAATTGACATTTACTGAAAATGTCAATTACAAAATGAATCAGTAATATAGGCATGATTATTTGCTGTTGCTCGTTCCGCTCACAGAGTTGGTGCAGTATTTACAGCAGTGTGCGTGGGATCAACAAAAGATTTTAATAAGGGACCATGTTCTTCATAATGAAAGAAGAACATGGTAATTCATGCATTTTGAGTAGTTTCTGGGCACCAACGGAGGTCTATCGCAAATCTATGGGAAGCTATAGAAGCTATATGAGGCTTTGGCTTCACAGACTCCACTATGGGAGAGTGGAATTGGTATTTTAATGGACAATAAACCTAGAATTACTGCCTCTACCAACCAGTCAGCTTGCAGTTTACTTCAATTTCTCTCCAGACTCGTCTACAGTATGTAGTCAGACTTTGGAGGAATTTGATGAAAGGTATTTAATGTATTTGCCATATGTTATGACTTTAGAGTGTTTGCCTTTGACCGATTTGAACTTATAAGATGTCATCACTTCAACATTTTATCTTTTTGTCGTAATTGATGAGTGGATATTTTAGTTAAGGACACACACACACACACACACACACACACACACACACACACACACACACACACACACACACACACACACACACACACACACACACACAAACACAAACACATCAAAGTGACCTTAGCTTTTTGACCACTCAATTCAAATCAGTTCATCCTTGAGTCCAACTGAATATTTGTGCCATTTGAAAAGAAAATCCCTCAAGGCCGCAGTAAGAAATCACTTTTTTTACCCAGATGCTTATTTTCACTGGGAAAAACAAACCGTAAACAAAGTCTTCAAAGTCCTGTGATGTTCATGGCTCAGGGAAAAGTGATGGTGCAAATCTGGAAAAAAAGGAACGACATAAATGTGCTCCTGATTATGTCTCAAAGTAATTGAAGCATTAAACAAAAATATAAATAGTTTAAGTACAGTTTCTTAACAGGTATGTGGCCACCTTTAGTCTTTTTGGACAGGTTTTGTTTATTGACCATATAAAATCACAACCTTATGATGTAAATCCTTTTTTCCCCCACTGAGAAATAGATGAAAAAGCAAAAAGCTGAATTATAAAATACAAAATAACTGGTTATCTTTATGTTCCTACATTTAAGTTTCAGTTGTAATAAGAATCCTGTGATGAAATTTTTAGCAAAGACTTTTAATAATGATGTGCAGCTTGTGAAGATGTCGGAAATATTCATGAAAATACATTTTCTGTCGCCCTATAAGTGACACAATGCATAATTCATTCAGAGCAAATTAGGCTGAGCTGCATCATGTGAGGGAAAATATTCGTCCCCTTTTTGAATCTGGGATGAGACGATGAACGCCAGCGTCTGTGTGAGAGCGGGGGGGGAGGAACGGAGGAGGAGAGAGAGGGAAGAGGTGATAGATTGAGAAGGAGGAGGAGAGAGGGAGAGAGTGAGAACCAGAGATAATGAGTGAGAGGAAACCAACTGTTTGTAACGTTGTGGAATATTTCACATCAATTAGTGCTGAAAGTCATGTGTGGCTCTGAGTAAATAAGATGTCCTTGTTTTGGGACCGTCTCCTCGCCCATTATGCTTCTCAAGGAGATTAAAACCAACCTTGTGTCATCGTCGACTCCCCAGAGTTTGGTCGTAAATAGAACACGGAAAGTTCTCCCTGGAGAGTTTAATTTATACAGTACACTGCATGTCAATCCTCATTCCCTGAATCAGTCTACATTTGTGTCCCAGGTTACTCCAGCCTATTGAAGCAGATGCAGCCATGCCCAAGCTCTTTCTTCACTGTAAATAAAGGTAGAGGTGCCTGTCTGACACAATGCATTAGGTCTCCGTCCACAGCAGGGTCACTATAATAAAATGTCTCCACCGTCGGTTTGGGTCAGTGGTTCTGATCTTAACTCTGTTACCATGATATAGGGACGTGTCCACTGTTTATGATGAGATGGAAACGTTGTGTGCATCATTAGTGAAAGGGCTGAATTCCTCACAGAACTGTGGAGAAACAGAAAACATAGACGGAGGCTGAGCGTTATAAATAGTTAATGCAATGTGAAGCGGCAGGAGAGCTGTATTTGATTCCTCATGTCACATAAGGTCAGTATGTGTTGATGCCGGTGTCTATGTGCATGAGAGGAAAAATATATACATGCACATGGAAGGTAGTTTTAGTTACAGGTGTCCGTTGTATGAGGTTGTGCTTATAGGAGCAGGACATGTTAAGATCACATATGATTAAAACTTTCAAAACATGCAGTTACTTTTTCAGGAAATATGTTTGGTCTTTCATAACCGACATATTCTTCAGACTTCCTAAAGCAAACTCGAATTTCTCTGGAAGCTCAAAACTAGATTAATTCCCTCCATCACATTTTCCTGTTCGGCCTAAACTCGCCGTTTCATGTACGAAATGAGAACGAGAACGCAAATGTCTCATCTCCCAGAATATTAAATGTGGATCAGGCATACTTGAGTTTAATATTAGCACATCCTGGTGTCAGCAGAGTAAAGTTCAGCTGGGGTCTGTCCTGGTTCTGGTCCCTGCTGCCAGAAACAGTACAGTTTAAATAACTTTTTCCACCTTGCCATGTTTAACGACAAATGACTCATTTTACATTCTCTCTCTACTCATATACTGATTATGTCATCTTTACTGGCCAGCAGTCATTGTGCTGTGTATACAATAAAGCCATATGTACCCACAGAAAAAATGTATAGACGCCGATTTGTTACGACATTAAAACAGGCGACTGGTTTTAATGTTGTGACTGATTGGTGCACACAAAATCTCATGGTCTCATTCTGTAATATGCTCAGCTCTGAGAAAGCAATTACAATGAGAGACTGTGCAAAGAAAGACCTTTACACAGTCCCAGTGTGCAGTTACCTTATATTGGCTCAGTTTTATGTGCGTTGCACACTCAATGCGGTAAACTATGAAATTAGCACCTGATGAGATTTTGATGATCAGAAATTGGAGATTGGAGGCACCGCACAGTGTGGCACAAATTTAACCCTTTACAATTCCATATCTGGAATTATAGAAACTCTTGACTCCCCACATTGTTAGAGGCTGCAGTGCCCTTGAAGACACACCAGCACATGCAGTGAACCTATGGAGAACCTGCAGTATTTGTGAGCGTGTCACATTTTTCTCTGCAGGAACACAGTAGCCGCTCTCTCACACAGAGCTGCAGTATAGATGAACATCATGTTATCCTCATTCTCAAACATGCTGGAAGTGTTTTCTGAAGGTTGGCACCAGTCTGTGTCTCCCTTAGGAGTCCCATCCAAAGCCAGATGGCTGCCGGCTTCATGCATCCAAGCCTGCCGTGCTCAACCTGGCTGCTCCCAATATGACGATGGTGCGCCATCACAGACTCAGAACACCCTACGAAACTCAATCAGCTGCTTGCCACCTTGTAATATTTCCATGCTCCTCTGAAATGCACGCACTTATTCAGGTCAGGACACGTACGACTGTTCAGAGTCACAAGGTTTCAGATTCACACGCCCACGTGCATCTTACACATGCTGAACATGCCACCGTGCATGTGTTCACACCATAGACTGTTTATAAAGATTGACGACATTACTGTACCCAAAAGTGAAGCCAAAGCATCATGATCGCCACCTGGTGGCTGGCTGCAGCTCTTACAGAACACACAGCACTATCAAGGTAAACCAGATGTAATGTGGCTGCACCTTATTTCTATATAATCAGTGGGATAAACACGTAGACTGTGTAAAGATGGACAAAGTGACAGCTCCTCAAAAGTAAAGGCAAAGTGTCTTGATCGCCCCCTGGTGGCTTGATCATAAACCAACTCCATGTACGTTAGCTGATTGGACCTGGGCCAATCTAAAATGTCAAAATACACATCAGTTAATTATTTCTGCCATTTTTGGTATCACACTGATGCATGTTCAAGTGGTAATTATTCTGCTAAGTCAGGTTTTAATTATGTGCTGCTCTAACAACGGGGTGAGACGTCATGATTGACAGCTGAGACTGAATAGCATTCGGTTGAGCATGTGAGCACCGCTGAGAGCGACGGTGCAGACTCTGGCTCCAAATATGCAAGATGGCAGTATTAGTATCTTGCTAATTTTGGCTTCATTTCTGGATAGTGGGACGAAGTGGAGACATGTTGTCCATCTTAGTATACACTCTGTGTACTGCCTGCATATGTGGTCCCGTTTCAGATCCTGCCTGGGTTCTGTTGGGGTCTTTCTGTGTGGAGTTTACGTGTTCTCCCCATGTCTGTGTGGGTTTTCTTCTCCAGAGACATGCAGATTGGGGTTTGGTTAACAGGAGACTCGAAATTGACCGTAGGTGTGAATGTGAGAGTGAATGGTTGTTTGATTCTGTACTTTGGCCCTGTGATATGCTAGTGATGAAGCCAGGGTGTACCCCCCTCTCACTAAAGTTGGGATTGGCTCAGGCCCCCCTGCGACCCTCCAAGGATAAGCGGTAAAGAAACTGGATGGATGGACGGAAGATAAAGACTATCAACAATAATATAATTGTATGAATAGAGTTACACACATCACTGACATCACTACCTGTAAAGTCTTATGGTTTCATTTCAAACATATATTGGATCGTTCGACGGATTGTGTTGATTTTAAAATGAAAGCATCTAAAAGGAAATGTTCTAGCTCTGCAAACACCCACATACGCACAACATGGACGCCCACACACATTGCATGTATTCACCTTCCTGTTATTATTTTAAATGTACTAAGTGGCTGAACAGTGTGATCCTGACTTGCAGTGCCAAAAGCAGGAATAGATTCTCATGAAATATTTCATCTCTGGCTTGTATAGCTTATTTTATTTCATTTTTTCCTCAGTTGTTTAAACATTATACAGAATCAGGTCACATGCCAGACACATAAACAGTTCCCCTTGACTCGTCATTCTTTAATGTGACAGCGTGGTTGTTTTGTCCTCTTCTCGTCTTTCACTTGTTCTCAGGATGGATCTACACATGCATCCTCCTCCTCCTCTTTTGCACGTTGCACTGCTCCTCTCCCTCCGTTTGCATTCCTCGTCCTCCTGTCTACATGCCTTAGTTGGAGGCTGCTTGCTTTTTGACACATTGATTGAATTGGCAATTACTTCTGGTTGAATCACTCGCGGTTGACATCGCAACAAGGCTAGTTAGCCCTCTCGAATCAGTCTGCGCCCTGTTGATTTATCGGCAACAGTGGGGCGAGCATTTTAAAAGCCTGTGCGCATAATAAGAAAGAGTATAAAAGGTGATACAGCAACAAACTGAAACAGAGACATTGTGTGTGTGTGTGTGTGTGTGTGTGTGTGTGTGTGTGTGTGTGTGTGTGTGTGTGTGTGTGTGTGTGTGTGTGTGTGTGTGTGTGTGTGTGTGTGTGTGTGTGTGTGTGTGTGTGTGTGTGTGTGTGTGTGTGTGTGTGTGGAGAGAGAGTCTTGTGAAAGGAGCTAATAGTCGAGCGTGTTTCTAATCCGTGTTGACGGAGTCTAGTGATCCCCTTGAGTACGGTGCTTAACCCAACACATCACTGTAATGATCCACCCACACAAATACGTGCCACCTGAGGATAGTAAGCCTCGTTGGATGATTAAACTAGATAGACAATACCATTTTAAGTTTGTCTGATAAATATATTCGCGTCAAAGAGGCTGTAATGGTGAAACAAGTGTTTTCCCCCTAAATCCTGTGTTTCTAACGGGGCGGCACATGTTTGATTTTGATTTACATGAGTCAGGTTTACCCCCCCGAATCCTCGCGACACAGGACACACACTGGTGAAAATCACTGTGTGACTGTGACAGGAAGATGATGTGATGGACAGCAATGACTGCTTCCTGTTGAGATTATGTGGCACCCAGCACAGATGGCTCGCTGGTTCGGAGGCTTATATGCCACTCGCTCTCATCTCTGAGACCTTTGCGTTTGGCGGCAGCAGGCTCTGAGCTCAGACTGAGCTGGAGTCGCGTTTAGCCTTCGTCTAAAGAGAGATCAGACGGTGATGCTCCCTGGACGATGTGTCCAAAAATGATATCAAGATAAAAATATAATTTGATAACTTTTATTATATTGATAAATATCACATTATTGTTTCAAAGACAGATTTTCGCTCCTGAGTGAAGGCTCGGGCGTCAACCTCATCTTTAGGAGCAGAGAATGACAAACACTTGATAAACAGCAAAACACTTTACCAATCTGTGGAAGTTCAATTCTGTGTTATACCTCCTCCCTGTGCTTGCACAATAGATAAGCAATATATCAATACATGTCATACCTTTGTTATATTGCTATTGATGAAAATTATATTGTGATTATTATTGATGTTGCTTTGCTACTTTTAGGTCCACAAGTGCTATTTTCTGTTTCTAGCCCTGAGAGAAATCTACAGTGATTTGCACCTTTTGACACAGCGGTTGAATTCAGTCCTCCTTATTCTGTGAAGCTCCTGTGCGTGTTCATTTTTCTCCACATGTCTTTGAGGTCAACCTCAACCTGTTCCAAGCTGTGCCTGCACCAGGAGCAATATCAGCTCATTTGATGAATGACTATCCGAGGAGCACAGTGACCGTATTGAACTTGAATTACCCCTCCAGTCCTTTCCTGCAGTGCTATCTTCAAGTGCCCCTCCTTTCTCGATCCAGTGAATGAAGCCTACAAGGGACCTCAGCCTTGGCTTAATCACCTCTTCAGAACTCATCATCTTCAAGGCCTGGTGGCTATGCTAACAAGCTTTAGTGATGCTCCGGGGGGCTCCTGGCAGTGCTGTGTCTATCCTTGCTGTCAGAGCCACAGAGGTGGGTCGGTGCAGTCCTCCCACCCTTGCTTCTGGGCCCTCCTGTCTCAACACATCACTTCACCAGCCTCATCGGTGCTCACGCTCTCTCTTCTTCGCAGCACCTCAGGCATGCAACTACTCCCTAATGCTGGCATTAGAAACGAAGGAGGGGGTTAGTTGAGTGTGTATGCTTAGGGGCTGCAAATACTAAAAGGCTGGCGACACAAATTGAGATTACAGAACAGAGATGTGTGGTTGTATGTCAGGGGAACAAAAAAAAAACACACCCAGACAGGGAGCTATAATGAAAGGGAGCTTGAGATTGAGAGACAAAATGAAAGAGATAAAGCTCACAGATCGCTCAGATATTACATTTAACCCCTTGCTAATCTTCTCAGTGCTGCAGCTGTCAGGCAGTAGTGGTGTTGACCCTCACTAACCCCCAGTAAGCGAGGGTCTGGGCTGCTGCTCCGAGCAGTGGCCTGACATCAACAACAGTAGATGAAGCAGCATGAGGACCATAACGCTCAGCCGGAGACATGGTCCTCCCACTGCCTCCATTCCTGAAGCCGCTGCCTGTGCAATTTGCTCCCGGGGGCGTGAGACAACAGATATAGGAAGGAAATGGCTCCTAATGGGTTCACTCAGTCACTGTCGTTTACCTGCATTCTAATTAACATCTTATTTCCCAGCTAAACACTAATACAGCTGTTTTCTTTCCAGTATTTGGTTGAACTTGCCTGAATTGGTGTGCTGTGGTTTTTGTACCAGTTAATGAAATGCAGTTGAATCTGCAGCAGACATGTCTGTTTTCCTTTTGTTTCCTTAAAACCACTCACAACTCACCACAGTGTGTTCCAACCCTCTCACGCCTCCATTAACAGCTCTAATGGATCAAATGACCACAGTACAAAGAAGTAAAATGAAACATATTTCATATGGACCTGTCTCCTAAATGGCTTAAATAGCCACCATAGGAGTTAATGTTGCCCTTGGTGATTTAAGTAAAAGCCTTTCGCATGAACAAGATTCTATCTGGAGACATCAAAAAGTGGCTTTAACACAAACATTCAACCAAACCACAGTGGCTGTGGCAGTCCTTTTCACAAAATGAATGTGTGTTTTTATTTATTTAAGGCCCTTCCAAACTGTTTTCTCAATCAGTGTCTTGCCATTAGTAAATATAAAAAGGCTAAGAAGAACATAGGGAATCAAGTGCTATAGGCTACTTGAGCCGTTTTTGAATTGTGCCCAAATTTAGCTGGCCTAAAGCCATGCCAGTCCGTTTCACATGAACAGTAAGAACACAAGAGTTCCGTCGCTTCTACCCCCTCATTCATGACATGGCATCAACTATAAAATAAAAAAAATAAAGACAAAATATTCTATAAAAACAGCATGAACCCAACCATCCAACTGACAGAGGGGTCAATGTCTTCACAACTGTGTCCAAAATTGCGTCACTGAAAGCTGACATCACTCTGGGACCATAAACCCTGACAAAATTTAGATTTTTGTGATTTGTCCAGGTTGTACGGAGGTGTAGTGTCGACTGTGAAGTTGTTGGGATGATGCTCTATTCAAGAAAGCTGCAAGATGGTTTGACACAGGCTAAGAAACCAGCCTCTATCAATAGGCCCATTTTAAACAGGCACTGCACTAGTATATATTTTTGCTGCAGTTGTTCCAGTGAGGTTGTCATCTGACAAGATGCTGGTGATACGTTACAGCTTGAGTAACTTGTCGAAGAGACTAATGTGCGATACATGAATTGTGTTTGCTTGGCTGCTAGCTGTAGATTTGCCTGGCAGGCATTGAAGAAAGTCATCTAAAATAAAACAGGGCCGAGGAGACAGCCTGATTAACTTGTCCTGGGGACAGACATATGCGACAAGACTCATCTTGTTTGGGTTTTGCTGCCAACCACAGTGTAAAATAGGTTTGTTTGGCTGCGGCTTGATTAACATTTTGGAAAACAGATTTATGCTTAGAGGTCTGACTTTTGTTTTTGCCACTGCCTTTATTGTGTTTTTGTCTTGGAGGAGTTTTTGCAAAATGCTCGGTCAAGCTGGAATGCTGGGTCTTATTATCTCACTGACACTAAACATGCACACTGGTTAAAACACACAGAGGTGCAGAACCAGAAAATGTGACTGCACAATCAAGGAGGTGGGGAGTGTGGAAAGACGAACATAAGACAAATGAAATATTTCTCATTATACTGACTGCATTTGACAGTTTGACCACACAGAGAAGTGCATTCACTAAACTAAGCTGAGCCGTGTGCTGCTCTGGCTGCTTTTAAGCAAGATTGCAGAGGGATAAACATTGCAATTCATCTTGAATATTCTCAGAGCAAATTAGCAGAGCTGGGCTGAAAGGCTTAACAAAAGGGAAGAAGACTAAGGAAACGGTCCCAAAAAAAACTTTGGCTTTAGAAAAGCTTCAAGTGTTTCTTTGAATGCTGTCGTACAAGTCCCGTATGTGAAGTCGTCCTTGTCCGGGACATTCTTGAATATCAATGTTGGCTAAATGAAAGTTTCATACAAATCTCAAATTGTACTGTTTTGCGACCATCTTTTCATTAATGATGATAGAGAATAACAAACACTGTGCTTTAAAGGCACCCTAGGTCTTTCTCATAATGGAAATCGGCCCAAATAAAAATATCATTCACAATCCAACTATGTCTGAATCAATATAGAAAACCTCTTTGTGTTTCATACAGTGTCATAGTTGAACATCGATTGCCCCCAAATGGGGCATGACAGTCTCACCAGTCTGGTTAGCCCCAGTGTATGCTGGGTAAAAAAGAGGGCAACTGTTGCGCTCCCATTGAAACAGCTGACACACACACACACACACACACACACACACACACACACACACACACACACACACACACACACACACACACACACACACCCCAGACCACCTGACTCGCACTGTGTTAGCTCACCAGCACAAGGTCCAAAGTGCCAGAGAAAGGCTAAATAGAGTATAGCTAAAGGGTGAATCAAAATGACTCAGCAAATCTTATGGCTAATGGGAAAAGGAAAAGCAGGAAATGGAAATGCACATTGGAAAGGAAATTGCCCTTTTAAATTCATGATTAAAATCTGTGTCCGTAATTCAATTTGTAAGTTCTATTATTTATTTTTTGACTACAGATTTTAAATAGATTATTTAAATCAATTATTTATGAATTAATTAGTGCATTTTGAATAAATGTACTCTTTTACTCTTTGTGGTTTTTATAAACTTTCGATTTGAACAATATATTGATGGGTTAATATTTAATTTGAACATTCTGTATTGCACATTTTTATTCTATATTGTACAATTATTACCTCTGTTTTGTTGTTCCCTTAACATGGAGAGATATGGCGCATCCATCTCTCTCTTTATTTGTTTGTAAGCAATCTTACAGAATAACAACTCTACAGATTTCCTCAAAACTTCCTCAATGTAATATGGGTCAGGAAAGATCACGATACATTGTAGTGCAGATCAGGAGGCAAATCCATAGTTTAAATAAGTAAGTTCAGTGACCATGATGTAGAGGAGGGAGTGTTCAGTCACAACAGTACAGTGCAAGTACTGTCTGATGATCGTAATACAGTATTTTGTGTATTCACCTGTAATGCACTGTGTTAACACTGTATTGGAGAGGCTGTGACTATAGTTGAGGCCCCCTTGCTGCCTGGATGATCCTTCATTTCCTCTCTAATCCACAGTCCTGACCACGTGTCTCCATCGAAGGAGTCCCAGGGGATTGACCTATATACCTGCTGACTCTTACTGACCTGTCACAGCCGTGGTGTGGCGTGGCGCGGCGCAGCCTGGCACAGCATGGCACTCTACTGTGACATGTGCTCACTCATGCTTTGCCCAGCCTCTTAAACCACTGCTCATTCAGACTGTCCCCAATGGAAATGGATACCACTGATAAAGGGACCGGACAGGACTTGAATAGATGGATTTTCTTTTTGAATTTCACTTCACTGAAAACAGGATTGACCTGGTATGGTGATGTATAGAGTGACTTAATAGTAAACATTACTAGTGTCGCAGTATTCAAACTTAACGTGTGCGTAGATGTTCTTGAGCTTCTTTGCTGTTATTCAAAGTGTGTGACTTCATGTCTGGGCACCACACGTTTTGTGACATATAGTAATGTACAGTTGCTATAGTGGCAGATAATTGAATAGGTATATAAATAGGTATATAATTGAATAGGTATATAAATATACATATATACATTATAGGCCTCTGCCTATATGAGTACTTTTTCAATTCTAAAGAAATATTGAAATACATGTACCACTCTGTGCACTTCTACTCCATTTACCATTTAGTTATCATAAGGGCATAAAAGGCAATTTATTTATTTATATATTTAATGAAAACACCCCAGAAGAAGGGCACTACCTCTCCAGGAGGGAGAGCAGCGGGGGCTCGAGCTCTTCTTCTTTCTATCTATGCATGTTCCAGGTGACATATTTCCCCACTCACCTTAAGCTCACCCCATTCACACCTGCTTGGCAGCACGCCCCTATGTGCACAAGGTGGTTAATAATTCACACTGACCCTCTGCTTCCCTGACCTTCACTTGATACAAATTGATTATGACCACCTCTGTCGAACGCCTCATTAATCTCTGTAACACGCAGAACTTGAAGGATTATTACGACCACTTCTGTCTTTTGTTGTTATCGAACTTATCCTCTTTGTTTGACTTCTTTTTGCTATCTTGATCATAGTCCGTCCCTTCTGTTGTGCATTGGTTAAAATAAGTTATATTAAAGTGATGACTGAGATTGTGTTGATGGGGAAAAATATGAAAGCTGTTGTTGAATTAAGAGGAAGTTCTTTGGGGGGGGGGGGGATTAAACATGGTAAATGGCCGGTATATATTTACATTGTACTTTTCTAGTCTTGATGTCCACTCAAAATGCTTTGCAGTACAGTTTTGCCATTAACACACATATTCATACATCTATGTGCAACACTTTCTCTATCATACATCACTCGCGCATTATCGGTACAATTTGGGATTCAGTACCTTGCCCAGGGACATTTTGGCATGCAGAATGGGGGATACTGGGATCGAAACTAAAACCTTTCTGTTAGTGGACGACCCGCTGTAACTCCACAACCACAGCCGTCACACACTGTGTTTCTAGTTGTGTTTCCCTGCAGAAAGTTATTATCTGTCTTTTGTTACATGGCTTAACATTTCTCTTACAATCATGTTTTTCATTGTGGCATGAAAAAGTATTACATTCAAGTCTTTCGCTGATACTTTAGCCATCTACCATTGAAATGTTGAACTTTCGCTTTCTGAAGAGGGAAAGACTCCTGCACATTACTCTGGTTCTTTACTGAGCCAGTGAAGAAGTGTGTGGGTGTCTCTTCTTCTGCATATGTGTCTGCTCCCACCTACGCACCTGCCACAACGACCATTCAGATCTGTAGAACCTGTGTTTTCTTAAAGACAACCTGAAACGTGGGAAATGAGCGTCCTCTCTTTCCTGGTAATGAACACTTACTGTGTATATATTCTGTATCTGAGTGAGGTATCCTGACTGCATTTAATGACAGCTGACATTTCCTACTCACAGTTTGTGGTCTGGTTCCTGGCAGAGGAGCCATGCAGGGGACAGACTCTCACTGTGACATGACTGACAGTTGTCAGGAATACTGAGGTTGTGTAGGTTACAAGCAGTACGTCAGCCTGCACATGTTTCCACAATTTTCCGGCCAGCATTTCAAAAATATCCGTGTGTGTGTATGTATGTGTATATATATATATATATATATATATATATATATATATATGTAAATATGCATGAGGAAAAGTGGGGCAGAGGGGTGTGACTGCCACTGGCGCACGGTATAAGAGCTAAAATTGTTTTCAATGGTTGGTGTTGAATATGTAGCCTACACCAAGTGCAATATTTAGCAGGAGGCTTGAATCTGCTTTTGTAAGTGCAGTGTCCTCTTTTGTGTGCATTCATGTTGATGTGTGGGTGTGTGTGCTCCCACGGGACTCCATGAATATCTGCACTCTCTGGCTCCCTCCATGGGCAGGAAATGTTAAAGCTTTCCCTCAGTCTTTCTTTTCCTCAATTTTGTACATTACAGGTTTAAGTTTGGTGCTTGAGTGTACCAAGGTTTAAATAATGAAATTAATTGAATATTGTTTATTTTTATTTAACCTAAACAGTTTGCAGATTAACAGAAAAATAATGGGAACCACTTTAATTCAGTGTTTTGTTTTCCTTTCAAAAATGTGAAAAATGCAGATTTCAGCATTTCAAGCCTCTCCTGCTTGTCTCGGTTTTATATTATTGTAAAATGAATATTTTGTGGTTTTGACTGTTGGTCACACAAAACAAGAGAATTTGATTTATAACCTCAGACTCTTAGAGACTTATATTGACAGTTCAGACTGTTCAATATGTGAATAATTTAGAAGAGAATCACCACATTAAACAATAATGAAACTAATTAGTTGGAGCCCTAATGTTTGTATGATTGTGATATCTTATTTTTTTTATCTTGTACATTTGGAAGTATCTCGGTAACTACAGAAATCAAACAATCACGGGTGCTTGAAATCCTCTTTTAAAAGACACCCTGCAGTAGTTTGTAGTTCATTTTTTCCTTTTTCTGAAAAGTTTGCCTGAAGTAAGTCAGCTACTTTTTGTACTTCATAGCTGTTGTTTTTAACAGCTCCAGGAACACCTTTTTATAGCCTGAAGTTCATCTCCTGCTGTGGAGTACTTGGTCGTCTTGCTCCATTACATTTGAGCATCATAGGCCTTTATGGGATCATTCCAAACCGAGAGAGATGGTAAACAAGGTGGGATTTTAATTCAGGGTGGAACATTTCTTAATCAAATGAGCCACAAAGATGTTCTTTTCATTTGTCATTCACAGACCTGCTTTTAGCTGTGGTGTCATTAGGGGTTTGCTGCCTGGATAATTAACAAACTGTTTTCTTCATTCTTTTCTTGGTGTCATTCATTCCATAATTTGTTAAATCTGAATCCAACCACAATCAAATAGACACTGGACTGACGCTTGTGCACTAATGCACTCAAGGTTGCACACACTTGCATACAGTATAGTACGTGCACTCTCTCTCTCACACACACACACACACACACACACACACACACACACACACACACACACACACACACACACACACACACACACACGCATACACATTGTGTGAGTAATCAGGGCTGTAATGTCTCAGCAAGCTCCTCTGAGAATGCGATCAATCTATGAGAAAGGGATCAATCTCTCTGACCTTTTCCTTGTGGTAACCTGCAGTGTTCAATCTCTCATTATTTCCACAGTGAAAGGGCAGCTTTTCCGGCTGTCAGCTGACTGGATGGAGCAACACTACACTGCTGCGGTTCACACTATCCACTCTTGTCTGTTATGGCAGATGGACTCTTGGCAATGTAGCAAACTGCATGTAGAAATCCCCCAAAAAACATTTGTTATTTCACCGAACGCAACAGAAAACAATTTTGTTTTGACCTAACAATTCAAACCTTGCCGCACCATTATTGAGCTTAACTAGAGCTCATTTTACTGCAGATACAGTGTCTACAGCTGTGGAAAAGACAGTTGGAGTGTGTTTCAAGGTTTTGGATTCCCCATGAGCTGAATGCGCTGCTGCTGCAGAAAGCACGTGCAAACAGAGAAACCACATGGATTCAAATTTCCGAAATGTGTTTGAAGAATTTTAAAACAAGAATCTCAATCTGTGCTCGTCCTTGTCCTTAGATTCGTAAATGTCAAAGAAAACTTTTACAGATTCATGTACACATTTGCTACAATATTACACCCCATAGACATCTTTACCAGTAACATTATTATTAATAATATAACATCATAACTATTAACAAACATGTAACATTTTTTTGTTTTTTAATCATTAAAGTGTGCATGTGAGGTGCATTGTGCAGTGCATTGAGCTCTCGGGGCCACCACAGAATTACAGTTTTCTTCCGGCACAGAATAGATGGATTGAATAAGGACAGGCCGGCAGACAGGCCAGTAGCTGAAGCAATTTACTGAAGCTCAAGTCAAACATTTTCCTGTTAAATTTGGCATATTGACAATTTGATTGGATATGCAATAGACCCATCAATGCCCTAGCTGTACTGCAGGAAAGACTATTAGAGGGAGGCTTTCCATCAAAAACTGTATGTTCTGTCACATTTTTTGTCAAACGAGATGCTGAACACTTAGTTTGACTCATTAAATGTTGCAGTGAATAAGAACAGACACTAAATGCTTCAAATACGATTGACAGATTACAGTCAGTATGTAGTCTTGTCAGCGGCCGCTGAGTTGCAGTTCGGAGCCAAGGTTAAGTACACTCTCCACCGAGCAGACAAGTTAACCTCCTGCCATTTAATGAGTTTACCAATTCACTAACGACATGAGCTCAGTAACAAACTGAGCCTGCTGCTGCCATGTGACACACACACACACACACACACACACACACACACACACACACACACACACACACACACACACACACACACACACACAAACGCACCAACAGTGAATTCCCTAAAACACAAAAAGTGAGAGGTCCAGGTCACTTTTAAGTTTTAGAATTCAAACAATTTTTTTTTTTTGTAGTTATAGCTGCTGTTCAATTTTGATGTATTGAGCGCTTGAAGTATTCAGTGTGCAGTGTTCAGGGTGCGTTTAAGGCCTCTCTCGGAGGCTCAGTCCTCTATACGGACCTGATTTTCTCCACACAGTGTGGGTAGATGTGGGAAGCACAGCCCTTTCTGCTCACTGCTGTACATGCTAAAGCACTCTACATGAATAATTTGCTACTCCCAGCTCCGGTTTGGCCTTGCTCCTCTCTCCCTTTCACCCACGCAGTGATGTTATGCTGATTCAGGAGCAAAGAGGGGAGTTTGGCAGTGCCAACATGGCAGGAAGAAAGCCGCTCCATGGATGAAAAATATCTAAATATATCTTAATATCTATATTAGTATCTAATTTAAATATCTAATTAGATTTTACATTTATGGCCCATCCTGAAAACCTTTTCAAAGTTTATTGGATGTGGCTTTGAGGAAGGTAGAAGTAGAGTTTTTAGAAGGGGTGGTAATGTGATCATATGTGTGCACTGCATTTCAGTGTTTATATTGTTGCAAAGCTGCCGTAGTTTTCTGTCTCACTTTTTTTTATTTTTGAAAGAACCAACACAGATGGTTATTTCAAAAAAGTCCTGCACCTGTTTATATATAGCCTGTCAGTAGAGCACTTGAGAGAGATCAAAACAAAGCAAGCCTGTCTGTTTGCTGTGCCAATGGCTCCGTCCACATTCCGTGGTCTCAGTTGAGACAACTGATTCCTGTAGGATTTGTAGAAAGTGTTTGTATCTTCAGCGGAAAAATAGCATCAATGACAACAACAATTTCCAATGTAGCAACCATATCTGTCTTCACTGAGTTATATTATGTTTGGTTTTGGCAGCTTGTTGTATTTAGGAATGTCACTTTGTCAAACTAAGTGGGTGAAGTTATAGCACAGCTCTAACAGCCGCTATGAGTTTTTAACATCCTTGAAAGGTTGTTAAACTGGCAAACAGGCTCTTATTTAATCTGCTTTTATGCTGAAAAATGTTGTTGCTGCCAGCACTAATCTTAACGTTGCTGCAGCATTATTCATGGTCAATAGCATATTTTCGCAGTATTCATGAATCAGATTGCATCATCTCTAACAGAGCGGCTTGTTGCATAATTCAACACTCTTGTTGCATAATGGCTCTAATTGAGGTATCATAAGGTTCTTTGCATGTTGTGTTGTAGCCATCGGTGGCACTGCTCTGTAGTGTATGATGCTCTAGGTGTGATTTAACCAGGCTTTGTTCAGCTTATGGCATGTGCAACTTTTAAAGAAACTATATATCCATAGCGACGTTTCCAAAAAACTTTGTCTTCAACACTTTTAGTGAGCAGCAGTCAGCAGTTTTTTGGTAAAGCTGTCTTAAATAAACCTACTGTCTGAACATTGTACCTGCTCAGCACCAAACAGCAGACAAGGTTAGCTGGCTGCTGAAGAATCATCGAACAGGCTAAATAACCTGATAGTTTCTTCTTTATTTGTTGATGACCAACCCACGGCTAAAATCCACTGATTATGGGGCTGAAATTTGACAGGGGGCCAGAAACACAACTCCAGTGTGGTGATAATGTTGCTCTCTGTCTGCCGGGTGTGTACTTTGGTTACTGTTGGCCAACATGAAAACTTAATAAGGTCATAATATGTCAGGTCTGTGTGACTGAGTTGGTTTTCATACCTGATATATGAGCGTTTTCATTCTACATACAATGTATACTTTCTGCAGTGGTTACACTTTAGAAATGATTATGAGATATTTGTGATTCTCTGTTTTGTTTCTCAATGAGACAGACATGCAATAGCAGCCCCCTATCAATAGCCTGTGAAAGATATTCACAAATTAATAAATTAAGGAGCACATATAGTACATATTATTTATTGTGGCCATTATCTTCACCATCTTCATCCTCTTTCTTTCTCCATCCTCCTTCTCATCCCTTTTCTTGTAAATTCTTTGCTGTAGCTTTGTTTCTCACCCCCCACTTCAGCAGGTGTCAGACCCTTGTGTATAGATTTTATTTTATTCTATTATTGATTACTACAGAAATCAGTTACTGGACATATAGTAGAAATATTCTGTGATGTCCACATCCACCTTTCAGTGAGGTCACTAGCCTGATCCGTTTCTCTACACAGGTTTAGCACAAAGTGAAAATAGAGACAAACTGTGTCCTACTCAGATCTTATCTGGAGACATAAGTGTATCTGCCAGATGCTGGTCTCTGGGGTCTCTACAATAAGGTTCCTAACATTTAGCTCGCAGGGTCCTATCAGGACACGTTGTCACTCTGTCTCTCCCTCTCTTTGTCTTACTTGCGCTGTTGTCTTTTCTCAATTATTTATATCATCCAGGCAGATAAGTCTTCTTTAGGACACCGCCTGTGTCAGAGATTTGACAGAAGTAACACAAGCCTAATAACTTCACAAAGTACATTTGTGAAGATGCATTTAAAAGTTGCAACATGATGAAGACGTATGTCCGTCATAAATAATAACTTATAATAATATTTATTTGCAGCCCTCTCTGGCATCTTGACTGTTTGAACTGCAGTTAAGTCGCCCACTGATACAGTCACTGAACACCTGCATTGTTTATATTTAGTAGCCACTCCTGGGCATGTTGTTGAATTCCATCTTCTGTATTTATTCTTTTGAAGTGTGACACCAATAAAAGAAGTGATTTAATGGGCAGATGGTAATCAGTAATAAAGGTGTTTATGAGGTAATTTGTTTTGTTGTATGAGTCGGCGACACACGAACGCTCCCGCTTCACGCCCGAGGCACAGATAATTATCGTAGATATGGAGGGCTGCATTACAAACATGGTGCAGCCACCTCTGTCTTCAGCTTTCCTTTACCTCCAATACAGTATATCTGGTTCTTTTCATTGAGCAGCGTCATTGATCTTCTGCATTGACCTGAAATTGAATCTGCTTATGTTAATGTCCGGGCTTCCAATGGCTTTTGTGCCCGACTTTTTTGTTGTTGTTTCAGGACATATAACTACCTCCAAACATACAGCTCAGTGATTGTGAGGAATGAATTCTGCTGTTGCAGATAAAAGATTTGCTTTAGACTCAGTAACAGGTCTCACGACGCTATGTTCTTATAGCAGATGTGTCAATTTGTATTCACACCACACTCTTCCTCTGCGTACTCTGTTCGAGAGAGCTTAATGCTGTCGAATGATTAAGTCTTCTAGAAGAGATGAAAGCCCTTGTTTGGACAGGCCATCAAATATTCAGTTGTTCTGACTCATCATACGGAGTCCTTGGCACCCCATGACTGTTTATAAAGCAACGACTCTCTGGCCCTATTAATTTAACCCTCACAGAAACATTTATATTTCCTTACCTATCAATTATCATAAATGTGTTATCACAGTGCCAATATCAAAGTAAACACAAATGTTGAGCATACAAGTACTTCACCAGATTGCTGCTGTTTAAACAGTTAACCATTTTGTTTTCGTATTGTTGGCACCAGGTGGAATATAGATAACTCTAAAGAAAAAGTTTTATTTTGCTGATAGTTTGTCAGATTATTCTGATTACTTCATTTCAGAATTGCTGATATGTGCTCTCTCTGTGATTGTTTTCCAGAAGAAAGAATGGCTGTGCTTGAACTGCCAGACGCAGAGGGCCTTGTCAGGAAGCTTGGGAGATATCCCAGCTCCTGCTGCACAACCCGTTGGATCTCCCCGACCACCTGCAACAGCTAATCAACAACCCTCTCAGCAGAAAGGGCCCAATCAACTCTCAGGGCCTAGGCAACAACTGCAGAAACCAGCGGGTCCCCAAGTAAGTGGCCCCCTCTCTCCTGTGAAACAGGCAGGGCCTGCCCCACAAGCAAAGGGGCTTACCCAAGCTTCCCCTCAAACCAAGGGTTCTGCCCAACCTGTTCTTCAAAACAAAGGTTCAACTCAGTCAGCTTCCCAAACTAAGGGCACAACACAACCCACAGCTCAGAGTAAGGGTCCTCAAATGAAAGGTCCTAATCAGTCACATGCGCAAAGCAAAGGGCCTGTTCAGTCTGCAAACCAAGTAAAGGGCCCGAGCCAGGCCAAAGGGCCGACCCATACAAAGGGACCTGCTCAGCCCTCAGCTCAGGCAAAGGGCCCTTCTCATCCTGTTGGTGCCAAGGTTTCATCCACCCCTGGTAAAGCCACACCCAACCATGCTAAGGCTTCTCCATCCCTTTCAAAAACAGCACCCACTCAGTCTAAACCCACAGGTAACAACCAGGCCCGCAAACAGCTGCAGAGCCAGGAGAAGAATAAAGTTGCATCTAAATCTGTCAAAGAAGACGTCAAGCCCTCACAGAAGAAGGCATTGTCAGAGACGGCCCCTTCAGCCAAGGACATGAAGATAGCTGAAGATGCACAGAAGTCAAGACACCATGAAGTGAGCTACCTGCAACATCTTCGCCTTCACCTGTTACTCTTGATTCGCCTTTTTAATTTTTTGTAACCATCATTCTCACCATCATCAACCGTATCATCCTCATTGACAGCATCATCATCTAAAACATTGCCACCACCATTATCATCATAAAAGCCTTATTATTTTAACCATGTTGTGATCTTTCTTGTTTTATTCTTTCTTGATTATGATTTTTTGAAGTTATCATGTTTCATTCAGTGTTATTATTAGCAATATTGTTCTTCCTATTTTACTTTTTCATAATCACCAAATCATTATACCATCAACATTTTTATCTTATTGTTTACCCTCAGCAATACCAAATTTAGATAGTAGTATTTATCATCAGCTTGTATTCCTTATAATGTAATAGCAGTTATTACATATTAGTACTTCATCATAACATAAACGTGCCTTTATTGAAATGACTTCCTTTCAGGGTAATTTTCTTCACCATCATCATTGTCTTCAACCTTGTACACTTTTATTTTACCTGTATCAAATGCAAGTTTTTTTTTTAAATGTGACACGTTGTGATGATATTTTAAGCATTCTAAGCATGTTCGTTATTCTTCAATGGTTCGAAGAATGCAATGGAGAATGCATCAGAAATGGCAATCAAGCATGTAACCAAATGACATTTGTCTGTAGGTGTTTGTATCTTCAGCTGTCTGTTATATTCACTGTGTGTCAGTTTGTATTTATTCATCTGTGTGTACAAAACATTTAAAGGCAAACTCAACCCAAATCAATATAATAAATCTTTAGTTTAAATTCTTAAAACAGGCCGAAATAATTCTTCATTTAGGATTCACACTAATTAACCTGCTGTGAATGTTGTTTATATATATATATATATAACTTAAAGTTTGAGATTTATTTAGCTTTCTTTTCAGGATGACAAATGTACATGAATGAAAATGTTGCTGTGGTATCTGTTATCTAATTTGCCTTATTTCTGATACCAAAGTACAAAACAATGTACATATTTGGGTTGATTTTAGCCTACAGTGTTACTAAATGTGTATTTTTGAATAAGTGTTTGTTCTTTGCAATGTAATTATTATCTAATATGTTAGTATTAGCGACTATTTCATCTGTATTAGGCCCATTAAATACATTTTACGCCCCTATTATCTGAAAATGCTCGTAAATATATCACTGATGATGTGTGTGTAGTTACATGCAGGCATGTAATAGACCTTGCCATGAGGTGATTTGTGAGAAAAAAAATTCCTTTTTTTAATCTTACATCTCTCTTTCTCTTCTTCTTTAGGATTCCAACAAATCAAGTATGCAGAGTTTAAGTGACACTGGATACTCTTCAGATGGAATCTCCAGCTCTCAAGGGGAAATTATAGGTCAGATCCGAGAAGAAGGAATCAAGCTGAGTGAAAGAGGTGCTTCCATCCCCTCAGAAATCACCAAGCTAGAAAGCTCAATGAAGCCTCTGCTAGGGTCAAAGACCACCTCAGATCATAAGCTCAGGCCACATTCACTGTCAGTTGGACAGGGCCGGGACTACAGTCCTGATGATGATGCAGCAAGGGATGAATCAGAGGATGACCTCAGTTGTAAGCTTCGCCATGATTATGTGGAGGACAGCAGTGAAAGTGGTCTCTCGCCATTGCCAGTAAGACAAAAGAAGTCACATAAAGAAATAACGGATGAGGAGTTCATGAGGAGGCAAATTATGGAGATGAGTGCTGATGAAGAAGAGTTGGAGGAATATGGAAACCAGAAGACTAAAAAGGCACATCGAACCAGTGGGGATGGAAGCAAAGAGAGACGACGGCTCTCCCACCATTCTAATAGTTTTGAGGATGACACCAAGGGATCAGAGGGCGCATACAATGCCAATGAAGAGGAAGATGTTGTAATGGCCGGAGGTCTTCGACGCTTTAAGACTATTGAGCTGAATAACACCAACCGAGACATGGAACTCAGTACCGAACATGACCTACGAGAACCAGAGCTAGAGATGGAGAGTCTGACTGGTTCTCCAGAGGAGCGGTCCAAGGGGGAATATTCATCAACTCTGCCTGCCACCACTCCCAGCTACACCTCTGGAACATCCCCCACATCTGTATCATCCATGGAGGACGACAGTGACAGTAGCCCTAGTCGCAGGGCAAGACTAGAAGAGGCAAAGCAACAGAGAAAAGCTCGACATCGTTCTCATGGGCCACTGCTGCCCACAATAGAGGACTCATCTGAGGAGGATGAGCTCAGAGAGGAGGAAGAACTACTTAGAGAACAGGAGCAGATGAGAGATCTAGAGCAACAGAGGATCAGAAGTACTGCTCGAAAAACAAAAAGGGATAAAGAGGAGCTACGGGCACAGAGACGCAGAGAAAGATCCAAAACTCCCCCCAGTAATCTTTCACCCATTGAGGATGCATCGCCAACAGAAGAACTGAGACAGGCTGCAGAGATGGAGGAGCTTCACAGATCATCTTGTTCTGAATACTCACCATCTATGGACTCTGAGGCAGAGGGCTTTGAGATGATTGGTGGAAAGCTTTACAAAACAGGAAATGAATATAACCTCCCAACCTTCACTTCACTCTACTCTCCTACAGAAAAGACATCAGCAATTTCACCATCTGATAAAACACTAAAAAGTGCAGAGGAGGTTTATGAGGAGATGATGAAGAAAGCCCAGCTTATGCAGAGGCAAGGACAAACAGTTAATCAGCAGAAAGGTGCCTCTCAGCCTGATGGTAAACATCACCTTGAAGCAGGAGCTGTCCTAACCCCTGGCTCAAGTCCAACACAAGTAACTGCACCAATGTCCTTTTCGACATCAGGATGTGATCCAAGAATCCCAGGAATTCATGCAGCACAGCATCTATCGAAAGAAACACAAAATAGGATGATGACACAGAGTGCCAAAATTGAAGGTGTTGTTGGAGTTGCCACAACCAAAACCCAAGTCAGTCAGACTGCCACAACTCGACAAACAGGTAGCACAGTGCCTGCCGGCAGCAGAGCAGGCACTCAGAGGCCAACACAGGCATCAGCTGACTCTGGCACATCCTCCCTAACCTCCAAAGTCTTTTCCCTTTTCAAAGGTCCCAGTCCCCCAGTTTCCCCCACCACTTCTCCAGCACAAAGTCCAACACATATGCCATCTGTGCGACCCACTGGTAGTAGTGGTAGGCAGCTGCCTACCTTGCCTGGTGGTCCTACATCAGCTACAGCCTCCCAAGGAGCTCAGGTACCTCAAAGAGCAATTTCCCCACGCCTTGCACGACAGCGTTCCTCTCAAGATTCACCAGTGATGGTAATAACCCTAGGGTCTGAAACAACTAGTCCAGCAAAGCCACTAACTGTAAATTCGTCCACTTCCCCTTTGTCATCACCAACACAGATCAGTTGTAAAACATTGTATAGCTCCCAGCCTTCTTCAACAAGTTCTCCAACATCACCACAAATGTATCCATTGCAGCAGTCTCCTAAACATTCTTCACAGATGGTTCAAAGTTTTGAAAAAGTAAATGTTGGTATTAGCACAGTGACCGCAAGTTCACATGGTCGTGGATCTATGGAAAATGTTGTGGGTCAGGGCCAAACACATGCAAGCAGTAATGTAGTGGATTTGAGAGCCCCAGTGAGGCCTGCCCCAATTATAATGACAGACCAGGGGATGGACCTAACATCCCTTGCCACTGACACAAGAAGATACTCTTTAGGAGCAGAGCAGCCATCTAGTCGACACACAGCAGTGCAGCCTCTTATTATGAACCTAAATGCCCAAGAGCAACCGTATGTCTCTGTATCTACACCGACCACAGTTAGTGTCACAGTTGCAGGTTCAGCATTCATGTCCCCATCAAAGCAGCCAGTGGTGTATGGAGATCCTTTGCAAAATCGAGTGGATCTGGGGCAGGGGGTTGGATCAGCTGTTTGTTTAACCCAGAATAAGCCTCAGATTACTGACCCATCTATTCCCAAAATCGATGCCTGCCTGGAGAACCTAGGCATACAACAGCAACAATTGCAGTTACAGCAGCAGAAGCTCCTGCAGCAGCAACAACTTCTTGAGCAGCAGCTCCAGCAGCACCATCAACAATCCTCCTTTGCTCGTTACAATTTAGCTAATCAGGTCCAGCCACTACTAATGAAAAAAGACCTTGTAGTAAGCCAGACAAGCAATAACCAGTCTGTAGTGACTACGAGTGCCATACCTAGAGTATCCCCCCCAGCTCCCCCTTCAGTGTCTGGGGCTACTGCTTCTAATGCTCCCCATGAAATGTATGGTGGAGTTGCCTTAGAGCTCAAAAATAAGCCTACAGTAATGAACTTGTCCACAGGCAAACCCCATGTTATGATGGTGCAAATTGATGAGAGTAACACATCACAGGGCAGTACAGTGACTCAGCTGGTAAAACACGAGGAACCTCCTCCCCCTCCTCAGGTCTTGGATCTCACGGGCCAGATTAAACCAGAAAACCAAGTGGCTTGTTGTGATGTTGTTTACAAATTGCCCTTTGCTGGATCCTGTTCAGGGTCATTCTCTCAGAGGCCAACAACGGTATCCTCCGATAAAACCCCCACCACTGAAACCTCTCAAGCAGCCCACCCTCCCCTTCCATCACACTACAGCCAACAAAAACACCAGCCACCTCAAGCTACACAAGGAGTGACAGAGGAACATAAACCATATCAACCACCTTTGCTCCCCTTGGGAAGAATACAACCCTCAATGTCTGACAATAATCTCCCTTCCATGCCTGATGCTGGTCACTATCCAAGCAACGTCCAGGGAGGTCTTGCAGTAGATCTAAGTAGCATGAATCAGGCTTATGATGGATATATTGGCATTGGAGCTCAGTATGGTTCTTACACAGACTTGCGTCACCAAGGGGATTTTACTGCCCCTTCATTACCCCTTCGCCGATACGGCTCCATGTCAAATATTAATTCGGATTATGCCTACACTTCACGTGACCTATCAGGATCGCAGGACTCCAATCTGGCTCATTACAGTGCAACCACTGCTAGGGAAATTAGTCGAATGTGTGCAGCTCTGAACTCAGTGGACCACTTTGGCAGCAGGTATGGAAATAACCCTGAAGTGGTAGCATATGGGGCTGGAAGGGGTGGACCTTTAGCTAGGCTTAATCTTCAGCAAAGCTTAGCGTCAATAAGAGCAAACCTACTGTATGGCCCCGATGGAAGACCAACGGCAAATGGCCAAACCCTAACAAACTTAATAAATGCTAGACAAGCAAGTATCCGCGCCTTGTACCCTGCTGCTATGAGGGGAGGTGATGGTATGATATATTCCACAATAAACACTCCTATCGCCTCTACCTTGCCAATTACCACACAGCCTTCCTCTGTTCTGCTACCCATGCCTAGAGGAATTTATAGACCATACCCTACAGGTGTTACAGCTGTACCATTGGCTAGTCTTACCAGGTTGCCTCAAGTGACTCCTAGAATGCCTCTGTCCACAGAGGGACCATATTCTTACCCTACTCCGAGCCAGTATTCTACTTCAGTTTCACCATCAGGAAGTGTGACTGCTGCAAACAGCTCACACCAGGAAAGTCCAATGTACCTTGGAAAGCCTTTAACTACAGTTGCACCGCAAACTGCTGCACCCATGCCACCAAGCCAACCAGCAGCCCACTTAGGAGCACAAAATCTACCAGCACATGGTTTGCAAACCATAGCAGATCAGCAGATAGACCACAATCAATGTGCTGCAGCTCTTTCTCATGCTCAAGGCCAACATCCATCTGTCCAGCCAGTTCAGGCTCAAATGCAGCCACAGCAGTTACCTGCTCAAACTGAACCTTTATCTTTGACTCAAACCCAACCTCAAGTTCAAGCCATCAGTCAACAGCCACCATTAGTTCTGCCTCAGGGCCAACAAGTGACACCCCAAGGTACTGCCCTTACACAGAAGTCCAAACTTTCTCCTCCCATAGATGCACAGAAAAGTAAGGAAGATGAGAAACTTAGTCAGCAACAAGAGCATGTGCTGCAGCTAGAGCGAGAGAGAGTTGAACTGGAAAAAGTACGCCAGCTGCGCCTACACGAGGAGCTTGAAAGAGATCGCATGGAGCTCCAGCGCCACAGAGAAAAAGAACAATTAATTGTTCAGCGTGAGATTCAAGAACTGCAGACAATCAAACAGCAAGTACTACACCAACAACAAGCAGAGCGGGAGACACAACTTATTATGCAAAGAGAACAACTAGCCCAACAAAGAATGCAACTTGAACAAATTCAGTCTCTGCAGCAGCAGCTCCAGCAGCAACTGGAGGAGCAGAAAAGGCAAAAGACGGCAGCAGTGGAGACAGCAGCTGCTGCTGCAGCAGTAGAGGCAGCGGCAGCATCAGCAGCGGCAGTAGCAGCTACATCTGCCCAGGGTGCTATTCAAGGGGTAGTTGTTGGAGGAGGGGCCCCTCAAGGCTTCATTATATGTGATCAGAGTGGAAGAGTTATTCAACAAGAAGGACAGAGTGTTCAATTTTGGCAGGATGGACATGTCGTCCAAGCCGTGATGGCCGCTCGCCCTATTCATAGTTCAGCCTCTGAAATGTCTTTGAGGAGCAGCGACAAACAGGCTGATTCCAAGATTATGAAAAAGCAGAATTCAATGCCTCGGCTGAGGGATGGCTCAGAGGAGGACTCAGTGAGGAGGATTACAGACAGCTGTGTGCAAACAGATGACGAAGATGGGGAGGACAGATTCATGAACAGGCGTAGGAGAACAAGGCGTATTGCGGACTGTAGTGTGCAGACTGATGAGGAGGACCAGGGAGAATGGGAGCAGCAACCAGTGAGGCGCAGGCGATCACGTGTATCCAAACACTCTGAATCCAGTGGTGAGACTAAATCAGAAGGGTTATCTAAAGTGGCTTCTGCAAGTATAGCTATCCAGACCACAAATGATTCCTCTTGCCAGACAGAGTCAGACCAGCTAGGCAGAGTTTCACCTGCAATCCACATAACAATGGCAGAAACCTCAAAGGTTGACCTGTTACATTATATAGCCGCCCCTGAAAGAACCCACAAAGGAGAGAGTCTGGCCTGCCAGACAGAACCAGAGTCTCATTCTCAGGGTGTGGTCACCCCTCAACTGAGTGTCCCTACAACAATCAGTCCATACTCCACCAGTCTGCATATCGTAGGTGCAAACACATCAGATCAAACCTCTCCTAGACTCCAAGGAGTTGCTAAGTTTGAGAGGAGGAAACCAGACCCCCTGGAAATTGGCTATCAGCAGCAACAAAATGAGTCTCCATCTCGCCACCCCCCAAAATCTCCCCAGGTGCTATACTCGCCTGTATCTCCATTGTCTCCTCATCGTATGTTAGAGACAACGTTTGCCTCCCAGGAGAAACTCAACAAGGCCCATGTTACACCCCAGCAGAAGGCCTTCACTGCTGAATCACCTCAACGCCACCAGACTCTACCAAGACCCATAAAAAGTGTGCAGCGCTCCATGTCAGATCCCAAGCCTCTCAGCCCAACATCAGAGGATCCTGCCAAGAACAGGTTTTCACCATATCATCAGCAAGCTGTATCCAACAGCCAGGTATGAAACCATAACTTTTTCATTAGGAAAATGTACCACTTGTATGAATGCTTACCAACAATATATTCAGAAGAAATATCTATGTTTTAGAAATGCAACCACCTGAGAAAATATATAGTGGTTTCTTCAAAAAAAAATATACAGTGCATATTGCATAAATTACATCTTAAAATCCTCAAATCTGGGATAATGTCCTCGGTCTCCCATGGAGACTTTTCCCCTTTTGTACAACATATATGTATTTGCTGATAATTTACAATATATAGTAATGTAGAAGTAATATGTTTGATGGCAGAAAGAACAAATTATAAAACAAATATATGTACATGCAGGATGCTTCATGTGGACAGGATCTGGCATCAACAAAGTGACAGCATGCTCTCATGAGAGCAGCTGTTCTTGCCAGAAAAGATTTTCCCATCATCCTCTTCTCCTGTATCGCCTCCCTAATCTTCTACCTTTCCATTCTTTCAGTCCCTCTCTCTCTCTCACTGTCTTCTATATTTGGCCAAGCCTAAAGAGTTGCCAGGGGGAGATGCAATGTGGAGCAACCCTGATGGTGCTTTGCTCTCTTACTGATTGTTAGCAGCTGGTCAAAATAAATTATTATTGCTCTGCACTCAGACCAAAATTAGTCTTGAGTAGGAAACATAGAAGTCGGATTTCAGATTTTTCCACATTTGCACCTCAAATCTTTAGTGGTAGCACTTATTACATGGTTCTCTTGTGGATACTTAACACAATCTCAATGGATCTACTCAACACAACTATTTTGTAAGTAGCAGACTAGCATAGATGTGTTGTAGTTTGTAATGTTTGACTGTTCTTACCCGCATGGCATGTAAACATTTCTTAGTATTAATAAAGAAGACAGATACTGTGGGTTTTTGATCAGAGGAGCACTGGGAAAACTAATAAATGCCTGAAAATAAATTTGAAGGCAATTAAAAGACTCAAAACACAATTGTTTCATTAAACTCTGATGTCTATTATTATTTTTCTTTGTTTTATTTCAATTTGAAATTATTCTGACATTTATGAATCCTACATTCAGCAAATGTTGCCAGGTAAAACAAACCTATTGATACTAGTAGAGACATATTTGACTAATATTTAATTTACTGCAGTCACAACATTATGAACATTATAAAAATTATAACATGTAAAGTGATTGAATTCTACCCCTTAGTGTTTTCCCTTGCAGTATTATTAGATAATAGAGGTTCTTTATGTTGACTACACTGACTGCCACTTCCATTTGAAACATTTCCCATAACGTTGTTAATCAGGCATAAAATCAAAAAAGGTCCCTTAGTGTATTTGGTTTCATTTAAACAACATTTTAATTGATACAATAAAATTAAAATCAATCAGTGTTAATTTAACTAGTGATGGAGCTGATGCTCCCATAGTACATAGGTCAATTAGCAATAAGTAGTTTGACAACATATCAGGCTGCATAGCTGTTTACTTAGGTCTCGGGATAACTAAATTTGCAGACCCTGTGAGAGTACCCACTATACAGTAATGAGTCTAATTTACATAAACACATTCTGTTTATAGCTCAGTGTTTGCTGATGTATATCTGTTTCTTCTAGCAGATGGTCTCCCTGCAGCAGCAGCAGAACTCTCTGATGAGGAAAATAAAGAGGACTCTCCCCAGCCCCCCTCCAGAGGAAGCCCCGCTCCCCATCGTTACTCCAGCACAAATGTACAGCTCTCCTGGCATGCCCCAGAGGGTCCTACCCAGACCCTCTCAGGGAGTCACCAAGGCCGGCTTGCTGAGTGAACTGAAAGCTGTGGAACAAGAGTCATCAAAGCTGCGAAAGCAACAGGCCGAACTGGAGGAAGAAGAGAAAGAGATTGATGCCAAGCTGCGTTACTTGGAGCTAGGCATCACCCAACGTAAGGAGACCATGGTGAAGGAGAGAGAGAGGAGAGACCTGGCTTACCTGAGATGTATGGGTGATGCTCGTGACTACATGTCAGATAGTGAGCTCAATAATCTCAGGATGGCAGCTGCATCAGCAACCTTTGATGCTAATGGATTGCTGACAAGGCCCAGCACTGCACCACTGAGTCAGTTTCCTAATGACCTCAATGCAGCCCCTCAGTATCCCTCAACCTCATCTTATATGTCTTATTCATACCCACAAAGTCAACCATCAACACAGCCGCCAAGTGCAGCTTACCAACAGATCGGCTTTCAACCTCCCCAGTACCCTTCATCCTCTGCACCTCAGCCAGGAACCTTCCAGCCCCACCCCCCTCCAGGCCCTGGCTACCAGAATCAGGGAACATATCCCTCCCGCATGTATGCCCAGTCCTCCTACCAGACAGACCTTGGCATGCAGCAGCATGGTCACCAGGCCTTCCATCAGCCTGGTCAACCCATGCCAGGCCAGAGTCTTCCCTACCCCAGCCACAGCTCTTACCAACCTGGCCTCCCCTACCAGCCCCAGGCAGAGATCCTTACAGTACATCAAAGACCAAGGCAAACATCTTTGGCAGACCTTGAGCAAAAACTCCCAACCAACTATGAGGTCATTAGCAACCCAGCAGTGTCAGTGGCAACATCAGCTCCAGATAGCAACTTTGCCAATGCAGTCTACAACAATGCCTATGGACAGTACCGCCCCCCTGAGCCTGGCTTGACTCACTCTGCAGAGAGTCCCACCTCTGCTTATGCTTCAGATGGTCTCTACGCCTCAAACCTGGAGCAGAATATTCCAAGGAACTATGTCATGATTGACGACATCAGTGAGTTGACAAAAGAGAACACTATCCAGCCCACTGATGCTTTAGGTCATCCTGTTGGAGGGCGGTATCGCACTGAGAACGGCCCTGCCCGTGGGAGTTCCTATGGTAGGCCTGAAGATGAGCCTGTGGATGTTTATGGCAGACCTACAGGATCAACAGGTTACCAAAGCACAGTAGACAGTCGTACCACCACCACAGTGAGTGGAGGCTCTTCATATTACTATGATGATTATAAGCACTCATCACGGAGCACCCCCAGTAGCCACAAACTTACACCCAAGAATCTTGCCCCAGCTGTAGTCTCCTCTAAACGCAGTAAGCACAGGAAGCAGGGCATGGAGCAGAAGATCTCTAAATTCTCCCCAATTGAGGAAGCACGGGATGTTGAGTCTGACCTTGCCTCTTACACAATGACAACATCAACAGGAGGCAGTTGTACGGTTGTATCCAGATCCAAGAAGCTTCAGGACGATATGACCTACGGGATGAAGAAAAACACGTATGACCAGCAGAAATATTATGGCACCAGTCGTGAGGGTCTTGAGGAAGAGGACCGCATTTATAGCTCTGGAAGGTCCAGGTCTACTGGATATGGCATGGACAAGATTTCCTCCAGAGATGCCACAGGCCACAGGAGTAAATCTTACGAAAGAGATGCCATGGAGCGGTCTCAGAGAGGCAGTCGCAGTGGAAGGCCACCGATGCGCAACCAAAATTCCGAAGAGGAGAGCCCACTCAGTCCTGTTGGGAAGCCTGTAGGCATGGAAAGAACCGCTGACATACCGGAAGCCCACGATGTGAGGAATCAGTATGGCTCCAGCCATTCATTGCCAGACGTTCAGGACCACCACAAGAAGGACCTGCCCAGGAGTCATGTCTATAAACCAGATGACCCTTACCTTGTAGATGACATGCACTGTGCTGTTTCTGACAGTGAAGGTAACTGGTGCTGAATAACTTGTATTGAATTATTTTTTTCTATCCATTAAGAGCCTGCATGCTGAGTGTGGAAGTTTGAGAAGAGCGCCATTAGTTTTTGTGCTTCTTTTTTTATGGACTGTTTCGTTTCATACATGGAGCCAAATATGCCTGTTTTTCATTCATGTTTTGCATAAATATTTTTTCAGTGTTGTGATGTCCTCTGTTTTTTTCTTTTTTTCGTTGCTGGATACCTCAAATATGTGCATGGCTCTGGAATGTGGAGCATGTATTCCAAGTTATTTTGCATGGCTTCGCTCTGCATGCTTCTCCTCGCAACATGTGAAACAGTTGACTGATGATGTTTGTTTTGGTTTTAAAAAGCCTATCACCTGGGCCAAGAAGAAACTGACTGGTTTGAGAAGCCACGGGAGGCCCGTTCTGATCGCTCAAGACATCACGGAGGTGGAAGTCACTCATCCACAGGTAGGCGTAGTAAACACACCTACCATGATTATGATGAACCTCCAGAGGAATACTGTCCTCAGGATGACTACAGTCAACAGCGCCACTCCACCTCCACGTCGTCACGGGACAACCGTCACCACGGCAGCAGCTCTGGCAGACATAACTCTTCTCGCCACTCCGCGGAGGACCCAAGGTCCTCCCGCTCTTCTAGGACACACCCCAAAGACCCTTCTGTTCGCACTGACGGCAGAGGCTCTTCGTCTGCACAAAGGAGGAGTGGTCCAGACTCCCGTTCTGCCCAGGGAAGCCCCCGGAATTCAGGTGACTTCTCTCGTGATACAGCCTCTGGACATCACCACGGTACTGGAGGAAGGAGCCAGAGACCGCAAGGAGATCGCACAACCTCCAAGAGGCAGGATCCCTCTGCAGCAGGGTTTAAACCACAGCAGCAGCCCGCTCCGGGCCATGCTGGTCAGCAACGGTCAGGCGGTCAGGGTCAGTCTGGGAGACATCCAGGCTCTGAACCACTTAATGGAACCCAACCAGCCCAGCAACAGGGTCCACAACAACAGGGTCCACAACAACAGGGTGCACAACAACAGGGTGCACAACAACAACAACAACAACAACAACAACAGCAACAACCACCACTGCAACACAACCAGACCGCTCCGACCAGCCAGCCCAACACAACTGCTGCAGGAGCTGGACCAGCACAACAGCAGCCTAAATCTGGCCAAACCCTACCTCAGGGACGCCAGCCCGGAGTCGGGTCTGCAACTGGGCCGCCAGCTACCACAGCAGTGAGTGACATTAAGCCTAGTTTAAGTTATCTATATGAGCAATAACAACATTATGTTTTCAATGAGGTGATATTTGGAAATCTTGTGTTGTGGTATTTTCTAATCTGATGCCATTATTTTTGCCTTATTGAACCATCTTAAACAGATGACACAATTGTTTGTTCAATGCGTTTGGTTTATAGAGTCAAAGAACAATCGTATTAGTTTACTTAGAGTCAATGTTGGCATTATATACACTATACGGCACACAGTCAAAAGTAGGGAGGGTAAATTAAGAATAACACTGAAATAAACAAAGTATATAATTTGATGTTAGATTAAAGAAATCTTTGTGTGTGCTGATCTTTCTGCAGGCAAAGATGGATACTACACCTGCACCTGCACCTGCACCTGCAGCTACTGGAATGAAACCTACAGCAGGAGTTCCAACAGCACCTCAGCCTACAAAAATAGCTACACCTCCTCTGACGGGCATTGGTAGGTGCCAGCTCTGCCATACACCACACAATGACCCCAGGAAAATTATGACATATGTGAGGATTACATTTTTTTTGTTTTTTGCAGGCTCCAAGGCCGCGCCTGTTGGGATTGGTAGCAAACCCGCAGGTATAGGCATCGCTCCGCCAGGACAGCCACCTGCTGAGGGGGAAAATGTTCTGACCAAAATACTGCAGGGAGGGGCCGCAGAGCAGGCGGGAAAACTTGGAGATGGTGTGTTCATATATAAATAAATGTTTAAGAACTTGCCTTACAGTTTATAATTTAGCATAGCAAATGTTTAATGTCTTAGTTTTCGAAGTAGAATCTGTATATGAAGATAAAATTAAGATACTGGAATTGTTTGAATGTGAAATTCACTTTTTTGATCAGGTTGTTGGCTAATTTCTCTAATTGCCTATCTTTGTCACTCACAGCTTTGTCTGGACTTGGAAAGAAGTTCACTTCATTGTGGTGAAGTGATTAGTGGAGGGTAAGTTAATTCAACTTTTTAATGAAAGTTAAAGGCTTTAGCAACTCGATCTGATTTAGATTTTCAATCTTGGCAGTCTGCTTATCATCAGAAGTTAAGAATTTTTTCCTATCACTTGATAATCTTTGAATCATTTGTGGTTTTTTCAGGGTATGCCGAGATGAAATTAGATGGATTGGTACATTTGCTCTTGAAAAACCTATGACACTGCATTAAATACATTTCACATAACAGGAAATAGAGGAGAAATCTGAGTGCATCAGTGAGTATCTCTATAACTTGTCTTCATTTTATATTTACAATTTAATTTAAAGAATGTGTTTATTCCCTTCTGCAACACTTGTTCCCTATGATACAATGCAGTGACTTGTTGAGCTGTTGATAGCTGATGATACTTGCCATGTTACCTCATTATTTCATGAACTCCAAGACTCAAGACTCCAAGCTGTAAACATAGAATGCTGTCACACTTTGATTAATTGATTAAATGTTATATCAGCTGGATATTTACATAGATTAGCATAGGCCATGTTTGCATAAAGAGAAGACTCAAGTGAAGCGATGACTCTTTTAATGCTCTAAGGGTATATTTGGACTGATCCTCTGTACCTTTCCCTTACCCCAAATTACTGAACAGAGCTGGAAACAAAGGATGCCTTGTCAGCACTGAATCCCCAGACATGAGCACACGATTGAGTTGAATTAAATGAGGGCAATCGCTTCGTCAGCACGATGTTACAAGACATGAGCGGAGGCCTGCAGGACGCCTGGAAGTAAATGGATGCCTTTGCATGACAATAGTCCCAGAATGATTACCGTGGAGACTTCTCGATGCTTCAGTGGTAAGTAACTGAACATTATATCATCTGTTTCTTATTTGTTTGTTTTTTTTGTTTTTTTCTTCATCCTTTTCTATCATTGGTTGATCGCTGTGCCGGGCAACAGACAGCCTGAACTCTGTGTTGGAGAGGTGAGAGGCCAAAGCCAAGAATATGGGAGGTCAGCACTAGTACGCTTTACCCTCTGACTCCACACACTTGTAATAATCTGGGCCAAGCACACTGGGCTATAATTAGCCTGAGATGGCTAACTGAGGCTTGGCTTTAATGTCGCTCACGCACAGACACACAGGGACAAGAGCACATGCAGGCACACAGAAACATGACTCATGGTAAGACTCGCTCGTTACATGGAAGAATGAACTAATCAACTAATTCTGCTCAATGGAGCAGAACTACAGAAGCGAAAATAAAGCAGATTTCACTTTGTTTAGCTTCTGACAAAACACACATGTTGTGCCTTGCACAGGACGAAGTAATGGCACATTTGAATGAAGGAATTTCATTCTACTGTTATGTCTAAGTTGACACTTGGATAAATATCAGTAGCCGCGTCAGTCTTCTATGTGTCCTGACCAGTCTGAGGATTCTGGGGGGGAATGTGGACATAAACCCGACTCAATGCTTCTTTGAGCAGCAGGCCATCCTGCTCAGCCTAGTGGATTACTGCCGATAGCAGGGAGGCTGTGAGTAGGCTGGAGGAGCTGTAACATGCACGCAGATGAAGGCGTTGGCCTGTGTCAATGTGCTGTGTAACAATCCCTGCAGTAGAGGCCCAGATCATTTAAAAATATATTTTGTATTGGTTTAGTCTATGTTGCAGCATTATATCTTGTATTTGCATTAGGACTTGTAAATTTGATATCATGCATTAACAATTCATTTTATTCTGCCAACATTCACATCTTCACTGTTTGTATTACAGGAGGACAACAACGGTCGATAATGAGGATGCAGTGAAGCGGAGGAGAGTGGGGGGAGGAGGACTTGAATTTGCTTCCCCCTCCTCTTCTAGAAAAAAGTCTCCTGGGATCTATATGACAGTAAAAGGCCTGATGAGAGAGGCACCTGGATATCATAGAAGAAATTCTGCTCTGCTGTGCATGCCCCTCTTTAAATCAACTCAACATAGGAAGCCTTGCAGTGCCCTCTACAGGGATTTCGATGGAACACAGCTCATGTTTGAGGACTCCTGGCGAGGATGTTTGATTCTACGTTGATCCCCTCAGAGCCTTTTCATACAAAAAATATATAAAAAGAAAGAAGATTTTCCATAGGTTTTGCTTGCACCAAAAATACCAATCTTAACCCACAGGAATGTCGCATACCTGAAGAAGACAATGTGTATCACGGCAACAACAACCAACCTTATGACTCCACTACAACCCTTGAATGTTTGGTTTTCTCTGGTCTCTGCAGTACATTCCAGTATAGGGAATTTTACCCTTTCTTTGAATGTGTTTTTATTTTGTCCTCTTTTCGTTTTTGATGTCTACAGAATGCGTTGTGTAAATGTGGACACCAGAATGCACGCACAAATATTTGAAAAACTAAAAAAAAAAAAAAGAAGAAGCCCATTTTTTTTCACCACCTATGAGATGCCACTAGTCATTAGCTTTAGTTTTAGGGGAAGGGATTTACTACCAGTGTGCCCACAAATGTGTGAGATTCACACAGATGAGAGGACCAAATGAAAGAGTGGCTACGGCTCTTTATTAGCCATCGCAAAGCCATCGTTACCGTCAGCCCCGGAGACTTCTGGGACTTTATCCGTTTTATTGTTTGTCTCATCTTTTTGTTTTTCATTTTTGCCTGATATTTATTGAATGGAAGAGCCTTATTCGGTACATCTTTTTACCTGTATACCTCATATGTTTTAAATTGTCCATATCACCATGCATTTCTTTTTACACAATTGTATATTGTATGTACATAAAACAAATCAAAGATCTAACGATGTAAATTTGTCCTTTGTGTATTTATGGAATCACTTTCTAGTGACTTTCTTTTCTTTCTTTTTTTTTGCTGTTCTGTGTTTTTTTTTTTTGGTAAAACTTTATATTTTTCACTTTTGATTTGTTTGAATCTGTTTTCTTGCATCAAATTATTTGCTTGTTTGTTTTTAAAAGCAATAGCATGCAGAAAATGGTATATAGCACAATGGTATAAATATTGTTTCAATTAGCGAAGGGAACTTATCAAACACTTGTGTCGATAAATAGCCGTAATACAATTTGTCAGAGGGTTTACAACCACAGTACCATGTCCAGACATGCATGTTTTGTGCAGATGCATTAGAGCATGCAAGACAGGTACGATCACACAGACTCTCTCTCTCTCTCTGTGTCTCTTGCAAACACATATGCACACACACACTCACACACTCTCTCACACACACACACACACACATACTGTACACGTTACGGTCTTTGCATCCTATAGTTACACCTCAAAGCCAAGGTTAATCGAGTTCTCCACCGAACAGACCTGTTAACCTCCTGCAGATCGATATGGTTACCAATTCACCAACGAGATGATCTCACTAACAAGCTGGGCCCACTGCCTCCATTTGTGCAAAGACACGCGTACACACACATACACATGCACACACACTGACACACAAATACATACAGATAAAGAAGAGGATGAAAGCAATTATCAATTTAAATGTTCTATGCAATGACTCATTTTGAACCTGGAAGTGAATCAGCCGAAAACAGTTTATTATCATCATTGTATTCACAAGAAAACAACAAAATTATGAGCTAAAACAGTAAAAAAAAAAAAAAAAAAAAAGGTCATGAAAATGTTTTTACTTAGCAACTTGTCTGTATGAATTTGAATATTGAACTAGAATTGTTTTTATTTTTGTGGCATGTATACTCACCCCTCACACCCCACACTGGGGACTTGTTGCCAAAGGGTAAACTGTGTAGACTGTTGGTTTTGAATGTCCATCATCATGTTGCTTTGAAGCATGGGTTTGCTTGGCTTTGTCTGGCTGTTCGTAAGCCCTCATTCAGTTCTTGTGCGTTTTGGCTGACCCGGGCTCCTCAGTGTTTGGCTTGCAGTGACTGTCCATGCGGCTGTAAACCTGTGATTCAGATGGTCAGCACTTCTCATTAATACGTGTCAATGTACATAATGGGTGTCAGTATAACCTGTGGGGTCAATGGAATGCTACTATCAGATATCTCTTTCTTGATTAAAACACTCAGAAGCAGCCAAGCCATTGGAAAGGTGCATGATTTGATCTTATATGCTTGGAATTTGTACCTGAATAAAAAAAAAAGAGAAAAAAAAGGTAAGGCATGATTTCACTAAGGTTTTTTAAACCTTGACTTTCACGGGCCAACAAAGAGAATATTGATGAGTAAAATGTTCAGCCAGCCTTTCACAAATCAGGGCATGCCATTTGGAAAGCACAGGCCTGACTGGTGGCACTTGCTTCTCGACAAAAACCCATAAATATGGAGGTTTGTTTGCGTAACAGTGCCTCCAGCTGAACAGTGTGAGAACTGCGTCAGAACGAGAGGTGAAGGTGCTAGCTGGTCGATATGAGGTGCACGAGACAAAACATCCTTTAGTGCAGCCGTCCGGATTGTCAGAAAGGCAGACAGACACACATTCTTACTGTAAATACAAACTCATTCTACTGTACAGCTTTTGAGTTCTGAGTACGGCCGTCATGTGCATCCCCATGCCGTATTTGCTGCCAACTTTTGTGTATAAAAATAATATTTATTACCACGATAATGATGATGATGATAAAGCTAATGATGATGATTATTACTATTATTGCATAAGCATAGTGTATGTGGCTGACTCATATTGACTGTTTACAACAGTGGAACAAAAACACGTATTCCGAAACATCCGGTCTGTGTAGAGTTTCTATACATAATGTGTATTGTAAAACAAGACAAAAAAGAAAACCTCCATGGCATCTGCAGAGTACAATGCCTTTGTCAGACTATAAGGAGGTCTTTGATTTGATGGGTGTGATCTGCGAGGTGATGAGGATCATGGGAAGAAGCTGGCAAAAAAAGACACAAAAAAAATAATCTGGAAAATGTCATTCACTGTTGTAAGTGCAATGGGCAAAATGTCAGTCGTGTATCCATTGTGAAACCTTGTGTTCTATTCAGTGTATTCCTGTAAACAGAGTAAATTTTGGTGCATCATGTCAAGTAATGTGATTAATGAAAAATATTGACCCTGCAATTTCCAAACAGAGAAAAGAATAAAAAGAAAATGAATATATTGCGGTGATTGTCTTTTTGAATGTGTGTGTCACCTATTTGCTTTGCAATGCTGATCGGAACGATCGCAGTGTAGTAGCTTTGCCGCAGACAAAGGAGAGATCAAGAATAAGGCCTTGAAGGCAACACGGCTGTTCAGATAAAACCTGGCTTTCGCGCTGAAGCGGCGATGACTTATCCCAGCGTGGGTGGTACGGAGGCAGGAACAGTGAGAGGAGTGTGTTTTGCCAATGCTTAGGGAGAGATGGAGGTGTGAGTGTGAGGTGTGTATGTGTGTGTCAGGTTTAGAAAATATAAGATCCCTTTATCTCTCTATTTTCAAAATTCTTACTGCTATTTAGTATTTATCTGCTGCCACATTTTTATAAATACAGCTTAACTTCAACTGACAGAAGAGAAAAGCCCAAAGTCAGTGAATACGAAATAACAAAGTGATGAATCTTACAGATGCTTTATCCAGGTAGGCTTCAACTGGTGGGAAAACCCAGGATTCAATGATCCACACAGGTTTACAGTCCTCTCGGAACAGGTCCTTTCTGCAATTGGGGGGGCAGCTGTGGCTCAGGAGGTAGAGTGGGTTGTCCACTAACCAGAAGGTTGCCGGTTCAGTCTCACCCGTTCCACGTGCCAAAGTGTCCATGGGCAAAATACTGATCCCCAAATTCCCCCTGACGGCTGTGCTGGCAGTGTGTGAGTGATGTATCATGGAGAAAGTGGTGCAGATAGATGCCCTGGGTGAGTGTGTGTGTGTGTGTGTGTGAATGGGTGAATGGAAAAACACTCAGACAGACAGTGGTCATCAAGACTAGAAAAGCGCTATATGAATATCGACCATTTACCTTTTCATAACCAATGTCAGGCAGGAGCCTTTTTTAAAATATAATGCAGCAATTGTTGAAATGTGTGGATGTGATAAGAGGGATTTGAACTTCACACTCTTTTTTTCATTCTTCCCACACTATCCTCAAATTTCATGTCTACAACTATGCGACAAAACACAAATGTCTTTAAAACGGTGTTTCACTGATCTAGAACCAGACATATCTTTTTATTCCTGTGTTTTTCCTAAAACCTCTAAAGGAAGAACTCTACCTTGTGGTCTTCAGCCCCAACCAACGCTGACTCCAGTGACATCGTTTGCGGCAATTCATCCAACTTGACTCATCACCCTCTGGAGCCTCTGAAGACTTTATAGACATGTGCAGTCGTACTCTCCAGACTTTGATGTGTAAAATCAATGAAGGGCCCCTTTCAGTGTAGCACCACACCATTTGTTATTCATTGCATCTCCAATTTATAGACACAGTTTTGTTTTAACGTGCAGCTATCACGTCTTGTCGTTCAAGAACAGGTATGAAGACTTTTGCCATTGGATGTGGTCAGGTATTGTAGTGTAGTGTGTGTCCTAGTTGAAGTGTCGTGACGGCTTTACTTTGTGGCCTGCGTAAAAGTTTAAATGAAGGTTGAGATTGTTGTATTCTCTTCGACCAATCTAAGATGTGTGCCACATGACTGCTGAGTCAGGACCTGAGCAACTGACTCAGCTTCTATGTTGACCCGAGCACTTTTGTTTTATTGTGTATACAGATATGTTTTTTCCTCAAGTCAGTTTTGTGCATCAGTCTATTTTGTCTTTGCTTATCGTCAAAATCTCCAGGATCCATTGACTTACCACTTCTTTTTTGAGGAGATCTTGTGGTGGACTGACTCTGCAGTGCAGCTCTGGTACTAACTGACCAGCAGACTGTTGTGTTGTTGTTGTGCTTTTATGAGCACAGTGAAGAACTCCTCTAGCGTAACAAAGTTGAATGGGCCGTCAGGTTACAAAGAAATCATGAGCCATTGAGCAGCTGTTCCCCTTTCCCACAATAGTTATGCATCAATGATCCCAGCAGAAGATCCTGACTGCCCCCATCTGGTTAGGTACAGAACTGAAAGCAAGGTAGACCACATAAAGTTTTAAATTTGAGTAAATAAAAAAACATTGACTTGAAAAAAGCCAATTTTCTATTGAACATGTAGTGTTACACATAACATTGTTACTGTCACAGTTAGAATCAGTTACAGTAGTGGGAGGAAGAAAAGGAGATATGTATGTGTGTGTGTGTGTGTGTGTGTGTGTGTGTGTGTGTGTGTGTGTGTGTGTGTGTGTTCCTGTACTTTTACCTTGTGAGGACCATTCAACTTAGATGGTACAGAGTAATGGCATTCTTGGAAAGTGAGGACATTTTGACTGGTCCTCACTTTTTTAATGGGCTGTTTGAGGGTTGAGACTTGGTTTTAGGGCTAGGGTTAGAATGAGGTTTAGGTTAGGGTTAGGTTTAGGGTTAGGTCTAGGGTTATGCATTTAGTTTGGATGGTTAAGGTTAGGAGCTAGGGGATGCATTATGTCTATGCCCTCACTAAGATAGAAGTACAAACGTGTGTGTGTGTGTGTGTGTGTGTGTGTGTGTGTGTGTGTGTGTGTGTGTGTGTGTGTGTGTGTGTGTGTGTGTGTGGTGCAGGTATTACTTATGTTATAGTGACCTAAATGTGATTACACTTTAAAGAATCGAGACAAAAATCAAATCGCCATAATGTTGATCAAAAATCTTAAATTGAAGACATATTTTAAGTTGAAGTTAAAGTTAGGTTTGGGTTAAAGGTTAGGCAAGTAGTAATTATATGGTTAGAGTAAGTGTATTGTCCTCTGAAGACATGGTGACATGTTTGTGTGTGTGTGCCCATCTATTTGGTTGAATAGGAATAAAATTAAAATAAAAGAATAAAATGCATCTCAGACTGCATTAAACATCTCTGGAAGCGGATTGGCTGACAGACAATCAAATTCATTATGGAAGACGAGTTGAGTTGGGGGTGATGGTAAACAAAGAAAATAGCTTTTTGTGATACAACCAGTTTGCTGTGTCACTGATGCTAATCCCGAATCTGAAGTGAGTTAAGTCCTTCTTGAGAGAACAATTCATACATCTGCTTCGTGTCATAACCGTCTTCATGAAGCCGAACGAATCATAACTCCACAAAGGTTAAAACATCACGAAACTGTTTCCATTAACTGATGTGACCCGTCAGTGAGAGGGTCGTGAAGTCTTAAGTGCTCCGTCTTTACTCTAACAAAGATTTATTACTGCTCGGCCAACACAGCAGCCAACTCCACAGCCCTGGTGTCCAATCTTTTTAACTCCAGGCTCGTCTGACGGAGCACATTTAACATTATAATGATACATATAAAACTGATGCCCCTACTCATACTCTATAGTAATTAATAGACATTTGTATCCTTTTGCTGCTGGTCATAGAGGCTTCTCCTCTTGTCCGCCACTGCAGAGCAGGTGGACGCTTGTATTCATCAGGTTGATTTATGAGTTGTTATTATTTTACGTTCCTTACATTAAAGGGATAGTTCACCCAAAAATGGAAATTCACTCATTATCTACTCACCACTACATCGATGTAGGGTAGGGTGAAGTGTTTGAGTCGACAAAACACTTTTGGAGTTTCAGGGGGAAACCGGCTGCAAAGCTGGTTTCCCCCTGAAACTCCAAAAGTGTTTTGTGGACTCAAACACTTCACCCACCCCTCCATCGGCATAGTGGTGAGTAGATAATTATCATTTTCATTTTTGGGTGAACTATCCCTTTAAGGGTATGAAGCTAAGTCATTCAAATGTGATTGGGGTTCTGTCATTCATCTATTTTCTGAAAGGCATAATGGGAGCCTGGGCCTGAGGTTTATTTTTTCTCGGCAATGACCTCAGAGAAGCAATTTGTGACTCATCCTCAGGAGACGGGAAGAGAGAGGTGGAGGACGTGAGGCAGCGGAGAATGACCAGAAGGAAGGAGCACTCATCCTATAAATTATTAAATTTGTCATTGCTACCGTCAGACTGCTTTTTCGCACATGACCAGAAGTGAACTGACTCACTGATTTCTCTGATGTGGAAAAGTAGTTCAAAGGCTGGAAAGATTAACACGACTCTGTTGTGTTTAACCTCACCACCAGAGGTCAGCAGAAAGCACACCCACAGCCTCCATCAGTTGACGTCCATCAGGCTGCTGAGTCAAATGACAAATGAATGGACTGAGGGGGGAAAGTGGCTGCTTAGGTTCTCCTCCCTCACCTGTCACTCACAGTCTTAATCTGTTTGCTCGCAAGTCCTACACAGGCTGCATGATCAATACACAAGCCTTTAATAATGAAACCATCCTTCTTCCAGGCCTTTACGCTTTCTGAAAGGTTTGTTTGTGGACCGCGTCTGTCTCACCTAAAGATCACTCAGCTGAAATGACTGTAGTGTCTCGGAAAAAGAAAAATAACCCTATTCTCTGGGCGTCAGAGGAGAGTTTGTGCTTTCTCATTAACTTGGGAAGTGGAAGGTTTCAAACAGGATTTAACTTCTTCTTATTTTTTCTTATCCTCTCATGCTCATATAGGAAATTGAAAGCTTCTTCACCCCTGCAAGGTCTGCAGATGAAAATGTTATTATTTCTGTATATTCATTTAATGTTTTATCTTTATTAAATGGCATTTCTTACATTTCATGTTACATCTGTCTCATAAAGCCACTTTTATTTTAGTGATGATGGTTTTGTCATAAACTGCCTCCGGATTCATACACTTTGCTGCTGTTAAATCAAGCATCAACATTGATGTGATTTTCGCCAACTCGAGGCTGCTGCTGTGAGTAAACAGCACTCAGACACAGAAACTAACTTATCCTCTTGTTTGATTTATGGGAGCTGAATGGTGCCCGTATAGCTGGTGAACTACAGCAGCTATAGGCTGAGTTATGAGCTTGGATTATAACCCAGCAGTCAGTGTTTGTAGAACTGAGTTACTGGAGAGTTTCTTTGTTAAAAATCAAAACTCACTCTGAGGTGAGCCAACTCATCAGCTTGCTGCAGCAGCCATATTAACAGCACAATGATTACAATCAGTTAACTGTGAAAAACCAATTCACATATAGGAGCTGAGAGGAGTGATGGACATTTCAACGCTAATAAAATAATAAATTGTCAGAGTTGACCTACTACTACCCATGGAAATAGGGAAATGTTTTCACGTGTTGATTCTTTGCATATGATTTCCAATTATTTGCTGATTATGTCTCTAATTATGTCACATGCTTTAAGTATTTCAAAGTGAACACTGATAATCCATAATGGTGGGGCCGTGGACCAGAGTCCTCCTGGTCGTCCACTTACCAGGATGTCAGTAGTTTGATCCCCAGCACTTACAGTCTGCATTCTGAAATGTTCTAGGGCCAGATGTGTGATATGAATGGTATATATATATGAATGGTGTGTGATAGGAAAAGCAATGCGTATATAGCAGCGCTGTATGCATGTATGCATGAATGGTTGCATGTTACTTGAAAACTGGAAAAATCGTGTGTAGAAATACAGTCCATTTACCATTGGATGCATTGTAGATATGACATATATCAAATGTTTCCTTCTTAAAAAAATATTTTGTGCCCGAGCACCAATCAGTGCAAGGACCCTGTTGAAATTTCTTTCAATTTGTTGTTCTAAAGGAAAATTTGTGGTGCAGAACATGATATAGTGTAGGATGTTTGTTTGCGTGCACTAATAGTGATGCCGAGCCGAACAATGGTTTTGAATTCAGATTTTTTTCTGATTTCGTGGCACAGACTTTCCTCTCCCTTAAAACATAATTTGTATTCATTCAGAGGTTGATTCGGACAAATCAGAAGAGACGGGCAGCATTTTGACTTTGACAACAAGTGTGCACAGTCACACAGAACCATTTTACAGGTCAAAATCTATCACAGCCTGCAGGTTCCTGGGATCTAATGGACACAGAGGTATAAATCAGAAGAGCTTCTAATTGTAGCCATTCCCCCCCCCCCCCCACCCCACCCCCACCCCCACCCCTGTTCACCTTGTATGTGTGGATGAGACAGAAAGAAAGAGGGGGACAGAGATAGTCTGTGTGCATGTGTGTGCACAGAAATGCTGATTCCTCTCCTTTGGGCCCTGTCAAATGCACTAAGCGTCAGTTTTTCGCAAAGCCCCCCCCCCAAAAAAAAACAAACAGAGGAAAGTCCCTGTAATTCCAAAAGGCTGAAGGCAGAGAGAGGAGAGAAGGGAGACAGGAGCCAGGGGGACGTTGTTCTGTTTCGGAGAAGCCTGCAGGGCCTGTGTGTTTGAACATCTCTGAAGGACGCACTCACCTCATGGTGAAGTCACAGCGTGTGATGTCGTCACATTAGATTGATTCATGCTGCAACAGAAGTTCCTCTGTCAGACCTGTTCTCTGGATCCCTGCTTTCCCTCAGGCTAATCTTATTTGTAGAGCTGGCAGCCTGAGTACACTTCTGGAGAGGAGTCATTTTTTATAAAAGACTCCACTATGTGTTGCTGCTTTGTGGGTTGAGTACCTGACACCAGACTGTTTGATTTAAGACCAGAGACTGTTCTGAAGTCCTACAGGTTGGAGGACGGTTTTGGAAATATGCTTGTGCGCTTTGTTCAAACCACTCTCACATCTCTAGGGTATATGAAGTTACTGCCGTGAGTCTTTTCATCATCGCAAGGTTACTAAGCAACATATCTAACCATCTAAACCCATTAATATATTATACTATATATTTATTCGCAGGAGCTAATGTGCCGTACTATTTCTTGGCTGCATGGGTGAAGTTACTTCCTGGAGTCTGTTCATCATTGTGGGGTTTCTAAGCAACATCTGACACGCCAGGAAGTAACTTCGCCCAGCTAAGAAACAGTGTGGTAGATAAAACTTGCTCGTTTCATATTCCTCCTGCAGTCCTCAGGGTGGTATCGATCAACTCATCGAACTCTCAGCAAGAGAGCAAACAAGTGCATTTTCCAAAATTTGTCTTTTGTTTATCCTTAATCCCAACACTCATCTGAAACCAACCCGACATACAAAGAGATTCTGCTCATCATGGCTGACAACAGTTAACTGTGGAATATGCAAGTCAACTGTTTCGTGCCACGAGCTCCTAAATCATCTACTCCTGCTCACTTGATGCGATTTCATGCCAGCAGTGTTGGGGTAATTCTGTTTCCTCTCAGCCAATAAGAATTAACTGGATTAGATGTGCAAGAGTAGTTATGGAGCGAGAAACAGACAGAACACACAGCATATAAGGACAAAGAGGCTTAGCCCACAGTATCACTTGTCTTTGCAAATATTAGCAGAACACAGCTCCACACATCACAATATTTTCTGATATTTAATGAATATGGAAGATTCCTCTACAATGTAGTAAATATAGTGTGCTAAAGTCCCACCTTTATAACATTAAAAATAATCTTTATTTTTATCACTTTTGTTAATTCAAATTACAAAGTGCTTCACGAGGCAACAACTAAAACAAATAACTCGTAAAATAATTATAATTAAAGGGAATAGATTGGCTATAAATTTAAAAGACCGTCCAAACTAAATTTTAATTAAATTAAAACCGTAAATAGCAATTAAGGCCTTAAGAAGAGACTTGAAAGAAATTACTGAGTCACCTGACCTGATTTCCTCAGGCAGATCGTTCCAGAGCCTCGGCGCCTGGACCGCAAAAAGACTCTGTCACTGTCAGTTTTCAGCTGGGAGTCTGGGACAGATAGCAGGCCTCTGCCCAAGGATGTCAATGTATGAGCCAGTGATTAGGGTTCTAAAAGGTCAGATATATAAGAGGGAGATAAAAGCCATGAAGAGGTTTATAAGTAATCAATAAAATCTTAAAATCAGCCCTAAAACATACTGGGAGCCAGTGTTAAGAGGCTAATAAGTGACGAGTGACGCCATGAGTGACGCCATGAGTGATTTTACTATTGGTGCTATAGATATACTTATATACTTTTACTTGTATATTTACAATTTTGAATACATGACTTGTTTATGTATATATGTGCCTGAAGCAAATTGTGCATCAGTGATGCATAGTCAACAGAATACATGACAAAGACCAGTGTACTAACACAACATAAACTAATGCACTCAAATGCTTTCCATATATCGCACATGATCACTAAAAAGTCCCCAAAAGTACCATAAAAGTCTCAAAAAAAGAATGCATCTCAATAGGAAATTCAAACAAGCATTGTCAGAAATCGGGAATTTCTGACTGGTGAATGAAATAAACGTGATTGGCAGATTCAAATAGAATAAAGTTGACCAATTGGGTGGGCAGAGCAAAAATTCGTCTGGGCTTTGCCCACCCCTGCCCACTTCTAGATCCGGGCCTGCTATTAGCTCCACCTGCACAGGTTTGAAACCCATTTAGTTTTGGTTTAGCCCCACCTCCCCTGACATACTCTATCCTACAGTCACGTGTAAATGTCAGTGAATAGGATGAATAGCTGATGCATATAGGAGCTGGAATATAAACACCCTCAGTGAATGGTTGGTGATTTCCTCTCAGCATCATTATTAGGTGAGATCCGGTGCAGGCCGCAGCTCCTCCTGTCAGCTGCCACTAGTGGTGATGCTGCTGCTCCCTGGTGTGTAGAGGAGGAGAGAGAGCGTGTCCGCTGCCCAATGACAGCGCAGGATGCTGAGAGAGGCAGAGAGAGGCTGCCAGGGTGAATGGAGGCGACAAGATGCCGTCTGGAGCGGCAGAGGAGAGGAATTAACATCGATAAAGGTACGTTTCCTCCTTTGATTCCTCTCCCACTCTGCATGATTGTCATTACAGAAACTCGGACGCGTAAAATCCCTCGAGTGTCCTCTGGTTTTTTGAGCGTTTTGTGTGGGGAAAAAAAAGCAAAGGCTGTGCGCGTTACAAAAAAAAAAAAAAATCTTTCTCGTATCGTGGTTGCACGGACACATCAGTCAGTCACCGGATACCGGAGCATTAGCATTTTAAATCCCTGTTTGGTGGATGGAGCAGCGGTGTGTTTCAAAATAAAGGTTTCAGCTCCATACAGGCTGATATTGCACTGGTGTGTTCAGGTGCATCCACCACGCTAGGAAAATGTAGGCCCTGCGAGCTGTCAAGTGCTCGGTCGTGCCTTCTTCTGCAGCATCACATGTAAATCTGCCTGCACACCCCACTGAAGACACTGAAGGACATATTTCCATTTAAACGAGGTGCCCACATGTCATTAAGATTTGTACAGGCCGTCTCACGTGTTTTGCCTGTTTATTCAGAGGACGTTTCTGAACCACAGCAGGAACCTGGTGTCCCTTTTTGGATTTTGCCATTTAAAACAGCACATTTACATTTTTCTCATCCAATCAACCATCTGAAGTCAGCGGGAGGCATATGGGCGAGCGTTGAGGCTCTGTAGTAGAATACAAGATGAGGATGAGGAGGCTGCATGTGTTGCACTTACCCAAGTGGCACTGCGCCGCACTGAGCCGGCTGGTATATAGACCAGGCTCCTTCTTTTCACATGACATTTCTCCATTATAAAGCTATTGTAAAGGCTATTTATAGAGGCCTCCTCTTTGTCAGCTCCAGACATGCGCTCTGACCTCAGACACTCCAAAGACCCTTGGTTTTATCCACTCCAGAAGAAGAAAATGCCGGCATGCTGCTGCCTCTCAAAATGTCATGAGTGCCTCATAGAGACCTCATGTCTCCTCGACCCCACTGACAGACTCAACCACGCCTGTGGTGAAATCTGTCTTTCTCTTTCTCACAACATCTGTATCCATTGTTTCCATACCACCGCTCTTTGAATTACCAGTGATCATTTCTTCTGGGGCCTGTATTGGCTTTTCCTGTCAGGGCCTGGTTACTGTAATTAATACCTGAGTAACATCAGCAGTGTGACTATTCAGAAATCGATCACAGCAACAGCTTAGGTTAGTATGTGGAAAAAGGTCCATGGGGGAAAAAAAATATGTGAAAAACTATGAAGGGCGTAACTTGAACACTGGTGGAGGGTTGAGGTCAAACACTCTGGATAGTTTCTAAATGATTATTTCTTATGCTTGATATGCCGTAGATATAATCACTATTTATATGTCATACTTGACAGATAATAGCACCCAGCTTGTAGCCAAGTAGCTACAATAAAGTCAGAGTTAGCAAGGTTATTCCTTGTTTGTACTGCAAATTAAATAAAATTGAGAAAACCAGCCATTTTATCATGTTTTAAAATTGTCAATATTTTTTCAATCAGTTTACATTGTGACTGTTGGGGGGGGTTGAACAGGTTGGTTTTGACTGGAGGGGCTACAACCCCCCTATCCCTCTATCGATAACGCTCTATAAAACTACACATAACAGCCTACAGCTGGTGTGTTACTGTGTTCAAATATGCATAAGCACCATTAACTGCACCTTCTCTCAGATTATCTAAGAACTGCAGGAGAGAGTGGGAGTAAAATAAAGTGCTGTAACTGACCTCTTCATTTGGCACAACCTGTGGTTCTCCAACATTATCACTGTTTCTGCAGAGAGCCTACAACACGTTGGTCACATCCCTCTGCCCAGCAGCCAGCATTGTGCTGCGGTGCTTTGTGGATCTGATACAGTGGTGAAATCCTTCAGTGCATATAAGAAATCTAGATTTAGAAAAGTGTAATGAGAAGAATCAAATGTTTTAATGTTATTAAAAAGGCAGATAAATGGGTGTAGAACATGACTGTGTGTATAAGAGATTTTTCCCTACGACTTCTTTAACGTATCGATGCCGACTGTGATAGTGCTGAAGATATAAGTCAAATAACTGATTAGTGAAGCAACAGACATTTTACTACATTTATCAAACAGAGAACTTATTTTATGTTGACCTTCGTTCTAAAAATGAAAGAATTTGCTGCCTTTTCTCTGATGTTTAATTAAATACATATATAGTGATTATATGCAGGTTTTGGACTAAGACAATAAATGTAATTTAAAGGCACCATGGGCGTTTTCAGTATTTTCTGGCATTGAAAGGAATACATGTTTTTAATGAATCAAAAAAATATATAAAGACACTGACTTTATTCAATTTAATTGTTCAAACCACAATGAATTCAATATTTTCATCCTGATGTTCCAAGACAATAGGAAATCAATCTGTAAAATGTGATTGTGTGAGAGTGTAGCCTCCGGATGGACAGAAAAACTGATTATAAAATAATTTATTACAGCTTGGACCTGATATAGCAGAAAATATTTCTGTCATATGATCCATTGTTATAGGTACAGTAGCTGACAGTGTAGATTGGCAGGAAACATGCAGAGTTGAGGGGGAGGACATGCAGCAAACATCTCCCTGCACGGGGGATGTTTTGGTCATATGGCACCTGTCCCAGATCACTGGCCCACCAGCACTGCACACTTGGCATAATTTTTTTTGAAACAAATGCAGCTATACAGGTGAATCACAGTTAGTGTCAGCTTTAATCTGTTCTTCAGGTTTCAAGAGAATAAAAGATGACGCGAGGAAGAAGCACAGGAGCCGAAGAGTCACGGCCCGGATCCCTGTTGAATCAGTGGTGACATGGAGGAAGTTTAAAAAAATGATGAAACCATATATAGTACGGCAAACAGAGTCAAACAAAAACTGACCCAAAGATGCTTAAAATGACTCAAAACAAGAGTAAAACAATTAAAAAGAGTATAAATAAATTTAAATTAAACATTCCCGAATGCTTTCAAAACCAGGACAGGTTTCGAGATGTATATAATATATATACTATAAATAATAAGTTATCCTTTATTATAAGATGTTTTTATTGTTTCGTTTGTGCTGCCCAGTGCGGCTTTTGCTTTTGGAGCAGACACAGCACTGACAGAGCCAGACCTCACAGACCTGCTGACCACTGATGATAAGAGCAGCGGTGTTTGTTGTTGCATATGTCCGCATATTAAAAATTTGAATTTCATTTGCCATGCATCTCTCAGAGGGATTATTGTTTATAGGCTACATCATGAACTTAAAATCTTGAAGACACGCACTGTACAAGCCTGATTTCTTCTGCTGTTTCATATCAAACATAAAATATGAATTTATATTTATATTTAGAGCCCCCATCCTATTTCTAGACACCTGTTACTTAATATGGCGAACTGAGATGACAGTGTCCCATGTGATCTCCTCTGCCAGGCTGCAGCGATTCGCCCCTGGCAAAGTGTTTCCTCACAGATGAGGATCCAGAAGTCTTCATACACTGAGAGCAGACGTGTGGACACATGCGTCTCTGTGGCACGAATCCTCTATTTCATCTGTCCCTCAAATTAAAACTAAAATAATTTACACAAAGTTAAAAACTTTGGGACAATAAGAGAGAGAGAGAGCACGTATAAAGCCTCCACACCTTCTCGTCACACTGTCACTCCTGCGTCACATGGTCTTTTTTACAGGATTTTTCCTTTTACCTTTTGGAAAGTTATGCTACTGAGGTGCTTTATCAGTGTTTGCCCAGACATAGTTACCATGGCAACTGGGCCTGAGAGCTAGAGGAGAGAAACTACCGTAGTTCACTTTGATTGAAGAATCTATTTTATTCCCTCACATGGTCCAATATTCATCTGCAGAGTCACAAAGTCTGTGGCTTAAACAGTCAACGTTTGTTGTTAAACATCTTTCTCTTTTAAAAAATCTCCCATAGTCTAATAATGGCACTGTCTAGCTTTAATAAATCATATACTCTGTAATATATATAGTGATATAGTGGCATGAAATGACAGAGCCATAATTACACATTAAAAATTTAGCATCTCATATCCCTTTCTCCTTTTGAATCGGAAGTAGCTCCACAATTTTACACATTTTTTGAATTTTTATTTAAATTGCGGCTTAATATCATATTTACTTACCTACCTTTTAAGATCTGTACAAAATACAATATGTTTTTTTCCTGTGTTCGAAGATTGACCTCAGTATAAATGTATACTCCACCCAGACGTCTGCACAGTCATACTGTGAATTTCAACACTAGAAGAAATTAAATCACTGCAAGTCTATTGTCTGTTTTAATTTGTAAGTGTTGCGATACAGTGCAGCAGAGGTTTTCTTGATGTCAAGTGCAATGGGCCTAATTACATTAAATGTCCGTCATAAATGATTTTTACTGCTCTGAGTTACATATATTGTCTTAATTGCATTGCTTGGTTCAACAGTGCTGTGTATTCACTGTAACAGTGTACCCTGTGCTTTTTAATAACCAATAATCAATCAAATGGCTTATGAATGATTAAACCTGTATGTTTCTGCAGATGATTAATTTAAAATAGATCAGTTTCTTCAGCATCTAATGAATTCAATAGTGCATGAATGTATTTATTTACTCCTATCCGAAGGAGCTGGGCATCATTGATCAGAACAGACAAATGTGTTATATACTGCATAGTGAGTGTATCATGTGTTTAATTAGTCCATTATTTAGCTGATGCACCCTGTGGTTGTAAAGCTGCTCTCTCTGTCCCGACTGTATCAGCAGAATTAATGGTGTTTGGATAAATATTGGTCAGTGTTAAATCCAGGATGATGCTGGGAAATTCATTTGGGCCATAAAATATGACATTTTGCTGCTAGTGTTGACTAATACAGTCCTGAAGCAAACCGAACTATATATACATTTACTGTGTAACACTTTACAGGACAAATCTATTTATTTTACTGAGCTCAGTTTCTGAAGGGAATGTAGTTTCTTTTACTGAGTCTAACAGGTGCTTCTCTCCTGTTTCCTCAGATCTGACTTTGATGTGCTCCAACTTTTAAGGCATGAAATAAGTCTCCCATGTGTGGTTCAGAGAGCACTCTCATTTCAGCGTGCCCCCGTTAAGGACCCTCTGGTGGCTACACCGCCGATTCACAGGACATGTACGGCAGTGCCAGAGCTGTTGGCCATATAGAGAGCAGCCCCGCACGGTCCCCGCGCCTGCCAAGGTCCCCCAGACTGGGCCATCGGAGGGCCAACAGTGGGGGCGGGGGTGGTGCGGGGGGCAAGACGCTCTCCATGGAGAACATCCAGTCCCTCAACGCTGCCTATGCCACGTCAGGGCCCATGTACCTTAGCGACCATGAGGGCGTGGGCTCCACTGCCACTTACCCCAAGGGCACCATGACTCTGGGTCGCGCCACCAGCCGGGCCATGTACGGGGGCCGCGTCACAGCCATGGGCAGCAGTCCCAACATCGCTTCCGTGGGGCTGCCCCACGCTGACCTTCTGTCTTACAGTGACCTGGGCTCCCTCTCCATGCTGCACGCCCACCACCACCACCACCAGGGGGTGCCCTCTGCCCTGCTGAGGCAGGCGGTGCGGAGCAGTGGTGGGGAGCTGCTGGAGATACAGGCCCAGTTCAGGGAGATGCAGAGGGAGAATGATCTGCTGCGCAGGGAGCTTGACCTGAAGGACAGTAAGTTGGGATCGTCCACCAACAGCATCAAGAGCTTCTGGAGTCCTGAGCTGAAGAAAGAGAGAATAATGAGGAAAGAGGAGGCTGCACGCACATCGATCCTGAAGGAGCAGATGAGAGTGACCCATGAGGAGAACCAGGTGAGACTCTAAGCTAATCCACCCATTACTGCAGTCAATTTCAGCTGCTGCTTGTTTCCTCCCTTTCTGTTTTTTTTAATTTTAAGTGTTGTCTCTTTCTGCTTTCACCGTTCTCTTATCTGCAGTAGACCACTGTCATCCCCGGCCCGACAGTTCACGGAATTACTGCAGTCAGTCATGTTTTTCAGTAATTGTGGAAACCTTTCTTGAGAGAGTTCTTTGTGCACATGAATATTTAACACACACTCTCTTCGCACAGATCTCCGACACAGAATCAATGTCAGAGACCACTTGAGCCACAGGAAATACAAAACCCTTTAATATAGTTTTCTCTAATCTTGTTTTTTGAAACACGTACTAATATGCAGAGCCTTGTGCATCATATGAAACCTTCATAATTTCTCCTCAATACAAACCTACTCTCAGTTGTTTCGTGATTAATTGAAAAGATGATGACTCTGCCAACACGTGAATTAAAGCTTTCTACAGTTTGACAACATTAACGCTTTATTTCCGTCTATTTTTCACGTTTTTATTTCAGATTGTTCACAGAGAGTGAGATGTCGAAAGGTTTTTGCTTTCCTCATTGTGTGGGTGTAGTCGTGGCCCAGTTAAATCAGTTACTGACAAGAGTAGGCACAAGGCCCAGAGACAAATGCCAAGGACACTTAAACACTCAATATCTGTCTTATACTCTCTCTCTCTCTCTCTCTCTCTCTCTCTCTCTCTCTCTCTCTCCCACTGTCTTTCCTTTACTTACTCAGACATTGACCATTTCTCTCCGTCTTCATTTGTCTTCATCGGAGTTTTAATCCAACAAAAAAGTCGAAAAATATCAACAGACAATGTGGGACTAACAATTCAATTCAGTTTGATTTATTTGTATAGCACCAAATCACATCATATATTATCTCAAGGCACTTTACATAGTAAGACCTTACATTTTTATAGAGAAATCCAACAGGTCCCACTATGTGCAAACACTTAGCGGCAGTGTACTGTCGAGAAAAAAACTCTATAATGATAGCAGCACCACTTAATTATAATAATAATAATACATTATTATTTCACCCATCTTTGAAATGCACAGTATATCACAGCAAATATAAGCTGAAGGTTTGCATATAAGTCTCTTGTTTTAGTTTGAAATTTCTGCTACAAGTAAACGTGCACAACAGACACCGAGGTATAGATTGTGGAATGGGTCAGCGTATTTCTCGACCGGCTGGATGAAGCTGTTTCTTGAGACAGGCTGTGGTGGCATGATGCAGCAAAATGCACGACGCCTTGAGCAACGTGAAAAGGCTGAATTTGACCAGCTGGTCGTGGTCTCGTGCCAGTCTGCGTTTCTGTCCGTCGGGTTGAGCGACGTCGTCTGACACGGAGCAGCCAGTAGGCCCCTCATTACTCAAAGCGGCAGACGCTGTCACTCCACTGTTCAAGGTCATAGCAGGATACCATTAGTGTGACCCTTAATTGAGACCCGCCTGTCCCTGTGCACGTCTGCCTGGATTTGTGTGTATGAACGTTCCCCGAATAGATTTTAGCCTTGTTATGTTTGAAGAGGCTTCAGTTTCCCAGCTTGTCCCTGAAGTAGTGTCATTCCGCTAAAGGGAACAATGCAGAGCTCTCACAATCCCATGATTTTACCTGGTGGCGATCCCCGGAGAGCGGCCAACGGTGCTTTGAGTCTTTTATATCTGTATGATTCATGAAAATGTATAAGGTCAGTGTTGTGGAAAAGAAAGAGTTCGAGCCAAGGCAGCGCTGCCACTGACAGGACCAGAGCCATTCATCATTTCACTTATCCCTTATGTTCAGTGCGATTAACCACTCAGAGTGATTCTTTGTGTAAAGAATATTTTTAGCCTGGCTTCGCACGCTGTAGGAGCTGAATGTGTCCAGCATGATGTGAGGCCGTGCAGTGTGGGCTTTTGTGCTCACTATAAAGAGAAGAGAGTTTGTGCCTTGTTACTGAAAATGCTCTTTTCTCTCTTGAGAGAAAGGCATCTTTACGTAAGCGCGTATACTTACAGTGGGGTGGTTTGGTCACACCCATCAGGCTGGTTGAGAGGCTGACTGAGGGGCAAATTGTCTCATTAATAATGGAGTAATTTCAGGCCAATCATTACATCTGTCTTCTAGCACCCTTAACAATTGCATCAGGTGCCCCAGGCCTCTATTGGCTTGAGCAAATGCCAAGCATTATTTATAAAAAAAAAGGATCTGGGAATAAATGATGCTGATTTTTTTTTATGCCACGTCTCCGGAAAAGAATGAAACCATTCAGGTATCAGACTCCACGGTGAGCGAAATACCAACTATTGCTTGCAGTCAACGGCTATGACTAAATGTAATGAATGGACTAGGCCTTTTTTTTGTGTGGCACACTTTTATAGACTGTGTAGCTGGCGTCTGTTATAAAACAGAACAGTTTGACTTCAGCCGAGTTTCTTGTCATGCTGAAGCTGGACAGGAGCTGCTCGAGGCAAGTGAGTGAGCTAGAGCGTAGCATGTCTGACTGAGTCATGACCACTGCTGCTTAGCCACCCAGTCAGCCTTCATCAACGCAACCCCCAAAATGGAGGCTGAGCTTCCCGTATCACTCCGCTTTGTCTGTACTGTAAGCTGCTGATTGTTCCACGTCAACGAGCAGTAAAAGTGTGAACATGTGAACACAGCATGACTGTTGTGTCCTACCAAAGGGCTGGGGGTTGGGCGTACAGCATATGGGAGCACACTGTAAATAAGGATGCATGTTTGTGTGGATATGTGTTGACCGTACAGTCTGCGGTGTGTGTGCACTGATGGTGAGCTGATGGAAATGTTTGCATTTGTGATTAGAGGTTTTACCTCGCTTTGTTGTTTTGCCAGTTAAAAATGTGAGTGCAGAGGTTTAGTCATCCTCAGTCTGTTTTGTGTGTGGGAGAGGTGAACACTTCAGAGGTAGAGTGAGCTATTCTACAAAAAGACTTGATATTTGAACTCACAGCAAAACAAATCTACACCTTTACCTGCAGTTCCTCGTAGTGGATGGAAGTGGAGACGCGTCGTCCATCTCTGTCTATGGGTGGAATTACCTGAAGCACAACTAACTGACACAGCATCCACAACACACCTGGAGAAAACTTAACTACAGTGAGAGAAGAGAGGACTTTTGTAGCCTAGCTAACGTTAGCAGTCTTAGAATTTCGAATAATGCATTAATCCAAATAAATTAAACCTAGCCTACTGTGCTTGTGTGGTGTTTTTAGGTGGCTATAAAACTCTCTGCCACATTTTAGAGACAAATGCCAAAGTTACTGCTGTAAAGCTTGCTTGCAGAGAGGACGGGGCAGCTTCTCAGAGCCAGCACAGCTGCAAACTGTGATGCTGACAACTCTTCTACTATAGATAACAACATACCCCCTTTGCCCATCTTCCCTGATTTTTTTTTCTTTCCCCTGTCCTATTCCTGTCCACAAGCTGTTCCATCCAGGGCACAGACAGAACAGACAGCTGGCAGATATTTACTGAATTTGACAAAAAGGACATTGTATTAGAATTGCTTTTTCAAGCTTTAATGGAGAATGTTGATGTCTAGCTCTGTTTTGTCAGAGGCAAGCAAAGTTGCAGCTGTCATGTATACAGTACGTGATGGGCAGAGGTATTGATGTTTTCAGTAATGTCATAACATAGTGAGCCCGTATGGACACAGGAAGTATCATGTGAACAATCAAAGTGCCCGTGGATCCTGTTTGTGGCAACCACCCCCTCATCTAAGAACATAAGATGGCTGCTGCTTCAACCAGAGGCCAGGAGGTGAAGAAATGAAGAGTCCCTCTCCTCACTTCATGTCATATTGTTGAGATGAAATGAGGACCAGTGAGTCATTTACAGAGAGCAAGGCTGGTAAGTTTAAGATGGGAATGGAGAATGGAAGAACAAAGCAAAGGGGATAAGACTTGTTCCAGTCCACTGGTGTCTTTTTCTCCAGAACTGCACAGTTTTAGATTAATTCAGAGCAGGGACAACAGGGAAGAAATATCCATATGAATCCAATGGTGAAGAGTATATTCTTCTTTTACGTGACAAAAGTGGGCAAGACGTTGCATCCCTACATTCCCACTGCAACTTGTACTTTCTGGAATTGTATGTAAACACAGTATAGGGACACAGATGACTCTATTTGACATGATTTCATAGTCTAATCTAAATTAATAATAATTTGATGTGAAAGACAACGTCTATACTTGTCACTAGTGATTCAGCATTGTGAGCATAGGCTGTATATAGAGATAATGTGTCTCCACTTCCTCCTACTAAGAAAGTGAAGCCAAAATATCTTGGAAACGGGTGCTGCCATCTTGCGCTGATGGCATCATTTGGAGCGAGTGTCTGAGCAGTAGTGATTCTGGAGTGGAGACACTTTAACGAGGTCCCACCCATATACATGCTCGATCATGAGTCAGCCTCAGCTGTCAATCCTGTAGTTTCACCCTGTTTTTATAGCATCAAATAAATAATCAAAATCGAACTCGTAAGAAAATTAACACGTGAACATACATTAGCGTGAGAAGAACTACCTAAAATGTCAAGAATTATCTCTGAAAAAAATTATTTAGCAGGTACTTTGACTCTATAGTTTGGTCTCTAGTCAAATCTGCTAACATGGAGGAGACAGGGTTTATGACCTATATTGCAGCCAGCCACCAGAGGGCGATCAAGATGTTTTATTACTCTTGGTCTGAAGCTCTTAGTGACACGCTGTCAGCTGTAGGAATACAAGACATGACATACTGTACACTCAATATTTCTAGAATCAAGTGGAGTTTCCCAGAATAATATTTTGAACCATGTGTGTGGTGTTTGTGCAAATGTGAGAACCAAACGGTTCCAGTATATGCACCATATGCTGATACTGGCATTTAGTTCAAAGAAATGGGATGCATGGGGACCTTGAGGTTAGAGGAGCTGTGTTGGGACCTGGACTGGCAGGAAAAGAGTGAAAGAACGGCTGCCCACAGCTGCAGGTGTGTGGGTGGGTTAAATACTGAGGTCAAATTTCCAGTGTGAGTAAACATAGTTAAACAATGAAGGATCGTTCTTCTGCGTCACACAGAATTAGCTTGTCTGTAGACTTGTCATATTATAGTATCGATACAATAATAATGGTAATGATTCATCACCATCTTTATTATCACAGTATCAGTAGACTAATACAAATGCAGGCCTTTTCAGAAGTAATGCTGTCAATGCTGAAATGAAAAATGTGTGTGCGTGTGTGTGTGTTTGTGTGTGTGTGTGTGTTTGTGTGACCCTGAGTAATTGAAGGGAAGCCCAAGCATAGGGACCGGTCTTTGGCTTTATCAAGCTGAATAATGTTCAACTATTACAGTCGGCTGTTCTGTTCTATGAGAGCAGCTCAGAATATCTGCCAAGACACGTCCTATACTTTTCAGATGATAAACAGCAATATAAATGAAAGATATCATAAATCACCTTCTGCACACTGGGATGAACAATGAAAACTACTGTAAAAATATCATTTTGTATCTTGTTACTCCTTTGTGCTGCTCTGACTCTCAGATTTCTGCCTTCACACCATTCTCTTGCACTCTTTTAGCTGAGTGCAGATGAATAAATGCCACGTTTGTTGGCATGGCTGTGGGTGTAATTGCATATTGTCAGCCGTCACGACGTACAGCAGAGATCACGAACGGCTCCTCTGACTCAGTGGTTTGGAGCTGTCCATCTGGAACACCCACTCTCTTTAACACACATATATAACACACACACTATACCAGGTGGTGCACACTGCTTGTCTCTGTGCCTGATAAAAGAAATGAATGTCACCAGCTTTGTGTCTCAGTCTTCCACACACTGAGGCTTTAACATGACATCACTTCAGACTATGATGGTGAAGATTTTAAACATGTAGCTTCTGAGCTTTGTTGTGCATACGTTAAGCCTTGCATGGGCTGCAAACATCCCAAACATGCTGGATCTGTGATTTATCTAAATGTTAGTATACCTCGCTTTTCGTTATTTTGTTTCTGCACAACAGACGACGTCTCTCCTTGACTCGTGAAACCTCTGAAAGCTCATTTTGAGGATATGTAGCAGAAGAGAAGCTTGGGGACCACAGCTCGTATCCGCTGAGTCATGACTAACTCATAGGAACTAGAGTTTTGCTGTGGATGACAGGAGGATTTGGGAAGAATGGCCATATAGTCCCTTTTACCCACAGTGCAATTATGCAAATGAAAATCATTGGAGTGCCTCGTGCAGTTTAAATTCAATACAGCAGACTATTGATCAGGGCAGAGGGATGAAGCACTGATGAAAAAGGGAGAGGGAGCAGTGTCAGGGTTCAGCTATCAGCACGTCGATATTTTCAGGGATTTATGCTCTAACATGGTCGTCTTTTCTTGATAACTGTTTTTCTCTATAAATCATGTAGGAGGAAACCAATCAGGAAGGGTATATTAAATTATTTTATCTACATATATACATTTTAATTTCATCAAATATAATTCCATACATAAAGGGGAAAGCCTTGTTGTACAGTCGATACGTTGTAGGTTCAGACAGTGTGTAGATCCTGGCCTGGTAAGTTATGGAAGTGTGAGTAATTGATGGCATGTGCATGCAAATGAAAGGATTACGAAAGGAGTCACTCAGTGTGAATGTTAATTGTATGAGTCGTCTTCTGTGCTGGACCAAATGCTTGTGACTCACATGAGGGAGTGTGACACAAACTGTTGAAGATGGCAGCTTCTCGCAGTCAGCTGAAAACTCATCAGCTCTCCCTGCTAACACAAACACTGCCCTCTCATGGCCAGAAGAGCACATGCTTCACATGACAGCATCGCGCCTTGTGCACTGTGGAAGTGCAACAAAGAATGTCAGAGGGATGAAAAACGGATTCAGATTTTTGTTTTTCGGTATTTGTCATGTGTCAGTATTGATACACTGCTAATTTCCATAGGAGAGAGATGTTTGACCAACAATCCAAACCCAACAATATTCAGTTTTACAGTTACACAAGAAAGAAAAGCTGAAAATATTCACATTTGAGGAGCTGGAACCAGATAACGTTGATGGTTTTGCTTGAGAAATGACATAAATGGTTAATCATTTATGGTTATCGCTTAATTTTCTTGGCTTGCAGTGATTGATTGGAGCCGTTTTAAAGCTTTTTCAAACCTTTTATTCATCTCTCTCCAGAAAGGTCATCTTGATGAAGTCATAGTTTGTCTGTAAGTGTAATCGACTTTTTTCATGGCAGACATTTTGACTCGTCATTGCAGGAAAAGTGAAACACATTTAGTTCGCTAGACGGGACTGGATACCTCCATTAAGGCCCAACAGTCTCCTTGTATATATCAATCCCCTAAATATGCCGGACCTTTCTCATCCAGATCCATTTATTATGTTTGAGGAATGAAGGGAAATGTTGAAAGAACCCCCGTCTCACAATGTTAACAAAAGATCTGCAGTAAACTGTTTTGGTATCTTTCCTGACCGATAGCACATCCCCCAACTAACAAACTGACAAACACAGATGAAAACATAACCTTCTTGTCGGAGGCTCGGTTCCACCTTATGTCCCAGGAAGTCATGACAGGGAGTGTGGACGGAACCCAGACCCAGGATCCAGCTCATATGGGAAACAGTCATTATTGAGTGTATTGATTCCACATGTGCTTCTCCTGCTGCGACAAACCAACATGTCTGCTTTGACAAAGGTCCACTGTGAATGAACTGTACTGACTGAGGCCTGAACACAGACTTACAAGTGTCTCTCATCATCCGTCTCTGTTGCATCATGCTCTGACGCCCTGTTTTTACCATACATTTGTTTTTTCTGTTCATTCTGCCAATTCTCTGCAGCTGCTTGATGCCAGGAGAACCAAGGTTTGTCCCTATGTTTGCACCACGTTCTGCGTGCACAACATAGAGTCACCTTCAGTGTGGCGTGTTTTTTGGCGTGACACCTGGCAATCCCTTTGTACCTTTCAAGCCTCCTCTCCTATGATTCCCGTAAAAAAACCCCAAGGGGACGTCAAAGATTTTCAGCACCTTAGTGTACCTCGTTGTACGGTGGCCGAGACGCCTCACAAAAGCCCAATATTGGAAAACACAAAGGCAAAAGCCAGAACCCAACTGCAAAAGCTACAACGCGAAGGCAAACGCCACAATACAACCAATGCCACAACAGAAGCACAGACGCCACAACACAACTGCAAAAGCCTCAACACCAATGCAAAAAACCACACAATGGACTCACAACCACAGCGGAAGTGAGTGACAATGGATGTTGACCATGAATTGAGCAGTAACTTACTGCGACCAAGTCATGGATGTTTGGGTCAAGTGAGGAATTGATTGTGAAAACCAGGACAAGTCAGTTGCTGCTTTAAATGAGATGCCAGTCTATTTGATGTGTTACAGTACAGGTGCTTGGATCATGCAAAAAGAAAAAAATTAACCTCTACCGTAACACCTCTAATAGACAAGCATCTCAATTTAAGCGCAGATTGGTTTGTCCAGGTCTTCACAAACGACAGCTCACTTGACCAGTAAGTAACTCTGCATGTTTCATTGTCAACATCTGTTGGTTGTGTTCCATTGTGTGGCTTTTGCATTCATGCTTTCCATTAATGCACCTGTGGGAGACGTCTCGGCCACTGTATCCTTGTCCTGTCAACCCTCATATGTTTCCCCACAAACACTGTGGAACTGGATCAATTTGTTTGATTATCTCGAACCGGACACATCTGGTGCTCCATCTCCCTGTTGTATCCCAAACCCAACAATCCCAGACAGCCTGTAAATGTTATTTCAGTGTAAGAAACTGTTTCCTCTCCTTTAAATCCTTACTGGGCCATTTTCTGGACATGGATTGATCTGTTATTTTCTCTGGAGAGTTCTGCAAGATGAACATTTCAACAGGAAAACTGAGCCCAAGTCAGTCTTTGACAGAAACTGGCCCCTTGGTCCTAACTCTGTTTCCCTAAACCCTGAACCGACACCACTACACACAATTTAATATGTTAGAACAAATAGTGTGTGTTGTGCTTTATTTTGTTCCGGACACACACAGATTCACAAACCTGCTCACTTTATCTGGATATGACTTCCTCTCTACTGTGTGTGTATTGTAGGTTCTGGTTTTACCGTCCAAGAAGTGTCCACTTCCACCAATGGTAACGGCACAATATCTGTACAGTATTTGTATCCAGTATTTGTGTACTAAACACTTTTAAGGGTACTGATCGAATTACGTCCGCACAACCAAGCACTGAATCACGTCGGTAACAGAGCTAGCTAACTCATCTGTTTTACTCCAGGAGGTGAAATGACATTTTCTGGTATTACCGAGAGAGCCAAGTACAGAAAAAAGTACCGTAGTGTACCGATACTGAATTCTGAACTGTTACCGAATCAATTCAAATGTGGACTGCTCCCAACCCCTCTGCTATACAAGTATCGGTATAATCACAATATTCATGTAGCCTATCCGAGAACAAAGACCTGTCCTGTGCTGCAGGAAAGACATCAGGGTGGTCTTCTGCTTTGATTGGAAAGTTAACAACCCCCATTAATACTGCTCATTTTTATAAGCACAGAGCAGCAGACTAAAAAGTCTATGTGTTTGACAGTTGTAGTTTATTTCAATCATCAATATATTTTATCAGTAAGTAGTTAATTCGTACTGTAATGCCAGGGAACTCAGATTTTATTTTTTATTCCAGGATAATAAAAAAAGGATTTCTTCTTTCACATGATACCAAAGAAACAATTCTTTCAGTTGTTAACTGTCCTCTTTACTTGTAAATGTATCTTAAGGTAAGTCATGTGTTTCTTCCATGTTTAACCCACTGTAGCATTTTTCCACAGAAACATGTGAAACAGCATTCTGAAGTGTGTGTTAATGTGTGATTACCTTCATGTGTGGTATTATCAGGAGAAGCTTTTTGTGTTTATTCCTTAAATTAATTTCAATGATTATTGCGCCTCGGTGTGTTTATGTTTGTGTGTGTGTGTCCATCAGCATCTCCAGATGACCATCCAGGCGCTGCAGGACGAGCTGCGCACACAGCGGAGACCTGAACCACCTGCTGCAGCAGGAGGGCGGCAACCGCTCCGGTTCGATCACTTCACCACCATCGAGCTGACAGAAGATAAACTTCCGTCGGCTGCAGGCAGAACACGACCGGCAGGCCAAGGAGCTCTTCTTGCTGAGAAAGACGCTGGAGGAGATGGAGCTGAGGATCGAGACACAGAAGCAGACACTGGGTGCCAGAGACGAGTCCATCAAGAAGCTGCTGGAGATGCTGCAGAGCAAAGGGCTGCCCCCGGGCAGGGCGTCCGAGGAGGAAGAGCATGAGAGAGCCAGGCGGATTGCCGAGGCAGAGGCCCAGCTGGGACACCTGGAGGTCATTCTGGATCAGAAGGAGAAAGAGAACATCCATCTACGAGAGGTACTATATTCTGTGACCTAAGTTATGTTGATATATATGTACCTTTCTCATCTCAGACCTTAGGAGCCAACTGTGATGAATTCACTGTTAAAGATAAAACTGTTTTATATGTTGTAGTCACTAGAGGGCAACACTGCCTGTCACAAACTCCATATGCTCCACTCTGCTGCTTAAACTGTAACAAACTAAAAACTGCTGAACACCTCAGCAGTGTTATGTGTTAAGATGAACTTAAAACACATGTTTATTTTTCGTAAACGTACAGGTGCTATTTAACATTGTGTCTTCTCTATAAGGAACTGCACAGAAGAAATCAGCTTCATCAAGATCCAGGCAAAACCAAGGCCCTGCAGACCATCATTGAGATGAAAGTAAGAATCTAATCAAATACAGCACTCCACAGAAAAAGAAAAGATAATCGTTCAATATTTTTTCTTCAATTAATAATAATTACGTTTGTTATCCATCTGCAATCATTTTCATTTATGACGTTTTATGTGAACGTGATCTTGTACTTCACTGCTGCGTTTCTAAATTTAGGCCTTCACTGATGTTTCACTCACTCTGTTGTTGTCATTGTGATCTTCAGCAGCTGAGTCAATAGTCAACACTGTCACATTTCTCTATCTCAAACACACACACACACACACACACACACACACACACACACACACACACACACACACACACACACACACACAGTGTCACAAAGCAGTTGTGTAAACATGAACAAGAATACATTTTACTGTTAGAACATTTCGGTTTTATATGTTGCTCACTGAACAGGTACAGAAATCAGTCGCACCAAACTGCAACACACTGGTTTCATGACACATCTAGTGTTTATAATTACATTTTTCAACATTACAGATTATCTCATTGTATGCAGCTTTTCCATGTACAGAACTTTGTGTAAAGATTCTGAGGACGCAAAAATATATCAGAGCTGAATTACAGCAAAATTAAGTACAAGATATTTGGACTTTTCTGTTTGATGTAATCTGATCGTGCAGGTCTTAAAATGGCATCTTGGATTTTGAATAATTCACTCCAAAGCAAATAGTGTAAGAATATGATTGTAATACTTTTTATGTAACTTTGAAGCTTCAGGGGAGATTTAAAAGCCATTTAAATATTGGGACAAACATTCATATTCATTTAAGATGATGGGTTGCAATTCTCCGACCACCATTATCAGCCGTGAGTTATTATCTTAATTTTCCCACACAGTCATATTCAACTCTGGAATGCAGCTGCCGAGCCGTATGTAAATTATTTATAATATGCCTGTTCAGATCAGCACTTTGTTGTGCTGGCAGCTGTGATTTCAGCAGCAGGCCGGCTGTAAGACTCTTCCCAGCCTCACTGCAGAGGCTGACATCACTTCCTCAAAATAAATCATGACTCATCGCGAGCTGACCCAGCCCCACTCACTTGGCCTGGGTGCAGGCCTCAGGCCCCCCCCCCCCCCCCCCCCCCAACGCGATCATGTGACATCTGTGTCTGGGGATCCGTGTTGCATTAGGCATACATAGCAAGGGAGGCATGAAGACCCGCCTCCTCCTCCTCCTCCTCCGCCTCCTCTCCCTCCTGTGCTGTGCAGGAAGCCCCTGCATCTCTCCCCTCTCCTCTCTCCCCTCTGCTCTGTTGATGCTGAGTGAAGCATGAATTTATCCCCACCCTCCCTCCCTCCCTCCCTCTGTCTCTCCCCTACATCCCTCCGCCCTCTCCTGCTCCTCACTCACCAGAGACAGTGCACAGCATATAGCCTCCCTGCTGCTACCATGGAAACAGGTGTGGTTGTTTATGACAGTGAAAGGCCAGTATGCAGGGAGACAGAACGAGAGACACAGATACAGGGAAAGAGAGCTGAAGAGCCAGGTTTACTGAGCAGGTCGATGTACCAGTGATTTTCATGTGGATCGGAATAAAAAACCTACCTCTTTTTGAGGTATGCTGTCTTGGTGTCTATCGCAGCAATGTTAGTTCACTGACGTTCGTCTCGTAACACGGAGTCAGAGATAGATGCAGCGACAGGGCGAAGCGCATGCACATGTACACCGCTCACGATTAAAACCCTCAGATGCTCCTCTGGTTGTCCATCGTTCCTCCCTACGACACATTACCCAGGCTCCTCTACAGTGGGGGGGGGGGATGACTGACCCAGCTAACGGCCACAAGTTCATAAGTTCAGAGCCACTATGTGGAGAGAAGGAGGGACACAAAAAGAGAGAGAGGGAGAGACAGAGAGAGAGAGAGAGAGACAGGAAGAAGAAAGATTGCTCTGTGCTCTGCTGGAGAGGGAGATGGACCATGGCTAATCTTAAAGACGTTGTATTATTATTTAAAAGCCATGAAGCTAAAGCTGCACTCGTAGTCGCAGTCCAGAGACTGGTTTCTGCATTGATCTGCAAGCAACTACGGCGAAAGCAACTACAGCTTGTTACTTTTCTTCCTTTGCCTCCACACGTTTCTCTCCGGTCCGGCTAATCTCTCCGTGCTGGATGTGCGCTCAGTATTTCCTAATGGTGATTAATCCTCTGTGCTGCTGCGAGGAGCTGGGTAGAAAGATTCTGATTTCAGCGACAGATGCTGCAGTTTGCTCTCAGCTACACCAGCTTCTCTTTATCTCACTCTGCACTCTCTCTATCCTCTCCATCTCTTCTTGTGGCTTTCTGTTTGTCTCTCGTCTCTAGTTCAGGTTCATTTGCAGCATGCAAGTTGTGCACATGCCAGTCAGCGTTTTGAGGTGTGTCTCCTCTGCGTGTTTGTGTGCAGGACACCAAAATTGCCTCTCTGGAGCGCAACATCCGAGATCTGGAGGATGAGATCCAGATGCTGAAGGCGAACGGCTTACTGAACACAGAGGACAGAGAGGAGGAGATCAAGCAGATGGAGGTCTACAAGAACCACTCAAAGTTCATGAAGTCCAAGGTAAACACACGTTTGCGTCATGCATGCTCACCTAGAAGTGCAGGTCCGGTGAATATATGACTGAAAAAACATGCTGGAGTTACAGAAAGCTGTGTGCAGGGAGCAGCATACTAAGTGAAGCTGATGTGAAACTTAAATTAGCTGCTTTTGCATTCGGTGTCATTAGCAAAAGTGTCTTGCTGGCAACAATCTGAGATGCGTCTCTGCTGTTTTTTTCCGAAAGCTTCAGTGTGGAGAAACCAGGCAAAATCAGCAAGTGCATGCTGGGCTATAATAAAATACATTTCCTTAATTACGTACGAAATCTTATTTTATTTCTTTATTCGTCCGCTGCCAACATTCGTCGGTGATGTGCATAATGTTCAAAAACTAAAGTGTACGTCTGCAAATAAAGTCAGAGTTTATGTTAAAGCGAGTTTTAGTTTTCAGCGGTTTCAGCCCTTCCCCATGACCACATGGTAATCTGTGTCATCCCCAAGCCTTCAGGATACATAACCACCTGCAAACTGTGATTGTGTAATAGGTGTAGCGGTGAGCGTCTGTTGCTCGTACGTCTCTCCGGAGCTTTGACTTTGTGTTTACATACCGCTCCTCATATTAGCCGACCAGGCACAGTTTAGTTTTTTCTATTTTTAGACCCCTTTTCATCAATCATGAATAGAGATGATGTATAATATATGATGAATGCAGGGGGAGTCAGTCCAAATGCATTTTTGATGAGCGAAAAAAAGCGTGTTGATGAAAATAGTGTAAAAGCTGCGCTGCCTGAAAGGAGGTTTTCCTCTCTCCGTCACACACAATGCTGAAACAATACAACGCTAATGTATTGGGTGTGTTTGCCATGTCGCGTGCAGATTGACCAGCTGAAGCAGGAGCTGTCGAAGAAGGAGTCGGAGCTGTTGGCGCTGCAGACCAAACTAGAGACCCTCAACAACCAGAACTCTGACTGCAAACAGCATATCGAGGTGCTCAAAGAGTCTCTCACTGCCAAGGAGCAACGTGCTGCCATCCTGCAGAACAGAGGTCTGTTGATACACAACCTAACAATACACAACCGCACAAACAGTTTCATTCCTCCCAAACCAGACGGAGCAAATAAGAGGCCTGCCGCAGACCAGAGGCTTATTAATGCAGATCACATCTGCTCTTACTCACTGTGGAGACTTCAAACTAACTGAACTGTGACACAGGGCAGCAGCAAATGAAACAGTGATTCTGAGTCTGATAAACACGCACTAACAACAACTGATTAATACTCAGTGCCTGTGTTCTTACTGCCGCTGTACAGACATTCAGTTAGAATGAAAAAAATAGTTTAAATCACTTCTAATGAATGCAGCTATTTTTTAGCTTTAAGGGTTTTAGGGTTATATTGAAGAAAAGAAATTCTGAGATTTTGTGAAAAAAGTCATAATATTACAAGATTTTCCCATAAAATTCCAATTTTTTTCCTTCTTATATTGCGACTTTATTCTTGTAAAATTAAAACTCTATTTTAAAAAACTAGGAAGTATTCTAATCTTGTAAAACTTCCCTCTTGATTTTCTCGAAATATTCCGACTCTATTCTCAAAATCTCCGTCCTCCGTCGTACATAACAACTTTAGGTTTTTCCAAATTTGTCATGTTTAATAATTCTTGTCGAGCAGTTTTTCTCTATTAGAGTCAAATTTTAAGTTGGCTCCCTGTATGGACTTGTTTCGAGTGTCTGTGGCTGTGTCGTGCTTCAGGTGGATGCTCTCCGTCTGCGTCTGGAGGAGAAAGAGTCCTTCCTGAACAGAAGACCAGCAGCTGCAGGACCTGACGGCGGAGAAGGGCACTCTCGCTGGAGAAATCAGGGACATGAAGGACATGCTGGAGGTCAAAGAGCGGAAGATCAATGTCCTGCAGAAGAAGGTGAGAGTCGGAGGTGAAGAAAACCTCTCAGTTATTCTTTCTGCGTTATCATTTAGCAGGTTTAGTCGTACATTTAGAATAAGTGATGAAGGGAGTGATATATTCTGTGTCCTGGACTAAACCAGTCAGTGAAACACACAGCACCGTGGTTACTCTCCATTAAGAGTGAGAGAGTCTCTCTCGCTCTCTGGGGGAAAGTGTCCATAGAAAGACAGCAAGAAGATATTTCTGCCTCACTGACTCTAGTGTGTGTGTGTGTGAGTGAGTTTGTGTGTGTGTGTGTGTTCGTGCTATAAATAGCCACAGAGTGTTACTCTCTCTCTCTCACCCTGACATGCTCACCCATTCTCTTTGCATTTTCTCTCTTGTTCTATCACACCTCCTCTCCCTTATCATTCCACTTTTTATCTCTCTCTTTGTCACCTCTCTAAATTTCCAAACCTTTTGTCTTTCATCTGATGTTGTATTTGGTTTAGTTTCTCGTTATCTCATTCCATGATATTCATTTGAATTAGATCCATACAGTAAGTTTTTAACAATAGCCGTAAAGTCCCCTTGTTAGGATTTTTGTATTTCTCCCTTTCTTTTAGTTTGACATGCAGCTTTTTGTCCATTTTAAAAATCACTAGAGTAGGATTTTTATTTGGATTGGCACCAAATTGTACACACTCATAGATAACAGTCCCCTAAAGATGTCTGATTTCTTCATCAATATCTACAAATTATTTTCTGAGAAATCAACGTAAAATATTGAAAAAAACATGCCTATTACATACAATTTTACTTCAGAGAGATTACACAGATTACTCACAATACACAATCTTCATAGCACGTGTGAAATATAAGCGGGCAACAAAATGTCCTGCTCCAGTCTTGTCGTCAGAGGTACTGGTCTATCAGCAGGTTTATCCTGACGTTCAATTTCTGCCTCTGACTCAAACTGACACCATTGTTACCGTGACTACAGCTGTGTTGACAGCTGTAGGGGGAAGCCTCAGGGTAAAGGCTGTGACATTTCCAACACACGCTCTGAGTGGTTGACCGATCATAAAAGAGGGGACAAGCTGATCAGTCAGAATAAAATGAGGCCAAGAACTAAAACATTTTTGACAGATGGTGAAATAAAACCCAGCAATTTACGGAATGAGATCAATAATGTCTACTTTGAGCGTTACAGAAAATACGCCTATTCTAGTTGACTCCCTAGTTTCTGAACCTGTTAATGACCAAATGTTTTGCTATATAATTCTCCTTTTTATTCTGCTGTGCCTCTTTTAAGATTTTTCTTCAAAGTCTGACAGTTTTTTATGTATTTCTTCCTAAAATAGAAAAATGCTTGTCTGTAAAGCCCGAGTACATTTAAAGCTATGAACATGACGGTGTCTGTAGAGGATGTAAATCCTCAAAGACTTTTCTGAGATCTCCAGCTTTAAATACTACTCTGGTTTTGACATCATGCTTGTTCCTTTTTTTTTGACTTTCTCTTCTTCGCTGTGGTGCCTCAGATTGAGAATCTGCAGGAGCAGCTGCGGGACAAAGACAAGCAGCTGAGCAACCTGAAGGACAGGGTCAAGTCTCTGCAGACCGACTCCAGTAACACAGACACTGCCTTGGCCACCCTGGAGGAGGCGCTGTCAGAGAAGGTACATGACTGCAGGACACAAAGATGCAAAGATGCATTTCAGTCATGCTTGAGATTGGACCCGTTTCTGTAAAAACAAATATTTTTCGCTCTTCAGGGGTCACTTCATTGCAGGTTTCTGTTCCTCTGAGATGAAGAAGGTTTGATGTCAGGGCCTGTTTTTATTGAACTGCTAAAAGTTTCATTCGGAAACATTTGAATGGTTACTTCTGACTCTTCCCACTGATTTCAGAATAGATGATCACATTTCTTCTTTAAAATATTCTTAGATAAAGAGAGCTCCAGAGGTCCTGTGCACTTTTGTTTACGTCCCACCTAGAGAAGCTTAATCCCAGCCTGAGTTGGTTTGTGAGAGTAAGAAACAATGTTCGCTAAAACAGAATTTTTAATTCAGAATTGAATCATTTTTAACCTATGATTTGCATTAGATGTGATTTATTTCCCGCTCCAGTTTGGTTTCCACTTCAGTTGCTTTATGATTATTTCATTCGTATCTGTTACAAATGACAGCACAGAGAATGTGTTGAATGGAATCTAATGAAACGTATTCAGCTTTTGATTTTTGATTTATTTAGATCATACATATTATTGCATATGTTATTTACTTCTGAGATTTGAGGAATTCAAAAACTGAAATTAACTTTTGAAAAATGTCAAATCAAATGCAGATAGAGGGTTGATTCTTGTCTCTGATTGGCTACTGCTGCTCTAACCACATGTGGTCAGTCAATGTGACCACGTCAGTCATACAAAACACTTTTAATTGTGGGTGTGCGTGTGTGTGTGTGTGTTAGGAGAGGATTATAGAGCGTTTAAAGGACCAAAGAGAGAGAGAGGATAGAGAACGTCTGGAGGAGGTGGAGTCGTACAAGAAGGAGAACAAGGACCTAAAGGAGAAAGTCAACAGCCTGCAGATAGAGTTAACAGATAAAGAGGTCAGTGCATTAAGAGATGGTCGCATGTCGGGACACATATTGTAAACAACTACTCAGCTTTTCTCTAAAAGCTGCTCTGCACCTTCTGTTTCTTTCTCTCAATAAACCTTTGTATGACATTTATGCTGCCGCCTCTGGCCCTGTGGTCTATAGTTACTTCTGGCCTGCCTGGTTTGAACCCGTCTGTCTGTCTGTGCTGTCTGTCCCTCTGCAGTCCAATCTCATCGATCTGAAGGAACACGCCTCATCCCTTGCGTCTTCTGGCCTCAAGAGGGATTCAAAGCTCAAGTCACTGGAGATCGCCATCGAGCAGAAAAAAGAGGAGTTGTAGTAAGTTGGAGACCGCAGTTGCAGAAGGTACGTCATGTTTTACAGTTCAGATCCAACCCATCATCATATAAGCAGCTTTGAGCTAATTTTTACAAGGCTGTCCTAGTGTTTAGATTCACAGCATAGTTACATAGCCTCCTGTTGTCCAGTAGCTAATTGTATAGTTAGTAAGATTTACATGTAACAATCAGCTAAAGTAAAGATTTCAATTTTTTTGATGCGTGATCATTTGTGTGCTCACCACTTGAGAATATGTCAGACAAAAGTCCAAACTTCAAATTCAAGGTGAAAAAAAGACAAAAAAAGGATAAAACAAGTTCATCCAAAAAGTTATTCCAAAGCTAAAATGTCGCCACAACCGTCCATCACAAAAACAGTCTCATCATAAGATCTCGTAGCTGTTTCTGGTGCATTCGATTTTATCACAGAATGTCATGTTTCATGTTAATTTCATGATACAATATACAAGCAAGTGCATGCTCTACTGAAGAAGATCCTATGATGTGACTGAAAGCTCCAGAGCAGCCACTGTATGAACCTTGTAGTCCACTTCCCTTTTCTGTGTTGAATGCTTCAGCTGAGGCGGAGGACAGAGCTGCGGAGAGCCGCTCTGTCCTGAGTGACTGTGGACTGTAGAGATGTGCCTCATTAATCCCACTGAACTGTAGATAAAAATCCAGAGCAGCGTCTCCACTGTGAAGAAGAGAATTATCTCACTGTGAGTCCAGGGACCATTTAGCTTGAGACTATTAAGTAGTTATCTATAGACTTGAATTTTTTTTTAACTCAAAATGCCTAAAGCTGTGAGTTATTTTCAGAAAGGAAAACACTGAAGAATTAAAACAAATAACATTTAATAAATCTTCATCAGAAAACACTCTGTGTGATATCCAGCAGACATAGGCCTTGCTCAGACCTGGTATTCACATCCGTCCTGAGTGAACTCATCACAAGGGGTCAGCGCCAAGTTCAGGTTTGAACGCACCCAAATGCGTCCTGAGATCTGATCACTCAGACCACATTGGGAGGTAGTCTGAGATGCATGTGCTCACATTCTTTTTGCCGAATAAATGGAAATGTGTCCTAGGCCACATATGGTGGACCAGCTACTCAGCTGACGTCCCCTGACCAGCTACAGTTTGAATCAACTCTTCTCAGTGACCGTATGTGGATTTGTTTTTGCCCACCGCCACAATATCACCACAAAAAGTTGCTACGTTTTTTTAAATTGGTAAAATCTCTCTTCATAGCTGCGCATTAATTCATCACCTCCGAACCCCTTTTGCTCTCTCTCTCTCTCTCTCTCTCTCTCTCTCTCTCTCTCTCTCTCTCTCTCTCTCTCTCTCTCTCTCTCTCTCTCACATATGTGCAACACAGACACACAAACTCAGTGACATCGTACTCATCTATAAAAGTGAGATCCAATCTTAAAGTTGTCATCCAAATGAATGCTGTCCACTTGTGATCGGATCCCTCAGGACAGATGTTAATACCAGGTCTGAACGGGGCCATTTAAATAGTTGAATTTAGTTTAATAAAGAGTGAAAATTCTGTTGATATCGCTCCAAACTGGACTGAACGAGGAACGTGAAGCTGCTTTATATAAAAAACTGTGTATTAGAATAATGACTCCATCACGGTTTCTCTGCTGTAACAGACTGCACCGCTTTGTCAGGTGCCTCCAGGAAGCAGACAGTCAATGAGACCACCTCCACCTGCTCTATAATCCACAGACTGTCTGTCCCTGTGTCTGTTCCTCTACGTTGGTCCATGTCTGTGTCGCCCTTAACAACGCGAGCTGTTACCCGATGTTACTGTTGTGTCCAACATGTGCTGTAACATGTGTGATCCTGCTGTTCTCTCCTCTCGCTCAAGATCAATTCTAACAACTAACTTACTCTCCTGGGTCCCCTCCTCCTCCTCCTTCCCTCAACCCCCCCTGTTGGCAATGTAGCAAGCTGAGCAGCTATTCAGTCACATGAACAATCCTGTAAGTCCTTCTCCTGAGCTCTGTGAGGCACACAGTGAAAGCATGAGGACACGTGGAAACTTCTTTGAAACGTGCTAGATGGTTTTTATCGTGCCAGACCCGAGCACAGGTCCTGCTTTCACCCACCGCCCCGCTCAGATGCATGTTGACCATTGCACTGTGCTCGTACGATGGGCTTTATACTGCACTCCGAGTCCTGTGTCACGTGCTCATTCTGCAACTGTTTGTGTGTGTGACACGTGGTGAAACTGGTGCTACATGTACAGTTTGTAAAGTTCACTCTAATTGATTAGTCGGCAGTTCAAATTGTATTAATACATCCAGTTATTCGTAGCTGTGGTTGTTCTGTAGCTGGTTTATCTGTGATCAGTTTAAACACAGTGCGACTTTCTTTTTCTTGCAAACTAAGAGCACGAGGTTTCTGCAAACAATACGGCAGTTTGAATTAGTTTGAACCTTTAAAACTGAAACTTTTAAATAAACCTTCAGTGGGTGGACTCACATCAGGGACATTGTGTGACATTAGGAAATCCCAGAGCATATTCTGACACAAAGCACAGCACACATAGGTTTTTCAATGTAGTACACTTGGGAAATACAGCTCACAACTCACACAGTGAAAGTAAGGGATGTGAAAGGACGTGGCCTGGAGTTAACATCCCAGTTTATCATATGTTTTGAAACCTAGAGTCACAGAATGAGAAACAAAATTAGCCTCATGGTTGTTAAACTGTGGAAAACAACTTTTGTGACTAAATTATTTTTGATTTATTACGGAAGGATTGATTTAGATTTAAGATTACTGATCAAATTCTGTGTAAAGTTTAACCAATCAATCAGACTTTTTTTTATTTGGTACTTTTCATGCAAACAATATAACACAAATTGCTTTTCAGGATAAATGCAGTAAATACTAGAACGGCACTCAGTGGAGCACAGAACACCGGCAACGCCAACAATCCTCATATATTTAACCAAGCTGCACCAAATTGCACACATTGTCAGTCCCCTACGTGATTATTTTTGTCAAGAATAATTCATTATTCTCTAGGAAAACGGTGAAAACTTAAAAAGTCTTATAAAGTTAAAAACGTGGAAGAAATAATCCTGGTCCCACCCCCTGATCTGGATTCACACCGAATGTTTAATGTATTCTTCCGTGACCCAACCACTTCCTCTCCCCACGTTTCATAGTAATCCGTCCAGTGGTTTTCACACATTCTTTACAATATAATTAATCAATAAAAACAATGGAGCCTAACATTTACGTCTATATTTTAATACACTTCTTACATCATTTGTGGCTCTAAAACAAATCAGAAAAATCTCCAATGTAAATCCTAACATCCCTCCTCATGCTGAAAATACGACACATCCTATTGGCCGACAGATCCACTCAGTCTCTGTTGCCTCTGTACCTCCTCTCTTTTGACTGACAATTGCAAACACTGTGCAGCACTGTTGGGTTTGCATGACTTGGTTGACCGTGTTGCATGTTGTCACTGTCAGTGTTGCCAACGCTTCTCTCTCGTCTCAGTGTGGTGCGGTTATAGCCGAGGCTCTGTATCAGCCGCGGTTGGAGGTCACTGCAGTGTTCTGGTGGATGGCTCTGTAACTGTTTAGCTGCTGCACTCCTGCGACCTGTGTTGACGTGTGTGGCTGCGTATATTGTCTCCAGGGTGATGTGTGCCGCTGTGATGTAAATCATGGAGAAATACAAACTGTTGCAACAACAGCAGCGAGATTAGTCCTCATTTACCAGACAGCGGTGCTCTGATTAGTGTGTGACAGACAACTAATGAGACTGAGTCGTGATTTAGCATTTTACTGCCACTGATTTGTTAATATTTGCTTATTATAAATTGCAGCCCTGGCCACACATACACCGCCCTGTACTTTGCACACTCACCATGTGTGCGAAGTGACTCAAAGGGCTGTTAAATGTAGCCAAATCTGTTAAAGCTAATGAAGCAGCACCAGTAATGATGCCTTTGTCTACATCATCTTACTCATTCAGAAAGAGAGGGAGAGAGCACGTGGAGTAGTTACTATGAGATACTGATGGACTACAGTGTGCTTTGTGTATCTTTGTCATGGCCAGTAAAACATTGGAGTCTTTACATGTGTTCTGGTCCTCTGTGTCTTCTCCACCTGCTGCATGGAAGCAGAAAGCCCACGAGGTGGAGCAGCAGTCGGGCCCCAGAGGGAACCCAGAGTACGTAGATCGAGTGAAGCTGCTGGAGAAGGAGGTGAACTACTACAAGGACGAGTCCGGCAAGTCTCAGACGGAGGTGGAGAGACTCCTGGACATCCTGCGAGAGGTGGAGACCGAAAAGAACGATAAGGACAAGAAGATTGCAGAGTTGGAAAGGTAACTAGTCTTTGACTCTTTTGTCTCATTTATTGTCTTATTGTAAAAGTAAAGTAGAAATAGATTTGAACTGTATACTATTTATTTCAAATAATTGGCCATTTGTCGACGCTTAAAGGGGAATTCTGTCATAAATGTGCACGTGTAACTGAATGGTAATGCTGCGGTAGTGTCAACAGTGTAATCTTATGGGGCAACTGTGACAGTCCATAAAATGTCCACTGAAAGTGTTTTTTTCACCAAGAAAAGGCTCAAATTGTCATTCTTTGTCTAGACACTTGTGAGTTGGCAACATCACACGTGTCTCGCTCAGCGATAAGCGTCACTCTCAGGTCGTGTGAGACTTGGATTTTTGCAGGAAGATGGTGAAAACGTGGAATTTACTGAGATAAGCTTTTGTTGTTCTAATGTGGACAATGTCAATGAAGCACTTGACTTTGATGGTCGTCCCTTGTACTTGATGTTTTCAGACTCTTTGCAACGACGCAGAATAAAAATATGAGCATTTTATTGTTGAAGAAAATAACTTTTAGTGGACATTTCGCAGCCTGTCGCAGTTGCCCCATAAGATACAATGGAACCCTTACCGTCATGTCACGGCTTCCAGCAGAGGCAATCCAGTGGACCGAATTTGAAAGTTTTTCGAAGTAGTTCCCCTTTAAGCATCTTACAAGAGTTGGTTCATCAGAATTACAAAAATCCATATTTTCTCCAAAAATATGCTGCTGTCATGGAGATAGTTTTAGATTTAAGATATTAGTCTCAGAGGTTTGTTTTTCAGTAATGCGTCCACACACAAAATTATGCAGGTGAACCAACCCTTTACTGTTGTTTTTCTCAACAACATACATCTGTTTGTGTTGTGAGGTTATGAGCAGTATTTCAGCTTTGTCATGTACTGTGTGTTTTTGTATCCATGTAGCTGTCTGTGTCTGTACATGTGTGACGTCATCAGGGTCTATCAGCACACACACTGGATCCAGTCATAGTCTTGTCTTTGTGTCTTTGTGAGAAAGTTCTGACTCGTTTTTACATGTGAGCACAAAGTATCCTTGAGTAGGAAGTGGAAGAGTGGAAGAGCTTTCAGTTAATGGACCACATAAATGAAGCTGGTGGCCTCATCAGCTCTTGGCTCACCTCTCAGTGCCGTACATGCTCCAGAGTCTCCAGCCTGGAAGCTGCTATAGGCTTGTGTCTTTCTGGAGGAGGCCACCATGTTGTCTTTCACCTGGGACGGATTTCTAACTGATGGGACAAACATTGGTTGGACTGAATGAGGACCATACACGACCACAGCCCCTCTCCCTGCCCACTTAGTTCCACTTATTGTTGAAGCCAATTATAGTTTTCCTCAGGGTCACTGTGTTTCAGGTTCTGTGCTTCTTTGTCAGAGGTGTTTGATTAATTGTTCTTTCTTGCCCATTTTTTTCTGTCCTTTTTCCCTTTTCAATTTTTCCGTTTCATGCCCACCTCTCCCTTTTTTTAACCCTCTGCCACTGATCACTTTCAACCTTGGCCTCCCGTTCTTCCTCCCTCAAATCCAATCCTGCCTTTTTTTCAATCTCTTCTCCATCTTCCTCGCAACTCTGTTGTGCCCCCCCCCCCCCCCCCCCCCCCCCCCCCTCCCCCAACCCGACACCAGCCCCCCTCCCTCTGCCCCTCGCCTCATCCCTCGTCCCAGTGGCAGAGCTCCCCCTGACCCGCTCCCTTCTGTTTCTGCTGCCCCCCAGCAGATAGGGGGCATGGTGTGGGATTTCCTGGGAAAGTGAGTGCTCTGCCCTGGCACTTTCAGCTCGGCTGCGTGGTTCCGACTGCTACTGCTACACCTGCATCTGGTTTTCACCTGTGTGCCTGGGTGTGCCTGCTGTCTGTAGGAATCACAGATCTTTGTGTCAGAATGAGAAGCTCTGTTGTTAGTCTGTGGCGTCATTACTCTACAACTGTGCACACAATACAAAGATTCCTGGATTCATGTTTGCTCATGTTTCTTTTTAGCATGTCTGTGCAGTGGTTAACTCTATGCATATGGTCCATGAATGGTTTTTAATCTTTGAGAATGTGTGTGTGAGCGTGAGAGAGTGAGAGAGAGTTGAGTTTGTGTTGCATGTTTGTTTATTCAAATTGCACGTGAACCATTAACAACTATTTATCTCGGCACCGATGACAGAATGAGGAATAAAATCAAAATTTAGTTGTGTGACAAATCACCAAGATTAAAGCGCCATACACATTGTGATTTATTGCTCAGGTATGACTCAAACTGTACGTGTCTCAACATTAATATTCAATATGATGTAGAAACCTTAAAGTTTAGGGTTTGTACCTCAGTAAATGTTTAAGGGCTAAACATCAACATCATTAAGTTTGAATTAGATTTATTCAGTGAATTCGTTATTCCCAGAACAGGAAGGATCACGTTATGCTGTTGCTGTTACGATTAAGTCAAAGTAAAACTTATCACAAGGATTCAACCAACCTGAAACCAAAGTTCAGAATTTACACAAGAAATAAAAAAATCACAATTGTACCTGAAAGGACCCGTTAAAATTTTCCATGTGTGTATAAACATTAGAAACTAGGTAAAAACTGTAAATAGTGCATTGTACACTGTATTATTAGCAGTCTGAAAACTTGGTATATTTCACAGAGTGCTCCTTCTTCTTTCCTACATTGTAGCTTACTGACATGTACAAGCTTTACTTCATCGTCACCTTTGTTGAAATATCTCACACACACATGCAGACACACATGCACCCTTTTGTGTTTGTGTGGTGTTTGGTGTGGTTGTGTGTTGTAGCTTGTAGACGTCTCTGTACTTAGAGCTGAGGCCTTCTCCTGCCATGAGCACGCTTCCCCTGCTCATTCCAGCCACCCCTCTGTACCCCCTCCTCATCTCTAACTCACTTTGGCACCCTCACATCATCCCTGTTACGTCTCCTAAAAGCCCCCTCTCTTCTCAAGTGGTCTTTCCCGGTGCTCCCCTGCCCAATCGTCCCCCACCCCGGCCCTGCCTAGCTTGCTCTACCACAAACTGAAGGGAAATGATCAGCCTGCATGAATAGAGGGTGGACACCTCAGTGAGTGAGGTGCTGTCGTAGGTAGGGTCTGCACTGAACCTTTGTCCCTGAAGTGTTTGGGTTCAGTCGGGTCTCCTCTCGTCTGATCAACCCCTTCATCCATAACTGATTCTCCCACTTGCTCACTCCCTCTCTCCGACTTGATTAAACCTCCCGTTGCTCGGCACTGAACCCCGTCCTCCTCTCCCCTTCGTTTTTTGCCCGGCTGATTCTTGCCTGTCTGACTGCATGTCTGCCACCTTCAGGCTTGGCAGCAGATGCACATGGTTCCGTGTTCTCAGAGACGGTGCATCCTGCATTAGCTGTGTCAGGCTGCAGACCAGCGGCCCTCACACACACACACTTTTGCCATCAGTGAACACACTGTGATTTCCTCTGGGTCCTCTGTATTGATTTCTTGTGGTTGTCTCTTTATGTTCCGGTTCTAATGTCTCTTTCTTTACTTTTTTTTCTTGTGTGTGTGTGTGTCTCCGGCTTTCAATGTCCCCTCCACTTGTCCCGTCGTTCCTTTCTCTTCAACCTTTTCCTCCCCCCATCTGCAGTCTAGCTCCCAGGTAAGCAATGCCCCTGCCCCAACTGTGCCCCCATCCCCACCTACCCCACCACGCTAACTCTGGTGCTTAAACCTGTGAGTCATCTCAGCAATGCCATGCTAACATGAAGCCATCAGTTCATCCGTGATGCTCATGTCTTGTTGCTGTTCCTGGTGATCTCATGACAGGTGCCATTTTGAAAGACGTCTCATTCAAAATGCACCCGACATGTTTTTTGCTGTGGTACACGGTTAAGTACTATAACTACCGATTCGGAAAGATGACTGGAATGAAAATTGTTCTTGAATTGTTGTGGTTTTACAGACAAGGAGGCAAAGACCAAACTAAGAAGGGTCCAAACATAAAGCTGGGACCACAAGGAGACAAGAAAGGCTTAGGACAGGACCCTCGTAAGGACGGCTCCATGGACAGTGGCCACCACGTGAAGGTGCAGATTTTATCCATGAGAAATTTTCACCAATCATTACAGGGGTACTTCACTAATGTGTGCGCCTGTAATGTCTTGGTATCCTTTGTCTGTTTCTACATAATGTTTGTCATCTCTCAGCTGGAGGAGTTGATGAGCACGCTAGAAAGGACGAGGCAGGAGCTGGACGCCACCAAGCAGCGTCTGTCCTCCACACAGCAGTCTCTGCAGGAGAGGGACACGCACCTCACCAACATGAGACAAGAGCGCAGGAAACAGCTGGAGGAGATCCTGGAGATGAAGTTAGTGTCATCGCCATGTGACAAACATATGAAGAGCACAGGAGTAGATTATTCGGCTCAGAAAGCAGCTTAAATGTGTCAATTAAAGTTGTTTTGTTTGTCCTGAAACATTTAAACATCCACTAAAAGACACAGTTTAAACTTTAGACTTACCTCTACAGTTGGTTGTTTCTGGTTGTTTGCTTCACATCTGTTCATGTTTATTGATTCTCAGAGGATATTTTTACATAGTTATTGTTATACTGGCTGTTTATTTTGAACTCGCTGCAGCTTTATATTTAACGGACAGACATGAGAGTGGAATCAATCTTCTCATCTAAAGCTCAGCACAAACGTAAATGAGCATATTTCCAAAATGTCAGACTATTTACTTTAAAGCTTAGTCCAATTTAAATAAAGATTTTCATGCCCTTAAACAGAATTTGGTGTTAATGCAGGTGGACATAATTGATATAGCTTTATTCAGTTCTTTAATAAAAGAGTTTAAACATGTTTTAACAATATAGCAGCTAGTTAATGTTTTCTCTATTTGATAGAATCTGATTTCTGAGCCTTAATTAATTGTTTTCTTTCTCCTCAGACAACAGGCTCTTCTGGCAGCCATCAGTGAGAAAGATGCAAATATTGCACTGCTGGAACTTTCTGCCTCCAATAAGAAGAAGACCCAGGAGGAGGTGCTGAGCCTCAAGAGGGAGCGGGACAAACTGATGCACCAGCTCAAACAGCATGTTAGTACTGCAGCACAATGTCAAGGAATTCTCCCTCCGCACTGTAGCTGGTTGCCAAGGCAACATTTAATCAGTATGAAAAATATAGCTGCACAAGGCAGCTAGCCATTTTGTCCATTTCATCTACAGGAGGGTGTTCGTAACATGAGCCCTTTTGGCATCCGACCCAAATGCAACATTTAATTATGTGCAGCATGACTCTGAGCTGTTGTTATGTTTAGTTTTTAGGTTTTTTTTTGGGGGGGGGGTAACTTTGATATTTGAATACAATTATAGTGACATAATGCAGGGAACTTGCATTGCTTAGTAGAAACAGTGTCAATAAAACAAGCCTGGATGATTGAATTCAACATTTTTTGAAAATATTGGCAAAATTTTGCAATGCTTTACATCCAGCTAGTTGCTTCCCTCTGTTTCTAGTCTTGATGCTAAGCTAAGCTAATGGGCTGTTGGCTTTAAGTTCATCTTCACTAGCAAAGACCATGCCCCAACAATATGTGATTTAAAGTTTTGAATGGGCATTGGATGCAGTGGAGAAATGAATGAACTCTGAGTGTAGGGGTCGGGGGTGTAGATGCGTCGGGGATGCTGGTGTGGGAGGATGCACTGGTGACTCATTTCAGCTCACAGACATGAGAGTAGTATTTACCTTCTCATCTAACTGTGCAAGAAAGCATATGTGTGTATAATTGCACTGATTTGTGTGTCTTTCTTATTTTTTTGTCCATTATGAAGGCTGCAGATCTTCATGCATTAACGAGTTTACTCTTCCTACAGACACAAAGCAGAATGAAACTGATCGCCGACAACTATGAAGATGAGCAATATCACCCACATGGTCCTCACCACCCCCCGCCTCAGCCCCCGCACGCTCAGCCGCAGACGCAGCCCCAGTACCCCCACCCTCCCCATGCCCAGCAGACTCAATACTCACACGCCACTCATCCACAACATGCTCAGCATCCTCCGCATCCTCAGCATCCTCAGACCCCCCAACAGCCCCCTCATGCCCAGCAGCCACAAGCACAGTACCCTCACCCTCCCCATCAGCAACACCCCCAGCAGCACCCACAGCAGCACCCACCGCAGCACCCACAGCATCCCCAACCGGCTCCGCAGCACCAACAGCACCAACAGCACCCACGTCCCCCTCAGCCCCAGCACCCTCACCAACAGCACCCCCAGCACCCAGCACAGCACCCAGCACAGCACCCACATGGACATCCCCCTATGCAGCACCCTCACCCGCAGCACCCACATGGTCCTCCCCAACAAGGGCCGCACCCCCAGCATCCGCAGCACCCGCAGCACCCGCAGCACCCGCAGCACGCCCAGCATCCTCAGCACCCTCAGCACCCACAGCACCCACAGCACCCGCAGCACCCACACCACGCCCAGCATCCACGTCATCCGTCGCCACATCATCGTGGAGGGCCAGCCCGCGGACCCCCACATGCTGGTCACCGTCCCACTCCAGACCAGGTCAGACACCTGGCCATGTCATCCCTGTTACACACAATTTTAAAAGTCTCAACAAATTCACCAAGTAGTTAAACACATTACTGTGCACAGCAATGATTCAAGCTTCAGAACAGTGATTTCCAAATGTTTTTAAACCAGACACTGAATTTATCAGTTTTCCTTTGGCTGGCTGCCGTATAGGCTGCAAACCCTGCCTCCTCCATGTCAATGGATGGGACATGGACCAAACTAAAAAGTCCAAATACACGTCAAGTACATTTTGTCAAAGGTGGTCTCTGTCTTTTATTGTACGTCCAAATGTGAAAATAAATTATTCTAAGTTTGTTTATATTTAATGATTTCATGTCAGATGAGAATGACTCACAATTGATCCAGCGCACAAATCTGTGGGACCTCAATACTGGGGCTCCACCCCCCAATCACTACTGCCTAGACTCTGTCAACAAATCGCGTCATTGGCAGCGTTCATATCCACAATATATTGTTTTAATCCTGGATAGTGGAGATGTGTCATCCATCTTTATATACAGTCTATTTCCCAGACCCAGAAGGAGGTCTCAGACTCCATTGAGGACTACCAACCAAATTTTGTCATGAAATAGATGTTTTTTAACAGGATTCCTTATATGGTAATTTCTTTTTTTATTTGTTTTCTCTTTACATTTCAAAACAAATAATAAAAAGCTAGCAGATTACAATGTCAGCTCATTCTTTTATATGGTAAAACATTAACCAAAATATGCTGTAAATGAAATCATCCTCAAAATTGTTAGTTTTTCATGGGCTGATGGAAACCATCCAATTCTAAAGCTGCATTAAATCCTAAAAAGCATCACTGAAACTACTTGGCACTAAACATTAATTCTGCACATACTTATTTTTCTATCGTACTGCCTGCTGTGCCGGTGATTTATTTTGATGAGAAGTTATTCCAGTTTCTGTCTCTTTTCTTCTCTTCATGCACATTGCTCCTGTTGGCCTGTACCACTGCCAACAACAGGATGATGAGGAGGGCATTTGGGCGTAATCCTTGCTGTGACAACCAAAGCTCTAAATTTGTTTTGAGGGGTGAGATATATTTAAAAACTTCTCGTCTGAGTGATTCTCAGTTTCCTGCCTGCAGTGTCCACCACAACAGCTGCATGACATCTGGATGTCTTCGTCTCTCACTTTTAGATGATTCAGTCACTACTGGAGGAGCACAGCCATGCCATGATGTTGAAACACTACCCAACCAAACATTAATTATCTTCACCTAATCTGCACTCAGCTATGTTATTTTTTTTATTTTTCTGGGGGAAGAGGATGATACACTCAGGTCTGCAGGTCACGTGAGAGACTGACAGCTCGGCAGGTAAAATCAAACCTTTTTAATATCATTGTTATTCAAAAAGATTATTCCAAATTGACGCTTAAACTGGTTTTACTTTATCATCTGCTTAAGGTGACCTGGGACCTTTTTGTGTGAACAGGAGCCGATGTCATCCACTTCCTCCGCACACGAGAACAGCTGCGGAACTGAACAGGATGGAAAGAGGCAGATGTTGAAGTGCTCTGTGTGTCAGGTTGTCATTCGGACAGGCATGTGATCAACATGGCAGCTCTGCATCAGAGGTCCCACTAAGTTCACCTCACCCGTCTGTCGCCTGCTGAGCGGTCGACCTCTTGATCCTCCCGGCAGAGATCTCATGACTGTCGGACTGACAGCTCAGAATCATTTTATGTTTCTTCATCCTTCCTCCATTCACTGGTTCAAGATCATGGTTGTGCCGCTGTGTGTTTCACCTGCCTGACTGACTCCTCTGGCTCTGGCTGGCTCCCCCGGCCTGACTCTGTCATGGTTTCTCGATGCTCACTGCCCTGCGGACCCACTTGGTGACATCTGACACCTGACCCTCTACCTGGCTCTCATCACCCTCATCCTGCAGAGTCTCTTCTGTTGTTTTATCATCTGGTTGTAGGACATCTTCTCTTTTACCTTTATACGCACCTCATCCTCCATCTCTCTCTAGATAACCTCATGTTCAGCATGTCTAATAATGACGTAGTGTCCCTACACTTGCTTTATTCCCCAAACCTGAAGGCGGCATGTTTCATTTCTTGTTGGCTAGAGAAGGAAGAGCTTTCAGTCGACTGATACTGTAGTAGGCCTTTGGCTTTGCTTGCAGCATCAAGGGGTTTCCTTGGCTGCATGAGCATGGCCCTCCAGCTCTTGGGCTTGTTTTAGCCTTAAGGCTGTGGTTGCCATAGATTTTTCTCTCCATGTTACCTCATTTTAATCAGAAGTAGTCAAAAAAAAAAAGAATCAATCTATGCAGATGTCAACGTAGAGTGAATGCATTTTTATTTCCCCATCCGCACTCGAGTTTAGAGTAAGGAACCACCCGATCTGAATGGCCAAGAGAGAGGTCAGAAAATATTCACTAGAGTATTTTGAGTTTCTGAGGCAATGCACCTATGCACCTCCTCTGTGTTGCAGGAATTTCTACTAATGGTGCTTCTGCTGGTGCTCAAACTAAATGGTGTCAGAAGACCTCATCAAGAGCATCTTTTAGTCCTTTTACAGTCGAGGGACTTGATGCCACAGTGGACTTCGTACACAGCTGTAAAAGTCTTTGTACATATACGATTTGACAATGGGGGCTTTGTGAGCAACAATCACTTGGAGACCCACACAGAGGAGATTCCCCTCTATGAATATTGCTGTCATAAATTCCATTATAGACTATGAAGTGGGGGCTTCGTCCAATAGATGTTTTCCCTGCAGGTCTGTTTGTACCATTGACACCCACAGTATGCTCCCCTCACCCCTGTACAAACACCAGTAGTCTGTGTGACCTCCTGAAACATAGTGACTTGTTTACTCCTTCTCAACAAGGTGGCCTGTGCCTCATGACAACTGTACACTTATATGATAGATATGCATATATTATACATATAGAGAGAAATCTATAGATTGTGTCTATACGTGGTGAGAAAATCGTTACAAGCTGACGAGATACTATGTTTTTTTCTCTTCATGGTTATTTTTCTAACTGGCTGGAGGTCGGGGAGATGTCTTATTTCGTGTTGAGTGGTGTGACTTTTCTTTTTTTCCTCTGATTTGTACATTGTGAGAAAACCCCTAAGCAGCAGCGTCAGCAGCAGCAAGTTACATTCCCTGTCTGAAAATACAGGACAGTCCAAAAGAGTGAAAAAAAGAGCTTTAAAGTAGTTTATGGGAAAAAGAGAATTATATCCAAATCTATTTAGAAGTTAAGAGAAGATTACATTACTACATTCCTTTCTACGTGTGAAAACAACTCAGTTGAAGACCACCTGCCCTGTGGTACCAACTCAGAAGAAAAAAAAAACACAGAATTTTGCAGCTCACATAAGTAGCAATGAGATTACGTCTGCTGCACTCAGCCGACGGAAACTTGCACTTGTGAGTGAGGACTATCTAAGTGGAGGTTTGAGCGACTCTGTCGGGATGAACATTTCTTTTGCGTGTTTGTCGTCGTCGTCTTGTAAACAGAAGTGGTGACATGTGACCGTGGTTAAAAAGCTGATAAACGTAGAAAAACCAACACACATTGTTACAGTGTAGTGGAAAAATTGAATTAGACTGTTACTACTACCCCCTCCACTTCCTCTCCTTCCTCTCATGGTGCCTGTGTGTCTCCCTTAAATGGCCAAGTGTTGATTGTTGTATATAAACGTCTTTCCATGTCCCCCCCATCTTCCTCAAACCGAGGGAATACATGCATCATTTCTACGTCTCTTGCTTCCACCGCGAACCTTCACGGCTCCTGTCACTGACCAAGAATCAACAGATGGTGTTCGTGTTTTACGAATGTTAAGAGAAAGGTCCTGATTTGGATTTTTATTTTATTTTTTATTTTTTCTCAAAAAAGAAGGGACGACAATGCAAACAAGACAGAGGAGCGCAAATCCTCTCACTTCACCATCAGGGGGGCGGAGTACAAATCCTCCATTTTCAGGTCCTTATCTACTGAATACTTGAAGTAGGGGGTTCTCCTACCATGAAATAGCGTATATGATTTACATGGTAAACAACATGAAACATTTCAATTGTGCCCATGCATGCTGATTTTTACATAACGTGCCAACTGAAAGTGACGATGTAAGGATAATCTCCTGTTCTCTATGCAGAGCGATTTCTCAGCTGTTGTGTCAAACAGGTTTTGGGAGAAATGGGGCTTAGATGCTGGGGCTGGTTTCCTGGGCTTAGACTTAAGACTGATCCCGGTTTGTGAATGACTGACGTTGCACTGGGCGTGAGGTGGATTCGAGAAGTCAAGTCTGCACCTGTGCCTAGAAGCAGCCGTGTGGTAGAGAGCGTGAGCATTGAAAGGCCTGAAGATTCACCAGTAGTTTTCAAAAGGCCTTCACAAAAAAAGTATGAACGGCCTAAAACACATTTTCACTATATCAATGTATACAGGTTGTTTTTCTTTTGTTCTACATCACTAAATAACTTTGAATTAAACAAATCACTGTGACCAATGCCAGAAACATTTTTTTTTTGACAGAGCAAATATTGTGTTTACTTTTTTATTATTCATTTTTGTATTTCAGTTAGCTTTATTTATTGAATATGCCAGTTTGAGACTGTACTATTTGTATAAGTAAATGTTTGATCTGTACAGAAAAGACCTAGGAACAAAGTTAAATGTGAGTGTCCAGCATGCTGAATGATTACTTGTGTGAACGTGAGCTAATCTCCCATGATGCATCATTCCTCATACATTAATTGCATCTGCATCGTGACGGTGTGATGTTGTGTTTGAGAGTGATGTGTGTGTCTCACTTACTGTGTCCCCTTAGTAGACAGCCTGTGCAGTTTTGTGAGAGTGCAGCATGTTTTTTGGGGTGTAAATGTATTCAGAAAAGAGATACATGTGCGCGTGTGTGTGCGTGTGTGTGTGTGTGAGCACAACTGCATTTGTTTTCCGGGTGTGTGTCTGTGCGTGATGTGAATGCACAAGAGAGAAATCTATTTAAAAAAGAACTTTATCAGAGGAAGTCCCCAGAGAAAAAAAAAGTGAGACTGAGTCAAAGTTTTGAATGAAGCATGGAGACTCTGTATTGTTTTCTGTTTTTTAAACCTAGGAGGCTGTCCTCAGTGCCCCAGTTTGCTATTGTATGTGCTGTATCAGAATATTACTATTGAGTGTTGGCCAGCTTGTTTATATCCATCAAATAAAAGTGACTTTCTTTCTGTCTCCATTTGTGATTTTCTCGTCAAACTTAAAATCGGTCAACCATTGATAATACAAATATAGTTCACATAATCAATGCATGATTCCATACTGTTGTTAAGCACAAGCATTAGCAATTCAAGTGAACCAGAAAGTTGCGATATGCTCAGCAGTGAAAAATTATGTTAAAGTGCTAAAAATGAATTTTGATAACTTTGAACAACAATTATTCATCCTGTCACTTTGTCTGAATTACTAACACTGTACGTGGTGGGATAACAAAGTTCCTTTACTTAAGTAAATGTTTTATATGTCTGTTCTAACTTAAGAAGATTTATTTTCAGGTCCTTTTTTTAATTTTACTTCTCCACATATCAGCAAATATCTGTAGTCTGAACTCCACTACATTTTTTACAAAGCATTGTTACATGTTCACATAGTTTTTTTTATTATTTCAAAGAAAGAAGCAGCATCACTGGTGAAGAAACACCTGCGATGGATTCAGTAGAGGTCACTGCCGAGTCAGAGCCTTTATGATTAAGTGGACCGTTGTATTAGGGAACAAGTACTTTTACTTTTAACATTTGAACTGAATAAAACAGATATCAGTCTTGATCATCCTCCAATGATGACAGATGCAGAATGATGACACATTAACAACATTAACAACAGCCGCCTAGAAAATAAGAACAATCCCAATTATGAAGTGTGTTAACACAGTAAACACAATATTTATTTGAGCATTTATATTCTACAGAAATACATGTGAATGCACACGTGGAGGAAAGGGGTTAAAAAAGATAAAAATCATTTTATATGGTATTTCATCTGAAGTATAAATACAACGTGATAAATACTAAGTGCTACATGCTTTATGAACACACTTGACACTTTTTGAATAAAGCTGTAAAACTGCATCAAAGCTTCACCAGGCAACATTATTTTGTGGCTGCTCCAAATGCACTGGAATGAACAGTCTCCAAATGTCTTTCTCTTTCTCTTCAAAGTGGGACACATATGTTGTCACGACCATAAACTCTTCACCTTCAGTCCATTTCAGCTCCATGTCCCTGTCTTCATCAGTGGACAGACCTCACTTGTGCAAAGTTTATCCACTGATGAAGACAGTGAAATACTGATGAAAAGCTCCAGGCTTGAAATGAGCTTCATCATACGACAATTTACAAACTCAAGAATAAATGTGACTTTACAGTATGACGTCTAAAAGGTGTGTCATAGCAAACATTATAATTCCCTGTTAGTTAAAAAAAATGTTTTTAAATAAACAAGATAAAAACTGATTCTGAAGTGGCTGATTTTTTAGTGTCTGTGGGCGTCTGTATCTAAAGTCGGCAGCTCAGTAACTTATATTGTCCAATGTCAGGCAGGTGAGAGGATTTTTTTTGGGGAGTTTTAATGTCCCTTCATAAAACTGTGTAACACACGGTCTCCCCTGTCTGACAGCCAGTACCCCGCCATGGCTGCCATTGCCCCTATGAATACAGATGTGTAGACCATGTCTCCCTTAGCGGCCAGTGTGGCCAGAGCACAGAGTACCACCCCGAAGAACATCTGCTGCAGCACCTCCACCTCATCATCCTGGATGTCCTCGAACAGGCCTTTCTGCTCAACGCCTGCAGGGGGAGCGAGGTTAGGCTGCAGTGAGGTTGGGTGTTAGAATGTGGGTGTGAACATCCTTGCGTGCATGTGATGGGACTCACTAGGCAGCTGCTTCCTCACACAGACGCCTCCCTTGCGGTGGAACCCTTTGGCACAGTCACAGCGGAACGAGCCGACGGTGTTGGTACAAATCTCGTCCAGGCCGTGGCAGGCGAGCACCCTGTCACTACATTCATCTATGTCTGAGCAAAAGAACGAGAGGCACATCACTTCCTCACAGAGATGTACTTCACTGCTGCTCATCAGAAGAGTTAATGCACATGGAATAATACGTAAAATGATCAGTCATTTATAATTACCCAAACACTTGGACCCTGTCAGCCTGTAGCCAGAAGCACACTTTCTGCAGCGGGCTGGTCCGCTACCCATACAGCCCACACAGGCTGGGTCACAGTCTGAGGAAAGAGTGGGAGTGACCATGTCATATTTTATCTTACAATGCACTGAGTTGTCAATAGCTCTTACAGCTGCATTTAAGTGACAGAGAAAAACTATTATTATAGTATTCTTATTTTATAGCACATTTCAATCAAAAAAGTTGCAAAGCGTTTTGAATAAACATAAAAACATCAAGCAATTTAAATAAAAAAGAAAGATGAACTAAAGAGAAAGTAATTACATTACAATTAATAATGTGGTTTAGAGGAAAAAATACAGTTTAGTATAAATACCCACGTAAAGTTTGAAAAGAGGTGTACAAGCCAACATGCCAACAACATTGCCCAGTGTGATAAATCTATATTAATTATAGCTTTTGTCTGTGGATTTTGGTTAAAAACAAATAATTTGAGGCTGTGGGATATTTTATAAAATCATGAGACCAGTTCTGACCCACTGACCTCTGCACTCAAACGAGCCCTCTGTGTTGAAGCAGTAGCTGTTGAGAGGACAGTTGTCAAGCTCCGTTCCACACTCATCAATGTCTAGGAAACAGAGCAAAACAAATATTAAATGACGAATCTCCTCGTCCTGTGTCGTCCATGCAGAACGTGATGATTTCCAGACTCACGCTCAGTGCTCTGCAGACAGTACCTACACAGGTGTTATTATGCAGCGTCCATCCTGCTCTGCATCCCTCACACTGGTCATTCTCTGGGCCTGAACACTTGCTGCAGGCACCAGGACAGCTGTGCACCTGAGCCGCCAACACGCACCACAGCCAGGCAGCCTGCAGCAGCTTCCCATGAGGCGTCCAAAGTCTCATCTGGTCCAGAAAATAAGGTTGTTTATATCCTCCGTTAATATCACAGAATTTAAACATATTTGAAAGTTGAGAGAATAACAACTGGCATCAAACTCCTGTCGACATCAGGACACATGCTTCATCTTTGGGTTTATATCTCATCGTCCATGTGATCATGAATGAATGAGCAGCTGCTGATCACTTTGGTATTTAAAGCTGAGCAACAAGAGAACTTCTACTCTAGTAGCATATTCAGGTACTTGAGACTTTACATCTTTTCATATCACTTTATATAATTTCACTAAATTTCAATAGTAGACCTATATATCTATAATTTTACTCAAGGACGTTGGAGGCAGGGTTCTGAGGGGGCTGCAGCACCCCCTGTTGTCAAAGGGTGTAACTGAAAGGCAAAATGTTTTACTTAACCAATCAATTAAAAAGACGCCTGTCATTTAATTTCCTTGAGTAATGAAAGTAGCCTACATTTTTTTTAGCCTATATATATTATTATTACTATATGATATTTTTATAATAATAGATGACCTCAGGCACAACTTCAGAGTAGGAACCTGCGTTCTGTGTCCATAGCTGAATATGGGACTATGTTGCTTTGACATGCATCACTATTGTGTTCAGGTTTGCAGTTTGTTGTTGTGTAAAATGTCAGAATCGTAAATACTAAAACTTTGCATTTAATATGATAATAGCACACTCATCTCTAAGTGACTTCCAGCGTCCCTGTTTTCACTATATTTCTATTCAGGTCCAGCTACTACACTATTTCAGACATGTTTTATGTACAAACACATGATCTGCCTATAAAGTATAAGAGGACTTGTCATAGATTGAACAACAACAGTAAAAGTTCAAATTACTAGTTCAAACTTGTGCTCTGAAATAGTTTTCACTCTTTTTTCCAGTAGTTTTATCAATAATACCTCTGTACTTTAACTTAGATTTTGAATTGACTTTTAATGCTAACAGAGATCTTTCACATTGTGGTATTTCTTATTTTGCTTTAGTTAGGACTTATTCCACCACTGTGTGGCGCTGCTGTAATAGAGACACGCAGAGATTTAATACATTGAAACATAAACTTTAATCCTAATGACAAATCAGGGTCATGAATGGTGTTTACTATTTATAAGGGCTCGTTTCATTCAACTTTTATTATGAAAATATAATATAATGTATACACTGAGTCACATTCTGACACATCTACTCACAGTCATTCTAACAATGTCAACAACTTTAACTGTAAACAAGCTTTGAAGTCATCCTGGAAACAAAACTTAGAAGTGTATTTAAAGTCATTGGTTTTATTTACCTCCTCCAAGTGCGTCGACTTCACTCGGGACTGTTCTGTCAAAGGTTCACCATTTTGTGTTTGATTCAAAGCCTCAAACATCCCGAGCGAGCGGAGCACCCAGCAGTTTCTCCGCACCGCCCTGCCGGGATGTGATGTAATAAATAACAAGTGCTCCTCTTACACTTGGCTGCCAGAATCAAATGCGAGTTTAAAGACTGCCAATCACAGCCCGAGCTCTGCCACACGCTGAAATAAGCAACGTTATTTATAGACAATTTATTTATAGACAAGTGTGGACGCTCTTACAGTCTATATCTACTCTGTGGGGTTGGAGGTTGAGTTAAAGTTAATCAATTTGCTTGAAGGAAGAGTCTCTGTATATTTGTTATCCGACACATGATCAAAAACATTTAGTAAAAAAGACCAAAACAAAGTGACTGTTGTTGTTTTTTCCTCCCTGATCTCTTTGTTGTCTAGAAACAAGTTAAAAGTCACCAGTGATCCACGTGGTTACGCTGGGTGACATGTTCCAGTTTGTTTTGAGGCCATCATACGTGTCCTGCAATAAAACATCCTCAGCTGAAAACTGTGCTAAGCAAGTGTGCTTCTTACTCCAGTTTGGGAAACCTTTGCTAAAAACTACTGTGCTCAGCTGTCATTGGAAATTAAAGGCTCCATATTGTAGAAATTGAGATTTCTGCGTTTTTCTTTTGCGATAATAAAGCAGGTCTATAGGTGCCTTATAGATCATGGGGAAATATCAACAAGTTCAACCAACAGAAAAATGGACAACACATTTTCAAAAAAATGAGCTTTACAATGTGTTGTTGTTTTCTGTAACTTTTGGTCTTAATGGGATTTGTTGACAATATAGATTATTGTCCACCTTTCAGAGTGTCTGATCTTTGTTTCATGACTTGGATGCACATGTCCTTCCTGACATTCATGAGAACTTTAAGGGTATTGTCTCCAAGTTTTTATCAACTCCAATATATTTACATAGTGAGGTCCTTTGCTGGTCTGATCCTTCTTTAGTCTCTGCTCTCCATCCATCTGATCTGCCCCATTTCCATCCTGTCCACATTTTTCCACCTGATCTCCTCCCTGTCCTGCCCAGACGTAGTTCAGTTAGTAGGGCCTGGGTCTGGAGAGGGAAGCTGGAACAGAGGCAGCCCCTGAAGCAGCTCTGGTAGGTTCTTGTCGCTGCTTGGACTTGAGTCAAATTTCACCAGAAGGAAACGCTCTCCAGCCCTGCCCTGCTCCTTGTCCGCTTGAATGAGGCACAGAGAGGCTGCGAACACATCAGAGTAAGGGGAGCCATATCTGAGGAAGGCCCTCGTCTGCCATCTTTTTCGTGATAACCCTCTTATGGTTAATGCGCCCATTCCTCCGTTCTCTCCAAGGCTTTCTGGGTTCAAAGCGGACCACAACTCGGTCCCCCTGGGTGTTTAGCTTCAAGTAGCTGAGAGTGCAGCCAAGGCAGAGGCCCAGAGTGCACTGCTCCTTCCTGCTCCACTGGTCCACGGACACATTGAAGCCTTGGTTGCAGAGCAAAGAGCCAAGTCGACAAACTGACTCAGAAACACCATCATCCACATCTGGGGGGCTCAGCAGCAGCACGCGACCCTCTCTGCCAACTACAAAGAGGGGATGAATTTCAGAGTTTGCTCTATTGTATATTGTATAGAAAAAGTAGAAAGAAACTTACTTTTCACAAATCCACCATGATGCCAGCTCCACACCCATTCTAAAAAAAGACAGGGAATCAAATAAATATTGATAAAGTGTTCAACATTTCATAGAGTTTCTCAAGAAATAATGCAGAGATCTTCATGAACATGTGAAGTTTGATCTGGATGAATCTGATCTCCATACAGGCACTTGCAAGATGGTGGCCAATCAGATGTGGCAGAGGTATGCGAGCTACGATTGCGCTTTTAGTTTATTATGAGTTGGTTACAAATTCCAGAGCAGAAAAATGAAACACTGTTCTCTATTCATGTCATGTATTGTAGGATTTCCTCCTTATTCTTACACATTTACACTTAATGCAAAGAAAAAGATAAAGGATGTTAGAACTCACTCTTGACAAAGCCGTGAAGTCTATAGAACACAAGCATAGTCAAGCTAAACAGCAACATGACAAAGACAAGCAGGAGACTCCAGCGCCACCTGTCAGCTGAAATGAGAACAAAAAAGAATATTAGTTTTTAATGTACATTGCATGTGTATTGTACGCAAGCTAAATACAAGCTAAATACACCTTCAGTGTCAGTTTGTATAAAGTGTGTCAGTGTCACTTACTGGTTTTTTAAAACAGAAAGGACCAGACTCATGTCCCATTCCCTTTACTTTCACCTGCACAAATAGATAAACATGGATGAGTTATTCAAATTCAGCCATTATACTGTACGACTCTGTGGCTGACGACCGAGAATACTTTACCATTACACATGGAGACAGCTGAAGGTCGATGTCTTCAAAGACCCGGTTTTCTCCTGAGGGGGACAAAGTTGTGAATCTCATTAGATTCTAAAAATGCCGGGAAGCCACACATTGCCCAGCACACAGAAATCAATTCTAAATTCTAATGGAGATCTCAAACTTTCAAATTATACCAAATATCTGAAATGTAGGAATATTGAAAATTAAGGTTGAGCAAAATGTATGAACATTTTGACATGGTGAATATTAAAGTTGAATTCAATGGTGCAGCCATACAAGCATGGATATTTCATGCAGTATTAAAAAGCCTATTGTATTGCTTCCTATAAATGTGGAAACAAGTACATAAGTCTTGATGCAGAGTAGATACTGTTTCACATACAGTGCAACAAACAGGTTAAAAATGAGGATTACTAGGGTCACTAAGTCTTTTCTTACCCAGAGTCCTTTGCGGTTTTGTCTCCATGTTCTATTTGCCAGCTGTTGTCTGGGGCCCCTCATCTCCCTGCAGCTGCTGCCCTCCTTGAGACAGGGCCACACCTCACCCTCCAGCCTGCAGGGGGCAGACAGGTTCCACAGCAGCAGTGTGCCATGCTGGTTGGTTTGACCCTGGCCCACAGACACTGACACGTTCTGCCACACGTTCCTCTGAGCGAAATCTGGACACACAGGAGACGACAACATACCAAAGATAAAAATAAACCCACTCTTCGCCTTGTACACTTAATAAAAAAAGAGACCTCATGGCTTCTCACCCATGTCTGCGAAGGGGCATCTTCGAGAGCGCACGGAGTTCTGATCATACCATGTCTAAAAGAACACAAACATGTCGGTCACATCAGGACGCAGCACTGTTGATATGTCAGCTGTATGTTATCATGATGTGATAGTGACTGTACCATGAGACACATGCAGTGGGTCACAGAATAGAGGGGATGGTCTTCCTCTTCCATCTCTGCACAGTTACAAATCAGAGAGAAAAACAGTTCTATTACACAGGATTTAGATTCATAGTAACCAAAGATCAGCATAAAAAAATGTGTGTAAAGGGTGAAGGTAAGCCTGGCTCTGTTTGATGTCACCCCTGGACTATGAACCAAGCAGTAAACACATGGAGTCTCTCCTGGTTGCGTAGCAGCCAATGAATAGTCTGGCACTGGGTTTTATACTTTGCTAATGTAGGTTGAGTAACTATAATGATATGTAGGTGCTGGAATATGGACTTTGTCCCATTTAACTCACTGCAAACAAACACATGTCACAAACTGTGGAAACTGTTCCACTGCACAACCCAACTGTATGTAAATGTGTTAAATTAGCTCCACCTGCAGCAGCTACAACCCAAAATACTACTTATACATATGTAACAATAATACAACATTATGGGAACATTGTGGACTAATTTTAACTTTGGTACTCAGTACGTTTTATTGACTATGTATGTTCTAACATTGAATTTCAGTTTAACTTATGATTGAATATTTTTTGCAGTGTGGTTTTACTTCTTTTACTTGAATGATTTAGTCCATCCATCCATCCATTATCCAAACCTTAAAGAATCAGGAGTGTGCTGGAGGAAACTTGAATAAATAATCTCGATATTTCTTCCACCTCTGCACCAAATACAAAAACTCCTCCATGTTTGGACACCAACCTGACAAATCCCATTGTGCTCATGTTGGATGCACACGGACAAGCTGCCATTATTTCTGCCATCAAACTGCAGCTCCACGTGATTCTTCTCTTTGGGGATTACAATCCTGAGTTCTGGCACTGAAAAGAAGAAAAGAAAAACTGGTTTAACTCCAAAAGACAAAGAAAAATGCAAACTGGCACAGGGAACACCTGGTAATGTTTTGTGTAGGGGATTCTTTTTCTCACCATGACACTCTTCTACACATTTCTTCAGCTCCAGGGAACACACTGAGGACAGATGGTGAGACAGTATATGTCAGACACTGTGTCATGAGTTCAACAGACGTTCTGATGTTAAACCTCTGAAGGACCAAACTTTACCTTCTTCTAGAGAAGGAACAACAACCCGTTGAGTTAGATGCAGTAAACTAGAAGGATATACAATCACTTTGCTGCTGAAGGAAACCCCAGCCGGTTTAGTAATCACCATGGAAACCTACAGACGTCACACACATACACATACAGAGTTTACAAGACATGACAGTGGCTGACAGTAAAGACTTTTTAATCCAGTACACTGTACCTTTGCTCGGTTTTGCTGAGTAACCGCTGTTTGATTGACAGAAAACTCCACCTTCTTGCATGTGGGCATGGTAGACGCTGTTTGATAGCACACTGTCAGAGAAGCTGTCGCAACAGAGAGGCAGAAGTGGGGCTTAGTTAAAACTCACTGGTAATGGTTGATTTAACTGGGAGAAAAATAAATGAAATCCATGTAAACTCACACTTAAAAGGACCCACAAGTGTACAACAATCATTTACACACATATGTAGTCTACAGTTAAATTCACATTATCCCTTTCACACCAACTTCCATGTTCGCTCATCCATTCAGGATTTCCCAACATCCCACAACACGCTCTCCAACAGCTCCGATTTTGGATGGTGTTCAAATCTGTTTCCACTTGTGTGTGAAATTGTCTCTGAGCGCAGCTTTTCATGCATTACTGGAATTCAACACATCCAACTTGTCGGGATGACAGGAAATCACTTCACAACTTGTGATTTACTTTGTAGGATGGGTCATACTACAGGAATGTAAGGCATAAAAACACTGGCTGTTTGATAGCAAACTATATAGAGTAGACAAACTGATTAGAGTTAATACCTCTACCAAGGTCAAACAGATCCCTTATGAAACCAGTTTTAAATTCACTAGACTGAAAACTGGTACCAAGAAGAGAGACAGCACAGTATATATTTGAGTTTAAGGTCATTTTATTCATTAATAAAGAACAAAATGACCTGGCCCCTTATTACATATCTGAGCTTCTCAGCCCACTTTAAAATTCTAGATCTCTCAGATCCTCCGATCATTTTCTCCCGGCTGTTTTAATCCACATCATTGCATTTTTATTTTAATTTTATCTTCCTTAACTTTATTTTACATGAGTCTATGTTATTTTATTCTTTTACATTTAACATTGTGTCTTTCTTCTTGTACAGCACTATGGTTCGCTGTGGTTGTCTTTAAATGTATCGGCATCAAATTTCACACACTCATAAATATCAGTCCACTAAATATTTTTATATCCAGATCCATGAGTAATTCTCTGAGAAATCAATGAAAATGAAGGTTATTGGATCCATCCTCCAATCCGAATCCAGACCGAAATTTGATCAGTTCCTCTCTGACGCATACCACATCGTTCCACCCAGTTTCATGCTAATCCGTTCAACAACAACAAACAACCACAGATGAGAACGAAACCTCCGTGGTGTAGGAAATAATAAACGACAGTGGGCTCCAGTCTTACCTTTTGGCTTCCTCGCCTCCTCACTGTCGTCCTCCTCATTGTTCCCAGAGTGGCCTTCGTCCTCCATGTCGTTATCCAGGCGGATGTGAAACTCTGTGTCTATCATCAAACATAATGCACATGTCTCCTTGGTGTCTGAGCAGAGCTTGAAGTTTGCTGTTAGGTTTTGAACGTCCACACCATCATTCTCGGCCAGAAGGATTATCTCATCCTTCATGGTGCAATCAGAGAGACCCTAAAAGGAGGAAAAGATCATTTTACATTTCACTGAATCAGTATGGAGAGCATCTATTTGCTGGTCAGGAGTCCATTATGAGATAAAGGTTGTATAACATCCACTTGGTCTGATAAGATGACAGATGGTTATAACCCTCTATCTGTGTTTAATTAAATGTTTGAGAATAAATCAATAAATCACTACGAGTGGAAATTTAAATGTGAGAGCTGCCAGTCCTGAAAGGAAATTAAAGGAGTGATTTGTCAACAGAAAACTGCAGCACAGGAAATGTCTTCTTCAAGCGTGTGTTCAAGCATAGTGAATATACCTGAGAGCAAATGACTTCATCACTTTCATATCCAGAAATCTCCAAACCGCAGGTCGACGGGCTCAGGGACAGTAAAACCCACCAAATCAACCACCCTGGGAGAAACATTCTGCCTCAGGACACTCAGGCAGATTTGAGTTTTACAGCATTTCTTTCCCCAGGAGCGACGTTAACACCTTGATGAACAAGTCCAGTGTCTTCCTGTGCTTCATGACTTTACAGGTCAGAGATTAACTTTAGGTGGTATCCAGGAATAAACTGCACACTGGCCAGGTAAGCAGAGAAACGAGACGAGCTGTTGAGGATACCTGGGTTTCACCTTGTTTGTGGCCTGGGGATGAAGAGACACACATTAATGCAGGTGTAGGTTTTCTTTGCCGGGAATAAAACTTGATGCAAATGAAATCAAAGAAGACTAAAACAATTAGTCAAATTCACAAATCTCTTAATCAACAAAATAAGAGAAGCACCTTCAGGCATTTTGTAAGCAAACACTGCAATGTAGTATATATAACACAAGATTAGAAATTACATCATGTTATACCAGTAATACTATAGGAATATAATCATGGTTACTTACTGTGTTTGGTGACCCACTCTGTGTGATTCCCTCTGAGGAGTGTATTCCAGCTCTCACATGTAACTGAAGTTGCTGAGAAGTGTGAGTCATGTAAAAATTGCACCATACAGCGTGTCAGCGTCCTGACTCAGGTGAAGTTCCACCCTCTCTGTCTCCTATGTCTCTCCCTCTTTCTTGTTTTCACTCCCAGCTCAGTCCCTCATCGCGTTCAAGTGCACATAATCCACTTCCTGCTCTGAATTCCAATCACAGTGAAACTATGGCACAGTGGGTCAAAGTTCAAACCTGTTTGTCTTTTCTTCATCTAAACCGGCGCCACCTTGAACGCCGGATTAAAGAATGTTATACCTGTGTTTTAAATAAATACAAAACTTCAGGGCTGATTTGGTGGCAGCACTGAATAATGTTCCTTATCTTGTTGTGTGGCGTTGGCAACGGATTCGTACGTCTGCATGACAACCTAGACAAACAAGTTCCGCTCCAAAATAAAACGAAGTGACATACCTTTGCCCCACGCTGAGTATACAGTTCACAGAGGGAGGACGATGCCAGAAGAAACACACACAGCTCAGACGCAGCAGCTCGACTGGTTTGACCAAACACTGTTGTACTTAATACAAAACCATTGTCTGCCTATCACGGCTTCAGAAACCAGCCAGACTAAAACAACACAACACACCTACTGGGTAAAGTGATATGGCAGAGTTGCAGGCCAGTGATAATAAAACCCTCAACATCTTTGTTACTCAGCAGCAGATCTAAGTTTTAATCAGGGGCCATAATTTTACATTTTACACAGAGGGGCCAATTATATGTACAACATCAATGTTCAATTCCTGATTCAGTAAGGTGCACATTCCTTGTTTACTGTTAGCTCTCTAGCTTTGAACAAAGTATTTTGAAAGTGATTTGTTTGTTTGTGTGTTACTGACAGGACAGGGGCACTTCAGGGGCCAATCACATTTCAGCTAGGGTCAGTGCCCCCTGGCCCGAACTCTATGTTACTGTTATTATTACTGGGGGCGAGTGCACCCCACCCTGCCCTTGGATCCGCCCCTGCTGTTACTGGTTACATTATCTGTAGTCTCTACTAAATTCAGTGTGCAGCCAATAACACAACACTGCAGAGTTTGATTCTAGCCAACTCTGCTGCTCACAAGCCTCTTACAAACCCTGTAGAAGTGATGTAGTACTTAACCATGACTTGTTGTTCTTGGTTGATCGTGAAGCTTTATACATTGTGGCCCTCTTTTAATAGATAAATCACTGATGCATGCTTTGACATAGTCCCACAAACAATGTCATTTGAAAATGAAGTTTGCTTATAGAGGTGGCGTAAGTGATTATAATCTAATTCAGGTTTTGTCAAGAATGTGGCTCTGCCAGGCCACATTACATTGTTTCTACTGATCATCAACAAGGTGCATTTGTGCTCACACAAAATGCTCTTAGAGATTATCTTCTGGAGCACAGGGAACTAAGGGGGGGGGGGGGGGGGGGGGTGGGGGGTTGAACTGGTTTTCTTGTTAAAGTATAAAAGTAGCACTATTTTCACATAATCCTGCTGCCAAACAAACAAATGCAGACGAAAACATAACCTCCTTAGGGAGGTAATCAAGGTGTAGATTTGATGCCAACGAACAACGCCATGTGTCCTTTTGTTCTTAACAAAATGGAACAGTGATACCATCTGACAAAATGTTTGAAATAAATATGAATCAATGAAGTTGAAGACAAACGGATCTGGGACACTATTTATTCATTTATGTTGAGTATAACAGGTGGATGATCTTCTCAAGAGATACAGCGTCGCTCTCACTTAAAGCTGTGCGACGATGAAGTCATCCAGGGGTCTCTGCAGGGCAGCATCGGCAGAGACAAGCCAGCAACCCAGTGTAGGGGGAGAGACAATACTGTAGTCAACAGCACCGGATCTAGAAAAGAGAGATTCATGATAAATCTTTGTGTATTATAGACAATAACAACTATAGCACCCTCAAACAGCTGCACACATGTACCTGTCCACATCCACCTCCTGCTCATTGATCTTAAGCCTGGAAGAGGGAGTTTGCTGCAGCTCCTCATAAACCGCAGGTTTCAGAGCTGCACACAGAGGACACATAAAGAAATGACACTAAAATGGTTAGTCTGGTTCTTAAAAAGACAATAATCAAACATTGATTCAATATATCAATGACCTGATATTTAATCATAACAGGAAATGAAGCTATCCCGGCCATGAGCAGATACACAACCTTTTCACCCACCTAAAATTCCTTCAATGCTGTTGTCAGATGGATGCTGCCTTAAAACCGGCCACAGGAATTTTTCACCGTGTCTCTCATGAAGTAAGATGACAATTCGTATGTCCCCAGTAGCGACATCGACTTCCTTGTTCCGTTTAATCACCGTCACACTAGAAAAACATGCATCATCATTACTTTCTTTTTTCGGTTCCTTATTTAAGGCCCTGCACATCCCCACAGGTCCTCACACTAAAAGCTGTGTCTCAGTTCAGAGGCTGCATTCTTCGGAGGACACAGTAACCGGTCACCACTCTCTACATCTGTGCTGAGCAGACGATATCTTAGTATATACAACATGTCGAACCTGGAGGCGAATGCATGGGCTACAACAGCAGAGGACCAAAAGTGGACATTAAAGACAGTGGCCTGGTTTGATGAATCTCAATTTCTGCTGTGGAGCACTGATTGCAGTGTCAGACGTTGGCATCTACAGCATGAATCCATGGACTTGTGTCAATAATCCAGGCGGTTGGTGGGGGTGTAATGGTGTGGCACATGTTTTCTTGGCACATTTTGGTCCTCTTAATATGAACATAATGTCACAGAATATCTGAGTATTGTTGCTCACCATGTACATCCCTTCATGTTCACAATTGGAATATTTGCTCATCACTCATCATTATATTAATTCAGAGCCTAGACGCTAAACTATGTTCTGCTGCTGCAAAAAACATTTCAAACGTTTGGTTCACCATGGATGTGCAGGGCCTTTCATATAAGTGTCACCTATAAAGAGCAATTTACAGATGTTAACAATAGTGATTCAGTGAAAGTTAAGCATCATAAATAATATTATATGTTATGTTGATGTTATGTTCCCGAAAAGTCAAAGTAGATTTGCCCTGATGTGATCTTGATGTAATTCCTGACCATTACAATACAAGGTTACCTTCCAGCTGTGATGTGCTCCTCTCCAGTGTGGCGTGTCAGTGTCTGTCCATCTCGTACAATGATTTCATTGAAGTAAATGTCAATGTACAGGTCAGCTTTGACGCGGATGACGATCTTTGTGAAGCCCCCATCTGCAACTGAGTCCAGCTCACCGTTCACAGACAGCTCTGGTACAAAAAGAGAGCAAACGCAACTTAAAAGTGGGGAGTACACATTGGTTGATACCCACTTCATAACAGACAAAAAGATCCTGAGCAGAAAAAGAGTGACAACTCTCTACAAACATGAAAAGCAAAAGGCATTCATTTAATATTACTGTAAGGGAAAATGAGACACATTACTGACCCCTGCTGGGACTGTGAAGTAGTTTAAGCCGTTCATTTCCAGTGACGTCAAAGCACAGTGGAATAGACTGATTTTCAGCTTTCAGCAAAAACCTGTGAGAAAGAGGAGCTGGGGACACACAGACACACAGAGACACACAGCTGATTTAACTACAGATGTATTATGGCATCTCGACTCTCAGGCGGTTGTGATCAGTGCTCATGTATGCTTTCTGTGTGAAGATCATTTGTAATTTACGTTTACAAGGTGAAAACATGCCTGTGCTTCGATGGCAATGGAAGAAAGATTTAAAGAAATTTGCTGTTATGGCCTCACACTAGATTTTAAAACCAGAGTGACTTTAGTTGACTAGAGAATCGTAGTTATGGTGCATACCTGCCTTAAAATGTTTTCTTTTGTGGTTTATATGTCGAAATTTGTTATATGGAATATTGTTTGTCCTCAGATAAACTACAGCAGTCGTCAAAAAGTGAGTCTAACCAGGGGTCAAAATCGGCGTCAGATAATGTTGATTCTCTGATTAGTTTTATTTCAACATATCAGACAGACACAGACATTCACTGGTGTCAGGTGCTGATCTCCATCATGCAGCAACATTCATGGGATCTCTTCCTGTTTGGTAATTGGTCTTCAAAGTGAAAGCATAATGTTCTTTTTGTTGCTGCCATGCTTGGTATTGAGTTGAATTGCAGAGCTTTTATTTTGAAAAAAACCCCCAGCCCATTCCAAATAGGCTGGTTCAGAACAGGCACTTCACCAGTAATTATAAATAATGGTGTGGGAATTTAGATTTTGTGTATAATTACAATGGTTAGATAGACTTCACTGATAATACGGGTCCCAAAGTACAAACTCATTTTACTGATCACTGTATAACTTTTTATATGTTTGGCTGAATTGTGTCAAATAAGATTTTAGTTATCTTATATTCAATTCATGTTGTCTTTTATAGTCCTGTAAGTGCACCATTTTCCCCACACCATGCACAGTGAACAACGTTATAATGTACACAAGTGATACTCTACCAGTAGCAGTAGTAGTAGGAGCAGTAGCTGTCACAATTGTAGGAGGAAAATGGACTGTAGACAAATCGTCATCTTCCATTTCGTAAAACATTTCTGTGAATAAATTAAGACAAAAGCAGTTAAATACAATTACAGACGTTTTAATTTAAGAGGAAATTACATTAATTGACACCTAAACTAAAGCCAATCCCTAAATACAAACATTATTCTATACCTCAACCAAAGAAAATTGGTGTCATTGTAACATAAACAACTGTAAATCAAAATGAAACATTAAAGCTAAGATGACACGTCTCATCAAATATTTTTTCCATGTAGTTTTCAACTAAAAATAGGTTTCTTAACCTGTATTGAAATCTGTGAAGGAACATCTTACTCATATTAAATCATGTGATTGATATTTTTTTCGTAAATTCAATTTAGTTCAGTCTGAAAGATTGTAGAGCCTTGGTGGAAGTATGCTTTGTTAGTTGTTAGTTAAACATGGGTGTTTCCATAATATTAGAGGAATGGTCCAGAAATGAAAGTTTACCGACGGCAGTTGGCATCATCCCAAAATCAGGGTACGTTATCCTTCTGTGACCTGGAAAATAAAGAGTCAAATTTAAGAATTAAAACTTTGAATATCACATCAACTTACTTTAATAATTTCTTGTGTTATAGATGAGTAATGGTCTCAATAATTGATGAAAGATGACATTATAACAATACAGAAATTCCGAGTTCCCCCGACCATCAGGTGTGAGACAAACTTTGTCACCTCCGTGCAACTACAATATTGACATCATGACAGGTGAGGCTGGACAAATTCCGAGCTTTTCCTTCAGGCCCAGCTCAACACTGCACCAACAGTCATTTCATCTTCATATGTAAACTAGAGGGGCACCACGAGACTGAATACCTCTGCCAAGTCTGATTGGCCACTTTATCACCATGTTGCATGAATGTATTGAGGTCAAATACATATACCGTGTACACAGACATTAACTGCTTACAATTTCACCTGTTGATAGATATTAGTGCTCTATAAGCCCAACATTTTTTGACAGATTAAGTAATCTGAACAAAGTCGAGTCAAAGCCGTGCACGGAGATACTGTGTGTACATACCTGCTGCAGAGCCCATATGAGGACCAGTGAGTCATGTTAAACAGAAAGAAAATACCAGGAATCCGATGCTCTTATTAAATGCATTAACTTCATTCATGTATCGTAATTGCACCATCTGATGCCAAATATCATTGATACATATCAGTGATCTATATGACACCTTTTTTTCATAAAGTTCCCTGCATTATTCCTTGACAGATTCACAAAATTCCCCCCAAAAAACACCTATCTCAGAAAGTGAAAAGGAAAATAATCCTGGATTGTCCTCTTTGAATTGAATCCGCTCCAAAAGTTTATGCGTTTCACCTTCGCTCATACCCCACTCTACCAGTTTCTAAAAATCGCTTCAGTGGTTTTTATGTAATCCTGCTAATAGACTGACAAACAGCGAGGAAAACACAACTTCCTTGTCTGAGGAAACAAGAACCTGTGATAATTCTTCACTTAGGGAACCAGCTAACGGACCAATCCAGAAGAGCCTGATGAAGCACAGAACATCATTGATAAAACAAAGAGCTATCAAGTGCTATATTGTACAGAAATTGTATTATCGTGTAGAAACAGCTCTCGCTTTGGGTCGTAAGGGAGAGGAAATCATGACATTGGTCAGAGCACCAGTTACTCACGCAGTACGTCCATCTCAGCCCATGCTGATCGAAGCATAAAGAAACACACACATGTCACCGATATAAAGTTGCTCCACAACGTCCATGTAACTGAACAACTCTGATAGTGATCTCCCATCATCACATATCCTTCCAAAAATATCGTTGGTCTGAGTGCAGAAACTTCCCATCTCCGTTACTTTCCTTTTTAATTTCACAAGGCAATGACACATACAGGGTGGTTACATGTGAACAGTGCAATTGTACAAACTGCATCCATTGTTTTTACGTACTGTCATCGTGGATTTGACCAGCTTGAACGAAACGATTTCCAGCATGAAAAAAAGGGACAAGATGAAAACATAACGTTAAGATGTGGTCACTTTGAAATACTCCTCCTAAGGCCTCATCATCCTTCTGATGAATCAAAGGTTTTTAGTAAAACACAAAATATTTAATTCTTTTTGCACGGTTAAAAAAAAAAGTTTTCCAAGTGACTTGAAATCTGGACAAGGTAATAACATTTTGCGATATTGGTTTTGATTTAACTTTCTGGCTGGGATTCAAAATCATCCAACAGATCTTTGGGCTTATGCTCAGATTCCACAAGGGCAAGACATTTACAGGAGGGAATGATCTGGACAGAAGTTTGTAAATGTTCTAATTGAGATTAAGTACGTTTTATTTTGAAAAATGTATATCAAGTAAACAATCCTGCGTATTGATCAATCGTGTCGTGTCTCCAATGTTTCTATAGGTGAGTCAGGTCGAGTCAAAGCCGTGCATGGAGATACTGTGTGTACATACCTGCTCCAGAGGGCATAGGAGGAGGAGGAGGGGGTACTGTAAAACAGAAAGAAAACATGATTTTTTATTACATGAAAGAGGTAATTTGATCAGTTGAACCAAGCTGTTAGTTTTCTTTTTCTTTTTTCTTCCTGCTAACTGCGTTTTTGTCAGTGTTTTTATCTGTGCATTCTTTTTCCCTCAGCCACATAATTGTGTAACTTTGTGTCTCTAAAAACTCCAAATTATTTCACTGCCTTGTTCGAAAAAAACTAAAAACACAATAACAATTCCTGCTTGTAAAACAATCAAGTTGTTAATTATTGTTAATGAATTAATTAACTGTATTTTCAGGCTTAAGTATTTATATTGATAAATACTGACAAATTTGATCTATCAATATATCCACAAACTCAATACCAGGAATCTGTTGCTCTTAATAAATGCATAACTGAATTCATGTATTGTAATTGCACCATTTGATGCCAAATATCATTGATACATATCAGTGCGCTATTTGACACCTTTTTTTCATAAAGTTCCCTGCATTATTCCTTGACAGATTCACAAAAAACACCTATCTCAAAAAGTGAAAAGGAAAATAATCCTGGATTGTCCTCTTTGAATTGAATCCACTCTACCAGTTTCTAAAAATCGCTTCAGTGGTTTTTACGTAATCCTGCTAATAGACTGACAAACAGCGATGAAAACACAACCTCCTTGTCAGAAGAGACAAGAACCTGCGATAATTCTTCACTTAGGGAACCAGCTAACGGACCAATCCAGAAGAGCCTGATGAAGCACAGAACATCATTGATAAAACAAAGAGCTATCAAGTGCTATATTGTACAGAAATTGTATTATCGTGTATAAACAGCTCTCGCTTTGGGTCATAAAGGGAGGAAATCATGACATTGGCCAGAGCACCAGTTACTCACGCAATACGTCCATCTCAGCCAATGCTGATCGAAGCATAAAGAAACACACACACGTCACAGATATAAAGTTGCTCCACAACGTCCATGTAACTGAACAACTCTGATAGTGATCTCCCATCATCAGATATCCTTCCAAAAATACCTTTGGTCCGAGTGCAGAAACTTCCCATATCCTTTATTTTCCTTTTTAATCTCACAAGGCAATGACACATACAGGGTGGTTACATGTCAACACTGCAATTGTACAAACTGCATGTATTGTTTTTACATACCGTAATCTTGGATTTGACCAGCTTGAACGAAACGATTTCCAGCATGAAAAAAAGGGACAAGATGAAAACATAACGTTAAGATGTGGTCACTTTGAAATACTCCTCCCAAGGCCTCATCATCCTTCTGATGAATCAAAGGTTTTTAGTAAAACACAAAATATTAAATTATTTTTGCTTGGTTAAAAAAAAAAGTTTTCCAAGTGACTTGAAATCTGGGCAAGGTAATAACATTTTGCGATATTGGTTTTGATTTAACTTTCTGGCTGGGATTCAAAATCATCCAACAGATCTTTGGGTTTATGCTCAGATTCCACAAGGGCAAGACATTTACAGGAGGGAATGATGTGGAGAGAAGTTTGTAAATGTTCTAATTGAGATAAAGTCAGTTTTATTTTGAAAAACGTATATCAAGTAAACAATCCTGCGCATTGATCAATTGTGTCGTGCCTCTAATGTTTCTATAGGTGAGTCAGGTCGAGTCAAAGCCGTGCATGGAGATACTGTGTGTACATACCTGAGCGCATAGGAGTACGACGGTGTCCTGTAAAACAGAAAGAAAACATGAATTTTTATTACATGAAAGAGGTAATTTGATCAGTTGAACCAAGCTGTTAGTTTTCTTTCTTTTTTTCTCGATGCTAACTGCGTTTTTGTCAGTGTTTTTTTCTGTGCATTCTTTTTCCCTCAGCCACATAATTGTGTAACTTTGTGTCTCTAAAAGCTCCAAATTATTTCACTGCCTTGTTTAAAAAAAAACTAAACACAATAACAATTTCTGCTCGTAAAACAATCAAGTTGTTAATTCTTGTTAATTAATTCATTAACTGTATTTTCAGGCTTAAGTATTTGTATTGATAAATACTGAAAAATTTGATCTATCAATATATCCACAAACTGAATACCAGGAATCTGTTGCTCTTAATAAATGCAATAACTGAATTCATGTATTGTCATTGCACCATCTGATACCAAATAAAGCAGATGTCTCGAGCCTGGTATAACAAAGTGCCCTGACGATTTTGTGTTTATTTTGCTCAGGTTAGTTGCTTACCTGGAAAGTTACCTCTTATCATACCACTCGTCTTTTGAAAGCTATGAGAACCTCCTGCAGAACTTCCGAAAGAACCTCCTGCAAAACCTCTTCCAGAACCCCTCTGTGGGTTTGTGTGTGTACCACCTTCCTTTGGTTTATGAAGCACATCTGTGCTCTCTCCTGGAGGCTTGGTGACCACCATGGATGTAAGTGGGGTCACAAAGCTGTACTTCAGCGACAGCTCCAAGGCCTCCTCCTTCACTTTGTCCTTCTCCGGTCCAGACAACTGCAGCCTGTGTCACATGTGTTTTAAACAAGCTGACATTTGATCATCTGACAATGATTCAACAACAATTTGTTGTGTTTTCCAGTATTTATAACTATTAGGTGACTCAACATCTAAGTAGTTTTAAAGAAATATAAGGTTTGCAGTCATTCAATCAATGACTGATTACAAACATAAGGACAAAAAGATGGCTGACATCAAACTCACTCTTTCTCCAGAAGCTGTTTGACTGTGAGGTAGGCCCAAACCCTCTGGATGAGGTCGTCAGACACTATTTCAGTGATGTTTGTTTCCGAAAACGTCACCTTGCTATTCCGCTATCAAGGTATAAATAGGAACTTTCAGAAGAATAATCATAAATTATAACAATGAATTTAATTTCAATGGCACCTTTCTAGACATCCAAGGAACACATGTATAATTAAAGTAAAAACCAACATTAAAATGAGACAATAGACACCTAACAGTTCATTATATGTGAATACTACGAAGATAACAAAGATTCCAGCAGATGTGCAGTGTGGAGCGATGCTTACAGAGAGGGCCACAACTTGTGGAATAAAGGTTTCAACGTTGTTGTCAGTGATCTGACCGGCCACCACGATCTCAGAGCCATCATAATACTGGCTGAAGTTAGTCTGGGTTAAATTTGTCCCACCCAAATATATCATTGTCACATCTGTCAGCAGAGGAGTGGCCACCTCTACATAGAAACCCTGTTGAAACACAATGTGGTCACAATATGTTTCAGCTAAGATAAGAAAGCAGCAGATGGTCAGAATGAGGTAGACAAGAGAACATACACACGTATAGAACAGAATGAAATAGGCAATGAAATTAAATTAAGTAAACAAAATTAAATTAAATATGCATAATATACACCTTTCACTACAAACTGAAACTGAACTTATTTGTAGAGAAACCTACAAGGTGCATTTGTACAGGACGGGTACATCAATTGAATTTGATACAATCATCCACTTATCAATGAAAATGTCAGAAATCACATGGTAAACAGGATATATTCAAAATGTGAAGGAAGCCTCAGCAGTGGAGAATACCCTCAGCTGTAAATCAGCATCAGAGTCGTCATAGATCCGCCGCGCCACACCATCGTTCTGCAGCGACATCGTCTTCAGGAACTCAAAGTTGACATCATAACCAAAACCAAGACAGTAGAGTGGGAATTTGCCTGCAATGGCCTCCTTTACATTTGACTTTATTCTTCCCAGATTTGTCACACCTGCAAAGACACATGACGTGTGGCAAGTTAAAAGTACCCTTAAACAGTGCAACCAAACAACTATCTAGGGTGAGTAAGAGGTTACAGTGCGTACATAAATACATTTTATAGACTTAATTGTTAAATATGTTAATGTCAAAATGTCGACATATTTTATCATTCTTTAAGTATTTGTACAAGTGTGTTTTATTATAACCTGAAGTTGGGTCTCCGTCAGTGAGAAGTATCAGGATCGATGCTGAACCTTCTCTGCGATGTGCATTCAGCATACGGGCTCCTTCCAACACTGCCAGGTTAATGTCCGTGGCTAAAATGAGATGGAAAATGTTTTATCCCTGCCATGCTGCTGTCGAATGCATTGCATCCCAAAATAAACATATTAATTGGCAAAACCTCACCTCCTCTATCTTTTATACGCTGTACAAATTCCTTGGCACCATCCAGGTTTTCCTTGCTGGCCTGAACAAGTTCTCGTTTCCAGTGAAAGATTTCGCTGTCAAAGGTGATGAGACCAAAGTAGTCGTCTTCTGCCAGGTCACTCAAGATATGGAGTAATGCTATTCTCGTCTAAGAAACAGATAAAAATCATAATTAACTTTGATTTAAGTTAATCATGTCATAGATGTGTGTCAATTCAGGAGCTGCATCCTTCGAAGGCTTCTTTTTAAACACAGATGGTGGTGCGACATGGCTGACCTTTAAATACGGCTGACAAATGTGTCCTTTCATCCCAGAGCAGTGAAGGCTCCAACAGGTGGATCCTTCTAAGACTAACCTATCCCCAGAGCCATGGCGCTTCAGTGACAAAATGAATTTCAAAGAAATAATGGTGCCAGCAAACAACAAGACCAAAATCTCAGATGACTACACTTAAAATTACTTCAAATGTAAGGTGCACATGTGAAAGTATGATGCTGTGGTTGTATGCTTCAGCCACCCAGTGCAGTCTCAGTCTGCATAGATTCTTTTCTCAGACTCTGAGTCAGCCATTGTGACCTTTGACCTTTGGCTACCAAAGTCAATCAGCTAATCCAGTTAAACCAAGTCAATGTTTGTGCAAAATGTGAAAGTATTCGCTCAGGGCGGTTCGGAGATATCGCGTTCGCAAGGCAAGATATGTGATTTGCTAGCTCACAGTGACCAAGGCCTTTGACCTTCGACCAACAAAATCTCATTAGTTCATTCTTTAATCCAAGTGAACTCCCTGAAGGAGCTCTTGAGATATTTAGTTCACAAGAATGGGACATATGGACGGACAACTCGAAAACATTTTGCCAAGACAAAGGGCATTAAAACCTTTTGTCGCATGCAACAGCAGGATGTTATTAGCCGTTAGTGGTAAAGGTGGGACAAGCTGGTGACGCAAATCAGGCCTGAAGAGATCTTATTTTAAATTTTCTCTCTGGGCTCCGTCGTAGGTCGCATAGACGGCATCCTCCGAAGAAAGCGACCGATGATACGGGACACAGCTCATCTGTCACAAACTCACTGTACCTGTTGAATTTTTCTGCCACTCATGGAGCCACTTTGATCAATAATGAAGACGACGTTCTTGGATATTCGGGTAAGATTAGATGGAGCGAAGTGATGAACAAAGTACCCATCCGAACTTTTCTGGAGAGTAAGAAGAAAGTTTGAGAGGTTAGAAAAGACAGAAGACAAAATACACATTTTAGAAAGCAAGTATTTTTTTTGGCCATCAATGCTAAATGCTGATAAATTAATCATTACAAAATCAAAGTACCTTAATGTCTCCAATCGAGGCCTTTCTGTTCACATCATACACAACAACCAGATCTCCATTCATACCCTGCTCTCCACAGCTGTCACATGTTTTCTGTTGGTCCTCGGTGGGGTAGAAATACACCCACGCCTGTAAACAGGGAGAATCCATAATAGTTTTCATCAATCGGAAAGATCATCAAATTTGAATAGATTCATTGTTATTGGCACGGCAAGTTGGTGAGAAATACAGTTTTTTACAGTGCAAACTAATGCAAATGTGAGATATACTGTGTGTAAAAATACATGAATGATGCTAGGAGAGGACCACAAGGATTAGCAATAAGCCAGTATTTTGAACAGTATTAACAGTTCTCCACAGCCATCGTCCCCACGACAACACTTCTAGTGGGGACTAGACTGAGGTTAATGTGAGGGAACCACAGAAGCAGATTCAACACATTATTGTTGAAGATACAAATGTAAATATTTCAATGTGTAAATATATATATATATAATAAACGTGAAAACGCTGAATTATGTAAAACACACATTTTTGGTAAGTTAACTCAAACATGTGAATTAACTTAACTTCTAAACCTTACAATTGCAATTTAGTTAAAGGTCCAGTGTGTAAGACATAGGTGAAAGGGATCAATAAGCAGAAATTGAATATAAAATAATCCTTTCATCTAAATTGAACAAATACTTGTTTTCTTTATTCTAGAATGTGGCCTTTATATTTAAATACTTTATATTTAGATCTGGAGCGGGTCCTCTCTACGGAGGCCGCCATGTTTTTTACAGTAGTTCAAACAGGACAAACTAAACACCTTTTGAGTTTGTATGACAACTGAAGGCTTCCACAGGTTCTCTTTCATGCTTGGAAGGGGAGGGTGAGGTGAGGGGTATTCAGCTGCAACATGCAACTTCACCACTAGATGTCACTAAATTCTACACCCTGAACCTTTAAATACAAATCAGTATTTCCCTGGCTGCTGTACCTGTTTATCTGCATGTGTTTTGGTGATGGCATTAGCCAGGTCCTTGGTGCTCAGTCCTCCTTGAACGTTAATGAAACTGATGCCGGCTTTCTCGTGAATATACACATCCACCTGACAATAAAAATGAAATAAAAATAGTTAAAGGCTCTACAAGATGTTATTGCCCCAGTATTGGTTTCCCAGATGACCACTGAAAAGACACACCTTGAAGTCTTTGACAGGCTGCATGGGGCGAGCGTGGATTTGCAGCTCGTACTTGCCGTTCCGGCGTTTCAGCAGCTCCTCGTATGTGAGTTCAAAGGTCACCTTTTTGTGAGGAGCTACAGTCACAGAAGTCTTAAATTCCTCCAGGGTCCTCCCAACAGAACTGCAGCACAGACAATAATCACAGCGTTAGAGCAGTGGTCCCCATCTCCCTGTGGAGCTTAGACCCTTTAAAATGAAATAATGTTTCTTGTGACACTTCATCGCAGGTTATAACCTCAGTGTGGATATGACTTTTGAAAATGTGAACTAAGGAGCGACTTCTCCTTCTCAGATTGATTCATATAGGGATTTAATAGGCTGGAAGATGTGAAAGTAGCTTTTGCAACAATTAAATTTTTTCAAGAAAAGTCCCAAAGGTCACACAATGGTCTAAAATACAACATTAAACCCACTTCTATAAGACTTTAAAACTCAACGAATGTATATGTGTGAATTGATCTGTGCACCTGACAATCCCAGCGCTCTGGCCACGTGACACAGCATCAGTGTATTCTTGCTGAGCTTGCTCCTTTGCTTTCACAGCACCATCGTACAGCTGCCCATCAATAAACCTGAGGAAGAGCAGGGAAGATTTCCATTTCATACCCAAACTTTTCATTTGTTTTATGTTATTCAATGTGTAATTCCTCATGTGCAGATAGATGCCTGCAAATATCCACTGGTCATTTTTGCGTCACATACATTCTGAATTTACTGATGAAGGCATTCTTGGGAATCCGGACGTGGAACTCTATTTCCTTGGACTCGTCCATGCGATTGGCCACACGGCTTGTAATGACAGTGGTGGCATAACGACTGGTCACTGTGGAGTTGATGTGAAAGCTGTAGATGTCCCAGTCCTCCTGAACAAATGTGGCAGACACATTGCACAATGTGAGTGTGTGTTTTCTTTACAAGGCTGCATTGATGTCTGGGTGTTGACTAACTGACCAAAGATCAGATGAAATGTGAAAAACAAGGTAACGGTGGGAGGCATCAGCTAAATCTCATTGGTCTGAGTGCAGAAACTCCCCATTCTCCTTATTTTTCATTTTGATTTCGCAACGCAATGTGTGTATGCTTTCAGAGATGCGCACACAACATTTACATCACACTGACCTATTTATAACAGGGGTAGATCCAGGAGCGGGGCCAGAGGGTCACTGGCCCCAGTTTGAATCTGATTGGGCCCTGAAGTGCCCCTGTAGTGTACAATAAATATAACTGTCCAGACTTTTTTATTTTCTACGCTTTTTTTGAGTACACAATTTGTTTTAAAAAGTAACCATTGTCAGACTATATTAAAAAAAGTTTGGCTTTGTTCAAAGCTATGGAGCTAACAGTAAACAAGAAATCTCTCTGTAGATTGTGGCCCCTTTATGCCCCCGATTTAGAACAATCCTAGATCCGCCACTGCTCTTTAGATTTAAGAATTTTCCATGACACTAAGATTTAAAGATTTGTATGTATAGGGAGTCTGTTTCTGGTCTGCAGGAGGGAGATGAGCCCTTAACTGTGACTATGTCAACATATTTATGTCCCTACAACATGATAAAAGTAAGACACACACACACACACACACACACACACACACACACACACACACACACACACACACACACACACACACACACACACACACACACACACACATACACAATATCAAACAACATTGAAGGTAGAGAGCCAGCAGGTCCTGAAACCTGGACTTTCTGATGTTTATCAGAGGCAGAGTTCAGTGTGTTGTAACTGTCAAATGCTGAGCTACACATGTTATAACTGTCTGTCAAATGCAATTATAGATGTATATATATTTGAAAGATTCTTCTTCCTGGCAGTGTGGTTCTGTCTCTGTCTACTAGGTTTTGTAAACTTACTTTGATTGGCAGAGTGGTAACCAAAGCCAGCAGCAGCCCAAAGAGGGTGACGTACACCACAGCTCTCTCCATGATAACCTCTCCCACCAGAGTGCAAACGAAAAAGCTGGAAACGTCTTTTAAACCTAAACAGGAATAGATTTTTTTTTTTTTTTAAGGGCAAACTCTTCCCCCTCTGGGAAAAACACACCCACCCACCCCCACATACACACTAATGTTCTGCATACTACCAGGAATCAAATATAAAGAAATCCTTATCACAGGGTGAGGGGAGCAGAAACTCAGCTAATATTTAATTACATGACAAATACTGTATGGTGTCAAGCAAAAAGGAATTTATTATCACTGTCTTCAAATATGTACAGCTTCTCTGGGAAAACTGGTGATACAGCAGGCAAAAGCAAACGTACAACTACCTTTCATGGCAAGCGTTGAAGAGACACAGGAGTTACTGTGTGAAGCACAAAGAAAATAGCTGCTTAAAAGAAAAAAATCTATGTCATCCTGAAAGAAACTGTGCCTTTAAGAGAATTATTCATTTTAATTTGAAAATATTGTCATTTTGTGCAAACATGGAGGAATTTTATCAGGGCACAATCAAATGAACTCATAAAGTTATGTTTACTCACCACAGGGAGTAATAACTAAGCCTGTGCAAACTGCTGTTTAATGATTAAAACTAACTCCTGATGATGCCAATGATGTTACTGAGGTGCATTATGGGAAATGCGGTTGCCAGCGTTTCTGGATCTTCACCCATGCTTGAGAGTCAGAGTATCTCAGCCTCTGTTGTGAGACCCCCGGCTGTACTGAAACATAATGACCCATTTAACTAAAACAATAAGGTAGGAATACTATGTTAAAGTTAAAGGGGATGAAAGAGATGAAAATAACTGTTTTGCTATGTAAGTTATTATACCAGTCCTACTTCTAAACTACATCGATTTTTGCCACTTATTTTTACAGAATACATCAAATCACTGATGCATTCAACTAACGATTCCTCTGAGGGAATCATACAATAACCTCAAAATTAAAGATGTTATTTTTCGAGGCTGTACTTTTGAAATAACTGAAGCGGTGATAGTGCAATATTTGTTGGAGATCTTTCAAATGAATCCAGCCACGATAAATACAATTAGCTGCATGAGCCGGGTGATTGTGTGAGGCCAGCGTCTAATCAACACAATTTACAAAACCTATTCATTTTACAAAGAGTTGTGGCCTCTCGACAGTTCACATTCTTCATGACTGTGCCTGTAACGTCCTCATATCATCAGCATGTATCAAACAGCCACCAGCCAAACAGTAATCTCTTAAAAACCGCAAAGGCAACGATATACAGTATAAAGCTACAGACTGCATTGGTAGAGGTATGGGATGATTATGATTTTTGACTCGTGCGCCGAGTCCTTCAGCCCTCCTTGTCGTATGATTTCAATACCGTAAAATCCTCCCGTGACTCACCACATCTACCTGTGCACATTCAGAATATCAGTGTATTCATGCAGGCTGTGGTGCAGGTGGCAGAGCAATCCCACCAAAACTAACTCCGGTGAACAAGGAAAAACTTACAGTCTTTAAATAACCTAACTTGTTTTCTGAACATTTTCTTACAATCTGTGATATTTGAAAAAACTGCAAAACTGCAATTCAAGGCACTCTCACAGGTGGTTGTTTGTTTTTTTTTCACCTGAAGATAAAGTTCAAGTTCATTCAAATCAAGTTTCAAGCGCTTGTGCTGGAAGCATTTCATCGATGAAGAATGAAACCTGTCCTTGGACTGAGAGAACAGAGTAAAGCAAACCGGCCCTAGTGACCAGGAAGTCAAGTCTTGACATTGAGCATGCTTAGTTTGGGTTTGCTTGTCTTTTCTTGGCGAGAACGTGTTCAGGCAGACTTGCGGTGGTGTTTCCTGGGTTTTCCATCGCCCTTCCCCACACTGGCCAAGCTGTCATAGCCATCGCTCGTTTCCTTACCAGATGCCACATCAGAGTTGAGACTACAAAAAGAGAAAAGTTTAAAAATGATTAATCACATATTCAGGTTGTTGACGCATTTTCATCACATAAAGTTCACTTGAAGAGGACACACACCTGTCATACGCATAGCTGGGTAAAGATACTGGTTTGTCCTGAAGCACATCCCGTGGACAGAAAAACAGGTACATGTGTGAATTTGAAAGGCAACTGTGTTTAACATGCTTTCTGAGTAATAATCAAACGTCACTGATTTTATCCAGTTTAAAAAATTTGCACAGATTAGTATCAGACTCAAAAATGTGCAAACGTTTGCTTCATTCACACCTCAGCACTGGCCTCTTGTTGAAGGGTGCTAGATGCAAATGTTGTTTCGAGGTTTTGCTGAGTCGTGGCTAGGCTGGCACACTCAGGCAGTGACACTGCCGTCTGGATGCCAGCAGGCTGCAGAACTGGAGCAGAGCCTGAAGCTGCGACAGGAGCTGAAGCTGGAGCAGAAGCTGGGGCTGCAGATTTACCTGGGACTGGCAGGGTGAAAGGGATTGGAGCCAATACCTTATAGAGGTGGCGTAAGTGATTATAATCTAATTCAGGTTTCGTCAAGAATGTGGCTCTGCCAGGCCACATTACATACTGATCATCAACAAGGTGCATTTGTGCTCACAAAAAATGCTCTTAGAGATTATCTTCTGGAGCACAGGGAAAACATAACCTCCTTAGGGAGGTAATCAAGGTGTAGATTTGATGCCAACGAACAACGCCATGTGTCCTTTTGTTCTTAACAAAATGGAACAGTGATACCATCTGACAAAATGTTTGAAATAAATATGAATCAATGAAGTTGAAGACAAACGGATCTGGGACACTATTTATTCATTTATGTTGAGTATAACAGGTGGATGATCTTCTCAAGAGATACAGCGTCGCTCTCACTTAAAGCTGTGCGACGATGAAGTCATCCAGGGGTCTCTGCAGGGCAGCATCGGCAGAGACAAGCCAGCAACCCAGTGTAGGGCGAGAGACAATACTGTAGTCAACAGCACCGGATCTACAAAAGAGAGATTCATGATAAATCTTTGTATATTATAGACAATAACAACTATAGCACCCTCAAACAGCTGCACACATGTACCTGTCCACATCCACCTCCTGCTCATTGATCTTAAGCCTGGAAGAGGGAGTTTGCTGCAGCTCCTCATAAACCGCAGGTTTCAGAGCTGCACACAGAGGACACATAAAGAAATGACACTAAAATGGTTAGTCTGGTTCTTAAAAAGACAATAATCAAACATTGATTCAATATATCAATGACCTGATATTTAATCATAACAGGAAATGAAGCTATCCAGGCCATGAGAAGATACACAACCTTTTCACCCACCTAAAATTCCTTCAATGTTGTTGTCAGATGGATGCTGCCTTAAAACCGGCCACAGGAATTTTTCACCGTGTCTCTCATGAAGTAAGATGACAATTCGTATGTCCCCAGTAGCGACATCGACTTCCTTGTTCCGTTTAATCACCGTCACACTAGAAAAACATGCATCATCATTACTTTCTTTTTTCGGTTCCTTATTTAAGGCCCTGCACATCCCCACAGGTCCTCACACTAAAAGCTGTGTCTCAGTTCAGAGGCTGCATTCTTCGGAGGACACAGTAACCGGTCACCACTCTCTACATCTGTGCTGAGCAGACGATATCTTACATACAACATGTCGAACCTGGAGGCGAATGCATGGGCTACAACAGCAGAGGACCAAAAGTGGACATTAAAGACAGTGGCCTGGTTTGATGAATCTCAATTTCTGCTGTGGAGCACAGATTGCGGGTTCAGACGTTGGCATCTACAGCATGAATCCATGGACTTGTGTCAATAATCCAGGCGGTTGGTGGGGGTGTAATGGTGTGGCACATGTTTTCTTGGCACATTTTGGTCCTCTTAATATGAACATAATGTCACAGTATATCTGAGTATTGTTGCTCACCATGTGAATCCCTTCATGTTCACAATTGGAATATCTTGGATAAAGAGGCACATGTGTGGTTTTACTGAATGTATGGTCACCAAATGCCCCGATAAGGATGATAAAGATGTTGTTTGTTCTGCCCTGGCAGGTGCAACAAAGCCGACTGGAGTTTGAGGATGATTTCAATCGAACTATACAAATTGAGCAATGTTTGCCAACTAGTTCAGGCAGTCAAGTCAGGCTGCGCTGCTGTAATCATGTGACCAGCCTCACTCGGTGGTCTATTTGAGTCGATTCAGCCCCTCCACCATCCCAGCATCCACCTGCAGGCTCCGACAGGGGAGTTAAAGATATTTGCTCATCACTCATCATAATATTAATTCAGAGCCTAGACGCTAAACTATGTTCTGCTGCTGCAATAAACATTTCAAACGTGAGTTGTCTGGTTCACCATGGATTTGCAGGGACTTTCATATAAGTGTCACCTATAAAGAGCAATTTACAGACGTTAACAATAGTTATTCAGTGAAAGTTTAGCATAATAAATAATATTATATGTTATGTTGATGTTATGTTCCCAAAAAGTCAAAGTAGAGTTGCCCTGATGTGATCTTGATGTAATTCCTGACCATTACAATACAAGGTTACCTTCCAGCTGTGATGTGCTCCTCTCCAGTGTGGGGTGTCAGTGTCTGTCCATCTCGTACAATGATGTTATTGACGTCAATGTCAATGTACAGGTCAGCTTTGACGCGGATGACGATCTTTGTGAAGCCCCCATCTGCAACTGAGTCCAGCTCACCGTTCACAGACAGCTCTGGTACAAAAAGAGAGCAAACGCAACTTAAAAGTGGGGAGTACACATTGGTTGATACCCACTTCATAACAGACAAAAAGATCCTGAGCAGAAAAAGAGTGACAACTCTCTACAAACATGAAAAGCAAAAGGCATTCATTTAATATTACTGTAAGGGAAAATGAGACACATTACTGACCCCTGCTGGGACTGTGAAGTAGTTTAAGCCGTTCATTTCCAGTGATGTCAAAGCACAGTGGAATAGACTGATTTTCAGCTTTCAGCAAAAACCTGTGAGAAAGAGGAGCTGGGGACACACAGACACATAGAGACACACAGCTGATTTAACTACAGATATTATGGCATCTCGACTCTCAGGCGGTTGTGATCAGTGCTCATGTATGCTTTCTGTGTGAAGATCATTTGTAATTTACGTTTACAAGGTGAAAACATGCCTGTGCTTCGATGGCAATGGAAGAAAGATTTAAAGAAATTTGCTGTTATGGCCTCAAACTAGATTTTAAAACCAGAGTTACTTTAGTTGACTAGAGAGTCGTAGTTATGGTGCATACCAATATCTGTGAATAAATTAACACAAAAGCAGTTAAATACATTTAGATTACCAAACTTTCAAAGATATTTTAATTTAAGAGGAAATTACATTAATTGTGATGGTGAACTTGTTGATTCAACAAGATATCGCGAAGTGGTAGGCAGGTTGATATATTTAATGACATGTACGCGACCAGATCTGAGTTGGGTAGTCAGCAAACTGTCACAGTATCTATCAGAGCCCAAAGAACAACACTGGATCACTACCAAGCATGTCTTAAGGTACTTAAAAGGTACAATTAACCAGGAGCTATGTTACAAAAGTCATGAACAAAAGTTAACACTTGTAGCATACAGTGATGCTGATTGGGCAGCAGATCAAAGTGACAGACGTAGTTTTACAGGGTATTGTTTTAGTCTGACTAATGATGGACCTGTTATTTGCACAATGAAGTGAATCACTTCCGGTTCAAGTAAACAACGATGACGGCTGCGTGTGTTATTCCTCCGTGAAACAAGGATATCGATGACCGGTTATTCAACCCTTAATGATGGCAACCCTAACATAAACGATTTCCAGCATGAAAAAAAGGGACAAGATAACATAACGTTAAGATGTGGTCACTTTGAAATACTCCTCCCAAGGCCTCATCATCCTTCTGATAAATCAAAGGTTTTTAGTAAAACACAAAAATTGAATTCTTTTTGCACGGTTAAAACCAAAAGTTTTCCAAGTGACTTGAAATCTGGGCAAGGTAATAACATTTTGCGATATTGGTTTTGATTTAACTTTCTGGCTGGGATTCAAAATCATCCAACAGATCTTTGGGTTTATGCTCAGATTCCACAAGGGCAAGACATTTACAGGAGGGAATGATGTGGACAGAAGTTTGTAAATGTTCTAATTGAGATTAAGTACGTTTTATTTTGAAAAATGTATATCAAGTAAACAATCGTGCGTATTGATCAATCGTGTCGTGCCTCTAATGTTTCTATAGGTGAGTCAGGTCGAGTCAAAGCCGTGCATGGAGCTACTGTGTGTACATACCTGCTCCAGAGGGCATAGGAGGAGGAGGAGGGGGTACTGTAAAACAGAAAGAAAACATGAATTTTTATTACATGAAAGAGGTAATTTCATCAGTTGAACCAAGCTGTTAGTTTTCTTTTTCTTTTTTCTTCCTGCTAACTGCGTTTTTGTCAGTTTTTATCTGTGCATTCTTTTTCCCTCAGCCACATAATTGTGTAACTTTGTGTCTCTAAAAACTCCATATTATTTCACTGCCTTGTTCGAAAAAAACTAAAAACACAATAACAATTCCTGCTCGTAAAACAATCAAGTTGTTAATTATTGTTAATTAATTAATTAACTGTATTTTCAGGCTTAAATATTTATATTGATAAATACTGACAAATTTGATCTATCAATATATCCACAAACTCAATACCAGGAATCTGTTGCTCTTAATAAATGCATAACTGAATTCATGTATTGTAATTGCACCATTTGATGCCAAATATCATTGATACATATCAGTGCGCTATATGACACCTTTTTTTCATAAAGTTCCCTGCATTATTCCTTGACAGATTCACAAAAATCACCCCAAAAAACACCTATCTCAAAAAGGAAAATAATCCTGGATTGTCCTCTTTGAATTGAATCCGCTCCAAAGGTTTATGCGTTTCTCCTTCGCCCATACCCCACTCTACCAGTTTCTAAAAATCGCTTCAGTGGTTTTTATGTAATCCTGCTAATAGACTGACAAACAGCGATGAAAACACAACCTCCTTGTCAGAAGAGACAAGAACCTGCGATAATTCTTCACTTAGGGAACCAGCTAACGGACCAATCCAGAAGAGCCTGATGAAGCACAGAACATCATTGATAAAACAAAGAGCTATCATGTGCTATATTGTACAGAAATTGTATTATCGTGTATAAACAGCTCTCGTTTTGGGTCGTAAAGGGAGGAAATCATGACATTGGCCAGAGCACCAGTTACTCACGCAGTACGTCCATCTCAGCCAATGCTGATCGAAGCATAAAGAAACACACACATGTCACAGATATAAAGTTGCTCCACAACGTCCACGTAACTGAACAACTCTGATAGTGATCTCCCATCATCAGATATCCTTCCAAAAATACCTTTGGTCCGAGTTCAGAAACTTCCCATCTCCGTTATTTTCCTTTTTAATCTCACAAGGCAATGACACATACAGGGTGGTTACATGTGAACAGTGCAATTGTACAAAATGCATCCATTGTTTTTACATACTGTCATCGTAGATTTGATCATACTGAACGAAACGATTTCCTGCATGAAAAAAAGAGACAAGATGAAAACATAACATTAAGATGTGGTCACTTTGAAATACTCTTCCCAAGGCCTCATCATCCTTCTGATGAATCAAAGGTTTTTAGTAAAACACAAAATATTTAATTCTTTTTGCACGGTTAAAACCAAAAGTTTTCCAAGTGACTTGAAATCTGGGCAAGGTAATAACATTTTGCGATATTGGTTTTGATTTGACTTTCTGGCTGGGATTCAAAATCATCCAACAGATCTTTGGGTTTATGCTCAGATTCCACAAGGGCAAGACATTTACAGGAGGGAATGATCTGGACAGAAGTTTGTAAATGTTCTAATTGAGACTAAGTAAGTTTTATTTAGAAAAATGTATATCAAGTAAACAATCGTGCGTATTGATCAATCGTGTCGTGTCTCTAATGTTTCTATAGGTGAGTCAGGTCGAGTCAAAGCCGTGCATGGAGCTACTGTGTGTACATACCTGCTCCAGAGGGCATAGGAGGAAGAGGAGCGGCTTCTGTAAAACAGAAAGAAAACATGAATTTTTATTACATGAAAGAGGTAATTTGATCAGTTGAACCAAGCTGTTAGTTTTCTTTTTCTTTTTTCTTCCTGCTAACTGTGTTTTTGTCAGTTTTTATCTGTGCATTCTTTTTCCCTCAGCCACATAATTGTGTAACTTTGTGTCTCTAAAAACTCCAAATTATTTCACTGCCTTGTTCGAAAAAAACTAAAAACACAATAACAATTCCTGCTCGTAAAACAATCAAGTTGTTAATTATTGTTAATTAATTAATTAACTGTATTTTCAGGCTTAAATATTTATATTGATAAATACTGACAAATTTGATCTATCAATATATCCACAAACTCAATACCAGGAATCTGTTGCTCTTAATAAATGCATAACTGAATTCATGTATTGTAATTGCACCATTTGATGCCAAATATCATTGATACATATCACAGTGCTATATGACACCTTTTTTTCACAAAGTTCCCTGCATTATTCCTTGACAGATTCACAAAAATCACCCCAAAAAACACCTATCTCAAAAAGGAAAATAATCCTGGATTGTCCTCTTTGAATTGAATCCACTCCAAAAGTTTATACGTTCCTCCTTCGCCCATACCCCACTCTACCAGTTTCTAAAAATCGCTTCAGTGGTTTTTATGTAATCCTGCTAATAGACTGACAAACAGCGATGAAAACACAACTTCCTTGTCTGAGGAAACAAGAACCTGTGATAATTCTTCACTTAGGGAACCAGCTAATGGACCAATCCAGAAGAGTCTGATGAAGCACAGAACATCAATGATAAAACAGAGAGCTATCAAGTGCTATATTGTACAGAAATTGTATTATCGTGTATAAACAGCTCTCGCTTTGGGTCGTAAAGGGAGGGAATCATGACATTGGCCAGAGCACCAGTTACTCACGCAGTACGTCCATCTCAGCCCATGCTGATCGAAGCATAAAGAAACACACACATGTCACAGATATAAAGTTGCTCCACAACGTCCATGTAACTGAACAACTCTGATAGTGATCTCCCATCATCAGATATCCTTCCAAAAATACCTTTGGTCCGAGTGCAGAAACTTCCCATCTCCGTTATTTTCCTTTTTAATCTCACAAGGCAATGACACATACAGGGTGGTTACATGTCAACAGTGCAATTGTACAAACTGCATCCATTGTTTTTACATACTGTCATCGTGGATTTGATCATATTGAACGAAACGATTTCCAGCATGAAAAAAAGGGACAAGATGAAAACATAACGTAAAGATGTGATCACTTTGAAATACTCCTCCTAAGGCCTCATCATCCTTCTGATGAATCAAAGGTTTTTAGTAAAACACAAAATATTTAATTCTTTTTGCACGGTTAAAACCAAAAGTTTTCCAAGTGACTTGAAATCTGGGCAAGGTAATAACATTTTGCGATATTGGTTTTGATTTAACTTTCTGGCTTGGATTCAAAATCATCCAAGAGATCTTTGGGTTTATGCTCAGATTCCACAAGGGCAAGACATTTACAGGAGGGAATGATCTGGACAGAAGTTTGTAAATGTTCTAATTGAGACTAAGTAAGTTTTATTTAGAAAAATGTATATCAAGTAAACAATCGTGCGTATTGATCAATTGTGTCGTGTCTCCAATGTTTCTATAGGTGAGTCAGGTCGAGTCAAAGCCGTGCATGGAGCTACTGTGTGTACATACCTGCTCCAGAGGGCATAAGAGCAACAGCAGGGGATACTGTAAAACAGAAAGAAAACATGAATTTTAATAACATGAAAGAGGTAATTTGATCAGTTGAACCAAGCTGTTAGTTTTCTTTTTCTTTTTTCTTCCTGCTAACTGCGTTTTTGTCAGTTTTTATCTGTGCATTCTTTTTCCCTCAGCCACATAATTGTGTAACTTTGTGTCTCTAAAAACTCCAAATTATTTCACTGCCTTGTTCGAAAAAAACTAAAAACACAATAACAATTCCTGCTCGTAAAACAATCAAGTTGTTAATTATTGTTAATTAATTAATTAACTGTATTTTCAGGCTTAAATATTTATATTGATAAATACTGACAAATTTGATCTATCAATATATCCACAAACTCAATACCAGGAATCTGTTGCTCTTAATAAATGCATAACTGAATTCATGTTTTGTAATTGCACCATTTGATGCCAAATATCATTGATACATATCACAGTGCTATATGACACCTTTTTTTCACAAGGTTCCCTGCATTATTCCTTGACAGATTCACAAAAATCACCCCAAAAAACACCTATCTCAAAAAGGAAAATAATCCTGGATTGTCCTCTTTGAATTGAATCCACTCCAAAAGTTTATACGTTCCTCCTTCGCCCATACCCCACTCTACCAGTTTCTAAAAATCGCTTCAGTGGTTTTTATGTAATCCTGCTAATAGACTGACAAACAGCGATGAAAACACAACTTCCTTGTCTGAGGAAACAAGAACCTGTGATAATTCTTCATTTAGGGAACCAGCTAACGGACCAATCCAGAAGAGTCTGATGAAGCACAGAACATCATTGATAAAACAGAGAGCTATCAAGTGCTATATTGTACAGAAATTGTATTATCGTGTATAAACAGCTCTCGCTTTGGGTCATAAAGGGAGGAAATCATGACATTGGTCAGAGCACCAGTTACTCACGCAGTACGTCCATCTCAGCCCATGCTGATCGAAGCATAAAGAAACACACACATGTCACAGATATAAAGTTGCTCCACAACGTCCATGTAACTGAACAACTCTGATAGTGATCTCCCATCATCAGATATCCTTCCAAAAATACCTTTGGTCCGAGTGCAGAAACTTCCCATCTCCTTTATTTTCCTTTTTAATCTCACAAGGCAATGACACATACAGGGTGGTTACATGTCAACAGTGCAATTGTACAAACTGCATCCATTGTTTTTACATACTGTCATCGTGGATTTGATCATATTGAACGAAACGATTTCCAGCATGAAAAAAAGGGACAAGATGAAAACATAACGTAAAGATGTGGTCACTTTGAAATACTCCTCCCAAGGCCTCATCATCCTTCTGATGAATCAAAGGTTTTTAGTAAAACACAAAATATTTAATTCTTTTTGCACGGTTAAAACCAAAAGTTTTCCAAGTGACTTGAAATCTGGGCAAGGTAATAACATTTTGCGATATTGGTTTTGATTTAACTTTCTGGCTGGGATCAAAATCATCCAACAGATCTTTGGGTTTATGCTCAGATTCCACAAGGGCAAGACATTTACAGGAGGGAATGATGTGGAGAGAAGTTTGTAAATGTTCTAATTGAGATTAAGTAAGTTTTATTTAGAAAAATGTATATCAAGTAAACAATCGTGCGTATTGATCAATTGTGTCGTGCCTCTAATGTTTCTATAGGTGAGTCAGGTCGAGTCAAAGCCGTGCATGGAGCTACTGTGTGTACATACCTGCTACAGGGGGCATAGGAGGAAGAAGAGCGGCTTCTGTAAAACAGAAAGAAAACATGAATTTTTATTACATGAAAGAGGCAATTTGATCAGTTGAACCAAGCTGTTAGTTTTCTTTTTCTTTTTTCTTCCTGATAACTGTGTTTTTGTCAGTGTTTTTTTCTGTGCATTCTTTTTCCCTCATCCACATAATTGTGTAACTTTGTGTCTCTAAAAGCTCCAAATTATTTCACTGCCTTGTTCGAAAAACAAAAAAAAACAATAACAATTCCTGCTCATAAAACAATCAAGTTGTTAATTATTGTTAATTAATTCATTAACTGTATTTTCAGGCTTAAATATTTATATTGATAAATACTGACAAATTTGATCGATCAATATATCCACAAACTCAATACCAGGAACCTGTTGCTCTTAATAAATACCTAACTGAATTCATGTATTGTAATTGCACCATCTGATGCCAAATATCATTGATACATATCAGTGCGCTATATGACACATTTTTTTCATAAAGTTCCCTGCATTATTCCTTGACAGATTCACAAAAATTCACCCCAAAAAACACCTATCTCAAAAAGTGAAAAGGAAAATAATCCTGGATTGTCCTCTTTGAATTGAATCCACTCCAAAAGTTTATGCGTTCCTCCTTCGCCCATACCCCACTCTTTTTATTTGTTTAGTAAATTCAATTTAGTTCAGTCTGAAAGATTGTAGAGCCTTGGTGGAAGTATGCTTTGTTAGTTGTTAGTTAAACATGGGTGTTGCCATAATATAAGAGGAATGGTACAGAAATGAAAGTTTACCCTTGAGAGCTGGCAACATCCCAAAATCAGGGTATATTTTCCTTCTGCGACCTGGAAAATAAAGAGTCAAATTTAAGAATTAAAACTTTGAATATCACATCAACTTACTTTAGTAATTTCTTGTGTTATAGATGAGTAATGGTCTCAATAATTGATGAAAGATGACATTATAACAATACATGGGTTAGGGTTAACCCCAAACCCCCTAAACAAAATTATTTTCAAAAAAAATGTTCCTTTTCAACTCAAGAGAAATTCCGAGTTCCCCCGACCATCAGGTGTGAGCCAAACTTTGTCACCTCCGTGCATCTACAATATTGACATCATGACAGGTGAGGCTGGACAAATTCCAAGCTTTTCCTTCAGGCCCAGCTCAACACTGCACCAACAGTCATTTCATCGTCATATGTAAACTAGAGGGGCACCACGAGTGAATACCTCTGCCAAGTCTGATTGGCCACTTTATCACCATGTTGCATGAATGTATTGAGGCCAAATACATATGCCGTGTACACAGACATTAACTGCTTACAATTTCAGCTGTTGATAGATATTAGTGCTCTATAAGCCCAACATTTTTTGACAGATTAAGTAATCTGAACAAAATCGAGTCAAAGCCGTGCACGGAGATACTGTGTGTACATACCTGCTGCAGAGCCCATATGAGGACCAGTGAGTCATGTTAAACAGAAAGAAAATACCAGGAATCCGATGCTCTTATTAAATGCATTAACTTAATTCATGTATCGTAATTGCACCATCTGATGCCAAATATCATTGATACATATCAGTGATCTATATGACACCTTTTTTTCATAAAGTTCCCTGCATTATTCCTTGACAGATTCACAAAATTCCCCCCAAAAAACACCTATCTCAGAAAGTGAAAAGGAAAATAATCCTGGATTGTCCTCTTTGAATTGAATCCGCTCCAAAAGTTTATGCGTTTCTCCTTCGCCCATACCCCACTCTACCAGTTTCTAAAAATCGCTTCAGTGGTTTTTATGTAATCCTGCTAATAGACTGACAAACAGCGATGAAAACACAACCTCCTTGTCAGAAGAGACATGAACCTGCGATAATTCTTCACTTAGGGAACCAGCTAACGGACCAATCCAGAAGAGTCTGATGAAGCACAGAACATCATTGATAAAACAGAGAGCTATCAAGTGCTATATTGTACAGAAATTGTATTATCGTGTAGAAACAGCTCTCGCTTTGGGTTGTAAAGGGAGGAAATCATGACATTGGTCAGAGCACCAGTTACTCACGCAGTACGTCCATCTCAGCCCATGCTGATCGAAGCATAAAGAAACACACACATGTCACAGATATAAAGTTGCTCCACAACGTCCATGTAACTGAACAACTCTGATAGTGATCTCCCATCGTCAGATATCCTTCCAAAAATACCTTTGGTCCGAGTTCAGAAACTTCCCATCTCTGTTATTTTCCTTTTTAATCTCACAAGGCAATGACACATACAGGGTGGTTACATGTGAACAGTGCAATTGTACAAACTGCATCCATTGTTTTTACATACTGTAATTGTGGAGGCGACCGGCTTGAACGAAACGATTTCCTGCATGAAAAAAAGGAACAAGATGAAAACATAACGTTAAGATGTGGTCACTTTGAAATACTCCTCCCAAGGCCTCATCATGCTTCTGATGAATCAAAGGTTTTTAGTAAAACACAAAATATTTAATTCTTTTTGCACGGTTAAAACAAAAAGTTTTCCAAGTGACTTGAAATCTGGGCAAGGTAATAACATTTTGCAATATTGGTTTTGATTTAACTTTCTGGCTGGGATTCAAAATCATCCAACAGATCTTTGGGTTTATGCTCAGATTCCACAAGGGCAAGACATTTACAGGAGGGAATGATGTGGAGAGAAGTTTGTAAATGTTCTAATTGAGATTAAGTAAGTTTAATTTTGAAAAGTGTATATCAAGTAAACAATCCTGCGTATTGATCAATTGTGTCGTGTCTCCAATTTTTCTATAGGTGAGTCAGGTCGAGTCAAAGCCGTGCATGGAGATACTGTGTGTACATACCTCTTCCAGAGGACCTAGGAGGAGGAGGGGGTGCTGTAAAACAGAAAGAAAACATGAATTACATGAAAGAGGCAATTTGATCAGTTGAACCAAGTTGTTAGTTTTCTTTTTCTTTTTTCTTCCTGCTAACTGTGTTTTTGTCAGTGTTTTTTTCTTTGCATTATTTTTCCCTCAGCCACATAATTGTGTAACTTTGTGTCTCTAAAAACTCCAAATTATTTCACTGCCTTGTTTGAAAAAAACTAAAAACACAATAAGAATTCCTGCTCGTAAAACAATCAAGTTGTTAATTATTGTTAATTAATTCATTAAATGTATTTTCAGGCTTAAGTATTTATATTGATAAATACTGACAAATTTGATCTATCAATATAACCACAAACTCAATACCAGGAATCTGTTGCTCTTAATAAATGTGATAACTGCATTCATGTATTGTAATTGCACCATCTGATACCAAATAAAGCAGATGTCTCTAGCTTGGTATAACAAAGTGCCCTGACGATTTTGCAATGTGTTTATTTTGCTCAGGTTAGTTGCTTACGTGGAATGATAGCACTTGTCGTCAAGAAGCTATGAGAACCTCCTGCAGAACCTCCTGCAAGACCTAATCCAGAACCCCTCTGTGGGTTTGTGTGTGTACCACCTTCCTGTGGTTTATGAAGCACATCTGTGCTCTCTCCTGGAGGCTTGGTGACCACCATGGATGTAAGTGGGGTCACAAAGCTGTACTTCAGCGACAGCTCCAAGGCCTCCTCCTTCACTTTGTCCTTCTCCGGTCCAGACAACTGCAGCCTGTGTCACATGTGTTTTAAACAAGCTGACATTTGATCATCTGACAATGATTCAACAACAATTTGTTGTGTTTTCCAGTATTTATAACTATTAGGTGACTCAACATCTAAGTAGTTTTATAGAAATATAAGGTTTGCAGTCATTCAATCAATGACTGATTACAAACATAAGGACAAAAAGATGGCTGACATCAAACTCACTCTTTCTCCAGAAGCTGTTTGACTGTGAGGTAGGCCCAAACCCTCTGGATGAGGTCGTCAGACACTATTTCAGTGATGTTTGTTTCCAAAAACGTCACCTTGCTATTCCGCTATCAAGGTATAAATAGGAACTTTCACAAGAATAATCATAAATTATAACAATGAATTTTCTAACAGTTCATTATATGTGAATACTACGAAGATAACAAAGATTCCAGCAGATGTGCAGTGTGGAGCGATGCTTACAGAGAGGGCCACAACTTGTGGAATAAAGGTTTCAACGTTGTTGTCAGTGATCTGACCGGCCACCACGATCTCAGAACCATCATAATACTGGCTGAAGTTAGTCTGGGTTAAATTTGTCCCACCCAAATATATCATTGTCACATCTGTCAGCAGAGGAGTGGCCACCTCTACATAGAAACCCTGTTGAAACACAATGTGGTCACAATATGTTTCAGCTAAGATAAGAAAGCAGCAGATGGTCAGAATGAGGTAGACAAGAGAACATACACAAGTATTGAACAGAATGAAATAGGCAATGAAATTAAATTAAGTAAACAAAATTAAATTAAATATGCATAATATACACCTTTCACTACAAACTGAAACTGAACTTATTTGTAGAGAAACCTACAAGGTGCATTTGTACAGGACGGGTACATCAATTGAATTTGATACAATCATCCACTTATCAATGAAAATGTCAGAAATCACATGGTAAACGGGATATATTCAAAATGTGAAGGAAGCCTCAGCAGTGGAGAATACCCTCAGCTGTAAATCAGCATCAGAGTCGTCATAGATCCGCCGCGCCACACCATCGTTCTGCAGCGACATCGTCTTCAGGAACTCAAAGTTGACATCATAACCAAAACCAAGACAGTAGAGTGGGAATTTGCCTGCAATGGCCTCCTTTACATTTGACTTTATTCTTCCCAGATTTGTCACACCTGCAAAGACACATGACGTGTGGCAAGTTAAAAGTACCCTTAAACAGTGCAACCAAACAACTATCTAGGGTGAGTAAGAGGTTACAGTGCGTACATAAATACATTTTATAGACTTAATTGTTAAATATGTTAATGTCAAAATGTCGACATATTTTATCATTCTTTAAGTATTTGTACAAGTGTGTTTTATTATAACCTGAAGTTGGGTCTCCGTCAGTGAGAAGTATCAGGATCGATGCTGAACCTTCTCTGCGATGTGCATTCAGCATACGGGCTCCTTCCAACACTGCCAGGTTAATGTCCGTGGCTAAAATGAGATGGAAAATGTTTTATCCCTGCCATGCTGCTGTCGAATGCATTGCATCCCAAAATAAACATATTAATTGGCAAAACCTCACCTCCTCTATCGTTTATACGCTGTACAAATTCCTTGGCACCATCCAGGTTTTCCTTGCTGGCCTGAACAAGTTCTCGTTTCCAGTGAAAGATTTCACTGTCAAAGGTGATGAGACCAAAGTAGTCGTCTTCTGCCAGGTCACTCAAGATATGGAGTAATGCTATTCTCGTCTGAGAAACAGATAAAAATCATAATTAACTTTGATTTAAGTTAATCATGTCATAGATGTGTGTCAATTCAGGAGCTGCATCCTTCGAAGGCTTCTTTTTAAACACAGATGGTGGTGCGACATGGCTGACCTTTAAATACGGCTGACAAATGTGTCCTTTCATCCCAGAGCAGTGAAGGCTCCAACAGGTGGATCCTTCTAAGACTAACCTATCCCCAGAGCCATGGCGCTTCAGTGACAAAATGAATTTCAAAGAAATAATGGTGCCAGCAAACAACAAGACCAAAATCTCAGATGACTACACTTAAAATTACTTCAAATGTAAGGTGCACATGTGAAAGTATGATGCTGTGGTTGTATGCTTCGGCCACCCAGTGCAGTCTCAGTCTGCATAGATTCTTTTCTCAGACTCTGAGTCAGCCATTGTGACCTTTGACCTTTGGCTACCAAAGTCAATCAGCTAATCCAGTTAAACCAAGTCAATGTTTGTGCAAAATGTGAAAGTATTCGCTCAGGGCGGTTCGGAGATATCGCGTTCGCAAGGCAAGATATGTGATTTGCTAGCTCACAGTGACCAAGGCCTTTGACCTTCGACCAACAAAATCTCATTAGTTCATTCTTTAATCCAAGTGAACTCCCTGAAGGAGCTCTTGAGATATTTAGTTCACAAGAATGGGACATATGGACGGACAACTCAAAAACATTTTGCCAAGACAAAGGGCATTAAAACCTTTTGTCGCATGCAACAGCAGGATGCTATTACCCGTTAGTGGTAAAGGTGGGACAAGCTGGTGACGCAAATCGGGCCTGAAGAGATCTTATTTTAAATTTTCTCTCTGGGCTCCGTCGTAGGTCGCATAGACGGCATCCTCCGAAGAAAGCGACCGATGATACGGGACACAGCTCATCTGTCACAAACTCACTGTACCTGTTGAATTTTTCTGCCACTCATGGAGCCACTTTGATCAATAATGAAGACGACGTTCTTGGATATTCGGGTAAGATTAGATGGAGCGAAGTGATGAACAAAGTACCCATCCGAACTTTTCTGGAGAGTAAGAAGAAAGTTTGAGAGGTTAGAAAAGACAGAAGACAAAATACACATTTTAGAAAGCAAGTATTTTTTTTGGCCATCAATGCTAAATGCTGATAAATTAATCATTACAAAATCAAAGTACCTTAATGTCTCCAATCGAGGCCTTTCTGTTCACATCATACACAACAACCAGATCTCCATTCATACCCTGCTCTCCACAGCTGTCACATGTTTCCTGTTGGTCCTCTGTGGGGTAGAAATACACCCACGCCTGTAAACAGGAAGAATCAATAATAGTTTTCATCAATCGGAAAGATCATCAAATTTGAATAGATTCATTGTTATTGGCACGGCAAGTTGGTGAGAAATACAGTTTTTTACAGTGCAAACTAATGCAAATGTGAGATATACTGTGTGTAAAAATACATGAATGATGCTAGGAGAGGACCACAAGGATTAGCAATAAGCCAGTATTTTGAACAGTATTAACAGTTCTCCACAGCCATCGTCCCCACGACAACACTTCTAGTGGGGACTAGACTGAGGTTAATGTGAGGGAACCACAGAAGCAGATTCAACACATTATTGTTGAAGATACAAATGTAAATATTTCAATGTGTAAATATATATATATATAATAAACGTGAAAACGCTGAATTATGTAAAACACACATTTTTGGTAAGTTAACTCAAACATGTGAATTAACTTAACTTCTAAACCTTACAATTGCAATTTAGTTAAAGGTCCAGTGTGTAAGACATAGGTGAAAGGGATCAATAAGCAGAAATTGAATATAAAATAATCCTTTCATCTAAATTGAACAAATACTTGTTTTCTTTATTCTAGAATGTGGCCTTTATATTTAAATACTTTATATTTAGATCTGGAGCGGGTCCTCTCTACGGAGGCCGCCATGTTTTTTACAGTAGTTCAAACAGGACAAACTAAACACCTTTTGAGTTTGTATGACAACTGAAGGCTTCCACAGGTTCTCTTTCATGCTTGGAAGGGGAGGGTGAGGTGAGGGGTATTCAGCTGCAACATGCAACTTCACCACTAGATGTCACTAAATTCTACACCCTGAACCTTTAAATACGAATCAGTATTTCCCTGGCTGCTGTACCTGTTTATCTGCATGTGTTTTGGTGATGGCATTAGCCAGGTCCTTGGTGCTCAGTCCTCCTTGAACGTTAATGAAACTGATGCCGGCTTTCTCGTGAATATACACATCCACCTGACATTAAAAATGAAATAAAAATAGTTAAAGGCTCTACAAGATGTTATTGCCCCAGTATTGGTTTCCCAGATGACCACTGAAAAGACACACCTTGAAGTCTTTGACAGGCTGCATGGGGCGAGCGTGGATTTGCAGCTCGTACTTGCTGTTCCGGCGTTTCAGCAGCTCCTCGTATGTGAGTTCAAAGGTCACCTTTTTGTGAGGAGCTACAGTCACAGAAGTCTTAAATTCCTCCAAGGTCCTCCCAACAGAACTGCAGCACAGACAATAATCACAGCGTTAGAGCAGTGGTCCCCATCTCCCTGTGGAGCTTAGACCCTTTAAAATTAAATAATGTTTCTTGTGACACTTCATCGCAGGTTATAACCTCAGTGTGGATATGACTTTTGAAAATGTGAACTAAGGAGCAACTTCTCCTTCTCAGATTGATTCATATAGGGATTTAATAGGCTGGAAGATGTGAAAGTAGCTTTTGCAACAATTACATTTTTTCAAGAAAAGTCCCAAAGGTCACACAATGGTCTAAAATACAACATTAAACCCACTTCTATAAGACTTTAAAACTCAACGAATGTATATGTGTGAATTGATCTGTGCACCTGACAATCCCAGCGCTCTGGCCACGGGACACAGCATCAGTGTATTCTTGCTGAGCTTGCTCCTTTGCTTTCACAGCACCATCGTACAGCTGCCCATCAATAAACCTGAGGAAGAGCAGGGAAGATTTCCATTTCATACCCAAACTTTTCATTTGTTTTATGTTATTCAATGTGTAATTCCTCATGTGCAGATAGATGCCTGCAAATATCCACTGGTCATTTTTGCGTCACATACATTCTGAATTTACTGATGAAGGCATTCTTGGGAATCCGGACATGGAACTCTATTTCCTTGGACTCGTCCATGCGATTGGCCACACGGCTTGTAATGACAGTGGTGGCATAACGACTGGTCACTGTGGAGTTGATGTGAAAGCTGTAGATGTCCCAGTCCTCCTGAACAAATGTGGCAGACACATTGCACAATGTGAGTGTGTGTTTTCTTTACAAGGCTGCATTGATGTCTGGGTGTTGACTAACTGACCAAAGATCAGATGAAATGTGAAAAACAAGGTAACGGTGGGAGGCATCAGCTAAATCGCATTGGTCTGAGTGCAGAAACTCCCCATTCTCCTTATTTTTCATTTTGATTTCGCAACGCAATGTGTGTATGCTTTCAGAGATGCGCACACAACATTTACATCACACTGACCTATTTATAACAGGGGTAGATCCAGGAGCGGGGCCAGGGGGTCACTGGCCCCAGTTTGAATCTGATTGGGCCCTGAAGTGCCCCTGTAGTGTACAATAAATATAACTGTCCAGACTTTTTTATTTTCTACGCTTTTTTTGAGTACACAATTTGTTTTAAAAAGTAACCATTGTCAGACTATATTAAAAAAAGTTTGGCTTTGTTCAAAGCTATGGAGCTAACAGTAAACAAGAAATCTCTCTGTAGATTGTGGCCCCTTTATGCCCCCGATTTAGAACAATCCTAGATCCGCCACTGCTCTTTAGATTTAAGAATTTTCCATGACACTAAGATTTAAAGATTTGTATTTATAGGGAGTCTGTTTCTGGTCTGCAGGAGGGAGATGAGCCCTTAACTGTGACTATGTCAACATATTTATGTCCCTACAACATGATAAAAGTAAGTTCAGACACACACACACACACACACACACACACACACACACACACACACACACACACAATATCAAACAACATTGAAGGTAGAGAGCCAGCGGGTCTTGAAACTGATGTTTATCAGAGGCAGAGTTCAGTGTGTTGCAAATGCTGAGCTATGCTGAAAATAAGCAAGAGTCTCACATGTTATAACTGTCTGTCAAATGCAATTATAGATGTATATATATTTGAAAGATTCTTCTTCCTGGCAGTGTGGTTCTGTCTCTGTCTACTAGGTTTTGTAAACTTACCTTGATTGGCAGAGTGGTAACCAAAGCCAGCAGCAGCCCAAAGAGGGTGACGTACACGACAGCTCTCTCCATGATAACCTCTCCCACCAGAGTGCAAACCAGAAAGCTGGAAACGTCTTTTAAACCCAAACAGGAATAGATTTTTTTTTTAGGGCAAACTCTTCCCCCTCTGGGAAAAACACACACACCCACCCCCACATACACACTAATGTTCTGCATACTACCAGGAATCAAATATAAAGAAATCCTTATCACAGGGTGAGGGGAGCAGAAACTCAGCTAATATTTAGCTGAACGCAAAATAATTTATCACGCAAACACGGAAAACTTCAGGACAGAGAGACATACTGAGCACTGAAAACAATTACATGACAAATACTGTATGGTGTCAAGCAAAAAGGAATTTATTATCACTGTCTTCAAATATGTACAGCTTCTCTGGGAAAACTACCTTTCATGGCAAGCGTTGAAGAGAGACAGGAGTTACTGTGTGAAGCACAAAGAAAATAGCTGCTTAAAAGAAAAAAAATCTATGTCATCCTGAAAGAAACTGTGCCTTTAAGAGAATTATTCATTTTAATTTTAAAATATTGTCATTTTGTGCAAACATTGCGGAATTTTATTAGGGCACAATCAAATTAACTCATAAAGTTATGTTTACTCACTACATGGAGTAATAACTAAGCCTGTGCAAACTGCTGTTTAATGATTAAGACTAACTCCTGATGATGCCAATGATGTTACTGAGGTGCATTATGGGAAATGCGGTTGCCAGCGTTTCTGGATCTTCACCCATGCTTGAGAGTCAGAGTATCTCAGCCTCTGTTGTTCTCTTGTGAGACCCCCGGCTGTACTGAAACATAATGACCCATTTAACTAAAACAATAAGGTAGGAATACTATGTTAAAGTTAAAGGGGATGAAAGAGATGAAAATAACTGTTTTGCTATGTAAGTTATTATACCAGTCCTACTTCTAAACTACATCGATTTTTGCCACTTATTTTTACAGAATACATCAAATCACCGATGCATTCAACTAACGATTCCTCTGAGGGAATCATACAATAACCTCAAAATTAAAGATGTTATTTTTCGAGGCTGTACTTTTGAAATAACTGAAGCGGTGATAGTGCAATATTTGTTGGAGATCTTTCAAATGAATCCAGCCACGATAAATACAATTAGCTGCATGAGCCGGGTGATTGTGTGAGGCCAGCGTCTAATCAACACAATTTACAAAACCTATTCATTTTACAAAGAGTTGTGGTCTCTCGTTAGTTCACATTCTTCATGACTGTGCCTGTAACATCCTCATATCATCAGCATGTATCAAACAGCCACCAGCCAAACAGTAATCTCTTAAAAACCGCAAAGGCAACGATATACAGTATAAAGCTACAGACTGCATTGGTAGAGGTATGGGATGATTATGATTTTTGACTCGTGCGCCGAGTCCTTCAGCCCTCCTTGTCGTATGATTTCAATACCGTAAAATCCTCCCGTGACTCACCACATCTACCTGTGCACATTCAGAATGTCAGTGTATTCATGCAGGCTGTGGTGCAGGTGGCAGAGCAATCCCACCAAAACTAACTCCGGTGAACAAGGAAAAACTTACAGTTTTTAAATAACCTAACTTGTTTTCTGAACATTTTCTTACAATCTGTGATATTTGATGAGCTGCAACCACGACCTGATTATATTACGTTCCATCGCTAAACTAAATGGTTTTTTTTTTTTTAATCCACATTCGTTATTCAAATCGTTTAATTTACCTTTGGAGGTGAAAGCATATATATAGAATATCTAGTATCTGCTTTGAATCTAAATGCTTTTCTTCAGAAAACTGAAACTGCAATTCAAGGCACTCTCGCAGGTGTTTTTTTATTTTTTTTACACCTGAAGATGAAGTTCAAATTCATTCAAATCAAGTTTCAAGCGCTTGTGCTGGAAGCATTTCATCGATGAAGAATGAAACCTGTCCTTGGACTGAGAGAACAGAGTAAAGCAAACCGGCCCTAGTGACCAGGAAGTCAAGTCTTGACATTGAGCATGCTTAGTTTGGGTTTGCTTGTCTTTTCTTGGCGAGAACGTGTTCAGGCAGACTTGCGGTGGTGTTTCCTGGGTTTTCCATCGCCCTTCCCCACACTGGCCAAGCTGTCATAGCCATCGCTCGTTTCCTTACCAGATGCCACATCAGAGTTGAGACTACAAAAAGAGAAAAGTTTAAAAATGATTAATCACATATTCAGGTTGTTGACGCATTTTCATCACATAAAGTTCACTTGAAGAGGACACACACCTGTCATACGCATAGCTGGGTAAAGATACTGGTTTGTCCTGAAGCACATCCTGAGGACAGAAAAACAGGTATATGTGTGAATTTGAAAGGCAACTGTGTTTAACATGCTTTCTGAGTAATAATCAAACGTCACTGATTTTATCCAGTTTAAAAAATTTGCACAGATTAATATCAGACTCAAAAATGTGCAAACGTTTGCTTCATTCACACCTCAGCACTGGCCTCTTGTTGAAGGGTGCTTGATGCAAATGTTGTTTCGCGGTTTTGCTGAGTCGTGGCTAGCCTGGCACACTCAGGCAGTGACACTGCCGTCTGGATGCCAGCAGGCTGCAGAACTGGAGCAGAGCCTGAAGCTGCGACAGGAGCTGAAGCTGGAGCAGAAGCTGGGGCTGCAGATTTACCTGGGACTGGCAGGGTGAAAGGGATTGGAGCCAAGACCTTATAGAGGTGGCGTAAGTGATTATAATCTAATTCAGGTTTCGTCAAGAATGTGGCTCTGCCAGGCCACATTACATTGTTTCTACTGATCACCAACAAGGTGCATTTGTGCTCACACAAAATGCTCTTAGAGATTATCTTCTGGAGCACAGGGAACTGAGGGGGGGGGGGGGTGAACTGGTTTTCTTGTTAAAGTATAAAAGTAGCACTATTTTCGCATAATCCTACTGCCAAACAAACAAATGCAGACGAAAACATAACCTCCTTCGGGAGGTAATCAAGGTGTAGATTTGATGCCAACGAACAACGCCATGTGTCCTTTTGTTCTTAACAAAATGGAACAGTGATACCATCTGACAAAATGTTTGAAATAAATATGAATCAATTAGGTTGAAGACAAACGGATCTGGGTCACTATTTATTCATTTATGTTGAGTATAACAGGTGGATGATCTTCTCAAGAGATACAGCGTCGCTCTCACTTAAAGCTGTGCGACGATGAAGTCATCCAGGGGTCTCTGCAGGGCAGCATCGGCAGAGACAAGCCAGCAACCCAGTGTAGGGGGAGAGACAATACTGTAGTCAACAGCACCGGATCTAGAAAAGAGAGATTCATGATAAATCTTTGTATATTATAGACAATAATAACTGTAGCACCCTCAAACAGCTGCACACTTGTACCTGTCCACATCCACCTCCTGCTCATTGATCTTAAGCCTGGAAGAGGGAGTTTGCTGCAGCTCCTCATAAACCGCAGGTTTCAGAGCTGCACACAGAGGACACATAAAGAAATGACACTAAAATGGTTAGTCTGGTTCTTAAAAAGACAATAATCAAACATTGATTCAATATATCAATGACCCGATATTTAATCATGACAGGAAATGAAGCTATCCAGGCCATGAGCAGATACACAACCTTTTCACCCACCTAAAATTCCTTCAATGTTGTTGTCAGATGGTTGCTGCCTTAAAACTGGCCACAGGAATTTTTCACCGTGTCTCTCATGAAGTAAGATGACAATTCGTATGTCCCCAGTAGCAACATCGACTTCCTTGTTCCGTTTAATCACCGTCACACTAGAAAAACATGCATCATCATTACTTTCTTTTTTCGGTTCCTTATTTAAGGCCCTGCACATCCCTACAGGTCCTCACACTAAAAGCTGTGTCTCAGTTCAGAGGCTGCATTCTTCGGAGGACACAGTAACCGGTCACCACTCTCTACATCTGTGCTGAGCAGACGATATCTTAGTATATACAAAATGTCGAACCTGGAGGCGAATGCATGGGCTACAACAGCAGAGGACCAAAAGTGGACATTAAAGACAGTGGCCTGGTTTGATGAATCTCAATTTCTGCTGTGGAGCACAGATTGCGGAGTCAGACGTTGGCATCTACAGCATGAATCCATGGACTTGTGTCAATAATCCAGGCGGTTGGTGGGGGTGTAATGGTGTGGCACATGTTTTCTTGGCACATTTTGGTCCTCTTAATATGAACATAATGTCACAGTATATCTGAGTATTGTTGCTCACCATGTGCATCCCTTCATGTTCACAATTGGAATATCTTGGATAAAGAGGCACATGTGTGGTTTTACTGAATGTATGGTCACCAAATGCCCCGATAAGGATGATAAAGATGTTGTTTGTTCTGCCCTGGCAGGTGCAACAAAGCCGACTGGAGTTTGAGGATGATTTCAATCGAACTATACAAATGGAGCAATGTTTGCCAACTAGTTCAGGCAGTCAAGTCAGGCTGCGCTGCTGTAATCATGTGACCAGCCTCACTCGGTGGTCTATTTGAGTCGATTCAGCCCCTCCACCATCCCAGCATCCACCTGCAGGCTCCGACAGGGGAGTTAAAGATATTTGCTCATCACTCATCATAATATTAATTCAGAGCCTAGACGCTAAACTATGTTCTGCTGCTGCAATAAACATTTCAAACGTGAGTTGTCTGGTTCACCATGGATTTGCAGGGACTTTCATATAAGTGTCACCTATAAAGAGCAATTTACAGACGTTAACAATAGTGATTCAGTGAAAGTTTAGCATAATAAATAATATTATATGTTATGTTGATGTTATGTTCCCAAAAAGTCAAAGTAGATTTGCCCTGATGTGGTCTTGATGTAATTCCTGACCATTACAATACAAGGTTACCTTCCAGCTGTGATGAGCTCCTCTCCAGTGTGGGGTGTCAGTGTCTGTCCATCTCGTACAATGATTTTATTGACGTCAATGTCAATGTACAGGTCAGCTTTGACGCGGATGACGATCTTTGTGAAGCCCCCATCTGCAACTGAGTCCAGCTCACCGTTCACAGACAGCTCTGGTACAAAAAGAGAGCAAACACAACTTAAAAGTGGGGAGTACACATTGGTTGATACCCACTTCATAACAGACAAAAAGATCCTGAGCAGAAAAAGAGTGACAACTCTCTACAAACATGAAAAGCAAAAGGCATTCATTTAATATTACTGTAAGGGAAAATGAGACACATTACTGACCCCTGCTGGGACTGTGAAGTAGTTTAAGCCGTTCATTTCCAGTGATGTCAAAGCACAGTGGAATAGACAGATTTTCAGCTTTCAGCAAAAACCTGTGAGAAAGAGGAGCTGGGGACACACAGACACACAGAGACACACAGCTGATTTAACTACAGATATTATGGCATCTCGACTCTCAGGCGGTTGTGATCAGTGCTCATGTATGCTTTCTGTGTGAAGATCATTTGTAATTTACGTTTACAAGGTGAAAACATGCCTGTGCTTCGATGGCAATGGAAGAAAGATTTAAAGAAATTTGCTGTTATGGCCTCACACTAGATTTTAAAACCAGAGTGACTTTAGTTGACTAGAGAATCGTAGTTATGGTGCATACCTGCCTTAAAATGTTTTCTTTTGTGGTTTATATGTCGAAATTTGTTATATGGAATATTGTTTGTCCTCAGATAAACTACAGCAGTCGTCAAAAAGTGGGTCTAACCAGGGGTCAAAATCGGCGTCAGATAATGTTGATTCTCTGATTAGTTTTATTTCAACATATCAGACAGACACAGACATTCACTGGTGTCAGGTGCTGATCTCCATCATGCAGCAACATTCATGGGATCTTTTCCTGTTTGGTAATTGGTCTTCAAAGTGAAAGCATAATGTTCTTTTTGTTGCTGCCATGCTTGGTATTGAGTTGAATTGCAGAGCTTTTATTTTGAAAAGAAAACCCCAGCCCATTCCAAAGAGGCTGGTTCAGAACAGGCACTTCACCAGTAATTATAAATAATTAATACATTTTAGGCGAAGTGTGGGAATTTAGATTTTGTGTATAATTACAATGGTTAGATAGACTTCACTGATAATACGGGTCCCAAAGTACAAACTCATTTTACTGATCACTGTATAACTTTTTATATGTTGGGCTGAATTGTGTCAAATACGATTTTAGTTATCTTATATTCAATTCATGTTGTCTTTTATAGTCCTGTAAGTGCACCATTTTCCCCACACCATGCACAGTGAACAACGTTATAATGTACACAAGTGATACTCTACCAGTAGCAGTAGTAGTAGGAGCAGTAGCTGTCACAATTGTAGGAGGAAAATGGACTGTAGAAAAACCGACATCTCCCATATCGTAAGCCATATCTGTGAATAAATTAAGACAAAAGCAGTTAAATACATTTATATTACCAAACTTTCAAAGACGTTTTAATTTAAGAGGAAATTACATTAATTGACACCTAAACTAAAGCCAATCCCTAAAAACAAACATTATTCTATACCTCAACCAAAGAAAATTGGTGTCATTGTAACATAAACAACTGTAAATCAAAATGAAACATTAAAGTTAAGATGACACGTCTCATCAAATATTTTTTCCATGTAGTTTTCAACTAAAAATAGGTTTCTTAACCTGTATTTAAATCTGTGAAGGAACATCTTACTCATATTAAATCATGTGATTGATATTTTTATTTGTTTAGTAAATTCAATCCTGCGTATTGATCAATCGTGTCTTGCCTCTAATGTTTCTAAAGGTGAATCATGACATTGGTCAGAGCACCAGTTACTCACGCAGTACATCCATCTCAGCCCATGCTGATCGAAGCATAAAGAAACACACACACGTCACAGATATAAAGTTGCTCCACAACGTCCATGTAACTGAACAACTCTGATAGTGATCTCCCATCATCAAATATCCTTCCAAAAATACCTTTGGTCCAAGTGCAGAAACTTCCCATCTCCGTTATTTTCCTTTTTAATCTCACAAGGCAATGACACATACAGGGTGGTTACATGTGAACAGTGCAATTGTACAAACTGCATCCATTGTTTTTACATACCGTAATCTTGGATTTGACCATATTGAACGAAACGATTTCCAGCATGAAAAAAAGGGACAAGATGAAAACATAACGTTAAGATGTGGTCAGTTTGAAATACTCCTCCCAAGGCCTCATCATCCTTCTGATGAATCAAAAGTTTTTAGTAAAACACAAAATATTAAAAAAAATTTGCATGGTTAAAAAAATAAGTTTTCCATGTGACTTGAAATCTGGGCAAGGTAATAACATTTTGCGATATTGGTTTTGATTTAACTATCTTGCTGGGATCAAAATCATCCAACAGATCTTTGGGTTTATGCTCAGATTCCACAAGGGCAAGACATTTACAGGAGGGAATGATCTGGACAGAAGTTTGTAAATGTTCTAATTGAGACTAAATACTTTTTATTTAGAGAAATGTATATCAAGTAAACAATCCTGCGTATTGATCAATTGTGTCGTGCCTCTAATGTTTCTATAGGTGAGTCAGGTCGAGTCAAAGCCGTGCATGGAGCTACTGTGTGTACATACCTGCTTCAGAGGGCATAAGAGCAACAGCAGGGGATACTGTAAAACAGAAAGAAAACATGAATTTTAATAACATGAAAGAGGTAATTTGATCAGTTGAACCAAGTTGTTAGTTTTCTTTTTCTTTTTTCTTCCTGCTAACTGCGTTTTTGTCAGTGTTTTTTTCTGTGCATTCTTTTTCCCTCAGCCACATAATTGTGTAACTTTGTGTCTCTAAAAGCTCCAAATTATTTCACTGCCTTGTTTGAAAAAAAACAACAACACAATAACAATTCCTGCTCATAAAACAATCAAGTTGTTAATTATTGTTAATTAATTAATTAAATGTATTTTCAGGCTTAAGTATTTATATTGATAAATACTGACAAATTTGATCTATCAATATATCCACAAACTCAATACCAGGAAGCTGTTGCTCTTAATAAATACATAACTGAATTCATGTATTGTAATTGCACCATCTGATGCCAAATATCATTGTTCCCTGCATTATTCCTTGACAGATTCACAAAAATTCACCCCAAAAAACACGCTATCTCAGAAAGTGAAAAGGAAAATAATCCTGGATTGTCCTCTTTGAATTGAATCCGCTCCAAAAGTTTATGCGTTTCTCCTTCGCCCATACCCCACTCTACCAGTTTCTAAAAACCGCTTCAGTGGTTTTTACGTAATCCTGCTAATAGACTGACAAACAGCGATGAAAACACAACTTCCTTGTCTGAGGAAACAAGAACCTGCGATAATTCTTCACTTAGGGAACCAGCTAACGGACCAATCCAGAAGAGTCTGATGAAGCACAGAACATCATTGATAAAACAAAGAGCTATCAAGTGCTATATTGTACAGAAATTGTATTATCGTGTATAAACAGCTCTCACTTTGGGTCGTAAAGGGAGGAAATCATGACATTGGTCAGAGCACCAGTTACTCACGCAGTACGTCCATCTCAGCCAATGCTGATCGAAGCATAAAGAAACACACACGTCACAGATATAAAGTTGCTCCACAACGTCCATGTAACTGAACAACTCTGATAGTGATCTCCCATCATCAAATATCCTTCCAAAAATATCTTTGGTCCGAGTGCAGAAACTTCCCATCTCCGTTATTTTCCTTTTTAATTTCACAAGGCAATGACACATACAGGGTGGTTACATGTGAACAGTGCAATTGTACAAAATGCATCCATTGTTTTTACATACCGTCATCGTGGAGGCGACCAGCTTGAACGAAACGATTTCCTGCATGAAAAAAAGGGACAAGATGAAAACATAACGTTAAGATGTGGTCACTTTGAAATACTCCTCCCAAGGCCTCATCATCCTTCTGATGAATCAAAGGTTTTTAGTAAAACACAAAATATAAAAAAAATGTTGCACGGTTAAAAAAATAAGTTTTCCATGTGACTTGAAATCTGGGCAAGGTAATAACATTGTGCGATATTGGTTTTGATTTAACTTTCTGGCTGGGATTCAAAATCATCCAACAGATCTTTGGGTTTATGCTCAGATTCCACAAGGGCAAGACATTTACAGGAGGGAATGATGTGGAGAGAAGTTTGTAAATGTTCTAATTGAGATTAAGTAAGTTTAATTTTGAAAAGTGTATATCAAGTAAACAATCGTGCGTATTGATCAATCGTGTCGTGCCTCTAATGTTTCTATAGGTGAGTCAGGTCGAGTCAAAGCCGTGCATGGAGCTACTGTGTGTACATACCTGCTCCAGAGTGCATAACAATACTGGGGGCTTCTGTAAAACAGAAAGAAAACATGCATTTTAATTAGATGAAAGAGGTAATTTGATCAGTTGAACCAAGCTGTTAGTTTTCTTTTTCTTTTTTCTTCCTGCTAAATGTGTTTTTGTCAGTGTTTTTTTCTGTGCATTATTTTTCCCTCATCCACATAATTGTGTAACTTTGTGTCTCTAAAAGCTCCAAATTATTTCACTGCCTTGTTTGAAAAACAAAAAAACAATAAGAATTCCTGCTCATAAAACAATCAAGTTGTTAATTATTGTTAATTAATTCATTAACTGTATTTTCAGGCTTAAGTATTGATAAATACTGACAAATCTATCAATATATCCACAAACTGAATTCCAGGAATCCGATGCTCTTAATTAATGCATAACTGAATTCATGTATTGTAATTGCACCATCTTATACCAAATAAAGCAGATGTCTCTAGCCTGGTATAACAAAGTGCCATGACGATTTTGCAATGTGTTTATTTTGCTCAGGTTAGTTGCTTACGTTGAATGATAGCACTTGTCGTCAATAACCTATGAGAACCTCCTGCAGAACCTCCTGCAAGACCTAATCCAGAACCCCTCTGTGGGTTTGTGTGTGTACCACCTTCCTGTGGTTTATGAAGCACATCTGTGCTCTCTCCTGGAGGCTTGGTGACCACCATGGATGTAAGTGGGGTCACAAAGCTGTACTTCAGCGACAGCTCCAAGGCCTCCTCCTTCACTTTGTCCTTCTCTGGTCCAGACAACTGCAGCCTGTGTCACATGTGTTTTAAACAAGCTGACATTTGATCATCTGACAATGATTCAACAACAATTTTGATAAACAATTACATTGTTTCTCAGGTCATTGGCTTGGGCTCTGGGGAAAAAACATCCAGTTCCAGTATTTATAACTATTAGGTGACTCAACAATTAAGTGGTTTTATAGAAATATAAAGTTTCCATTTAATTAATGACGAATTACAAACATAAGGACAAAAAGATGGCTGACATCAAACTCACTCTTTCTCCAGAAGCTGTTTGACTGTGAGGTAGGCCCAAACCCTCTGGATGAGGTCGTCAGACACTGTTTCAGTGATGTTTGTTTCCGAAAACGTCACCTTGCTATTCCGCTGTCAAAGTATAAATAGGGACTTTCACAAGAATAATAATAAATTATAACAATGAATTTAATTTCAATGGCGCCTTTCTAGACATCCAAGGAACACATGTATAATTAAAGTAAAACCAAACATTAAAATGAGACAATAGACACCAAACAGTTCATTATATGTGAATACTATGAAGATAACAAAGATTCCAGCAGATGTGCAGTGTGGAGCGATGCTTACAGAGAGGGCCACAACTTGTGGAATAAAGGTTTCAACGTTGTTGTCAGTGATCTGACCGGCCACCACGATCTCAGAGCCATCATAATACTGGCTGAAGTTAGTCTGGGTTAAATTGGTCCCACCCAAATATATCATTGTCACATCTGTCAGCAGAGGAGTGGCCACCTCTACATAGAAACCCTGTTGAAACACAATGTGGTCACAATATGTTTCAGCTAAGATAAGAAAGCAGCAGATGGTCAGAATGAGGTAGACAAGAGAACATACACAAGTATAGAACAGAATGAAATAGGCAATGAAATTAAATTGAATAAACAAAATTAAATTAAATTAAATTAAATATGCATAATATACACCTTTCACTACAAACTGAAACTGAACTTATTTGTAGAGAAACCTACAAGGTGCATTTGTACAGGACGGGTACATCAATTGAATTTGATACAATCATCCACTTATCAATGAAAATGTCAGAAATCACATGGTAAACAGGATATATTCAAAATGTGAAGGAAGCCTCAGCAGTGGAGAATACCCTCAGCTGTAAATCAGCATCAGAGTCGTCATAGATCCGCCGCGCCACACCATCGTTCTGCAGCGACATCGTCTTCAGGAACTCAAAGTTGACATCATAACCAAAACCAAGACAGTAGAGTGGGAATTTGCCTGCAATGGCCTCCTTTACATTTGACTTTATTCTTCCCAGATTTGTCACACCTGCAAAGACACATGACGTGTGGCAAGTTAAAAGTACCCTTAAACAGTGCAACCAAACAACTATCTAGGGTGAGTAAGAGGTTACAGTGCGTACATAAATACATTTTATGGACTTAATTGTTGAATATGTTAATGTCAAAATGTCGAAATTTTTTATCATTCTTTAAGTATTTGTGCAAGTGTGTTTTATTATAACCTGAAGTTGGGTCTCCGTCAGTGAGAAGTATCAGGATCGATGCTGAACCTTCTCTGCGATGTGCATTCAGCATACGGGCTCCTTCCAACACTGCCAGGTTAATGTCCGTGGCTAAAATGAGATGGAAAATGTTTTATCCCTGCCATGCTGCTGTCGAATGCATTGCATCCCAAAATAAACATATTAATTGGCAAAACCTCACCTCCTCTATCGTTTATACGCTGTACAAATTCCTTGGCACCATCCAGGTTTTCCTTGCTGGCCTGAACAAGTTCTCGTTTCCAGTGAAAGATTTCGCTGTCAAAGGTGATGAGACCAAAGTAGTCGTCTTCTGCCAGGTCACTCAAGATATGGAGTAATGCTATTCTCGTCTAAGAAACAGATAAAAATCATAATTAACTTTGATTTAAGTTAATCATGTCATAGATGTGTGTCAATTCAGGAGCTGCATCCTTCGAAGGCTTCTTTTTAAACACAGATGGTGGTGCGACATGGCTGACCTTTAAATACGGCTGACAAATGTGTCCTTTCATCCCAGAGCAGTGAAGGCTCCAACAGGTGGATCCTTCTAAGACTAACCTATCCCCAGAGCCATGGCGCTTCAGTGACAAAATGAATTTCAAAGAAATAATGGTGCCAGCAAACAACAAGACCAAAATCTCAGATGACTACACTTATTAAAGTACCATGCTGTGGTTGTATGCTTCCGCCACCCAGTGCAGTCTCAGTCTGCATAGATTCTTTTCTCAGACTCTGAGTCAGCCATTGTGACCTTTGACCTTTGGCTACCAAAGTCAATCAGCTAATCCAGTTAAACCAAGTCAATGTTTGTGCAAAATGTGAAAGTATTCGCTCAGGGCGGTTCGGAGATATCGCGTTCGCAAGGCAAGATATGTGATTTGCTAGCTCACAGTGACCAAGGCCTTTGACCTTCGACCAACAAAATCTCATTAGTTCATTCTTTAATCCAAGTGAACTCCCTGAAGGAGCTCTTGAGATATTTAGTTCACAAGAATGGGACATATGGACGGACAACTCGAAAACATTTTGCCAAGACAAAGGGCATTAAAACCTTTTGTCGCATGCAACAGCAGGATGCTATTACCCGTTAGTGGTAAAGGTGGGACAAGCTGGTGACGCAAATCAGGCCTGAAGAGATCTTATTTTAAATTTTCTCTCTGGGCTCCGTCGTAGGTCGCATAGACGGCATCCTCCGAAGAAAGCGACCGATGATACGGGACACAGCTCATCTGTCACAAACTCACTGTACCTGTTGAATTTTTCTGCCACTCATGGAGCCACTTTGATCAATAATGAAGACGACTTTCTTGGATATTCGGGTAAGATTAGATGGAGCGAAGTGATGAACAAAGTACCCATCCGAACTTTTCTGGAGAGTAAGAAGAAAGTTTGAGAGGTTAGAAAAGACAGAAGACAAAATACACATTTTAGAAAGCAAGTATTTTTTTTGGCCATCAATGCTAAATGCTGATAAATTAATCATTACAAAATCAAAGTACCTTAATGTCTCCAATCGAGGCCTTTCTGTTCACATCATACACAACAACCAGATCTCCATTCATACCCTGCTCTCCACAGCTGTCACATGTTTTCTGTTGGTCCTCGGTGGGGTAGAAATACACCCACGCCTGTAAACAGGGAGAATCCATAATAGTTTTCATCAATCGGAAAGATCATCAAATTTGAATAGATTCATTGTTATTGGCACGGCAAGTTGGTGAGAAATACAGTTTTTTACAGTGCAAACTAATGCAAATGTGAGATATACTGTGTGTAAAAATACATGAATGATGCTAGGAGAGGACCACAAGGATTAGCAATAAGCCAGTATTTTGAACAGTATTAACAGTTCTCCACAGTCATCGTCCCCACGACAACACTTCTAGTGGGGACTAGACTGAGGTTAATGTGAGGGAACCACAGAAGCAGATTCAACACATTATTGTTGAAGATACAAATGTAAATATTTCAATGTGTAAATATATATATATATAATAAACGTGAAAACGCTGAATTATGTAAAACACACATTTTTGGTAAATTAACTCAAACATGTGAATTAACTTAACTTCTAAACCTTACAATTGCAATTTAGTTAAAGGTCCAGTGTGTAAGACATAGGTGAAAGGGATCAATAGGCAGAAATTGAATATAAAATAATCCTTTCATCTAAATTGAACAAATAGTTGTTTTCTTTATTCTAGAATGTGGCCTTTATATTTAAATACTTTATATTTAGATCTGGAGTGGGTCCTCTCTACGGAGGCCGCCATGTTTTTTACAGTAGTTCAAACAGGACAAACTAAACACCTTTTGAGTTTGTATGACAACTGAAGGCTTCCACAGGTTCTCTTTCATGCTTGGAAGGGGAGGGTGAGGTGAGGGATATTCAGCTGCAACATGCAACTTCACCACTAGATGTCACTAAATTCTACACCCTGAACCTTTAAATACAAATCAGTATTTCCCTGGCTGCTGTACCTGTTTATCTGCATGTGTTTTGGTGATGGCATTAGCCAGGTCCTTGGTGCTCAGTCCTCCTTGAACGTTAATGAAACTGATGCCGGCTTTCTCGTGAATATACACATCCACCTGACATTAAAAATGAAATAAAAATAGTTAAAGGCTCTACAAGATGTTATTGCCCCAGTATTGGTTTCCCAGATGACCACTGAAAAGACACACCTTGAAGTCTTTGACAGGCTGCATGGGGCGAGCGTGGATTTGCAGCTCGTACTTGCCGATCCGGCGTTTCAGCAGCTCCTCGTATGTGAGTTCAAAGGTCACCTTTTTGTGAGGAGCTACAGTCACAGAAGTCTTAAATTCCTCCAGGGTCCTCCCAACAGAACTGCAGCACAGACAATAATCACAGCGTTAGAGCAGTGGTCCCCATCTCCCTGTGGAGCTTAGACCCTTTAAAATGAAATAATGTTTCTTGTGACACTTCATCGCAGGTTATAACCTCAGTGTGGATATGACTTTTGAAAATGTGAACTAAGGAGCAACTTCTCCTTCTCAGATTGATTCATAAAGGGATTTAATAGGCTGGAAGATGTGAAAGTAGCTTTTGCAACAATTACATTTTTTCAAGAAAAGTCCCAAAGGTCACACAATGGTCTAAAATACAACATTAAACCCACTTCTATAAGACTTTAAAACTCAACGAATGTATATGTGTGAATTGATCTGTGCACCTGACAATCCCAGCGCTCTGGCCACGGGACACAGCATCAGTGTACTCTTGCTGAGCTTGCTCCTTTGCTTTCACAGCACCATCGTACAGCTGCCCATCAATAAACCTGAGGAAGAGCAGGGAAGATTTCCATTTCATACCCAAACTTTTCATTTGTTTTATGTTATTCAATGTGTAATTCCTCATGTGCAGATAGATGCCTGCAAATATCCACCGGCCATTTTTGCGTCACATACATTCTGAATTTACTGATGAAGGCATTCTTGGGAATCCGGACGTGGAACTCTATTTCCTTGGACTCGTCCATGCGATTGGCCACACGGCTTGTAATGACAGTGGTGGCATAACGACTGGTCACTGTGGAGTTGATGTGAAAGCTGTAGATGTCCCAGTCCTCCTGAACAAATGTGGCAGACACATTGCACAATGTGAGTGTGTGTTTTCTTTACAAGGCTGCATTGATGTCTGGGTGTTGACTAACTGACCAAAGATCAGATGAAATGTGAAAAACAAGGTAACGGTGGGAGGCATCAGCTAAATCTCATTGGTCTGAGTGCAGAAACTCCCCATTCTCCTTATTTTTCATTTTGATTTCGCAACGCAATGACTTTGTGTGTCTGTGGGTGTATGTGTGTGGGTGTATGTGAGTATGTTTGTATGTGTGTATGCTTTTGTGAGATGCGCACACAACATTTACATCACACTGACCTATTCATAACAGGGGTAGATCCAGGAGCGGGGCCAGAGGGTCACTGGCCCCAGTTTGAATCTGATTGGGCCCTGAAGTGCCCCTGTAGTGTACAATAAATATAACTGTCCAGACTTTTTTATTTTCTACGCTTTTTTTGAGTACACAATTTGTTTTAAAAAGTAACCATTGCCAGACTATATTAAAAAAAGTTTGGCTTTGTTCAAAGCTATGGAGCTAACAGTAAACAAGAAATCTCTCTGTAGATTGTGGCCCCTTTATGCCCCCGATTTAGAACAATCCTAGATCCGCCACTGCTCTTTAGATTTAAGAATTTTCCATGACACTAAGATTTAAAGATTTGTATGTATAGGGAGTCTGTTTCTGGTCTGCAGGAGGGAGATGAGCCCTTAACTGTGACTATGTCAACATATGTATGTCCCTACAACATGATAAAAGTAAGTTCAGACACACACACACACACACACACACACACACATACACAATATCAAACAACATTGAAGGTAGAGAGCCAGCGGGTCTTGAAACTGATGTTTATCAGAGGCAGAGTTCAGTGTGTTGTAACGATGAAAAATAAGCAAGAGTCTCACATGTTATAACTGTCTGTCAAATGCAATTATAGATGTATATATATTTGAAAGATTCTTCTTCCTGGCAGTGTGGTTCTGTCTCTGTCTACTAGGTTTTGTAAACTTACCTTGATTGGCAGAGTGGTAACCAAAGCCAGCAGCAGCCCAAAGAGGGTGACGTACACCACAGCTCTCTCCATGATAACCTCTCCCACCAGAGTGCAAACCAGAAAGCTGGAAACGTCTTTTAAACCCAAACAGGAATAGATTTTTTTTTTTTTTTTAAGGGCAAACTCTTCCCCCTCTGGGAAAAACACACCCACCCACCCCCACATACACACTAATGTTCTGCATACTACCAGGAATCAAATATAAAGAAATCCTTATCACAGGGTGAGGGGAGCAGAAACTCAGCTAATATTTAATTACATGACAAATACTGTATGGTGTCAAGCAAAAAGGAATTTATTATCACTGTCTTCAAATATGTACAGCTTCTCTGGGAAAACTGGTGATACAGCAGGCAAAAGCAAACGTACAACTACCTTTCATGGCAAGCGTTGAAGAGACACAGGAGTTACTGTGTGAAGCACAAAGAAAATAGCTGCTTAAAAGAAAAAAAATCTATGTCATCATGAAAGAAATTGTGCCTTTAAGAGAATTATTCATTTTAATTTTAAAATATTGTCATTTTGTGCAAACATGGAGGAATTTTATCAGGGCACAATCAAACGAACTCATAAAGTTCTGTTTACTCACCACAGGGAGTAATAACTAAGCCTGTGCAAACTGCTGTTTAATGATTAAGACTAACTCCTGATGATGCCAATGATGTTACTGAGGTGCATTATGGGAAATGCGGTTGCCAGCGTTTCTGGATCTTCACCCATGCTTGAGAGTCAGAGTATCTCAGCCTCTGTGGTTCTCTTGTGAGACCCCCGGCTGTACTGAAACATAATGACCCATTTAACTAAAACAATAAGGTAGGAATACTATGTTAAAGTTAAAGGGGATGAAAGAGATGAAAATAACTGTTTTGCTATGTAAGTTATTATACCAGTCCTACTTCTAAACTACATCGATTTTTGCCACTTATTTTTACAGAATACATCAAATCACCGATGCATTCAACTAACGATTCCTCTGAGGGAATCATACAATAACCTCAAAATTAAAGATGTTATTTTTCGAGGCTGTACTTTTGAAATAACTGAAGCGGTGATAGTGCAATATTTGTTGGAGATCTTTCAAATGAATCCAGCCACGATAAATACAATTAGCTGCATGAGCCGGGTGATTGTGTGAGGCCAGCGTCTAATCAACACAATTTACAAAACCTATTCATTTTACAAAGAGTTGTGGCCTCTCGACAGTTCACATTCTTCATGACTGTGCCTGTAACGTCCTCATATCATCAGCATGTATCAAACAGCCACCAGCCAAACAGTAATCTCTTAAAAACCGCAAAGGCAACGATATACAGTATAAAGCTACAGACTGCATTGGTAGAGGTATGGGATGATTATGATTTTTGACTCGTGCGCCGAGTCCTTCAGCCCTCCTTGTCGTATGATTTCAATACCGTAAAATCCTCCCGTGACTCACCACATCTACCTGTGCACATTCAGAATATCAATGTATTCATACAGGCTGTGGTGCAGGTGGCAGAGCAATCCCACCAAAACTAACTCCGGTGAACAAGGAAAAACTTACAGTCTTTAAATAACCTAACTTGTTTTCTGAACATTTTCTTACAATCTGTGATATTTGATGAGCTGCAACTACGACCTGATTATATTACGTTCCATCGCTAAACTAAATGGGTTTTTTTTTTTAATCCACATTCGTTATTCAAATCATTTAATTTACCTTTGGAGGTGAAAGCATATATATAGAATATCTAGTGTCTGCTTTGAATCTAAATGTTTTTCTTCAGAAAACTGAAACTGCAATTCAAGGCACTCTCACAGGTGTTTGTTTGTTTTTTTTTCACCTGAAGATAAAGTTCAAGTTCATTCAAATCAAGTTTCAAGCGCTTGTGCTGGAAGCATTTCATCGATGAAGAATGAAACCTGTCCTTGGACTGAGAGAACAGAGTAAAGCAAACCGGCCCTAGTGACCAGGAAGTCAAGTCTTGACATTGAGCATGCTTAGTTTGGGTTTGCTTGTCTTTTCTTGGCGAGAACGTGTTCGGGCAGACTTGCGGTGGTGTTTCCTGGGTTTTCCATCGCCCTTCCCCACACTGGCCAAGCTGTCATAGCCATCGCTCGTTTCCTTACCAGATGCCACATCAGAGTTGAGACTACAAAAAGAGAAAAGTTTAAAAATGATTAATCACATATTCAGGTTGTTGACGCATTTTCATCACATAAAGTTCACTTGAAGAGGACACACACCTGTCATACGCATAGCTGGGTAAAGATACTGGTTTGTCCTGAAGCACATCCTGTGGACAGAAAAACAGGTACATGTGTGAATTTGAAAGGCAACTGTGTTTAACATGCTTTCTGAGTAATAATCAAACGTCACTGATTTTATCCTGTTTAAAAAATTTGCACAGATTAATATCACACTCAAAAATGTGCAAACGTTTGCTTCATTCACACCTCAGCACTGGCCTCTTGTTGAAGGGTGCTAGATGCAAATGTTGTTTCGAGGTTTTGCTGAGTCGTGGCTAGCCTGGCACACTCAGGCAGTGACACTGCCGTCTGGATGCCAGCAGGCTGCAGAACTGGAGCAGAGCCTGAAGCTGCGACAGGAGCTGAAGCTGGAGCAGAAGCTGGGGCTGCAGATTTACCTGGGACTGGCAGGGTGAAAGGGATTGGAGCCAATACCTTATAGAGGTGGCGTAAGTGATTATAATCTAATTCAGGTTTCGTCAAGAATGTGGCTCTGCCAGGCCACATTACATTGTTTCTACTGATCATCAACAAGGTGCATTTGTGCTCACACAAAATGCTCTTAGAGATTATCTTCTGGAGCACAGGGAACTAAGGGGGGGGGGGGGTTGAACTGGTTTTCTTGTTAAAGTATAAAAGTAGCACTATTTTCGCATTATCCTGCTGCCAAACATACAACTGCAGACGAAAACATAACCTCCTTAGGGAGGTAATCAAGGTGTAGATTTGATGCCAACGAACAACGCCATGTGTCCTTTTGTTCTTAACAAAATGGAACAGTGATACCATCTGACAAAATGTTTGAAATAAATATGAATCAATGAAGTTGAAGACAAACGGATCTGGGACACTATTTATTCATTTATGTTGAGTATAACAGGTGGATGATCTTCTCAAGAGATACAGCGTCGCTCTCACTTAAAGCTGTGCGACGATGAAGTCATCCAGGGGTCTCTGCAGGGCAGCATCGGCAGAGACAAGCCAGCAACCCAGTGTAGGGCGAGAGACAATACTGTAGTCAACAGCACCGGATCTAGAAAAGAGAGATTCATGATAAATCTTTGTATATTATAGACAATAACAACTATAGCACCCTCAAACAGCTGCACACATGTACCTGTCCACATCCACCTCCTGCTCATTGATCTTAAGCCTGGAAGAGGGAGTTTGCTGCAGCTCCTCATAAACCGCAGGTTTCAGAGCTGCACACAGAGGACACATAAAGAAATGACACTAAAATGGTTAGTCTGGTTCTTAAAAAGACAATAATCAAACATTGATTCAATATATCAATGACCTGATATTTAATCATAACAGGAAATGAAGCTATCCAGGCCATGAGCAGATACACAACCTTTTCACCCACCTAAAATTCCTTCAATGCTGTTGTCAGATGGATGCTGCCTTAAAACCGGCCACAGGAATTTTTCACCGTGTCTCTCATGAAGTAAGATGACAATTCGTATGTCCCCAGTAGCGACATCGACTTCCTTGTTCCGTTTAATCACCGTCACACTAGAAAAACATGCATCATCATTACTTTCTTTTTTCGGTTCCTTATTTAAGGCCCTGCACATCCCCACAGGTCCTCACACTAAAAGCTGTGTCTCAGTTCAGAGGCTGCATTCTTCGGAGGACACAGTAACCGGTCACCACTCTCTATATCTGTGCTGAGCAGACGATATCTTAGTATATACAACATGTCGAACCTGGAGGCGAATGCATGGGCTACAACAGCAGAGGACCAAAAGTGGACATTAAAGACAGTGGCCTGGTTTGATGAATCTCAATTTCTGCTGTGGAGCACAGATTGCGGAGTCAGACGTTGGCATCTACAGCATGAATCCATGGACTTGTGTCAATAATCCAGGCGGTTGGTGGGGGTGTAATGGTGTGGCACATGTTTTCTTGGCACATTTTGGTCCTCTTAATATGAACATAATGTCACAGAATATCTGAGTATTGTTGCTCACCATGTGCATCCCTTCATGTTCACAATTGGAATATCTTGGATAAAGAGGCACATGTGTGGTTTTACTGAATGTATGGTCACCAAATGCCCCGATAAGGATGAAAAAGATGTTGTTTGTTCTGCCCTGGCAGGTGCAACAAAGCCGACTGGAGTTTGAGGATGATTTCAATCGAACTATACAAATGGAGCAATGTTTGCCAACTAGTTCAGGCAGTCAAGTCAGGCTGCGCTGCTGTAATCATGTGACCAGCCTCACTCGGTGGTCTATTTGAGTCGATTCAGCCCCTCCACCATCCCAGCATCCACCTGCAGGCTCCGACAGGGGAGTTAAAGATATTTGCTCATCACTCATCATAATATTAATTCAGAGCCTAGACACTAAACTATGTTCTGCTGCTGCAATAAACATTTCAAACGTGAGTTGTCTGGTTCACCATGGATTTGCAGGGACTTTCATATAAGTGTCACCTATAAAGAGCAATTTACAGACGTTAACAATAGTGATTCAGTGAAAGTTTAGCATAATAAATAATATTATATGTTATGTTGATGTTATGTTCACAAAAAGTCAAAGTAGATTTGCCCTGATGTGATCTTGATGTAATTCCTGACCATTACAATACAAGGTTACCTTCCAGCTGTGATGAGCTCCTCTCCAGTGTGGGGTGTCAGTGTCTGTCCATCTCGTACAATGATTTTATTGACGTCAATGTCAATGTACAGGTCAGCTTTGACGCGGATGACGATCTTTGTGAAGCCCCCATCTGCAACTGAGTCCAGCTCACCGTTCACAGACAGCTCTGGTACAAAAAGAGAGCAAACACAACTTAAAAGTGGGGAGTACACATTGGTTGATACCCACTTCATAACAGACAAAAAGATCCTGAGCAGAAAAAGAGTGACAACTCTCTACAAACATGAAAAGCAAAAGGCATTCATTTAATATTACTGTAAGGGAAAATGAGACACATTACTGACCCCTGCTGGGACTGTGAAGTAGTTTAAGCCGTTCATTTCCAGTGATGTCAAAGCACAGTGGAATAGACAGATTTTCAGCTTTCAGCAAAAACCTGTGAGAAAGAGGAGCTGGGGACACACAGACACACAGAGACACACAGCTGATTTAACTACAGATGTATTATGGCATCTCGACTCTCAGGCGGTTGTGATCAGTGCTCATGTATGCTTTCTGTGTGAAGATCATTTGTAATTTACGTTTACAAGGTGAAAACATGCCTGTGCTTCGATGGCAATGGAAGAAAGATTTAAAGAAATTTGCTGTTATGGCCTCACACTAGATTTTAAAACCAGAGTGACTTTAGTTGACTAGAGAATCGTAGTTATGGTGCATACCTGCCTTAAAATGTTTTCTTTTGTGGTTTATATGTCGAAATTTGTTATATGGAATATTGTTTGTCCTCAGATAAACTACAGCAGTCGTCAAAAAGTGGGTCTAACCAGGGGTCAAAATCGGCGTCAGAAAATGTTGATTCTCTGATTAGTTTTATTTCAACATATCAGACAGACACAGACATTCACTGGTGTCAGGTGCTGATCTCCATCATGCAGCAACATTCATGGGATCTTTTCCTGTTTGGTAATTGGTCTTCAAAGTGAAAGCATAATGTTCTTTTTGTTGCTGCCATGCTTGGTATTGAGTTGAATTGCAGAGCTTTTATTTTGAAAAGAAAACCCCAGCCCATTCCAAAGAGGCTGGTTCAGAACAGGCACTTCACCAGTAATTATAAATAATTAATACATTTTAGGCGAAGTGTGGGAATTTAGATTTTGTGTATAATTACAATGGTTAGATAGACTTCACTGATAATACGGGTCCCAAAGTACAAACTCATTTTACTGATCACTGTATAACTTTTTATATGTTTGGCTGAATTGTGTCAAATACGATTTTAGTTATCTTATATTCAATTCATGTTGTCTTTTATAGTCCTGTAAGTGCACCATTTTCCCCACACCATGCACAGTGAACAACGTTATAATGTACACAAGTGATACTCTACCAGTAGCAGTAGTAGTAGGAGCAGTAGCTGTCACAATTGTAGGAGGAAAATGGACTGTAGACAAATTGTCATCTTCCATTTCGTAAAACATTTCTGTGAATAAATTAAGACAAAAGCAGTTAAATACATTTATATTACCAAACTTTCAAAGACGTTTTAATTTAAGAGGAAATTACATTAATTGACACCTAAACTAAAGCCAATCCCTAAAAACAAACATTATTCTATACCTCAACCAAAGAAAATTGGTGTCATTGTAACATAAACAACTGTAAATCAAAATGAAACATTAAAGTTAAGATGACACGTCTCATCAAATATTTTTTCCATGTAGTTTTCAACTAAAAATAGGTTTCTTAACCTGTATTTAAATCTGTGAAGGAACATCTTACTCATATTAAATCATGCGATTGATATTTTTATTTGTTTAGTAAATTCAATCCTGCGTATTGATCAATCGTGTCGTGCCTCTAATGTTTCTAAAGGTGAATCATGACATTGGTCAGAGCACCAGTTACTCACGCAGTACGTCCATCTCAGCCCATGCTGATCGAAGCATAAAGAAACACACACACATCACAGATATAAAGTTGCTCCACAATGTCCATGTAACTGAACAACTCTGATAGTGATCTCCCATCATCAAATATCCTTCCAAAAATACCTTTGGTCCAAGTGCAGAAACTTCCCATCTCCGTTATTTTCCTTTTTAATCTCACAAGGCAATGACACATACAGGGTGGTTACATGTGAACAGTGCAATTGTACAAACTGCATCCATTGTTTTTACATACTGTAATCTTGGATTTGACCATATTGAACGAAACGATTTCCAGCATGAAAAAAAGGGACAAGATGAAAACATAACGTTAAGATGTGGTCACTTTGAAATACTCCTCCCAAGGCCTCATCATCCTTCTGATGAATCAAAGGTTTTTAGTAAAACACAAAATATTTAAAAAAATTTGCACGGTTAAAAAAATAAGTTTTCCATGTGACTTGAAATCTGGGCAAGGTAATAACATTTTGCGATATTGGTTTTGATTTAACTATCTTGCTGGGATCAAAATCATCCAACAGATCTTTGGGTTTATGCTCAGGGCAAGACATTTACAGGAGGGAATGATGTGGACAGAAGTTTGTAAATGTTCTAATTGAGACTAAATATTTGTTCTCCGATATTTGATCGGTTGAACCAAGCTGTTAGTTTTCTTTTTCTTTTTTCTTCCTGCTAACTGTGTTTTTGTCAGTGTTTTTTTCTGTGCATTCTTTTTCCCTCAGCCACATAATTGTGTAACTTTGTGTCTCTAAAAGCTCCAAATTATTTCACTGCCTTGTTTGAAAAAAAACAACAACACAATAAGAATTCCTGCTCATAAAACAATCAAGTTGTTAATTATTGTTAATTAATTCATTAACTGTATTTTCAGGCTTAAGTATTGATAAATACTGACAAATCTATCAATATATCCACAAACTGAATACCAGGAATCCGATGCTCTTAATTAATGCATAACTGAATTCATGTATTGTAATTGCACCATCTTATACCAAATAAAGCAGATGTCTCTAGCCTGGTATAACAAAGTGCCATGACGATTTTGCAATGTGTTTATTTTGCTCAGGTTAGTTGCTTACGTTGAATGATAGCACTTGTCGTCAAGAAGCTATAAGTACCTTCTCCAGAACCTCCTGCAGAACCTCCTGCAAGACCTAATCCAGAACCCCTCTGTGGGTTTGTGTGTGTACCACCTTCCTGTGGTTTATGAAGCACATCTGTGCTCTCTCCTGGAGGCTTGGTGACCACCATGGATGTAAGTGGGGTCACAAAGCTGTACTTCAGCGACAGCTCCAAGGCCTCCTCCTTCACTTTGTCCTTCTCCGGTCCAGACAACTGCAGCCTGTGTCACATGTGTTTTAAACAAGCTGACATTTGATCATCTGACAATGATTCAACAACAATTTTGATAAACAATTACATTGTTTCTCAGGTCATTGGCTTGGGCTCTGGGGAAAAAACATCCAGTTCCAGTATTTATAACTATTAGGTGACTCAACATTTAAGTGGTTTTATAGAAATATAAAGTTTCCATTTAATTAATGACGAATTACAAACATAAGGACAAAAAGATGGCTGACATCAAACTCACTCTTTCTCCAGAAGCTGTTTGACTGTGAGGTAGGCCCAAACCCTCTGGATGAGGTCGTCAGACACTGTTTCAGTGATGTTTGTTTCCGAAAACGTCACCTTGCTATTCCGCTGTCAAAGTATAAATAGGAACTTTCACAAGAATAATAATAAATTATAACAATGAATTTAATTTCAATGGCGCCTTTCTAGACATCCAAGGAACACATGTATAATTAAAGTAAAAACCAACATTAAAATGAGACAATAGACACCAAACAGTTCATTATATGTAAATCCTACGAAGATAACAAAGATTCCAGCAGATGTGCAGTGTGGAGCGATGCTTACAGAGAGGGCCACAACTTGTGGAATAAAGGTTTCAACGTTGTTGTCAGTGATCTGACCGGCCACCACGATCTCAGAGCCATCATAATACTGGCTGAAGTTAGTCTGGGTTAAATTGGTCCCACCCAAATATATCATTGTCACATCTGTCAGCAGAGGAGTGGCCACCTCTACATAGAAACCCTGTTGAAACACAATGTGGTCACAATATGTTTCAGCTAAGATAAGAAAGCAGCAGATGGTCAGAATGAGGTAGACAAGAGAACATACACAAGTATAGAACAGAATGAAATAGGCAATGAAATTAAATTAAATAAACAAAATTAAATTAAATTAAATTAAATATGCATAATATACACCTTTCACTACAAACTGAAACTGAACTTATTTGTAGAGAAACCTACAAGGTGCATTTGTACAGGACGGGTACATCAATTGAATTTGATACAATCATCCACTTATCAATGAAAATGTCAGAAATCACATGGTAAACAGGATATATTCAAAATGTGAAGGAAGCCTCAGCAGTGGAGAATACCCTCAGCTGTAAATCAGCATCAGAGTCGTCATAGATCCGCCGCGCCACACCATCGTTCTGCAGCGACATCGTCTTCAGGAACTCAAAGTTGACATCATAACCAAAACCAAGACAGTAGAGTGGGAATTTGCCTGCAATGGCCTCCTTTACATTTGACTTTATTCTTCCCAGATTTGTCACACCTGCAAAGACACATGACGTGTGGCAAGTTAAAAGTACCCTTAAACAGTGCAACCAAACAACTATCTAGGGTGAGTAAGAGGTTACAGTGCGTACATAAATACATTTTATGGACTTAATTGTTGAATATGTTAATGTCAAAATGTCGAAATTTTTTATCATTCTTTAAGTATTTGTGCAAGTGTGTTTTATTATAACCTGAAGTTGGGTCTCCGTCAGTGAGAAGTATCAGGATCGATGCTGAACCTTCTCTGCGATGTGCATTCAGCATACGGGCTCCTTCCAACACTGCCAGGTTAATGTCCGTGGCTAAAATGAGATGGAAAATGTTTTATCCCTGCCATGCTGCTGTCGAATGCATTGCATCCCAAAATAAACATATTAATTGGCAAAACCTCACCTCCTCTATCGTTTATACGCTGTACAAATTCCTTGGCACCATCCAGGTTTTCCTTGCTGGCCTGAACAAGTTCTCGTTTCCAGTGAAAGATTTCGCTGTCAAAGGTGATGAGACCAAAGTAGTCGTCTTCTGCCAGGTCACTCAAGATATGGAGTAATGCTATTCTCGTCTAAGAAACAGATAAAAATCATAATTAACTTTGATTTAAGTTAATCATGTCATAGATGTGTGTCAATTCAGGAGCTGCATCCTTCGAAGGCTTCTTTTTAAACACAGATGGTGGTGCGACATGGCTGACCTTTAAATACGGCTGACAAATGTGTCCTTTCATCCCAGAGCAGTGAAGGCTCCAACAGGTGGATCCTTCTAAGACTAACCTATCCCCAGAGCCATGGCGCTTCAGTGACAAAATGAATTTCAAAGAAATAATGGTGCCAGCAAACAACAAGACCAAAATCTCAGATGACTACACTTATTAAAGTACCATGCTGTGGTTGTATGCTTCCGCCACCCAGTGCAGTCTCAGTCTGCATAGATTCTTTTCTCAGACTCTGAGTCAGCCATTGTGACCTTTGACCTTTGGCTACCAAAGTCAATCAGCTAATCCAGTTAAACCAAGTCAATGTTTGTGCAAAATGTGAAAGTATTCGCTCAGGGCGGTTCGGAGATATCGCGTTCGCAAGGCAAGATATGTGATTTGCTAGCTCACAGTGACCAAGGCCTTTGACCTTCGACCAACAAAATCTCATTAGTTCATTCTTTAATCCAAGTGAACTCCCTGAAGGAGCTCTTGAGATATTTAGTTCACAAGAATGGGACATATGGACGGACAACTCGAAAACATTTTGCCAAGACAAAGGGCATTAAAACCTTTTGTCGCATGCAACAGCAGGATGCTATTACCCGTTAGTGGTAAAGGTGGGACAAGCTGGTGACGCAAATCAGGCCTGAAGAGATCTTATTTTAAATTTTCTCTCTGGGCTCCGTCGTAGGTCGCATAGACGGCATCCTCCGAAGAAAGCGACCGATGATACGGGACACAGCTCATCTGTCACAAACTCACTGTACCTGTTGAATTTTTCTGCCACTCATGGAGCCACTTTGATCAATAATGAAGACGACTTTCTTGGATATTCGGGTAAGATTAGATGGAGCGAAGTGATGAACAAAGTACCCATCCGAACTTTTCTGGAGAGTAAGAAGAAAGTTTGAGAGGTTAGAAAAGACAGAAGACAAAATATACATTTTAGAAAGCAAGTATTTTTTTTGGCCATCAATGCTAAATGCTGATAAATTAATCATTACAAAATCAAAGTACCTTAATGTCTCCAATCGAGGCCTTTCTGTTCACATCATACACAACAACCAGATCTCCATTCATACCCTGCTCTCCACAGCTGTCACATGTTTTCTGTTGGTCCTCGGTGGGGTAGAAATACACCCACGCCTGTAAACAGGGAGAATCCATAATAGTTTTCATCAATCGGAAAGATCATCAAATTTGAATAGATTCATTGTTATTGGCACGGCAAGTTGGTGAGAAATACAGTTTTTTACAGTGCAAACTAATGCAAATGTGAGATATACTGTGTGTAAAAATACATGAATGATGCTAGGAGAGGACCACAAGGATTAGCAATAAGCCAGTATTTTGAACAGTATTAACAGTTCTCCACAGTCATCGTCCCCACGACAACACTTCTAGTGGGGACTAGACTGAGGTTAATGTGAGGGAACCACAGAAGCAGATTCAACACATTATTGTTGAAGATACAAATGTAAATATTTCAATGTGTAAATATATATATATATAATAAACGTGAAAACGCTGAATTATGTAAAACACACATTTTTGGTAAGTTAACTCAAACATGTGAATTAACTTAACTTCTAAACCTTACAATTGCAATTTAGTTAAAGGTCCAGTGTGTAAGACATAGGTGAAAGGGATCAATAAGCAGAAATTGAATATAAAATAATCCTTTCATCTAAATTGAACAAATAGTTGTTTTCTTTATTCTAGAATGTGGCCTTTATATTTAAATACTTTATATTTAGATATGGAGCGGGTCCTCTCTATGGAGGCCGCCATGTTTTTTACAGTAGTTCAAACAGGACAAACTAAACACCTTTTGAGTTTGTATGACAACTGAAGGCTTCCACAGGTTCTCTTTCATGCTTGGAAGGGGAGGGTGAGGTGAGGGGTATTCAGCTGCAACATGCAACTTCACCACTAGATGTCACTAAATTCTACACCCTGAACCTTTAAATACAAATCAGTATTTCCCTGGCTGCTGTACCTGTTTATCTGCATGTGTTTTGGTGATGGCATTAGCCAGGTTTTTGGTGCTCAGTCCTCCTTGAACGTTAATGAAACTGATGCCGGCTTTCTCGTGAATATACACATCCACCTGACATTAAAAATGAAATAAAAATAGTTAAAGGCTCTACAAGATGTTATTGCCCCAGTATTGGTTTCCCAGATGACCACTGAAAAGACACACCTTGAAGTCTTTGACAGGCTGCATGGGGCGAGCGTGGATTTGCAGCTCGTACTTGCCGATCCGGCGTTTCAGCAGCTCCTCGTATGTGAGTTCAAAGGTCACCTTTTTGTGAGGAGCTACAGTCACAGAAGTCTTAAATTCCTCCAGGGTCCTCCCAACAGAACTGCAGCACAGACAATAATCACAGCGTTAGAGCAGTGGTCCCCATCTCCCTGTGGAGCTTAGACCCTTTAAAATGAAATAATGTTTCTTGTGACACTTCATCGCAGGTTATAACCTCAGTGTGGATATGACTTTTGAAAATGTGAACTAAGGAGTGAGTTCTCCTTCTCAGATTGATTCATAAAGGGATTTAATAGGCTGGAAGATGTGAAAGTAGCTTTTGCAAGAATTACATTTTTTCAAGAAAAGTCCCAAAGGTCACACAATGGTCTAAAATACAACATTAAACCCACTTCTATAAGACTTTAAAACTCAACGAATGTATATGTGTGAATTGATCTGTGCACCTGACAATCCCAGCGCTCTGGCCACGGGACACAGCGTCAGTGTACTCTTGCTGAGCTTGCTCCTTTGCTTTCACAGCACCATCGTACAGCTGCCCATCAATAAACCTGAGGAAGAGCAGGGAAGATTTCCATTTCATACCCAAACTTTCATTTGTTTTATGTTATTCAATGTGTAATTCCTCATGTGCAGATAGATGCCTGCAAATATCCACCGGCCATTTTTGCGTCACATACATTCTGAATTTACTGATGAAGGCATTCTTGGGAATCCGGACGTGAAACTCTATTTCCTTGGACTCGTCCATGCGATTGGCCACACGGCTTGTAATGACAGTGGTGGCATAACGACTGGTCACTGTGGAGTTGATGTGAAAGCTGTAGATGTCCCAGTCCTCCTGAACAAATGTGGCAGACACATTGCACAATGTGAGTGTGTGTTTTCTTTACAAGGCTGCATTGATGTCTGGGTGTTGACTAACTGACCAAAGATCAGATGAAATGTGAAAAACAAGGTAACGGTGGGAGGCATCAGCTAAATCTCATTGGTCTGAGTGCAGAAACTCCCCATTCTCCTTATTTTTCATTTTGATTTCGCAACGCAATGACTTTGTGTGTCTGTGGGTGTATGTGTGTGGGTGTATGTGAGTATGTTTGTATGTGTGTATGCTTTCAGAGATGCGCACACAACATTTACATCACACTGACCTATTCATAACAGGGGTAGATCCAGGAGCGGGGCCAGGGGGTCACTGGCCCCAGTTTGAATCTGATTGGGCCCTGAAGTGCCCCTGTAGTGTACAATAAATATAACTGTCCAGACTTTTTTATTTTCTACGCTTTTTTTGAGTACACGATTTGTTTTAAAAAGTAACCATTGCCAGACTATATTAAAAAAAGTTTGGCTTTGTTCAAAGCTATGGAGCTAACAGTAAACAAGAAATCTCTCTGTAGATTGTGGCCCCTTTATGCCCCCGATTTAGAACAATCCTAGATCCGCCACTGCTCTTTAGATTTAAGAATTTTCCATGACACTAAGATTTAAAGATTTGTATGTATAGGGAGTCTGTTTCTGGTCTGCAGGAGGGAGATGAGCCCTTAACTGTGACTATGTCAACATATGTATGTCCCTACAACATGATAAAAGTAAGTTCAGACACACACACACACACACACATACACAATATCAAACAACATTGAAGGTAGAGAGCCAGCGGGTCTTGAAACTGATGTTTATCAGAGGCAGAGTTCAGTGTGTTGTAACTGTCAAATGCTGAGCTATGCTGAAAATAAGCAAGAGTCTCACATGTTATAACTGTCTGTCAAATGCAATTATAGATGTATATATATTTGAAAGATTCTTCTTCCTGGCAGTGTGGTTCTGTCTCTGTCTACTAGGTTTTGTAAACTTACTTTGATTGGCAGAGTGGTAACCAAAGCCAGCAGCAGCCCAAAGAGGGTGACGTACACCACAGCTCTCTCCATGATAACCTCTCCCACCAGAGTGCAAACCAGAAAGCTGGAAACGTCTTTTAAACCCAAACAGGAATAGATTTTTTTTTTTTTTTAAGGGCAAACTCTTCCCCCTCTGGGAAAAACACACCCACCCACCCCCACATACACACTAATGTTCTGCATACTACCAGGAATGAAATATAAAGAAATCCTTATCACAGGGTGAAGGGAGCAGAAACTCAGCTAATATTTAATTACATGACAAATACTGTATGGTGTCAAGCAAAAAGGAATTTATTATCACTGTCTTCAAATATGTACAGCTTCTCTGGGAAAACTGGTGATACAGCAGGCAAAAGCAAACGTACAACTACCTTTCATGGCAAGCGTTGAAGAGACACAGGAGTTACTGTGTGAAGCACAAAGAAAATAGCTGCTTAAAAGAAAAAAAATCTATGTCATCATGAAAGAAATTGTGCCTTTAAGAGAATTATTCATTTTAATTTTAAAATATTGTCATTTTGTGCAAACATGGAGGAATTTTATCAGGGCACAATCAAACGAACTCATAAAGTTCTGTTTACTCACCACAGGGAGTAATAACTAAGCCTGTGCAAACTGCTGTTTAATGATTAAGACTAACTCCTGATGATGCCAATGATGTTACTGAGGTGCATTATGGGAAATGCGGTTGCCAGCATTTCTGGATCTTCACCCATGCTTGAGAGTCAGAGTATCTCAGCCTCTGTTGTTCTCTTGTGAGACCCCCGGCTGTACTGAAACATAATGACCCATTTAACTAAAACAATAAGGTAGGAATACTATGTTAAAGTTAAAGGGGATGAAAGAGATGAAAATAACTGTTTTGCTATGTAAGTTATTATACCAGTCCTACTTCTAAACTACATCGATTTTTGCCACTTATTTTTACAGAATACATCAAATCACCGATGCATTCAACTAACGATTCCTCTGAGGGAATCATACAATAACCTCAAAATTAAAGATGTTATTTTTCGAGGCTGTACTTTTGAAATAACTGAAGCGGTGATAGTGCAATATTTGTTGGAGATCTTTCAAATGAATCCAGCCACGATAAATACAATTAGCTGCATGAGCCGGGTGATTGTGTGAGGCCAGCGTCTAATCAACACAATTTACAAAACCTATTCATTTTACAAAGAGTTGTGGTCTCTCGTTAGTTCACATTCTTCATGACTGTGCCTGTAACGTCCTCATATCATCAGCATGTATCAAACAGCCACCAGCCAAACAGTAATCTCTTAAAAACCGCAAAGGCAACGATATACAGTATAAAGCTACAGACTGCATTGGTAGAGGTATGGGATGATTATGATTTTTGACTCGTGCGCCGAGTCCTTCAGCCCTCCTTGTCGTATGATTTCAATACCGTAAAATCCTCCCGTGACTCACCACATCTACCTGTGCACATTCAGAATATCAGTGTATTCATGCAGGCTGTGGTGCAGGTGGCAGAGCAATCCCACCAAAACTAACTCCGGTGAACAAGGAAAAACTTACAGTCTTTAAATAACCTAACTTGTTTTCTGAACATTTTCTTACAATCTGTGATATTTGATGAGCTGCAACCACGACCTGATTATATTACGTTCCATCGCTAAACTAAATGGGGTTTTTTTTTAAATCCACATTCGTTATTCAAATCGTTTAATTAACCTTTGGAGGTGAAAGCGTATATATAGAATATCTAGTGTCTGCTTTGAATCTAAATGCTTTTCTTCAGAAAACTGAAACTGCAATTCAAGGCACTCTCGCAGGTGTTTTTTTTTTTTTTTCTTCACCTGAAGATAAAGTTCAAGTTCATTCAAATCAAGTTTCAAGCGCTTGTGCTGGAAGCATTTCATCGATGAAGAATGAAACCTGTCCTTGGACTGAGAGAACAGAGTAAAGCAAACCGGCCCTAGTGACCAGGAAGTCAAGTCTTCACAGTGACGGCATGATGGTGACTAATAGGTTGTTGCATTAAGACACGTAGCTGCAGCACCGACCTATTGATTACCTAATGATAACTGTACAAACACAGGAGCTATGTACAAACAAGAATTCATATATATACACGAGTCAGCTTATATGTAGGGAGGGACATGAGCAACATAAACATGAAGTATTTATATAAACAAAGCGTGGATGGACAGTACATTATGTACAGTGAGTGGAGACGTACGGTATGTAAGCACTGACTGAAATCCGCACTTTAAAGCCTGACTGAGCAAACTATACATCTTTAAATGTACTACTACCAACACACTGCACACAAATGTGATGTACAGTATGCACATGAGGTATGTTGATGCAAATGAAACATAGAAACAACATAAAACTTTCGACGGGTATGTACATAAGGTAACTTACATGCTGGTTAGATATATACAGTATATGCACATAAGATTGACTAGAACTATAACCAGATTTGTTTTTGGTAAAAGAGTTGGAAGACACAATGCTACTCAGGTTAAAGAGTCCTGGCTTTGGGGTCAGGCGGCTGATATGATGGAGCTGCAGTGGGGCTGGGTGCGTCCTGGGCTGAGGGCGCAACAGGAAAGACAAAAACTCCTGAAGGAAGAGGGAAGGAGGACAAGGCCCTGAACGGAGTGGGAGAGCGTAGCTGATAGCAGGGATGGGGCCCTGTGGAGGGGCTGGTCGTCATCGTTGACCTGGGGCTGTCCGGCCATGTCAGGGACCGAGTGCAGGCCTCTGGACCAAGTCCTGTCCATGAAGATACCTGAGAGAGTTAGAAAACAGCTTAACTACACAGATTAACTGCTATATAGGTAAATACACAAACTATAGACACAAATGATGATTTCATGTCTTTTTTTCATATTATGTTTTATGAAACGCCTCTTTGTATAAGTTCTGGCTTTTGTGAACTTGCGGCCAGTTCCACTTTGAGCACCCGTGCTTGTTGTGTAACCTCTGCAGAGCTTACTATTAAAAAGACTCAAAGGCAACTCCAGTCTGGGAATTTCATTATTTCAAATCTCAAGATGAATTTCCATCACACCTTTAACACATATTGTTACATTAACAGCATGAAACTCACATATGAAGCACTAGCCAGTTGTCTGTGTGTTCGATGCACAACCTGATCCCACAGCTGCTGCCCGCTGATGCTCAGAGAGTTGGTGCGCGGCCTGTGGGTGACGATAAGAACCTCCTGGGCCCAGTCGTCCATCAGCCGCTGCAAGTCTTCAGGCAGATCTTTTTCACTCGTGGAGGTGCCCGTGTATGTGCCTGTCTTGTTGTTGCTGTTATTCGCCTGGGCCTGGGCCAGTCCCATCACCGGCTGATGAGGAGGAGGTGGAGGAGTGGCACCGGCAGGCAGCTGCTGTGATTGATTGAAGGTGCCTGCTCCGGCTGCAGACCCTGCACACACACACAAGCACACACACGCACACACACACACATATTTAGATGATCAGACTCATACGAGGTAACTAGACATTTAATGAAATTATTTTTAGTCATTTCACATACTGCTGCCGCGGTCTTTCCCAATACACAGTCTCTTCAATGTTGTCCCTATAAGACATAAAAGACCTTTTAACATCTCCATTAGCAGGTAATAATGATCATTAACAGAATGTAAACAAGGTGCAAAACAAAGCTGCTGGATTCTGCCGCAAAACCAAGGAACAAACTCAAAACAAACTAACAAATGGATGAACAAAGCAATCAGTCCCCGGAAACAAGGCGGTATAATGTATGTATTAGGAAAACCATGCAGGTGAACCAGGTGAGAGCCATGTCGATGTGCAGCGTTGAATTATTAGAGAGACGGAGAAAAGAATGAGGATCGAGAGGTTAAAGGGAGATGAGAGATTAGAATTTTAAAAGCAGATTGATGTCCATGTGGCATGCAAACCTCCACAGCCTTGTAATGTTAGGTGGATGAGTCGCAAACATGTTAAAAGGTGAATAAAAAAGCATCAGCATCCATAGGAGACACTTAAATTGTGAGATGACTATTGTAATGAGCAGTGAGCATCCAAATATCAAACAACAAGGAAACAAATAGTACAAATATATTGTAGTATTAATTATTAGTTATAATATAATTTTTTATATTTTAATATTGTCTTAGTTTTGAGTAAGGTTTTTGAAATAACTTTTAAAAATAGATATAAAATTTAAAAAATGAACTTCTTCAAAACAAACTTTACTCTTCAGAGATTTTATAAGAAAATACAGGACGAAAGTAAGTGACGAGAACGACGTGAAGCAACAAAAAAATCCAGCAGTGTTACAGAAAACTATTGCTGAGCTAAAAGAAGAAAAAAATAGAAAATATGGAGGACAAATGAGTGAAGATATGCGGGAAGAGAAGAGATACAAACAGATAGACAAAGACACAGGCCCACTGAGAAATCTAGCTCGTGGCTTGCTACTGGATTTATAGGTGACTCTCTCAGATGGTTGAGGGTAATTAGACCAGCCTGTAGAGGAGTATAATCAAAGAGGGAGAGAGAGACACTAAGGTAAGACGAGCACACATTGAAATATCCGACCTTATCAAAACAAAACACCACAGACAAAGTGTTTGTTATAATTCTCTGCTGAGTCTAAATGTTAACAGGATAGTTATTGTTACCTCCGCCAAGAAGGTTATGTTTTTACCCCTGCCCGCTGGTTTGTTTGTTAGTTAGTTAGCAGGATTTTACAAAAACTACGAAAAAAAATTCAATGAAACTTGTTGGAATGATGGGACATAGACCAGGAAATAACCCATTTCATTTTGGGGCGTGGGTTAAAGGCGTTGATCCAGACATATTTGGGGGAATGATATTTGAGCAATTTGGTGCAGCTCCAAATAAAAGTGTGGTTCTAGCAGATTTAAATGCAGAGTGTTGCACCTTGGCGGAGGTGTGCGCTCTAATGAGCTAAAAGACTGTGTTGCTAGTGGTCACCTTGTGCAGGTGGAACTTGTGTGCTGGTACCGTCTCCGTGTAGTCCAGCGTAAATATTATCTGAAGACAAAGAGCCCTTGAGGGAGCAAGGCTGCTGAGTCTGCACAGGTTCTGAGGTCGAGCTGGGAATGTGGCTCGTGCACGACCGTGCCCGGCCTTGTGAGGGGAAAGAGCCTTTGGCTGGAGAGCCATTTAAACTCAGTGTAGGCTCACCTATGCCTGCAGCAGCAGCAGCAGCTGAAAACACACACAAGCATCAGAGTGGTGTAGTCTTTTCTTCTGCACACTGGAGATTCAAAATAGACACTCACCGGATCTGCTGGAGTCACTACTTTTTGTTGTGACATTTCTAAACTGTTGGACCAGAGGGCTGAGAAGTTTGCCAGGCTTCAGCTTGTGCCTGCTCGACCTCTTTCTACGGCCGTTATGCGGTGCAGTGTGAGACAGACCCAGGCCAGGAGGAGCCGCTTTGCCCAGCCGGTTATATAGCAGTTCCACCTCTCCCCGCTGATGGGCCTGCAGCTCAGAGATCTCCCTTAGGTGTCTGAGGAGATCAAGGGAGGAGAATACTGGTCACTTACAAGCTAAATAACAAAATATTTGCATGTAAAGACACTTAATATGGCTGTAAGATAAACAACTATCCTTACTTCTCCCTGAGTCTCTGCAGTTCCCTCTTCATGTCTGAGTCATCCATCTCTGAGTCATTATCGCTGCTGCCACAGGCTGAGCCATGCACGCCTCCATGCCTACTTGGTGAGTCTGAGCTCTGCACACTGCTGCTGCGCCCTGAGCGACGGAGGAAGGCCACCGCCCTCTTCATGAGGTCACTTCCTCTGCGCTCAGAGCGAGTCCGCTGAGATGGGGTGGCAGGGGCCAGCTTCGCAGGGCTACTCTCGGCCCCCGAGTCTGAGGAGAGGAACCGAGCATGGACAGTGACATCCACAGGGACGGAGGGTGAGGTCAGGGCACGAGGCAGGGAGCCCCGCTTTGCCATGGAAGGAGGCGTGTCCAGGTAGAAATCAGGCGGGGCAGAGTAGCGGCTGAAGCGTGTACTCTGTGTGATGTCGTCTTCAGTGCTAACCACAGAGAAACGGCCGATTGTGGTGGAGGTGACCATGGCCTCAGCCTGAACATGTTCCTGTCTGTATCTAACTGGGTGTGCTGGTGAGGCAGCGCTGCTCCAGCTCCTTTGTTTCACATCTCGTCTGTTTGCCACTTCAGGAGGAACAGAAATGATCTGCCAAAAGCAAAGAGCAGACTCAGTGGTCATGCAGCATCATGATGTTTCAAATGAAAAGTGAGATCTACTTTCCACTGAAATGTGGGAGAAAACTCCTGTTCCTACCTTAAATCGACCTCTGGCTCCAGAGCAGGAGGCAGAGTGAGGAACGTGTCTCCTTGACATGGAAGCTGCAAAAAGTTCCACAATCAATCGATCGATGAAAACTGTACCACTGCAGTAGATGTACATCTAGTAATTCAAGTTGAAGACCAGTTATATTGTGTTGCATTGATGAGTGTAGGCTGCACATACCACACACGGCTGAGTCACTCAGTGTGGTCAAACTGTCCATTCTCTCTGGAATCTGAGGCTAAACGAGGTGACAGGGAGAGAGGACAGCAGAGACATGAGAAAATACAAATACAAACAATGAATTGTCCTAGGATGATACTTCGTAAGTATCAATATAATACTTCATAATAATATTTAGGATTGTTGGCAATGATGGCAATAAAGAGGTCCATATTTTGCAATAAATATATTTATTATTATATATATTGCATCAATGGAGACTTTGCCAATTCATTCTGCTTTTCATGAACAACATGCAGCAGCCTTAGTTTCCATGAAATAACATTGTCAATACAAAAATGTGACTAAATGTTTGAAAAAAAAACTACATTTTATTTTGTTATATATCCTTGGGAATTTAGTTTTTTTAATATCAGTATTTTCTGATAATATAAATATTTATATTGTTGAAAAACTGACTGGCTTTCTTTAATGTTATCTTGCTTACCAGCTGTTCCCCTGTCCTGTAGCGTCCCTCCCCCATCGGCCCTGGCGTGCTGTTTCCCGACCCTCCCATGGCGCTGTCTGGACCAGGAGGAGACTGGATGTACTCAGTGCAGGAGCCTGGTGTCTCTGCAGCACTGCCTGATGGGTACATGGGGGCATATTCCTGGTATAGCAAGTTCCTTAGTTTCTCGTCCAGTGTTTTTATGGTGCTATCCACAAAGCCCCCGCGGCCAAGCCGTCCTTCGCCATCTGACTCACCGGGCCCCGCACCGTGCTGGGATGGCGCTGGGCTCTGGGGTAGCGAGGACACTTTGGTCCCTCCCATGCTGGAATAAGGCTGGTGGAGCACCACAGGCTGCTGCGGTCGCTCGCTTCGTGTCGCTGAGGCGTAGGAGACAGACAGCGGCTCTTTGGCTGAATCTGGCTGCTGGAGAGGAAGTGGGGTCAGGGGAGACCCACCCTGTGAACCGCTCACATCCAGAGAAAGTGGCATGACCAGAGGGCAGCAGGGCACCTCCTCAGCTATAGAAACAGGACTCATCATGTCAGGCATCTGCCGAGCGGCGTGAATCGGGGAGACGGGTCCTAGAGGGGATCCTTGTGACTCATCGACTGGGAAAGACGCATGTGTGGATGATGGGGGCACATTCTGAGCCCTTGCTGGCTGGGCCTGATGCACACTGGGCGGCACAGAGCTGCCAGCAGGCTCCACTGATGATACGGACTGGAGGGTTGGGGGAGCAGACACAGGAGGGGACAGAGTGGCGAAAAGAAGTGGGTCAGTGTTGGACATTATTGGGGGACTACAGAATCCATACACGTCATAGGAGAAGCCTCCACTTCCTCCGGACATTGTAGAAGATGAGCCGTCTTCTGCGGGAGGAAAAGAAAATTCAATTATTTATTACAAAATTACAAAGTCATCAAAAGCCCATGAGAGCTGAAAGATGTCTTTCCTTCAGCTGCCACACGATAGTGCTGTTTTCCCATGCAGCAGTCAGACACTAAACTGCAGGAACTCTGTAGAAACAAAGTCACCTCTGGAAGGCCTCGCAGTGCCACTGCAGTCTGCAGGCTGGGTAGTGGTTGAGCTCCCAGGAGACTGTGTAGCCGTGCCATCAGACGGGGTCTCCTGGCTGGATGTGGGGGTCTCCTCTACAGGGCAGATTATGAACCATCTTTTCCCTGTGTGAAGAACTGCAATCCGAGAAATCTGACAATTACCACCCAGAGCACTTACAAGTGAATATGACGCATGAAAGGATTCACTGGGAATACATTTTACCATTCTGCTGATAGACAGGCTGAGGTGCTCCAGGCTGCGGACTCTGCAGAGTGATAAACAAATGGATTTTACTTGCCACTCTGTATTTATTAGACTATAACTAGGTCAATGTATAAGCATGTGTACTACATCTGTACAGACTATATTCATATTTATAGCTACACTTCTCTCACCTCTCCCACTAACCCCTCAGAAATCTGGCCTTGTGGAGGACTACAACTCAAGGTTGACGCTCTTTCACCCTCTATATCTTCACTCAGCATGTCCTCGGCTTTATCCACGATGTCCTTTAGCTGGTCAATGAAGATCTCCTTCTCTAACAGTAGGATAAAGCCATTGTCCACCTGCAGGCAAAGAGTTTTTAAACAGTATCAGAAATATAACCAATCGATAACACAGAATCTACTAACTGTAAAAGGCTGAACTCACCATGTAAGTGGCAATCTCCTCCGGTGCATCTCCATCCAGATCGAATTTGAACGTCACCATTTTGTGATTGTGAGTCTCCAGCTGGCATTCCACCATTTTATCTCCAGTGTTGCAAACCTTTGGCGCCAGAGGTTACATTTTACTATAAGCAAACATTCAGATATTAAGAAACTGTAGCTTCAGTTGTCAGACGTGCCACCGTGACTCACATTGAGCATGCTTAGTTTGGGTTTGCTTGTCTTTTCTTGGCGAGAACGTGTTCTGGCAGACTTGCGGTGGTGTTTCCTGGGTTTTCCATCGCCCTTCCCCACACTGGCCAAGCTGTCATAGCCATCGCTCGTTTCCTTACCAGATGCCACATCAGAGTTGAGACTACAAAAAGAGAAAAGTTTAAAAAACACTTAATCACATATTCAGGTTGTTGACGCATTTTCATCACATAAAGTTCACTTGAAGAGGACACACACCTGTCATACGCATAGCTGGGTAAAGATACTGGTTTGTCCTGAAGCACATCATGTGGACAGAAAAACAGGTATATGTGTGAATTTGAAAGGTTACTGTGTTTAACATGCTTTCTGAGTAATAATCAAATGTCACTGATTTTATCCAGTTTAAAAAATTTGCACAGATTAATATCACACTCAAAAATGTGCAAACGTTTGCTTCATTCACACCTCAGCACTGGCCTCTTGTTGAAGGGTGCTAGATGCAAATGTTGTTTCGAGGTTTTGCTGAGTCGTGGCTAGGCTGGCACACTCAGGCAGTGACACTGCCGTCTGGATGCCAGCAGGCTGCAGAACTGGAGCAGAGCCTGAAGCTGCGACAGGAGCTGAAGCTGGAGCAGAAGCTGGGGCTGCAGATTTACCTGGGACTGGCAGGGTGAAAGGGATTGGGCCCAAGACCAAACCTGGTACCGAGTGATGCGGTTTACCCATGACAGAAGATGAGTCAAGAGATGGCTCAAAAGTGGGACCTGGTGCATAGACTGGTGCTTGAGCCGAGGCAGGAGCTATTGAAACCTGTATTGGGACTGAAGCTGGAGTTTGGGGTATAGCTGCAGCTTGGCCTGACACTGGGACTGGTGTTTGTTGTTGTGCTGTTTGAGTTTCAGCATGTACAGTAGCTTCTGCATCTGCTGCGATTCCCCAGAGAGGAGTCTGAACACCATGCAAGACAGGGTGGACTGGAGCCCGAAGCTGAACGTCTCCCAAGTTCGTCTGTACCTGGAAGAAAAATAGCACATTTAGGGAATTGTTCATCAGTCTATACAAATATTGTACATCCCTCAATCCCCAAACGCATGCCCTGCGTGCATTACACGAACGGATAGGACAGACCACCACCTTAGTACTACAGATTTCCAATGACCAGCCATTTACATTGAGAACTGAGTCAAATATTCACCTGGACAGGCTGCTCAGCCAGTTCCTGCTCAGGGTGGGGGGCGGGGTATGGGGTGGTTCGTACCTGGGAGAGAGGTAAGGGATGGGTGGTATGGAAGCCGCCCTGCTGCTGGGGCGCTGCAGGCGACATGACCATGGTGAGGAGTGGGATTGGGAGTGCCACTACAGGCATGTGTTGGGGTGTGGACAGAGGGGTCTGAGGGGTGCCTAGAGTGGGAATAGTGGGCATGACAGCATGAGGGGTCAGAGGGAGGGAGGGATAGTGGGGTGAAGGTGAGTAGTAGGTGCTCAACATAGACAGGCCACTGCTGCTGTAGGCAGATGGCAGAGGAGCTGGGGAGAAGGGAGGGGGCTTGTGGCCCCCTGTTTGAACAACAGGATATGGTGAGGGAAACTGGGAAAGAAAGAGGGGAAAATGGATATACGATGAACACCAGTCGATAGAAATAACATTCACACAGGCCCTTTATGAACTAGCCCTGGAACCTAACCATCTTAGGATGTTTATTCTGTCTCAATCTTAGTTTTATCATATGTTTGTGCTGATCTGGAGGGGCAGGAGTGGGGGAGGACTGGAGAATGACTGAGGAAAACTGGCAGATATGTCAGGAAGACTCAGCTGAGATGTAGACTGGTCAGCAGATAACAGCTAAGGAGGGAAATTAAAAATATTCCCTTTTCACTTTGATAAAACTAAACAAACTAATTGGCAAGATGTTTTGGTCTAAAATAGAATGATCCACTTAATCTGTGTGTTTTTTTGTCTGTGTGTTCTGTAGCTTGACAGTAAGTTATAAACGAGCATGGCTCTACCTGCGGCAGGACGGCAGCTGGTTGAAGATGACACTACAGGGAGGAAAGACAAATGGGAAGGAAACACAGACCAAATGAAAATCCATGCACATACACACACATATACAGTAAATGATGAAGCGTTACAGACCACTCAGGTGCACTGTGTTCCCGCCTCACACACAGATGATCTACAAATACTGTGTATTCATATGGTTGCCATTAAATTGCACATTAATATGTATGTAAACTGTATGTTTGCTGAACACCCACTAGAGAATTAGTAACTTAGGATGTGAAATAAGCAAAGTGAATTGAGTAGCCAGTAATATACAGCTAGTGCACTTTCAACAATCCTAACTTGTTTATTGTATGTACCGCTCTAATTTTTGTTGAACAAATTTATGTAAATTCAATCATTTGTTGTAGTCTTTTCCTGGGACAAGCACTTATGTTATTATCACTAGGGCCACTTAAAGGAATAAAACGATTAAAGTCATGATATGATAAGAAAAGGTTGTTAATTTACAAGAATAATGTCACTTTAGAGGGGAAATATAGAATAAGGGGCAAATATAGAAGATCAACCAATCACCTGCTTTAAAATTAGGAATATGGAGCATCTTGTTATGTTATTCGTTATTACAGCTTTCAGGACATTGAAAAGATTGACTATTCTGAAGGGAGAAGTACATGGACATGAAGGAAGTTTCCTCTTTTGTGAGGAGGAAATGTTTTTCACCACAAACTCTCTCTCTTCGTCTGCGTCTTCTACGAGTGTGTCACCACCATTTTTGCGTCTGTCGCATGTTTGATGCGTTGTCAACCCCTCCACTCGTTCACGATGAATCCAGTTCTCACATCAGATTCTCCTGACTTTAATCCGGAGCCTCTCACTCTGACTTTTGCGTTTACACACGCACCACCTCCAGAGAAAATACGTGCATGTCTGAAAGCAGCTTTAGATGCATTCAGTACCTGCTCTTGTCCAGGTTGCGTCTGTAGAATGGGGGCTGCAGCCGGGAAGCTCTGGGCTGTCTGTCTCGTCTGGAGCAGAGTCGGGGCTGGCGTAGCTGGAGCAGAAACTGTCTGTCAGAAAAATACGAGAGATTACATTTATTGGACTTTGTTTTTAGACATGATAATACGACATGACTCACTATGAGATAGAGGATCATCAAGCACAATGATGAAATATTCAGTGCGGAATCAATGCAGGGTTAGGCATATATGCAAGAAACTAGAGGGATGTTTGCAGCTGCCACGGTTTAATCGCGTAAGATGAAAAGTAAAAGAGGAGCGAAACCATTACTCTATCTTCAGCCATCCACTGAGTTCATGTTTGCAGCAGGCAATATTCAATAAGGCAAGCTGAAATGGAAAAAGGGGAGTTACACCATTAATCTATCTTCAGCCACCCATTGTTTTCAATGCCATACACTCTACTGGGACATTATTATATATTCTACCACGATCTCCTGCTGAGGTCTGACCTTATCTAAAAATGAGAGCAGATATTAAACCGTATTGTGGATTAAGCAGCAGCAGAGACTGGCTTTTGCACTTGGCTATTATTATGCAAAGTCCATAGGAGCAAAGCAGCTGGCAGATTCATGATAGACACAGCAGGCTGCTTCTATGGCAGTTATTAAGCCTGAATGGAGTCTCCTTCTCTAACCTACCAGTGAATCCGCTCTGCCTCTGTTGCTGTGTGGCAATGACAGCTTGTTCCTGTCCAGATATGGGCAACAGTGTGGTAGTGGGATCTCCAGGCTCTGACTTTTGTCTACACGCTCAAATACTGAGGAGGTGGGGCCCATCGGATGATTAAGTACTCGGTCAGAGAGGGTGGGAGTGCTGGTCCTGCGACCGACGATATGATGGAGACAGTGGTTGAGAAGAGTGAGATCTGCGCCTTCGTACAAACTCCGTGACCGCGCAACTTGTGAGGGCAGAGGAAGATTTGAAGGTGAGGTCAGCGGGGGTGAGAGACTGCTTGAAGGTGAGAGAGAGGGCGATGCATAAGGCGGAGGTAAAGTGACGGGAGGAGACTTTGACAGGTGAGATGTGTGTGAGCCTGGCTTAGACACTGGCATAAACTGTGTGGATGCAGAGAAGGAACGTATGTGTGTGTGTCCCAGAGATCCGCCTCCCTTCGTCCTGTCTCTCAGGAGGAGAGACATGCAAGCCTTGCAGTGGCGGTCGGGCTGCGGGCTGCGGGGGGCGCTCGAACCCAGCTCTGAGGGAGGCTGTAAATTCAGGGGAAGGAGAGGTGAATTAAAATGTCTTGCTGAGTCATGATGGGCGGACAAGAGAGGAGATAATACCGACGGATTCTGAGCAGAATTAGAGAACAGGTGATCTGTGGCATGCACTGAGCTCTCTGCGCTCTTTGGCGAAACCAGATCCAGTGACGGACATAGGAAGGGGCTTGTCTTAGTGAGAGGGTGCGTCCGACACCGCAACATCTCAACCAGGGAGGAGCTTCCACGCCTAAAACACACTGGGCTCTCACTGATGAGCAGGTGGTTATGGCATACAAAGGGATCACTGCCGTGACGCTGATCGGGTGTAATTGCAACAAAAAAAAGAACATAAAAATGTTGTTATTCCAGAACAAGAAAATCAAATTTAAGAAAGTTGCCACAGAAATGAGACATGTTTTACTCACTGTTTGAGACTGATAGGTCTGTGCTGCAGTTTGCTGATAAGCCCCAGGATGCAGTTGACATGTGCTCTGTGGATAGCCTCCCTGATGTAACTGTGTGGATGCTTGTGTGTAGTTGTCAAGTGGGGCCTGTGCTGTGGGTTGCTGGTAGGGCCCCTGGTACAGGTGAGGGTCGGCCTGTGCAGGAGGACTGTAAATCATGTGAGCCGTGGAGACGGGCTCCGGAGGAGACTGGTAGGGCCTGTTTTGCTGATTGTTTAGGTCGTCTAACTGCATGATAGAGCTCCCTCCACTGTCAGCTGTAATAACAGAGAGGAGACGTCATCATGATGCAAAAGAAAATGCCCTTTGCAGTAAGTACAAACACTGAGGAATGACAGGAGGACAAGACAGTGGAGTAGTCTCATTAAAATTCAAAAGGTGGTAGATGATGTCTCATTCCTGACTAACAGATTTTAGTCAGACGCTGCGGCCACTTTACTGTTACACTCTTATGTTCATAAATACCAAGTCAATACCAATTACTGTTAAAGGCTGCATGCGTTGGACCAGTACTGAGATTTATTAGCAGAGGTCAGGTGACATATGATACATTCATGTGTGTGTTTGCTCAGGCTCTTACATGTAGTAGATGTGGTGGTTGGCACAGTGCAGATGAGTGTCTGCTGCTCCCCCTCTTGGTCTTCATTATCTGCTGTGGCTAATGTGGCTCCCTGTGGTACACCAGTACTGGGCACCTGCAGAAGGTTCTGCTGCGTCTCACCATTTCCTGTCGAGACAGTGCGCTCCCTCTTCCAATTGAGGAGAGCCACGCGGTCTCGGATTGACTTCCCGACTATCTTGACGTCGCAGTCCAGAAAAAAACCTGATTCAACCTGGAGGACACAGGAAAGATGTGATAAATTCACAAAACACACATATATAATACAACATATATATATTCGCAACAAAGGTTTGCATGGGAGAGCAAAGATGAACAGACAACACAATACAGACCAGTGACCACGTTGTTATGTTAATAACAGGCAATGAGACTGTGTTTCAAAGTAAGGACGTTTGTGTTATTAGACTGAGACACTGAGACCACATACAAGAACCAACAATATGTAGCGGAATTACATTCAATCAAGCTGCACCAAAATGCACACACTCATAAATATCGGTATCTATATAACTGCTATTATAGCACAAAGTAGAAGTACTGTTGCGGTAATATTTCTTACACACTAAATACAGTTTCTATCATAAATGAGTGTGATGAATGATTGAATGGATTTTATGGTCAAGTTGACAAAAGAAACCAGCCAGATTGGCCAGTACAAAAGCAGTCAAGGTCAAAAAAGAGCAAAAAACAGTTAAGCCAAACTAAATATAATGAGATCAATCACTTCCTCAAAACACCTGATTGATCAGATCTCTTGTTGTTGAAGTTAACAGTCAATAATCAAAAAGTCAAATGCAACAACTATCATCTGTTTTTACTTGCCAAATACAATTATTCTTTCTGTAACTAGAAATACTTGTTTACCATTTCTTGGGCGACGACCTCTGGGACCTCGTTCACCAAGTCAAATGTGAACTCAATAGCACCAGTGTCCTTGTATTTTCCCTTCAGCTTTTTAGGATCCTCCACCCACAGCTTCAGAGCAATAGATGATTTCTTCCCATCGTCTTCCTCATTGAGCTCCACCCTCACACCTGTATCCTCTGCAAAGAAGGCATGATTCAGGAGGTCCTTGATGGAGTACCTGCAGGAAATATACAATCACTAAAGATCACAGTGACAGGAAAATGTTATGTTGCGTAACACAGAGTCAAATACTGGCATTTATGTCACACTGCAGGAACCGAAACATCAACCCGTATCTACAGTACATATAAAGTGTGTCACAGGCTGGGAAACCCTTACCTTTCTTCCCATCTGTGACGGATACACTCCCCGATAATTTCCTTCATTTCAGGGTCGCTGACTTTACCGTAGCTAGCAGGTTTCACCCCCTGCAAAACAAACAAGCATCAACATGCCTCATCTTACCAACTGACACACTCCTAACAGTAGTACAACTACTTAGCACGTGACTGCATGACAGTGTCAAAAGTAAACAGTTTCTCCTAATCACACTTTTTCCAAAACATCTCAATACTGTGGATTAAGGAGGGTAATAGAAGAACTGTAATATTTAGTTAAAGAATTATTGGATCCACAAAAAACATTGATTCTTTAACTAGTGTGGAACTATGTAACCTTTGAAATAATAAATATTTCCTCTGACAAATTTAGAGTTTAGATTCACAGAATAATAATACACATCATTGCACAGGTCAATACACTCAAAAATTTTGCTACAGCCTTATTCTCTAGCACAACCAGTAGCTTTGGTGGCTATAACGTTAGCCAAGGTTAGCAAACCTGACGAGCAATGCATGTTAGTTTGCTGACTATATGAAACCTTTCTGTTATATTTAGCATTTTATGAAAAAAAATGCATTTTAGCTCACATTTAGCATTTTGTATAAGTGCCAAACCTTAGTTTAGCTAGTAGTTAAGCAATTTTGTTGCATCGCTCAACGGCTGTAACTTTGTAGTCAAGTGATCACTGTTTAGTTACAGAGCCTCACTTAAAAAATCCTGAAAATTTGTTTCTGTTGTCCATTTCATAAATATAAGTTGAACAACAGTGGTGTTTTGGCGGCAAACTACAAAGATTATTGAATTATTCCTACTTTGATTAAAGGTTTCAACATTTTAAAGACTCCTCGACCAAAAATATATGATAAACCCATGAACTAACAATCATGACTCATTGCAACCTTGTCTCCTTGTCCCTCACAATTGTGCATTAAATAAGAATAAACAAAAATTTGTGGTAAACAACCCTGGGTCAATAAAAATGTTATGTCACCAACTTGAGATAGTTGTATCAGCAGCGTTAAACAGAACTAAACTCACACTGGTGACTTTGCGGTAGATCTGTGCAGCATTCTGACACTCAGAGTACGGGTATTCCGAAGTGGCCATCTCCAGCATGCACATCCCAAAGGCATAGACATCCACAGCCTCGTCATAGTGCTCCTCATACATCTCCGGGGCCATGAACTCAGGAGTGCCTGGAGAAATAATTCAAGAGACGGCCATAAATTATGAACTCCCATGTGGTTATCAGTTTCCTTCTGTTTCACTGGGATCAATACCGGTGTCGAGGACTGCAATTCAACACGCCTTGCAAATCATTTTCTAATTGCTCAAATGACAGACAAGAGAATTAACTAGAAAGAATAAACTGCAAATGTCAGATGTTCTGTGCGAATTAAACACCGTAATGCAAGATATCACAAAAATATGTTTGATGATTCTCTAGCATTAAGCTATTTGAGAAAACTTTGATAAACCTAGTATGGGTTTAAAGTAAATACTATGCTGACTTAAACTAGATTAAATACTTTGTAAAAATAAAGGCTACTGACTGTAAAAATGTAAACTTATTTCCAATGAGACAAAAGTTACCTTTTGAGCGTAACATTTCATATGCCTAAATTAGGGGTCAGATACTTTTCTCAGGAGTTGGTGGAGACCAAAACAGAGGCAAAAGTAAAGTGAATATTGGAGTTACATTCATCAGGTAAACAAAATCATGACCCCAAAGGAACACAAATTTTGCTTTGTAACTGCTCTGTGCAAAATTGTAGCCAGTTTTCATTTTAACTTAAAAGGTCATGTTGTGTTTACTGTTTTTTTCTGCTGCACCCAAGCGGCCCCAAAAAGTTATTGAAGTTTTGAAATAAATACTATGTTAGCCACACTTCAATAAAACAGTCTCTTTCCATCTTGCTGAGGACTAACCAATGACACTTTTAGCGAAGGAGGCCCTCTTTAGTGTTGCCAGGCCGAGATCTCCTATTTTGACAGAGCCTGTGGGGCCAGTGATGAAGATGTTGTCGCACTTGAGGTCTCTATGGATGATTGGAGGAGTCCTTGTGTGGAGGAAGTGGAGGCCTTTGAGAATCTGTCTGCACCAGCTCCTAAGAACTTTAGGTTTCATCACCTTGAAGCGCTTCAGATACCTGTGGGAGATTTACAAATACCATTACCATGATGGAGATGTTCCAGCTGACACCAGGTAAAGGCATTTTCATAATGTTAATTGGAAAAGTGACATATCAAGGTCTGTGCCCTGCTATATAAAATTGATAAAATATTTAGTGATTAGCTGTTTCCTCTTTGCTCTCATTAATAAAATATTAATAATTGTATTGTCTTTACTGTATGTTTAATTATTTTTAGTGCGATAAAACGATACTAAGATCACAACTGTTCTGTTAATATCTGTCTCCAAACAACATTAGATCTACTGTAATAGTGTCATTCATCTGGTATGAAACGTGATACACAAGATGTGGGCAGTCTAATGGTCATTACTGTAAGGTTGTTTTAAACTGACGAATCGAAGCAGCAATAAGAGACTAATGTTTGAATCTACTGACCAGTCAAGTATACAGGTGAAAAAGACGAGATAAGATGAGGAGCAGACAGATAATCCTCAAATGTATCAATAAAGATCCATTTACAAAATGATTTCCATGTTGACTCTTACGTTTTTAGTGTCCCTGAGGTCATTAGCTCTGTCACCAGAACGATACACTTCTTCCCTTTCACCGGTGATTCCCAGAAGTCATAAAACCGCACAATGTTGGGATGCTGCAGAGCCTTTAACATCTCAGCCTCCTCCTTGAACCGCTGTCTCTCAACTTTAGACAGTTTCCTTTCCTGGAGAAAATAGAGAAAGACGATTTTATATTTTTAAATTAGAAAGCATGAATTCCAAATTCACCCACTCGTTTTTTCCAGTATTCTGGAGCCTGACCACATTTGCAGTGAGCTGGTGGACAAGGGAGGGGCCGGATCATTGTTATTTTCAGTGAGTTGTTATATTAAATGGTAACTGAATATATAAAATTCCTGTTCAGCCTTATTTAAATAGCCGATGTGTTGCTTCAGGAGTGGAAACGCCTCTGTATCGTGTTTAGAGTGAATACAATCTTGGTATTTTGAGTGGGCGGACATTTACGTATTTTATCACCACTGTGTATATAACACACAGCACTAGAACACCTCAGACCTCACAGTAGAATCCTGATGATATTTTCAGAAGACTAATTGTCAGATAGATAATTCATATCTGCTGCTGGTGAATTATGGAACAAAACATCACCATAAGATTTGATGACATGTAAAGAAATGGTGTTCCATCAAGGAAACATCAAGGAACACGTCATATTTTAAAGGAGTAATGTGAACAGTTGAAGAGTTGAAATCTTGCATCTTTGGGTGCACAAGCTGGAGTGAATCTGTGTATACTGGATCAATATTTTGGCCCCTGCCTTCCCTGAACTGTTGTATAAATAGTAAAACAGCTGACGGCGAACATCCTCTACATTTCTGTTTCTCTCCACTCAGCATGGCAGATACAACCCAGCGGCTTTAGTGCTACATGACCTCCAGATTTTCTCTCCCCCTCTCTTTCGTACAGACACTTTTTGCTTGGAACAATGAGGCTGCTCTTCATGTTTTGAAACCAGAATAACCCACTGTACTTCGTTGGACATAGATTATTGACTGACGGTGGGGAATCGTTTTTTATTGACAGCTCATGGTGAACTAAGTAGCGCGCAACCTAATGCATTTTTGATTATGTAAAGCTTTGTGAAGGATACACCTTTATTTCTATTTTCATAATCCTGCTTATTAGTGACAACAAATCTTTTGGACAATGTCTCATCTCTCGGATCATATCAACCTATTTTCTGGGCCGTGTCCAAACAGATTATTAAGGATGCTCTGCAGCGGTCTTAGCAGGGTGTGGCACTAATAACCCTGGATGACGGAGACTTCATTTTACACAATACAAACTGGGTAAAAAAACTAATTAACACTGATATTTGTAGCTAATGGAGTGTGGAGCGGTCAGGACACAGTGCGATACACATTAATAAAGAACTCTTGCTTTGCCTTTTATCCAACACCACACTTCTTCAACGCTATCCTCAGCTGAACCCACCCTGTTCCTCTCTCCTCTCTCCCCTCTGCCTGTCTTGGCGCAGAGAGCTGTATCAGCATGATTCACTCCTAGATACTCTCCAGACACATCTGCGTGGTAATACCACAGGGGTATAACTCTGCATTTAGCATTCATCATTAAGTCGTCAAACAAGACAAATAATAATGTAACGCTGAGACACAGAGGGGTAAAGTTTTTTGGCATTTTACTAAATCATGCTGTGTGATGTGTTAATTTCAGATAAACACCTCACCAGGCAGATGTTTGATCATCACATTTATGACCATCCAGGTTTCTGCTGTCTCATTCTTAGTTTTATCCCCAAAGACCCCCCCCCCCCCCCCCCCCCCCCCCCCCCACACCCCCACACACACACACACACACACACACACACACACACACACACACACACACACACACAATGTATCTGAGTTGCAGCAGGTTTTTGTGAGCAAGCAGCGCAGGCACAAAGGGCAAGGCCTCACCTCCGGGGACCGAATGGTTGAATCATCAGCAGAGCTCCCCTAAGAACCTGCTCAGATGCCACACAGATGCATAAACACACACATACTGCACTTGTTGCATGTTGTTATTCATGTCTTCGCTGATCAATGTTAAAAAAAATAATTTATGTCTCTTGACAGATGACAGGACATACTGAAAAAAATTTAGGCAGGGCTGACATCTTAAACCAGGGACATCACCATTTGTTCGGGACTGTCTCATCCACTGTATGGGAGACATGCAGTGATCGAGACACAGAGCTACATTACTCTGTGCACTATTACTTTTATTGGGGGGCTGACTTAAATCTAACAAATTACGCTGCAGGGCCGTGCCACAGAAACATTACTCTCAGTGTGGTAATTAATGGTAAATTAAAGGTTGTTTAAATGATGCTAAGGTGCTGATTCAGCCTGAGTCGGCTTGATTTATGTGTTTGGCTCCAATACATCTAAACACCAATATATAGGTACAATCCAGTGCATTGACTCAAACTAAAAAACAAGCGGGTTATAAAAATTTGCAAAAATGATTTGCAGGGGGACAAAAGTGTAGCCTACTGAGTTATATATACTTAGGGCAGAATAATGAGCATGTCAAAAATGCATAATAAAAGAAAGTTAAAAAATTGTTATAACAGAGTAATGAAGTTATAGCTAATTTATGAGCAATGTGTTAAAATAGTGGCTGTTACAACCAGTTACCACTTAAGTGAAGAAATTCTCATGTCTCAGAACCAGACAGAGAGGCTGGTTTTGTTGAAACTGAAGCTATATGAATGTGTCCGTACTGGAGAACACTAGAAAAATGCTGTCATTTCTGCAGCAGAATAACACTTCATTTTGTCGGTTTGAACTCCCCACAGTGTAATGTGCTCTGGACTGACAGCAAAAGCGTGGCACATTTTGAGTCGTGAAAGGGCAACCACTGTCTGCATGTCCGCCTCCATGCAGGCTAATCTGTCATAGTATCTAAACTGATCATTAGATTACCACATACACAGATTAGTGACACAGCAAGCTGTCACTGTTATGACGCTATAGGTGTTTTCTGTATAATACTTTTTAATCATCTTCTTCGGCTGACATTGTGGATAAGGAGAGGAATGTATTCAAGAGGAGGTCAATTGAGGCTTTGTAAGGTCTTTGCAAACAACTGGATTTAGTCCATTTTGTACCTGAACGCCTCATCATCTGTCCTGGTTATTTTTGAGTAGGTATTATTTTCAGCCCTAAATCTAGATGACTCAAAACTACACGATGGCGACATTCAGGCTATAAGAATTAGGAGATTATGAGGTGAAAACTGAAAAGTTAAAAGCTAGATGTGAGATTAACAGACTGTCCCTCTTCTATCTGCAGCGCAGTCGTACTCTGAACTATTTTTTGGGATAAAGAACACAAATACCTGTGGCTGTACTGGTTAATTATGTTATCTTCTAGAAAGCTGAGACAGTTCTCGTATATTATCTGAGAATAACTTCCCCAGAACGTGTGACGAGGAAGACAAGAGGCCCAGAATAAACCGACCACGATCCATAGACCCTGACCCGAGAGGATGTTAAATAAGGCCATTATCTGCTCAGACTGGAAATTTACTTCATTGTTATTTTGTCACTGTTTCAACTTCAGATAGAATTGATTTAAATAGTTCAGGGATTGCGGGGGAACTTCTACCCCTCCACAAAGGCCCCTCTTTTGACCCCATGGAACCAGCACATTCATTAAGGACCTTTTGGAGTATGTGCCTTTTAAATATACAGCCAATCAAACAATGAATGGATCCCTATAATGACAGGATGATGTCAGATGAGTGATATTGACCGTGACTGGTCAGTGAACCCACCTGGAGTTCACACCAGGCCACTTCCACCCAGGTGTCGGTGTCCAGACCCTTGTAGACGGTCTTGAAGGACCCTCTGCCCAGCTCAATGTCAAACTTGAGGAAGCGGCCCCCAGGTGAGGTGGACACGGCCTTCATCCCGGGCTCCTCTTCGTTCTCATCACTTCCCGCTTTACCTGTGACGTCGGAGGGCACGACCACCTCGGCCTTGGGCTCGGGTTTGCTGCCGTCCACCTTCTCCTCGTCCGCGCTCACGCTCTCCGTGGCGCTCTCCTTCAGCCCCGCCTGGCTCTCCGTGCTGGACGTCTCCTGGAGCCCCAGGCGGGTCCCTTGGAGGACCCGGGTCCGACTCCGATCCACGATGGTCCGCAGGTCGATGTTTAGCACCGGGCTGCTGTTGACACACTCCGGCGTGTCCACCACCGGCTGCTGCTCCTCGGAGTCCGACACCCACAGACTCCTCCGGATGAACCTCTGGCGGATGAGCCCCCGGTAGTCCGTGGAGGGGTACGCGCTGGGGTCGCTGGCTCCTCGCAGGGCTGCGCTCTGGATGTTGACATTGTGGTCCGTCCCGTTCTCATAGACAGGCCTGCAGGCATTTGCGTTTATGTCCGAGTCTAGATTTGGTGCTGAGGAGAATGTGGAGCCCAGGGGCGGATCTCTACTTGAGTCATCCGGCTGATCCATGCCCGGTAACTAGTGAGACACTTACCGGTGACAGGGAGGAGGGTGATGGGCATGCTCCTCTGCCTCCCGGCGGCGCAGGGGGAGTTTACTGGCTTCCTGCAACACTCGCATGCAGTGACGCAGTTCGCCGGCGCAGGGTGTTGTGGCCTTACGTCTTGAATTTGTTCTGCACACTAAACATCCCGACTAAATGTTTCCAGCTCGGAGGAGGATGCGCGCCACCTCCTTGCTGCCACCTCACTGCTGCAGTCCTGCACAGAGCTGTCCAAGTTGAGCCTGTTGTCGTTGTCAGTTTAACCTATGGACGTGTTTCCTCCACATTGCATAATGTCCCCTCTCCTATAAAAACATGTGATCGGTTCCGCAGACAGATCACCGGCCTCACAGCGGACAGGCCAGGACGCATTAATCCTTCCAAAGACACATCACGGGACGGCCAAGTGCGCAGCTGTCATCCCCTCTGCGCGCTCATCGACCCGGGCTCTGGCTGGTGCAAACGAGGCAGGTGTTCCGGGTGAAACCCTGAATCGCCTCCGTGAAGTGTGACCTCAGCATCTCTGCATTGTTCCTCCAACTATCCGCACGTAGCTGTTTCTCTTGTATCCCTGCAGATGAGTGCTGTCCTGTGCAGGATGGACACGGGCGCTTATCAGATTACGCTCACTGCGCCACGGTTTCCCTCAGGTCGGAGGAGGCGTCTCACATCATCAGCGCATCTCTCTGCTCATGTACGGCTCATGCGGATGCTGATGTCTTGGTAAAAGAAAATCATCTCTCTGAGGTTTGAGGAAAGTGGGATATTTCACAGCCCACGCCCCTAGCAACAACACGCAGGCCTGTCCAATAAGTCGGCACGTTTTTGGACGACACCCTCAGCAGCCTCCGCTGTGCGCCGCCGTGTGGACCGCACCACCTTCCGCCCTCACCGTGACGCGCTAAACCCCCAGTGGGAGGATGCGTGTCAAAGCGGACCAAAGGGGACTCTTCTTGGAAACATATAAGGGCTACTGGATGAAATAAAGTGGACCCCATGTGAATATTCTGCCATAAGGACCCCACGGTGAAAGGCTGGGTGTGGAGAGGGGGATTTGAAATTCTTCCACAATGATTATAAGATTGTTTTCCCACCTGATCAGGGGCGCAGTCTTTACTGTTTCAATGGTCTTTTGCATCCATGCACACTTTTATTATTATTTTACGAGTGTTGTACAGATAACACTAAAGCTTTAATTGACAGAAAATATAGTTTGTAATAAAGAAATGATATTCTCCAATTCGTATACCATTATATAATTTCCCCTGACACGATTCATTGAAGAAAAGTAGTTGTTAAATATAGTTAATACGCCTGGTTGAAGAGTTTAAAGTTGTCTTTGTTATACATTGCCGCAATGTATAAAGAAACACGGTTTGTGCTTTGTTCCTGCATCATTTGTTCAATGCATTTAAAATGCACAAAGTAAATGCATTAAATAAATAAAGTGGCTTTTTTTAGAACTGTAAATAATGCAAAGGTCAGGGGTGGGGCAACAAGGGCATGTCTTTTGGCTTGCTCATTTATCTTTTCATTTGAAGAGAGTGTAACGTGATATAAGGACGAGAAAACCTTGAAATTCTTTCTTTCCACAAGGATGAACCTGAGGGGGCCGTTATAAATTGTATTGGATCAACCCTGAAGAAGAAGCCTGCCCAGATCTCCAGGGAAACCATGGGAATAATAGGAAGCAGTTAGTGGGTGGGATCAGGCCCGGGAGGGTCAGTTTACAATGGGACACCATGAATGTGACCATCAAAGTGCTGTGTGGCCATCCCATTCAATTGCTCTTTTTTAATGGTCCCATATGGCCACATGTGTTCCACTGGGTAAAGGTCCAAGCTGGGTCTAGATAAAGCAACTGTTCAACTTTATCAAACATGATACAGAATTAACAAGAAGACTGGATGAGTCGCTTTATTGCTAAGGACCCTCCGATTATTTTATGAAAAGTTTTTGTTTGACTTGAAAAATCTTAAAATACACAACCTCATCTTACAATATTCCCCATGTTGTATCATGATTTTTTTTAGCTCTTTATTTCGTTCTGCTACATCAAACTAATTTTGGGGTTGGTCAAAAGCATCCAATGTTTTTAAAGATGGACAAAGTGTCTCCACTTCCTCCCACTATCCAGTAATGAAGCTAAATTATCCTGGATACGAAGGCTGCCATCGTGTGCATTTGGAGCCACAGTCTGCACAATGAGGGATGGAGACACGGTATCGAGTTATGTTTCACGTTGTTTTTATAGCATCAAATAACGAATAAAAGCCAAACGTATCAGAAACATATACACTTGAACAAACATCAGTGTGATAAGAACTAACTACAATGACAAACTATCTTTGGGAATTAATTATCTAATGTGTACTCTGACTTTAGTTTTAGTTGGCTCTATGGAGTAGGTGCTGCAGCCCTCAGGAAAAAGATTTATACAAAACACAATCAGAAACTGGACTGATATCATACAGAGGGGCTCTGGGTCCAAATATAACCTTTAGTATTATATATATATTATATATCAATTTGCCCTTTAATATTCACCTCCATCAAGGAGGTTATATTTTCACTTTGTTTGTCTGTCTTTCTTTAACATTGCAAGATAGGGTATTTTTTTTGTTTGTGTTGGTTTCACCAATTTTCCAGGGAATAATTGACGGATCCTCTGAAATCTATGAGTGTGTGACATTTGGGGCAGCTTGGTTGAAGTTTAGGGGGCTGTTGGGCCTTGGTGGGGCTGTAATAGTTGTGTTAATGTTTTCCTTATGTGACGCAAATCCTTGAACAAAATGGTTTAATTAAACCATGACAAACCAAAGGGTGTTACACTGAGCATGTTGAGCCTATAATACATGTAATACTAAGTTAACAAGCTTGATGTCACTAAAGAGCCAAGTTGGACTGTACAGGCCGTTGAGCACTGTGCACTGCTGCAGTCCACATGAAAGTGATGGCTTCACTTTTGGGGAGCAGACATGTCGTCCACTTTGATATCAGCTACAGTCAAAACTGAATTATTAAAAAGTGCAGCTCCCCTGAGGCCCAAACTGCGGAAGGTAAAGGTAAAGAAAAAGACCATAAAATGAACTGGTGTGTTACAGAGGGGCTCTGGGTCAAAATGTAATTTGAAGGCCTATAATATCTCAGATTTTTTCGTGATGCATATCTTTGAACAAAAAGTTTGATTGAATTAGAACAAACCACAGGCTTGGTGTGGTTCCCTCTCCTAGCGTGTAATACCGTGTTACCAAGCATGGTGTCAGTAAGGAGTCATGTTACAGGCTGTCAGTCATCGCTGCGGTCCCAATGAAAACGAAGTCTGGACATTTACATGAGTGTCACGACGGTCTCAGACCCTCAGAAACAAATGAAGTCACAGTTTCCTCAGTGGTGTGTTGGTGATCTCACTTCCCTCTGGTCCTGCGCTGTGAGAGGACACAGGACAGTCCGGCCCCATGTTGGAGGGGCGGTAGTCTGCAGACACCGCCCCCCCTCCACCTCCCCCCTGTCGTCACAGCTTTATAAACACACTGCTGGAGCCTTGGACCACCGACTTTCCCACGCGATACATGACAAACCTTTGCTGGACACACGGCACCTTCCTCTAACAAGATGGCCACGGAGAGTTTGGAAATGAACGGGAATGCTGATCGAAACGGAGAAGCCGAGGTAAGAGGACAGAGGAGCTTCTTGTTCTGTATCGTTTAAACCTTCGCGAGTAACCGAGGCTGAGCCCGGGGTGAGTTCCCACATCGGAGCACCTCCAGGGGTTTCTCAGGAAATGTGGCTGCCTTTATTCCCCCTCCCACCATCCATTCAGACTCCTCCAGGTTTCATGTCAGCCAGCGCAACAATAATTCATGAAGCTTAAAGTGACCGGTTAACAGCAGCAGCAGCAGCGGGGCGTCAGGATTACAGCTCCAATAATCCAGGCTCATTTCAACACGAGCCCACTCATTCACAAAAGGCTCAGTTTACACATAATGACAGGGGGGGGGGGGGGGGGGGGGGCGCACTGGACCGTGTCTGGGTGCGTGTGTGGGTGCGATGGACGATCATTGTGCCGGCGTGTGACCCACATCCGAGACATGCTGTGACCAACGTGAGTTTAAACCGTGCCATGTTAACCTGGGATCACTCAAGAATACATAGACCCCATCTCCTCAACAATACATGTTTTTGTCTTGCGTTACAAAAGTAGGCAGCAGAGGGTACCCCCCCCCCCCAAAAAAAGAGCAGACATGTTATACAACTCATAAAATAACAACAACAATAGTGATAATAATAATACATTCAATTTAGAACATCGAAGAACATCAATATATAACAACAGTAAACAATTAAATGCAGTTTGAATTGAAGATCACACAACATCACGGTTAAATGAAATAATGATTTAATGCTTAACAAGATTTCTATTCATAATAGTAACTATTGATGAAGTAGATTTCAAATTCATTTTATCTAAGCCATCACTGGAAGGCAGCATCCACAATAAGGGAAGTGCTCTCTATCATAAATCTTAGAATGGCAAGTGGTCTCTCTAATCTTGTGTCACTGGTTGAAACAAGGGTGATTCGTGTGAAATACACTTTTCTCAATGGAGCGTATAACTACAAAGCTGCTGCAGGCTGTTCCAGTTATTAGCTTAATATTAGTGTAGTATATATATGTGTAATATATATATAGATATATATTTGTACAGCACAAATGTGATAAGTGTGATGTAATTATATCTGTTTTGGTTTTGATCGGAGCATTTATTTTGATCAGATCTTTTTTTACAATGGTTACAATGAGAAACAAATTGCAGCGCCAACCTGGTGCTCACTGATGTTTGTCAGTTTTAAGTGTTTATTTGTCGGGTCAGGGTCCTGCCCTTCATAGTGCTAAACACAATTAATCGATTAACCGAGAAGTTAACTGACAGAAAATTATAAATATTTCAAAAGTTATTGTCTTAATTCAATTCATTAACCTGTTGAGAAACATTAGCTTTTTTCAGCTCCTCATGTGTGACGATTTGAATTCACTAACTTAACTTCACTTGTTCATGAATACAAAAGTAAACATACAGAATGCAGTATACAGAAGGTATGTAGTAATGGTCTGGTAACAACGTTTAGTTAAAGACAATAATAATATCAAGTCAAATTTATTTTCAAAATAAAAAAGACATATCATTTCTCAGTGGACATTAGAAAGACACTCTTATTGAGCCGTAGATGGAGAAGTGGATAACAAAAGCTGAAAATGAAGCTGTTGCTGTTCATGAATTGAGAGAGGACAACAGGAAGTGACTCAATCTCATCTGCTGGTCGACCACAAGAGCACGATCTTTTTCCTCTGTGGCCTGGCAGATCTTCATACGTATAGATTTAGGAATGCGGTGTTGAACCTCAGTGCTTGATGTTGCCAACCTGGGCACAAGGGTGACATTGTTGGACTGCTTAACTCCACTGCACCCAGACGAAACACTGAACCCCCGCACTAAGCTCATAATACACAGAAACTAGGGGCTCTGCATTGACCCCGGGTTTTATGGTGTTATTTCTGTAGTGTTTAACTGAACTTTTTACTACTTTCTTTGTCGGTCAACAAAAAGGGAAGGAAACTCTTTAACGCGACCTCTTCCTGAAAACATCAGCCAGTTCATAACATGACATTCTGCTCATGATCATTTTACACAAGGCTGCATTTTAAAAATTTATTTAGGAAGTAATTGTTGAATTTGGTATAATAATGTAGTAACATCAGGGATTGAATGAGCTTCATTATTGCGATAAGCATGTCCTGCAGATGCATCATGTACTTTTGAGCTTTGTTTTTATAGTTTGTGTCTTCACTTCACTTTTCCACAGAATGTGGGTGGAGGCCAGTTCAGCCTCCTCGTGTGTTACTGAGTAAAACATAACCTGGTCAGCTCGAAAAAAAGTTTTTGACAAATGTTTGTGACCTCTGACGGAACTCAGTGACCCGTTTGAATTAAGCCCCTTCAGATACTTTCACTTCCATTATTATCTGCCAGAGAAAAACATTCCCTGATTGCATAGTTTTGGGTTCTTTTCGTTTTATTGAGTTTGGGTCAGTTATACTAGAACTCAAATGGTTGAGGCAAAAACATGATACAAGCACAATTACTTTAATATTCACGCTAAATGGTATTACTACACAATTATCACACAGTATTAAAGTAAAATGTATATATATATATATATATATATATAAGGGAGCAAATCAAACTGCAGCATGAATTTCTTGAGTAGGTGACATCATACTTTCCACTCACTTATTTCCAGGAAATCCATGCTGACAGCAGTGAAGTACCAGCCATTCATTTTCTCCACGTTTAGGTTCCTAAGCACCATGTTTATCTATGTTTCAGGACAGAATAACAGACTTTGAATGAAAATTTAGTTTCCTCCCCACAGGACACGTATTGTGTTAGAGGAGGGCTGTTGAGTTTTTGAATAAAATTAAATAATTTACGGACAATTTACAAAATCTTCAGCTCACATTTGATTATTTTAAATGTTACAGAAATCTGCCATAAAAGAATATTGGATATAAATCTGAAATCCTCCTCTGACCTCCCTGAAAATGAACTATTAAACCCTCGGTAAGATAATATTTAGTCTCCCCTCTGTTTTAAGTTATCTCCCTGTGTCATACTGATGTCAGGGTTTGTGTCTGTGTCCAGGTGCCGCTGCGAGGCCGACTGAGGAGGGAAGAGGGACCCCTGAACATGAACCACTACGCCAATAAGAAGAGTGCGGCAGAGAGCATGCTGGACGTGGCTCTGCTCATGGCTAACGCCTCCCAGCTGAAGGCTGTGATGGAGCAAGGATCAGACTTCACCTTCTATGTGCCCCTCATTACTCTCATCAGCATCTCTCTCATCCTACAAATCTTAGTGGGCGTTATGCTCATCTTCATAGGTAAACTTGTTTGCCACTGCCTCATTTGTATTTATGCAAATTCCTACTCGTTCACACATGAGTTGTACAGAGTCGAGCCAAGTCAAGCTACAACACCACCACCCCTGCCTGGCTAACTCCTTATCTTATCCTAACAGAAATGCTTTTGTGATATGGAGCTGAGTTGAGTGAACCACAGCAGGAAGACACACCTGTTAATTCCCCTCGGCTGTCAGCTGTTTTCTATTTAATATATCTCTATATTAACTATTGGAAAAATATATTATGTCACAGGAGATTTCCACTTGGTACCCATGGCCGCCTGATTCAAATTCAAGTCACTTATGTTTACCTACAGAGGGACCTCTGCGTCTGCACCCAATCTGTTTGAACACCATCATGCTGGCTTGTGCTCCCTCTCGGCCACTGCATTCTTTCTAGATATGAAGTTCAACATGGTCATCCATCCACACAAAGAAACCTCAGTTCTCGGTTGTGGTTCCCCACAAAGATGATGTAAGCTACTAAATGCTATCAGAGCCGGGGCTAACATCGTAACGTGCCTAATTTCATGGGCACTTCCTGATTCCCTCGCATTTAGTTATAAGCCGTTTTCAGACATGAACTCTACAACAATACAGAAATCTTTGGAGTGTTCAGGTGAGGTGTGGCGCAGGAGGCAGAGGGAGGACATGGCGTATATGTGCTTTTGTTCACATCAACACCGGCGATGTGGTGCTCGCATCTTGTTGTGTTTCCAAGTTGACACATTTGTCGGTGTCTCCTATTCATACAACTCTCTTTCATCTTTCAGTTTTGCGCTCACACTCAGATTTCCGAGCTCCAGCTTCAGCTCTTATATTTCGTGATATCTCTGCTCTCGGATTTGTCATCTGCTCTTGGATTTTTTTTGTGCAACAAGTTTGTCAAATTTCCCCAACCAATAGAATACGTAGTTGCCTAGTGTTGACCAATGAAATCCCTCCACCCTTGAAGTGAAAGGAAGAAAGGATAGGGGAAAAAAAAAAAAAAAAACCCCATAGAAGTACAGACTTCTTCTCTGACTTCTTCTCAGTTCCTTTCTCAGACCAGTAAAGCATGTAATATCTTAATGGAGGAAGCTAACCATTTACCTGAGGCCACTACTGTCACATGCTGTTAATTTATGAGTCCTCAGTAATGATTTATTTACTGCTAATGTGAAACTTGATGCTGCCCCCTTGTGGGGAAAGGAGGTCACTCCTATTGTCTAATCCACTCTCGTGTTATTTCTCTTCCAACCAGTGAAGTGGAACCTGAACGATCAGAGCATGCACTACAAGCTGAACATCATGGAGAACATGGCCACGGCCTTCGTCTTCATTATAGTTGTCGTCAACGTCTTCATCACTGCGTTCGGTGTCCAGCGGCCCAACACAAGTTAATCATACTTGACTCTCCATGCCTTCAGATCAACTTGGTATGAATGGACCTCAGTATTATCCGTGCAAATGGACAGGATATTTACTCACCAAAATAAATGGCATACAGGTGCATTCTGCAGCTCTGTCTCCCGGGCTTGAAGAGATCAAACATACCACAAGGATCAAGTGACATTCGTGTGTGTGTGTGTTGATGGAGTTCCCTTTGTCCCTAACCACTTCCACGGACATATGTGTGGTTTTTATTTCAAGTGGTTATTCACCCCTTCATTACCTCATATGCTCAGGTTACTGATGCAAATAATCAATTGCCTTTACTTATGAAACAAACATATCAGGAGCAAAGATACTGTGTGTGAGTCACAACCACTGTGAATGCTTCCTGGACAAAAAAAATCTAGAGTTATTTGGAAGTTTAGAAATTGTTGTTAGGAGCCTTATCTATGTGTTTGGTTTAGATGATTTGAAAAAACGTAGTCAGCAAAGCATAATCCAAATGAAATCATGAACAGGGAGTGCGACAGGAGCCATCTTGGCTCTACCTCAGCTTGAGGCATTACATGACAGCTTCATAAAGGGAGCATATAGACTGATTAAATGGACCTTACTTTTTTTTTAATTTCTATGCAAGGTTTTGTGCGTAAAGTTAAAAACAGATTTCCAAGTTAATGACGGAATATTTGTTGATTTATGTATATATTGTACTTTGTCACTTTTAAGTTTTATATTTTTTAGCACTATTTCAAAAAGTAGTTTCTTAGCTTTTGCTAAATGACCTTGTATCACTGTATCACACTCTATGTACTATTTCAAAAGAGCTTTATAAATAAAATGATACAAACAAAAATGTTCTGTGTATTATTACCATGCATGTTTTTATTGTACAAAGACAAAAGTCGCAAATCATACAAATGATGGCACTTCTAAATTTAAGGCATTTTTTACACGACAAAACACACTGGATGTGACAAACAACTCTCAGGCACTGCTCAACGAGGAAACACGTCAATATTACCTTTTATAATTATTTTACCGAACAAGCTGCAAAATATTTCTTTAAAGTGTTTCTGATATTAAACTCCTGAAGATTAACCTGCGTCACATGGCTGGAGGACGCGTTTTATCAAAGCACCAATGTGACAGTTACGGTTACAACAAGAAAACCTTTTCACTCTTGAACGTTTGAATCAAATTGTTTACAAACAGCCTGAGAAATATCAACCAATGTTATTTACCTTCAATTAGGTGCTAATTCCTTTGCTTGCCCTTCTTTGTGGTTAAATAAAGTTTTTATCACAAACTAACTCACTTAAAAAAGAAAAAGGCACAACAACAAAAAATATCCACAGCAGAGGATGCAATATATAAACAAGATTTAAATGTGCTTTTTTTTAACCCTCACACACACACACAGAGTTATTTAATTAAGGGAGATCGGTTAAATGCTTCCAGAGGCCAAGCGGAAAAACACCAGTTTTCCTGCTGGGCTGACTCAGCGGAAACAGAGACAAGGGGAAACACTCAGGAACGGTTTCCTGTTTCAAAGGGACGTGGTGAGAGATAAAGTTAAGAACTGTAAATGTAACATAGTGTGACGTCTGTTTAACATGAGTCCAGGTCAGCGGTGAATCAGATAAAAAACTTGGTTAGAGATGCCACGAAGTAGGCGGCAGTGCCTTAACCGTATATGTGTTGAAGACCACAAGGGCCTCTTCCATCCTTGTCAAGGGGAGTGCTAACCTTCTCTCCTTTCATACAACACAGTACTGTCATGGCGACAGAGTCGTATTTATACAGGCGGGTTACACAACGTACCTCACTCATGGTGCAAACTCTGGTTTTCATTCCTTCCGTCAACTACAACTCCGTTACGTTTGTTTTGACGTGTTAATCGATATTTAAGCTTCATTTTCACGATTATTCGATAGATTTATTGTGATTTTCTTTTGCTCGTCGCGCTACCCACAATGCACTGCGGCGACAGAGCGGGATATCATTGGTTGGAGCGACCACGTGACTGCAAATGCTTACAGGAATTCACGTGAAATCGGTATCCACCTCCTGTTCGATGTTGTTTCTGTCTATTCACATTTTTTTACGAGTAGATACTAACGGCGGGTTGTCGACAAGCTCTGATTGAACCAACGCAAGCCAGAGTAGGTTTGGTGCTGTAAATTCGTCATCTGACCACAAGATGGCGGCCACGCTGCAAAAAAATACTTTCAACAAAAGGTCTGGTCTCAGTCATAAGACCAAAATGCACGGAGGCTTATTTGTAGTGACAAACAGGTAACATGTTAATGTAGTAAAATGTACTATGCTAAGTATTAAACTAGTCTTATGCCTTATTATTTCACCGACACAATCAATAATTTATTGTGAAATAATTTGCTTCAAACCACATTTGAAGCTTGAAGTGGTGATGAATCGATTAATCTCCTTGCATTTGTTCTGATAACTAAACAGACATAGACACGAGAGGAAAGAGGAGCAAAGTGACGACTGTAACACAACAATCTATACATTTGTGCGTAAAACTTACGGAAATAAAATAAAGTGTACTGGGCTTTGGTGAATGTAATTCATTAGAGCAGAACGGCTGAGGCACCTGGAGTGAAGGAGTCACCGCCTAAATCATGCGGCTTGCTTCTGTGTACCAAATAAGAACCTCCTGAGCATTTTTTTTCAAACCCAGCGCAGCCATCCCCAGGGCCCGACTGCCTCCGGACACTTTAGCTTCTATAGGAAAAAACAACAACTTTCTTAATAACTCTTAAATTTAGAGCATGGAGTGCAATTAGATTTTCAACAACATGCATCGACTTATTTGATCCAAACATGTAAAAAAAATACTGACAATATCAGATCATTAAAATTGGAATTGAAAAGCAACTCACCACTGTAGTAATACAGTAAAGCCATTCCCACGGCAACACTGAAACAGCCCAGAAAGAAGAGGGGACCTGGAAACACCAAACAATGGGAATGTTATTTTTTATCTGCTGTAATCACATTTTTTTTTATTTTTATATTTGACTATTGGAGGTGAACACTAAACCATCCACAGATTTAATTCTTGTAAGAAATATATTTTTTAAACATTTCTTTTACTTGCAGATTTTACCTCTGTTGTTCATGTCATATCTCTGTTGGTAGACTCGTGGTTTTGCAAGTGGATCCAATGAATCTGGAGGCAGAACAGATTGGTAATGAAGCAACGATACGTACCTCAGTGAGATCACACACGATATTAACATGATGTTTTTAGGGCCTGACCTCTCAGTCGGAGCCGTGTGGGCAAGCTGTAGTACAACTCCTCCACATGCAGGTGGAGGGCTCTGTAAAACTCCTTGCAGGCCTCCTCGCCTTTCCCCTGAAGGTCTGTCAGGAGCTCACCCAGCCTGACACTGGTGGGCACGTCCAAGTTTCGGAACTGGATCAAAATAACAGTGAATATTATAAGAGGTTGTTTTTGATCCAAACATGCTCGGGTGCTTACAGACACAGGAGTTTGTACCAGGTCCTCTGGGTGAATTCAGAGCAAACATCTCCATTGGAATTCGATTTTTAACTTTAGTCTTTTCTAGAAAATATTTGACTTTTTATTTGATGCCTTCCCATTCTATTAGTAAATAATGTGTTTTTTTCCCCCATTAAATGTATCTCACAGCTTCTGTTACCTCCACCACGGAGGTTATGTTTTCATCTGCTTTATTTTTTTGTTAGCAGGATTACACAAAAACTACTCAACCGATTTCTATGAATCCTCACGGAGGGGTGAGACATGACCCCAAAACAGTGCAAGATGGGGAGGTTTTCAACATTTCCGTCGATCTCTCAGAGAATAATTCATGGATCTTGATGAAACAAACCATGCATGTGTAGGGGACTGATATTTATGAGTGAGTGCAATTTGGTGCAAACTAAAATCCAGATCAAGTAATTTAATAGTGGTTTCATGAGGGGACTGTTGGGCCTTGGTGGAGGTTTGGGTTCTACTGCGAGTCTAGTTACTTTTGGAATTGATGCTGCAAAGACCTACGATACTTTTACAAAGTATGATTAATTACTGATTGAACTGCAACATAAATACAATTTAACTATTGCATGCTGCTTGCAAGTTATTACTCCAGTAATAATAATCACTGGTCACACTGTATATATTCTGATAACACTGTGTACATTATTTCTTTGTTATTTCCATTTCCATTGCATGTTTACTTATTATTACTTTGACTGATTTCTATTTTTTGGGCTGCAAATGTTGTGGCACTAATAGAGGAGTATCTCATCTTACATGGACGAACAGGGTACTGTTACTACAAATAAACAAAAGGACATGTTGCCACAGTAGTTTGCAGTAGTGGAGGTCACATCTCCCACTGCAGTGTAACTTCTGGGCTCTCGTGCCTCTCGGGGGTCCTGGAGGACGGACTCACCCTGGTGGCCTCCTTGTCAGAGAGGATCTGGGGGTAGATCCTGTTGAGCTGCAGGATGAGCTTGTCCACCCGCTCAGTGTCCAGCCTGCGGTCCGATCTGAGGAAGGAGCTGTCCTCCAGCAGCTGCTCGTGAAAACTGTCTGTACACAGGCACCACGGGGGGAATAACACCAACAGCAATTTAGCAGGAGTCTCATATATAAATACAGACAATACAACGTGGACTGGGGCTGTTTCGACCGAACCCTCCATGATCACTGAACTCGCTATTGACAGTAAACTGGAGGGGAGTCTTCCTTCGGACAAACGCACAGTTTAGGAAACTTCTCCCAAAGCGCAACAGGACTTGCAATGAGAACGCGGCGAACATTCCTGCTCGTCGGTGCCACAGACACCGACTGCAACTGGCTGGAGGAACTTAAAGTGAAGCGAGAGCCCAAATACGAGGTTTTATAAGAGCAGGTTTCTTTTCAAAGACGTTTAGATAAAGACGAACCAACCTCCCATTGTAGAGTCCCTTCTGTCCTTTGTGTGGACACGCCCTCTGACGTCACCGCACTGCCGGGTACGTCAACAGCTTCAGGAAAAAAAACTTTCACCGGAAACATGATTTCACCCTCAAACAAGGCGATCACTTATAATAATGTTTCTTTTTGTTATTGTTGGTCCTCTCAGCCAAGTTTTATACAGATATATTGGAATTTATCATTTCATAGTAAAGAATATATCTATATGTTAATTGAATTGCAGTTTTATTCTATTTAATTGGGCAGATATCATATTTTCACATTCATTTCCCCCCAATAAAATATCTTCTAATAGAAATTGATCTTTGCATGTAGACCTGTAGAAAAACTATGTTGTTACCTATTATTGCATGTTGTTACTCTTAGATTGTACATTTATATTTAGTCAATGTATACAATATTATATAATTTTAATACAACACTATATGTACAATAACACATCTTGTATTTTGCCACTGAATATATGAAAGGTTAAAAGCTTTTCTTAAACAATATTACACTGTATAATTTGTAATGTTCGCATTCGAAATAACTCATTGTGTTTAGCCACTGAATATATGCAAGTTTAAGAAAAAAAGATCACTCAATATAAATAAAGATTTTTTTTAAGAATCATAATATAAAGTCTAGAATGGCACTTTTTTTCATCAAGATGTATCCTCTGAGAAATCGACTAGATTGTTGAAAAACAGACAATGATGTAGAAAGTATAATAAAAACAAAATTGCACCAAAATTAAATGGCTTCTTCGCTGACGATATCAAATCCTTCCATCAAGTATCACGGAAATCAGTAGAATAGTTTTTCCCTTATCCTTCTAACTAACAAATTCTGATGAAACATAACTTTCTTAGTGGATGAAAATATAGTCAATGTGTACTCACTATGGACAAGTAAACTATCATCAGTTTGTGAGTGTTACATGTGTATATTTTTGAAATTGTTATTGACTTTGATTATTGTACAAATAAAGAATAAAGCTTTATTGTGAAAATAACTATGGACTAGTACCTAAGTTATGTTTAACTGAAAAAGAACAGAGACGTCAGAGTTTTGAAAGTCAGATTTATTTCTTCACCAGTCGAAACTGGAGGCAGAGAAAGTCGACAGCAGTCATGAATTTTGCGAGTGTTTATCCACAGTTTTAGTCTTGAAACTCTGACCAGCCACGTCCACTCAAACTCCCGTATGAAACAAAAAGGATGATGACAACCTGTAGTCTGTGCAGTCAAATAAATACAATTGCAGTTATATTAAAACATAAAAATCAATTAGGAGAAGAATGTGAGCAACAACGTGTAAAATATATATATATATTGTTTGCAATGCAAATTGCACTTGTACAATATGGCACCGCAGGCATATTTGTTTGGAGACAATGGATTATTTTATAATGGTTTACAATAATTGTATTAAAACAATTACATTAGACTCTCCTTCATGAATAAGTTTATGAATACTATTAACATCTGACCTTAACTTAGAAATCTTTAAATAAGCTTTGCATTAATACTCTTCCTCAGTCCAAACACGCATTCTTGAAAAAAGTAACAGCTCCTCCATGTTTACAGAGGAGAACCAGTTATACAAAATTAAGTTCAGACCCTGAATTTGAAGCTCCACATCTGCAGGATCATATAGATTATGTAGAAAACAATGTATGGTAATTAGACGTCTTCCCAATTTCTTTGGGTTGCCAGAAAGGCACCCAGGAATCTAAGGCCAAAAGGAAAGAAACTAAGGCAGAAAAGGTCATTTGTCTCATTTGTTTTCAAATACTCTGTAAAAAAAAAAGGCTGATTTAAAAAAATGTACCACATATTCACTGGTTTTATTGTTATGAAACTAATATGGATAAAAAATATTCTGATTCGCTTGAAATGTTATCAGGAACCAGGCAGATAAAAACGTGCACATACAGTAAAACATTGTATAATACTTTAAAACAATTAGTAGGACTTTAGAAAGAAAGAGGAATCGCGTAAGAGCAAGTCAAACAAAAAGTGCTCAGTCAGGGAAACACAGGTAAAATGTAATCAGCTAAACACCCATGTTGATTCTTCCTCAGGTTCAGTCATTATAGTGGTGCATATTGTTTGAAGACAGAAACTGTAGTGGGCAGCGGACGTGATGTGCCACACTGTGAGCAGTCACAATGTTGGACAATGTTTTGTTTTGGCACTCAAAAACAAAGAACTTGGCAAATACTGTTGGATAGGTTGCATTTTTAGCACTGACATGATTTGGACCATGACTAGAAAGTGAAGAACACTGCAGCACAGACTCTCACAGACGGACATCCTTATGGTCACTTGGCTTGATAGATTTACTGCAAATGGAAAAGTAGAAAAGAAGAAAAAAATCACTTGAGAGTAATGGTCGATTAATTCAATTAAAAATTTTCAGAGCATTGGTAAGATGAGTTAAAGTTAGTTAGATAAAGTTAGTGCACAGGAAAGATGATTGTATCAAGCACAGAGATGTGTCATGCATGCATTTGTCAATCAGACACAACTCATGAGATCAAATGGAAATTAAAACTTTTTCTAATTTCTAAGGCATGTTGGGGACACGCGTGTGTTTCTAATACCAATATATTGGCCGATATATAAATATTGAAAATTATTTCTTACATTATCAAACCCTTATGACAAAGAAATGTAATTGAGGTATGATATTTTTTCACAGTTTAACCATAAACTTTATATTAAATAACTATAAATAAAAAGACAGCACAAATACATTTAAATAAATATAGAACTTCAATTAAGAAAATAAAAATCTTTGATGTAAAATGTAAACATAAATGCACATCTTCGCATGTCTGCGCATATTCACAAACATAAATGCCAATGTCGATATGTCAGTGAAAGGATTGTATTGGCTGATTTTTATCGGGCTCCAGTAGTATTAGTACTGTGTCCTATAGAGTGTTAAGAGGTATAATGGCTCCAAGAGTGTTTGCAATGAAAGAGTACGAGTGCGTATGCCAAGGCTGAGAGAAATGCAAATCTAGGATAAACAATGCAGATTTGTTCAAATGCAGAGCAGGCAGAGGAAACCCAGGTGCTGCGTTATTCCTCTGACTTACATGTTGGCTGGAAGACGCTCCCTTGACCTTTAATTTGCTCTTGCTTCCCACAGCTGTGGCACTCTTACGGCGTTCCTGCTCGTGGTCAAACTCCAGGTCCTCCAGGCGCTGAGTTAAGGCCAGTTTCTGCTGGATGGCCATTCGTAACAGAGAATTCAGGGTCTTCTTCTCATCCTCCGCAGCAGTCAGCTGCCGTTGCATGTCATCCAGCTGGATCACGTACTCGTCGCACCTGAGAGAGAGAGGGAAAAGAAAGAGAAGAGAGAGTGAGAGAGAGAGGGAAAGGAAGAAACAGGAGATATGCATTATTTCCAGCAGGTGGAGCAGTTTTCCTCAGATTGCTGCCGTTGTCACATGTTTTCTCCATCCCCCCAGACCACATTTTCCAGATGGGAGAAAGAGGTCTGGCTAGCTGACTCACAGAAGTATTACATCAGACTGTTCCCACAATGCATTGTGTCTCTCTCAGACAGACGGACACTAACAGAAAGAAGTTATGCGGGAAGGTTTTGAATTATTCTTTAAAATAACTAGGAAAAGATGCTGAAAGAGGTAGTATTAGTAGATCTATCAGTGTTATTGGTACTTTTGTAATGTGTCCTGTATCAGAGAAAATAGTGCATGTATTATAGGTTGTGCCCTTTCACATGACGGTTACCAGGATATCTGTGTATTTTTAAAATTCAAATTCAATGACTTTTAAGACCTCTTTAAGACCCTAGAAAATAAATAATAAAAAATCTAAATAAATAATACCATATTGCAGCAAAGAACACTGAAGTATGGTAGTGGGCCCTGAAAGCTTTGCTTGAGTGGACATAGTCACTGTATTAGCTAAACTATCAGTAGAAGCCGTGAATGACTCTATAGGCATCATGCTTTTTCAAGAGCCAGCACACCGCTTGTGCTCATGTGCAAATCCAGTATTTTGCAGTTCACCTTCCCAAGTTTAAAGTTTTTGCCTCTCGCCTCATAGGAATCACTGGATTGTTTCCATTAATCACTGCATTTGTCATCTTCAAACCACAGATATTAGGCAACGTGACTAGTCGTGCTCTTGTTTCTAAGCAGAAGAAAGGAGAACTATTGCCACCCACTACGCAGAGTAGGTACTATTTAAGTCAGCATACACACAAATACGTTGAATAAGTAATGATGTGGGATGTAAAATAAATCATAAATGAGCAAGATATGGGCACGCACATTCACTGCCCCAGATAAAAATGTAAAGCCTCCCCTCAGTTCCATATATATTTTAAGACATTTTTAGACCTTGAAAATCTAAAACTAGATTTAAGATGTTTTAAGACTTAAAGGCTTTAAGAATCCGCGGGGACCCTGGTTCGCTTTTCTTTTTCAAGAATTGAATGTAAATTAGTGATTGTGTTTAGTCATACCTTGTAGCAAACATGGCTCGCAGAGAGGAGAATGTAGCAGCATCCTCTTTCAGAGCCTTGAGTTCGTTGCGCAGCTTCGTCATCGTGTCAGTCACCATGATCTTCTCACTGTCGTACTTACTCTTCAGATTGGCCAGAGCAACCTCGGCCGTCTAAAGAGAATAGGATGTGATATAATTACTCACACATTTTCATGAAGTCTAAACTCAGCGGTTATTTTTAACTAAAACCAATGATCCCCTTTTTCTTGTATGTGTAAGTTTGATAAACAATGAACATCCTTCCTCTGAGAAAACAAACACAGCGTGGTCTCCTTACATGTTTGTTGGCCTTCAGCACGGCTCTGAGCGTGGCTATCTGTTCCCTTTTGGTGCTGAGCAGGGACTTCAGCTTGAGGATCTCTCCCATCCAAGCCTCTTTGTCTTTGTCCGCCACCGTGCTCAACTCCAGATTGGCGAGTCTCTGGCGCGACAGCTCTGTGGTGCGGTCCACTGCCTGCTGCAAGTGGAGGATCTGGTCGCTGATGATGGCTACAAGGTTGTAGATGTTCATGGGTTCTGGGCGGTGCTCTGGGGCCGGAGATGTAGTAGCTGCGGTGCTGCTGGAGTCGGTTTTTCCAAACTCAGTCTCGGTGATCAGCCCCTTGCTGATAAGTACGAAAGTCTGGTGCTCTTTCCCTTCGTTCCCTCGTCTCACCATGACCTTGCCTTCCTTGTAGTAGTCGAGCATGACACGGTTAGGGGTCTCATTGTTGCACATACAAACGTGGTTGTAGAGATTGGCCAGCTCCTCACTGAAGGCTATTAGCTCATCCTGGGCCACATTAAGGCCGCCTTGTGATTCCCCTGCAGCCTTGCTGACCAAATTAAGCTCCTTCTCCAGACGAGTCACCTCTGCTTTATCTACTTGACTGATCTTCTCAAGGGACGCTAAACTTGACCTCAAGTCATGGACATCACTCTCCAACTGCGTTCGCTCATCTTCATACTGAGTACGACACTCCTCGTATTCTGCTCTAAGCGTTTTCAGTTCCTGCCTCAGCTCCCCAGCTTCAGACACAGCCACAGTGTATTTACACTGCAGGATCTCAGGCCCGTTGATGTCCAGCTCATAGTAGTCTCCGTCGTCGTGGCTGTCCCGGTCTTTTTCACTGTCGAGGGCAGACTGGCGCTCCTTACTGGCCTGAAGCTTCCTCATGGCGGTGAGGTTCTCCGTCAGTTTGTTGACAGTTTCCTTTTGCTCGGACACAGTCCCATAGGCCCGTTCCAGCTGCTTCTGGTTCTCCTGTAGAGAGTTTATCAAGGCCATTTTCTCCCGCTCCACCTGGTATTGAAAGATCTTTAAAGGTTAGTTGGCCAAATTTACAGCACTGAATAAAATCTAAACAAAAAAGAAAAGATTCAGCAATAGCTCTTTGGCTACGTAGAACACAAACAGTATCTTTCTCGCCATAGTTTCTGTCTTCAAATTCAACTAAATATCACCTTAAAATGAGCGAATGTGGGCAGTTCAAGCAGGTTTAACTGTTTCTACTGTAAACAAGAGTAAACTTGTGCAGCAATATCTTGAATTAGCAAATTGCTTTTTTGCTGTTTTGAATTTGGCTAAATCAATTAATAACTAATATAAATGAAGGGACAGTAAAAGCATTTTTCTGAACCTCATGTATTCTATTGAGACTCATTCAACAGTGAGTAAACAAGAAGCGTTGGGCTTTTAATTCATTTTTCTGGACCACAAATGGATGACTGGTTCATTAAATGATATTGCCATTAATGCCTTTAAAAAGATCAAAGGAACTGCAACAGTCTCTTGTATAAATAACTTACAATATGTCTTTGATTCTAATATAATGGCATAATGATACATTACATTATATAATGATTTTATTATATGCAACCTAATGATGTTGTTTCATCACTATGAGAGACTGCGTAGGTTAAGTTGCATCCCTGCAGAAGTGTCTGTATGGACAGTGTGAGTAAGGCAAGATGAATCTACAACTCAACTATATTTTTCTGCATGCACATACTGTTGTATGTTCAGTACCTAACATTTAAATCTCAAAATCCATTGTTTTCCGCTCATTCTAGTTGAAACCACACATGCAGGCAACACACTGCATTCAGGAAGCGTTGGTTGATGGTAAAAGTGGATTTAGTGAACTTCATACCTGACTGAGCTGCTGTTTCAGTTTCTGGATCTCGGAGATGTTGAGCTCACTGAGCAGGTCGTCCACCAGGCTGGGAGCCGGCTTGAAGGGCTCTCCTCTCTTGTTCACAGCGGCTCTGTTTTCGTCGCCCTCACCGGCCTTCATTAAGCCATTCTCAAAGCCTCTGATTAGATCATCGTTGTCGGGCTCGCTGATGGTGAAGGGATCGTCGTGGAGTTTCAGGTTGTCGAGGGAGATATTAAAAGAGCTGTTGTATACAGAGCCACCGATGGTCATCGAGTGGGAGAGCTGCTTGCGCAGGGAGGCCTTCTGCTCGCGCTCGGTTTTGATCGTCTCTAAGGCCTCTGTTAGCTGCCGCTCTGCAATTTCTCTAAGACGCATGGCTTCCTCCAGCTGGCTGTGCAGACACTGGGAGTCCTCCTCCAGACGCCGGAGCTCATGCTTTAGACCTTCGAATTCCACCTATACAGATGGTCACAAATACAAATACATCTGTCGATAACTACTTAACTGTGTCCACAGTAGGTTTTCTAGTAGGTCAAATATATAATAAACATGTTTTGTCACTTTCTTACATGACTGAAGAGCAATACCACGGGTAGTTTGAGGCATAAAAAGTTCTTAATCAGAAGTAACATAGCTCCATTACCACCTAGTTGAAGATGAGTAACAGAGTGAGTATTGTGTTTGGTGTTATTGGACTCACCTGGTTCTGTCTAAGCACAGATACTTGTTTCTGAAGAGAGATGTTCTCCTCTTCCAGCTCGCTGTAGTCCTGCAGCAGACGAGCCTCTCGCACCTTGTACTCTCTGATGTCATCACGTTGCTGACCGCGCTGTAGCTCTACCAGCTCTGAACTCTGCACGCAGGAAGAGATAGATAATGTCAGGTTATGGCAGGACGCATTAGTGTGAAGTCTTAATTAAATTCGATGCTCACTCTCTGCATTCTTGCGACAGGGGTCATTGAGAGTGAAATGAAGATTAGCATGTTTCACATACCACAGGGGCAAGACCTTGGCAGTGAATGTAATGACCGACGGAGGACATGGTCCAATTACCAATGTATTCTACAGAGAGCCGTGGTGGAGGACATCCTTTGTATCACTCGCAGTTGACCATTACATCATCTTTCCTGCTGGGCTCAAACTTGCTAACAGTCGCCCCCCCCCCCTCCCCCATTACAATCACCAACTCTCTCACAACTACCGGTGAAATCCCAGTGGACTTCACAACTTCAACTTTGAGACCTTTTTTATTAAAACTGATTAAAAGCAAAATAATATTTTTATGTTTTAAAACACAAAAGGTACTGAGATCTCAGTTTTACAGCAGACCACAACTACTCATGTTATCATATAAAATGAACATGAATGCACATTTTTGCAAAAAATTTATAAATGTATAAAAAAATTCTAAACACATAATGAAGGGGTCTGAAAACTCTCTAAAATTAAAAAAAAAGTGTATATTCGAAAATGGAAGAACATTCATACCCTCCTACTCTATCTTAATATGTATGTGTTTAGTTTTACCTCTTTCATCTCCAGGACAATGGAGGACAGACGATCGCTTTCAGCTTGTGCACTGGTCAGGGAGGCTTTGGCCTGTCGGAGTTCATTCTGCAACTCCAGGACATTCTGCTGGTAGACAGCCTCTTTACTGGCAGACTCCAGAATCAGAGTCTCTTCCCTGCTTTCTCCATCTGCTGCCACCTTCCTTTGGATTGAGTAAGCTTGTCCAAAGGCCTGGAGGACAGACAGACAGTATGGACATCAGAACACACTCATTTGTTCAAAGATTATAGAGACAAACTACAATTCTCACATGACCAAATAAACCCATTGCCCACAGATAGTTCATGATCAAAAATACCAGGAGCGTGTCGCTCCCCAGTTTATATTGACTGGCATTGCTTGTGACACAGTACACCATGTGTTCACAAGAACTGTGTCACCCTCCTGTGACATTTTGCTGCTTCATGAGGGTCATGTTAAATACCAACAGAGCGTGGAAAGAGATTATTGCAACCACTACTTGCACATGAACTGCATTAATGTGATTTTATCATGCTCATGTGAGGGGAGGAAAAACACTTTCTTGTTCATTCTGAACTAAAGAAACGTGTTTTAATTTACAATTAAAAGATGGAAACCTCTATCAACTCAACCTCTGTGTGTTTTGTCACTGACTGACCTTTTCAGGATGAATTAATACAATTACAAATCACTGACGCATCCCAGGTCAAATAAACCAAACCTAACTTTCACAGACCATCTGTATTAACCTATAGCCTTTACCTTAATTCACCGTTAGATGTATGGATGTTGTTTTGAATGGTACAAAGCCTGGGAGCGAGCACTCCCTGACACATGAACAAAACAAAAACCCTTATGGACACTCAACAATAACAAACACCAACATCGCGGTCATGTCAATCAAGCAAAATAAAATTGTATGCAAGTCAAAATACATGTGGAGCACTTTCATAATTGTTGATTTCTCAGAGAATAACTCATGGATCATGGCATGTTTCTCTGGCATCCGTCCATCTTGTAAGACAATGGTTTTGCCTCTTTATGCATGCATCTTTATTCTCAGGTCTGACTTTATATAGAAGAGAGGTGGTCTTATTGCAACAGACCCTAAAAAAGGACTGACCACTCATGAATGCACTAATAGCTAGATAGCAAGCAAAGAGTCAAAGTTTAGGTTAACAGTATTAAGAGACAGCACAGGTAACCACAAGAACAGGTTAATAGGATGAACAAGTTAGTGTCAGACTCCTACAAGCATCTGACTTAAAGGCTTAGATATCCAACATCTACTGTCCCTGAGCCAAACGGCTGATGTAATGGTCATTGTCCAACAAAGTCCTGAAAGCTTCCACCGAGCTGCAGCTCTACTTCCCACAACCTCACCTTTTCTTCCTCAACAGACTCAGTCAAACAAAGTGACAGAAAGTCGGCCGTGATGTGAATTGGTGGAGCCTAAATACACAGTGCACTCATCATATCTGCCTCTGTCACATTTTCTACTGGAGAGAGAAGCAACAGGCACAATCATGACAGCAAGAGAACAAATAAAACAGTGAGTCACTTTGTGAATGGACTGTGATTTGCGCCATGAATTACACAACGTGGAGGAACAACAAAAATCACCATCACTATATAAACGATGTCATTCAAACATCTAACGTGGTGAGGACACAAGTTAGTTCCTCCAGGGTCTCTACAGGTTTCAACAAGTTAAATGTAAGTTTTAAAGACCACAATGAATGAAATTTAACAAGAATGTTGTGCACGAGAGATATGAAGGAATATCTGAGTCCCAGAAGTATTTACACACCCCCTCAATTGAAGACAAGGTGAAGTAGAGAATAACCCTCGAGACGCAAAGTTATCGCACAAACTACAGGCAGAAACAGTAAGTAAGTCTTTCCCACAGCCGAGTGTTCTTAGATCATTTACCAGTTCTGATCAGTTACCAGTTCCATGTTGGTACAGATTTCACAGTAATACCCACACCAACAAAACAAAATCCAACGACCATATACCAAACAAAACAAGAGGACAAAATAAAACAGTAGTGTTATCAGAGCATGATCATGTTGGTATTGTTGAGAAATAACTACAACACATGGAGACGAACTATGCATGCTGCCAAAACAAGATTTTATGACATTTTACAGTCCAAACGATGAATAAGGAAATTAAACAGTAGATTCATTAATAATTAAATTATTGTTAATTGCAGTAATACTTCAATTGGACTGGTAGAGATGGGTAGTAGTAACACTTGTGTCTTTTTCACAGCCAAGTAGAGTGTGACCTTTATCTGAGCATCTCCGGTTCATTCTCTAAATCAGTTATCTGTTCACAAATTAATGGATTTAAAACACTACATGTTTGAAACAGTAAAGATACTATATGTAAACAGTAAAGATTATTGGCTGAGCTGAGTGACTGTTAGAAAAAAATCATTTCACTAAATTATTAAGAGTGATGGATGGAGACATACAGTCCTTAAGAAGTGGCGACCACAGCTGCTGAATGTGGAAGTGTCTTAGGATGCAGTTCCTCTAAATGTTGGTGAACTGGCTGTAAGAAGACTGAGTAAACCGGAAGAGTGGGAAAAACCCAACTACTTCTTTTGAAATATATGCAGTCACAATTTCCCACAAGGTAGGATGTCAGTGCCTATGTCGTTTCTTCTCATGTCTGTCGCTGTAGGACCATTTTAAAATCATTTTCCTATGTATGGTATTGAATGTTGACGACACCACTGACTGATGTGTCAGCCTCTCCCAATCAGCTGTGCTGGTTGCTGCTTTTCCTTATCTCACATCAGATTTGTCCAGGAACCTCATCGTTCTCCAATTAGTGAAATATTTGTCTCAAATAACTGTCAGGGACAGCAGCAAATGATACCTCCAGACTTCAGAAATAAAGGGTGATGTCTCAGACTGCCATGTGTATAATAGAGCCACCTCCGCCAAGGAAGGAGGTTATGTTTTCACCCCTGCCTGACTGTTTGTTGGTTGGTTGTTTTGTTTGTAAGCAAGATTACACAATAACAAATGAACGGATTTCCATGAAACTTGGTGGAAGGATGCGGTGGGAGTCAGGAAAGAACCCATTGGATTAGATATTGGTCTCATGCAGACGAGGATACAGTAGCTGGATTGTGGATCAGTAACAATAGGGCTGGTCCATTCAATTAAATATCAGTGTATACAATCAGGAGTAATTCATGGAAACCTGAGCAACCATGCGTACATATAAAAATATAATTTGTGTAATTTAGATAGTTTAACTCATTCCTACGTCATATGGGCAATCTAACGAGCACTTAAATGACAAAATATAATAATAATACCAAAGACTGAATTGCATTTAAAAGTCTGAAGCACATTTCTGTTGCACTTTCAGATTCTTTTAGACCCATAAACCAGCAGCAGCTTGGACACACACACACACACACACACACACACACACACACACACACACACACACACACACACACACAAAGCTGCTGCAGATGTCTCATTTGAAGGCCTCACTCAGACTTGCATACCGAGAGCAAGTGTGGGCAAGTGACCAAAACAGTAGAGACATGTTGAATTTTTTTTAAATCCCCTCGTGTGTGGAAATCATGAAGCTGACTTACACATTTGGTCACCATGTGTTTATCAGTAATCACCTCACAATTCATGTATTTAACTTTTCAGGAGTTTTAGAAAGTTGGTTGTTGGAGGCAAAGAGACTGAAGGTATATATTTAACTTATGTTAGTTCTGATCACACTGAGCATTATAAACACAACCCTGACCGCTGCTGGAACTTTACTTCCACGCTGCAGACAGATGACTCGATCTGTCAGTGATCACATACTGATATAATTAACACTGCAGCCAGAGACACGTCCAAGTGTCCGGTTGCGTGGCTGTGACCTCGGGTTACCTCCTTCAGCTGGTCCCGCTCCTGCCGGACCGTCTCGTGTTCCGTCTCCAGCTCGTCGAACCTCTGCTTCAGCTGCTGCTTCTCCTCCAGCACCGCCAGCCCGTACTCCGCCGCCTGGATCTTCTCGCGGGTCGTCTCGCGGAGCTCCAGGGTGAGACGCTCCACCTCGGCCCGGAGCCACTGCGGCCCGGCCTCCGTCACCAGCACCCCTTCGGGATATTCCCGCTCCTCCATGGTCGTCGCCGGCTCGACGCGCAACTGTAACGGGACCCAGCCCTGCCCTGCCCTGGCTGGAGCAGGAGCCGCGGGGGGAAAAACCACCGAGGCCACAAATCACTGCCTTCTTTGTTGGCCCCGCATTGTTGGGACTTAAATGGCGCCTGGTTCCCTCTGGGTTCTCCCGCCGCAGCCTTCGACAGAGCTCAGCCCCGGGGAGACTTTAGTCATCCTCCGGGAGTTAGTTCAGCCTCCGTGAAGCTGACACAGGAGGAAACTTCAGCTGAGATCATCGACTGGAAAAAACACCGTCCACACACACACATTGCATTCGAATCTGGGCTGGCAGAGAGGGAAATGTAGTTTCCAGTGAGATGCCGGTACATCAGGGATAACGTACTCCAGCGAAAACTTGACGTCAAGTACCAGGATGCAGTGCGCGGGCATGGAAGAGGAGCCTGTATTTTTGTGAAGACATCAACACTGCCATCTAGAGCTTTTACAGGGAAACTACAACCATACCCATGGAACTATAATACAAAGTAACCCTAACTAATATATAATGTAATGTAATATAATCATTTGTATGACTATACCCACTAGACAGATATTATATTTTTTGTTTATAAAAAACAATTGTTTTGGCTGGAAACAACAACAATAAGCAATTATTATCAATATTATCATCATTATTGACATTATTAACTTTATTTAACTAAATATTTCTTAAATTGAATATATTTGGTATCATAATGGGTATTATTAAATATCCAGGACAAACTCGATGCCTTTTTCTGACAAAAATCCCCAAACTCAAATATATTTAATTTAAAATGATATAAAATGGAGTAAACCAGACTTTTGACTTAATTTGACCAACTGACACAGATTATTGTTCATCCAAATGGCAGCCAGTTGATTTTCTGTCACTAGACTAAACAGTGAATAGGCTAATTGTTTCAGCTCTATTTGTGATTCAAATCCAGGCTAAACGTGGCTCCTCCATCACGACATCTGCTCTCATTACCAAACTGAGTGACGGCTTTCATTCCTCCACCCTCGGGCAACAGTCGTGGTTGGAGCCATCCGTCCCATTCTCATGAACACCATCTCAGGAGCGGATTGGGGGAAATTTCTTGAATGTTCCAAACTGATTAGAATTTGCTTGTCAGAGGTGAAAGGTCACTTTAACTGCACAAAAAATATTTAAATGTGTAATAATACAAATGTCAAATAAATGTCCAATAGGATGAAATAATAATGTATATAATAAAATATACATATTTATAATAAAAAATATAATAATGTTATTTTATAAGCTAAAGGTCAAAGATCAACTTGACATCATAACAATCTGTAAAACCACTTTTCTGGACATATTGAATATTGTAACTCAGGAACAGAAGAGATGATTGTGATGTATGTTTGTTCCCAAACTTGACCAGTAGGTGGACGCCTACACCAGCAAGATGATGCTCCTGGCTTTAATTATGGACTCTAGCTAAAAAGTTATTGATGTGTTCTTTTCTTTGGACTTTCAGGTCATTACTGATGATAGGGCCAGAGACTTAAAACTGTGACTTTTCATCTACAGCTCTGAAATATTTTTAATCAAATACTTGATTGAACCCTGCTGTAATACTGAAAGATGTCTTAAGATTTGCCGTTGTCTTTGAGCCTCACCCACTTAAATCCATACATGAGCATGAATACGAAAGCGAAACATTGTTATCTGAGACTTGACCTTTGTTCCTCCTCACTGCCTGGCAGAGTGGTTCGACCGGCTTCAGGAAATTGTCTCCTTGACGTTGAAATATCTCACTGTTGCTACACCTGCCTGCAGTATTAGCCTGAAGCCGAAGTTAAGTACACCTGTGTTTTCTGGCTCCCACGCTCTTCCACCTGTGGTCATGGTAATCCACTCTCTCACTATATAACTTTATTGTATTATATATTCCATATGCTGTCGCTCCCTCTTGCTTTCTGTTTCATTCTTTGATCTCCATCTACTTTCTTTCTTACGGAAGCGTATTGCATTCACTTGAAAAAAAAAAAAAAGGGCTCTGTTTTTCTGAGATAATTGTAATCTAGTATTTTGATGAAGTTACCTTTTGCATGGACGTTTCGCATAGAGCCCTTGTTCAGCGGGCTGCATGTAACTGTTGCACTCTTAAGACAGTTTTTTGTTTGGCACGATTTCTTGTATTAGCGCCATGACGTATAGCGTCGCTTCAAACTGTCAGACTCTCCTTCTGTATAAATAACAGTGAACCACAAAAGACTAATGTAGCCGAGAGTTTTGTTCTCTTATACTGTCACAGGCCTCAGCCGGAAGAGGACACGAGAGATGGTTATTGAATCGGGACATCACACCCGGTTACTTTCCTTCACACTTCAAAACTTCTCTATTGACGGAACCCTCTTCCGTTAGAACCCCTTTCAAAACAAGAGTCCCAACCAACACCCTGCTTATAACAGGAACTACACATCAACCTTCCATAATAAAGCCACTAAATAAAATAGCTTACACTAACAAACGAAATATGTATCTATCTGTAGCATATCTCCAGAAAGATGGTCGAGACTTTCAACTGATGTTTTCAGGTTTATTTGAAACTTCCCTAAACAACACCGTGAGAGCTTGTGCCTCTTCGGAGGGTCGCTAAAACATCAAACTTTTCCTTTGTGAAGTTACAGATTCATAACAGTAAGTCCGCGTCTATACAGGAACTTCACTTTCAAAATAAAAGCATGTAAAAAAAACCCTCTGTTTTTAAAAAAAAAAACTTTTTTTTTTTTTAAGTGAATGCAATACGCTTCCGTACTTTCTCTACTTACTTTCAGTTTATAAATCAAACTATCAGCGCAGATGTGTCTCTTACCAAGAAATCATTATAATGTTTCTCTTTCAGGAATATGGAGGGGACCTCGCTGGCTTTTACAAATACTGTATGTAGAACGTCAAAGTCTTAGTTAGTGGAGGGTGGCAGCACACAGAGCCCTAAAAGAAACTCCACTTTTTTTTAGAGGATATGTCTTAATTTTTTTAATCCATTCTTCTGACCATTTTCAGACAAATACTATCATTTTTATGCAATCTGCGTTGGGTTGGGTTGTGGAGCAGCCTCCTATAGGCCATTTTGTTGTAAGTAGATATACAAGTTACTAAATAGTCATATACAATTTCTATGAGCATTTCCATTACTGTCATATATTTGTATGGATTCTGATTATTCGTATGGATTCTGATTATTTGTTTTGTATTTCCAGCACTCATGATGCCATCAGTTCTCGCTGTGTTTTTCACCATAGTGTTTGAGGTTTTGGGTATAATATTTGGTGAGATTATCTTTATTTTTTTTAATTGATAATAATTAATAGTGGTTATTGTTTTTTTCCCCCATAAAGTCTTCCCCTTTTCAAATGCTGAACAGGTTATTTTAGTTGACCCACTAATCTTTGTTCTGTTTGACAATGACAATCTCAGTGTTTATTTTTTATGTTCCTGTCAGACCTGCCAACTCAGACAAAGAGATGTAAAGGTCCTCCATATGACAAAGGAGGTATATACTTGCTTGCACACTTTAAAATGGTTATAATTAGTTCCATTGGTTCAACATTAACTAGCAACAGATTAATATTGCCAGCAAAATATATATTCACAACAAACAAATGTAATGAAAGTATTCATATTCATTATTTTTAGTTATTATTTATTATCTAATGGTATGTAAAGCATTTGTGAATAGTTTTACAATTAATATCTAAAATTATATTTATCAATTTCTTATCCATCTTTAAATTATGATGATAAATCCGTGTCAACATTTTTCTTTAAATCAATTTTTACTTTCTAACTCTCTGTAGATGTTTGCTGGGGATTTTGTTTCGCACTTTTCATGGCCATCCTGAACCTAAACTCATATCACGGTAAAGCCACATGACTTGAAAAAACGGCTTCAGAAATATAGCCTTCCTCCGGTTAAACGTTGTGCTTTGTTCCAGTATACACGCTGTCTTATGGATGTGGCATCATTGTGTTTGCACTCAGGGGAGCAAAACGGAAATACAGCTCTCTATGGTAGGTACAGGGTAATAAAACGTGATTTGAAGTTTCCACGTTTATCATGGATTGAATTTGGTGTCTTTAAATGTCTCAGTTGCCATTATGGTAATTTTGTCTGATGTCTGTTTTGGACAGGAAGCTGAGAGAGGGAGAGCAGTCCTGGTGGTAACAGGAGTTTACTACCACAGACAATGAAGAAACAATCAGCGATTCTGTGGTTACTTACTACAAGGTCGAAGAGCAGAGCTGTGTTTGAATAAATGATCCTATGGAATCAAGGATGTTAAATTCTACCAGGAAGCCATACATTTTTATTAAAGTATGGATGTTTAAGAATCCTTTATTTAGTTTTGGCATTTTGTTGTTTATAAGAGAATGTAAAAATCATCAAGATTGTGACGAGCAATGTAGACCTGTACTCTGCACTTATGTGAAAACTGTTTTATATTAATACAGTAGCTGTGATTCATGATTGTTTTGTATAATTTATTTAAACTCAATTAAAAGTACTGATTTCTTCACATACTGTGTGTGGTGCTTGAATGCATGGACACAAATGCATTTATAGGGAAAAGGAACAAGTGAACGCTCAGGGTCAAATGCAGATGGCTTTATTACATGAATGTAAGATACATACAAAATTTCAAGTAACAAAAAGAGTGTTTGGTCTTGATTGATCCACAAGTCAGACATAACATTACCTTCATAGACAAAAGCCAAGACCAGATTCTCCATCAGCACTGGAGGGATGTTCAACCCTCCACCTTTATGTAAGAGGCGATGTCACTGACCACACACTGATTATTACTATCACACTGCTGGTATGGTCCAGATGTACAGCTGTAGCACAAATGAACACATGAGGTGTGTGTGTTTAAATAGTAACTTTAAAATAAAAAAAACAAAGGAAAAAGTGCTGGAGAGAAATGATTTCAAATCCACAAAAGTTGGGAAATTGGGTGAAGATGTTTAATGTTCTATACGTGACTGCTCTTCATGGCCTAACTACATTTGTTCTTTTTTATATTTTTCTCCACTACCTTCTACAAACAACAACTCGGTTTGATTCTTTCCCACACCGTTGTCATGAAAAACACCTACTTTAAAACTACGCCCCACCCAGTATTATCAAAGCTACATCAGAACAATATAAAAAACACATTTCCAGCTGAATGAAGAGCATTTCATCAGTACACATGAGGGTACATGTATTGTTTTGTTGGACGAGTGAATTATGGCCACGTTTTGATTGACTGAACTGGATGCACGACAGTGCTGGTATTACAAGTACACGTGAATTTGTCTGCTTGTATTTGTGATGTGATGGATGCATTTAAGAAAGGTACATGTGGAAATCTACTTCAAAGTGTACAGCACAAAATCACATTACTTTAGTACACACTTGGGGGGGCATTCATGGTGAAGGGGTTCTTTAGAGAGGGGTGTCGTGTGAATCAAAATCATACTTTCATCTGCAGGGGTGTGATCAGGTAGGTAGGGTGGGCGGGGCAAGGGGAATAGGGTTACTTGGCGTTGGTGGAGCTGCTGAGCATCTTGCGGACGGCCTGGGCGATGGCGTCACGGTCGATGCCATAGATCTTGAGGAGCTCCTGTGGTTTGCCACTGCGGGGAACGTGGGACACAGCCAGACGTTGCAGGCTGAAGCCGGACTCATTGACCATGGCTGAGCACACTGCCTCACCCAGGCCGCCTGTGGAAAAACAATTTATGTTGAGAGATGCAGAGGAAAGATGAAACCTCCATGAAGGAGGAGGTACATGAAATATGTTTGCAGCAAAAATGTGACCGCTGAACCACAATCCCTCTTTGGCCCACATGTAAAATGAATGAAACGCCCAACATCAGATTCATTACAGTTGCCAAATATCCTTTGTCCAGTCAAGTCCATGCTATCACCCATCCCCACTCTCTTCAGGCCACGGCTGTCTGTGCTATCTAGGTCACATCGAGCCCCATGGGCACGTGCTCAGTTAAGGAAATCTGACAGCACTCTGCCTCTCTGGCGCTCACACTTACAAAAATGCACCACAATACCAGTACCTTCCCTGCGATGAGGGCACAACCGCCAGCCTCCCGCTCAGCCAATGAGCAAATGCCACCATATCGCGTCTCTGTCGCTGCACCAATGAGAACATGCCACCGCGACACGCACCCGGAGACATGGACCAATGACAGGGCCCCAGCTGCATCATGCTGAGAAGCAGTGGTGGACTCATATGATATGCAGACGCTGAGTAACATGGGCAAATGTCATGGAAACGTACCTTCATAGTAGTGGTCCTCCACAGTGAGGACTCGTCCCCTGGTGGCACGTGTGTGATCGATGATGGTTTTGGCATCCAGCGGTTTGATTGTGAAGGGATCAATAACCCTCACTGAGATCCTCTCTGGAAAATCAATTAATTAAGTGGTTAGTGCCATTGCAGCGCGTCCTGAAATAAACACATCAGCTCATGGGCAGCACATTTATTCATTATAGGTTCAGGTGTTTTATCAGCCTGAAGCAGGGCAAACAAGCAGGTTAACATTCATTAAAGTTCTTCAGGATAAAAACTCAGGGATGATTAGATTGGAATAATCTGTACACAGTAATGTTAAGAGCTGTCGTCCCTGAATCACCAAACCTTATTTAAAGCTTTCATTAAAATGACCTGTGAGCAAATAATTAAAGGATATTCCGTATTATTTTCAGTGCTAACTGTGCTAAATAACGAAACAGAATGGCACTCAGTGGAGCACATACCTCCAGCAAGGCCCAACAACATTTAATCAAGCTGCACCAAATTACACACACTCACACTGTAGATATCAGTTGCCTAAATATGCCTGAATTCTTTCATCAAGACCGATTAGTTATTTCTTTGGGAAAACAGTGGAAATGTTCAAAAACAAAAAAAATCTGTCCCCTGATGCAGTTCTGCACTAAAATTCAATTTGGTGTAATATTGCTCATAAACAAACCAACAAAATCATAATTTCCTTTTCATGTATTTCATCAGCTTGCACTGAAAACAGTTACAGTACTTTACCTTTCTTTAGATGTTCAGCGGCTGCCAGCGCCTCATGCAAAGTCACTCCAGCTGCCACCACAGTCACCTGGTCATCCTTGTTCTGGTACACCACCTGCAAATGGTATTATATATATGAATATATAATATATATGTAATATATATATATAATATATATATGATGTAGAATAATGGTAACATATCTTCGGTTTCATTATGTTTTACACAGTGATAGTGCTTTGTCTTTCTGTGTGTGTGTGTATGCGTGTATGTGAATGGGAGTGTGTGTGTGTGTGTGTGTGTGTGTGTGTGTGTGTGTGTGAGTGTGTGTGTATGTGTGTGTGTATGTGTGTGTGTGTGTGTGTGTGTGTGTGTGTGTGTGTGTGTGTCTAGTGCTTTTCCAGTCATAACCAGCACTCCAAGCACTTTACACTACAAGTCACCCATTCACACACACATATACAGCACTTTTATAAGCCACACATTTCTATCACACATCACTCACACTCTTCCATCAAAGCAGCCATCAGGGATGATTTTAAGGTTCAGTGTCTTGATCAAGAACACTCACACTTTGGTGTGCAGGCTTAAGGAGCCAGTGATAGAACCACCAACAGTCTGATTTGTGGACAACCCGCTCTACCTCCTGAGCGCCACAGCTGTGGACCATGTGTATGTGTATGTGTGTGTGGGGGGGCTGTCTGTTTTTAATTCTTACTTCCCTTGTTGTCTTACCAGCTCTGTGAGCACATAGTCTTTCTCACCTTTGCCTGCCCGACATGGAAGTCCTCGTTGCTGTTATAGACGATGGCACTGTCTTGGCGGCTGGTTCGGATGTAGCAAACACCCTGTGTGCAGGAGAGAAAGGACGAGCGTTACCACCGAGGCAGCTCATGGGCTCTACAGAAATGTGTCTATGATACTGTAGGGAAGCGTCTGCAGCTGAGTTTCAGGTACCTTTGTGGTTGCAGCCAATTCCACAGCCTTCTCCGTAGAGACACCGTCACAGGGGTAGAAAATGGTCGCTGTGGGAAGGGCCCTGAACATAGCCATGTCCTCCAGACCCATCAGAGAAGGACCCTCCTCTCCTGGAATACACACATATCGGGTTAATCTCACATCCAACAATTACAAATCCTCACAAGGTATCGACTGGTATTAGGTGAGCTGATACGTGCAGGTAGAAACAGACATCGAGCCAGGCTTTGCATGCAGTGTACCTGCGCTAACAGAGGGACACCTGGTTCCCTCCAGACAGCTTCCAGGGCAGATAGGTAGAGGGAGAGAAAGGGGAGGGTTGAGTACTAGCTGTCAGGTCAAGGATGTGAATAATAAAGGAAAACACAGGATTAGAAGGAAAGAGACTAACAGTTGCAACAACCACACACCCACAAACACACAAACACACACACACACACACACACACACACACACACACACACACACACACACACACACACACACACACACACACACAGAGATCATTCATACGTCTATCAGCATTGGGGTTACTGTAAATATGGTCCGGGTGCTGTGAGGTGTCTGGCTTCAGTGTGAGGGGAAAAAAGGTGAATTTCTGTGGCAGTGACGTGGGTGTGGGAAGGGTTGTGGCGTGCATGGCTCATCAGGAGCAGTTTTTACGAACCAGTGGAGAGGCCACAGTGGGAGCCACACAGGTTGATGTTGCTTTCTGAGATGGCTGCCATGCGAAGCTGGTCATAGGCACGGGTGAAAAAGGAGGCAAGAGTACTGGCGAACACCACATTCCTCTCGCGGGCAGCGCATCCCATGGCGACACTGACCTGGGAAAGGAATTCATTGTCTCTTAGTACCTATACAAGAGCACAAGGTGATATAACCTTCCTGCATGTACCAAATTAGATACAGGTCACACATGCTTTATCCCAAAAGGATCATCCAGAGGCACAAACCATATATGAAAGTGCCTTTGAACCACGGAGCGAGTCAATGAAAAGAGTTTTCCACAGATCTATGGAGCTTTTTCGCCCATATGGGTGGAATTAGAGGCATACCTCCTCTTACAAATAATTTCCTCTGTCCTCTCTTCAAACAGCTCACAAATCCCATAACCTCTCTCCTTGTTTAGACAGAAGCAGCAACTAAGCATCCGTGAAAGTTCAAACACGATGTTTAGATAAATTCTCTACTGTACTGTATATGCTCTCATACACAGTCAAATAACATAAACTACTTATTTAAAGGCTGCACTTTAACTAATGTTTTAATAGAATCATGGTTTAAATACAGCGGATTTTAATTTAGCCACCCTTATTGTGTCATTCAACTTTTGACTTTTCTCATGCGTTCAGCCAGATGGCCCCACCCTCTACACTGATTAATATTTTATTTCTGAATACGCTTGTCATGACTGCTTATCGTCACATGCACGCCTGACCTACATTGGAGCAGGTTTCTGTCAGAGCCGTAACGGCACAAGAAGTTAACGCCTAAATGCTTCTTTCCAATAATCTAAGATTTGCTGAATAATTAATGGCAAAAGAAAAGACACTGGCAAAACCACTGGTGTGAGCAGCCGTCATATTGTCAATAAATAAGTAAGAGTTGTATATTTTCCCTTCCTGAAATTACAGAGACAAGTCATGTACAATGAAATAACTCAGCTCTGAGATGTAGAGCTGAGAAAATGCAAGTTACCTTTTTATCTAAGTCCCCACATTAAATAGACAAAAATCGGGTTTTAATTATGTTTTTAAGTTAAAATATGAGGGATCATTTGACAAAGACAGAATAAAGATGGAATGTAAATTGCTTTGTGAAATAGACTTGAAATAGTAGAATTGTTAGGGATCATACCATGTTCTGCTGTGCGATGTAGCACTCGACGAAGCGGTTGGGATACTCGTTCTTGAAGATCTCCGAGTAGGTGAGGTTGTTGGTGTCTCCATCTAGGACCACGAAACGCTCATTGTAGCGGCCCAGCTTGGCCAAAGCCATCCCATACGCTTTCCGTGTTGCAATCTACAGGATGAACAATAACAGACCTGCCTTTATGTTGAATTCATTTATTTTTAATCTGGGATTTCTGCAGAGGTTGAGGATTTGAGTAAAGTCTGTGCTTGTGCACAGAGGACAGACCTTCTCTCCAGCCTTGTAGGTCGGTGCGCTCGGCATCCTCATGTTTCTCAGGCTGACCGGTGGGGAGTCCTCCACTGGAGCAGGTGGGTACAAGTGCTTGCTGCTGTTCATGATGCGACTCTGCAGATCCTTCGTAACCATGTCGGCCATGTCTTTGGGCAGAGGTTTGGCGTGCCAGCCTAACTTGTCTTCTGCAGCTGAAACCACAAATACAACGTACATGCATTGGTGGATTCAAACTCTGTATTAGGGTTAGAGACTCTGCCTGGAAACTTGCAATATACATTTTGCAGTGAAGTGGTAGAGTGAGAGCATTGCATGTGCATACGATGAGTGGATAGTTACCTGGAATGCCTTTGCCCTTGATGGTTTTAGCGATGATAGCAGTGGGTTGATGGCGCGGCTGGCTCAGAGCCTTGCACAGCTCCTCCACGCTGTGTCCATCCACAATTATAGAATGCCAACTACACAAATACAACACATATGAAAATCACACGTGTACTTTATATAATCAGATGGCATGTACACAGATCTTTTCTATAACCATCATTTGCTACACACACATGTGCATAGCCTCTACCACACTTTTTGGTTTTATGCATTTTTTACCCGAAAGCTTCACAGCGCTTCTGATATTTATCCACATGATGCTGCAGGGGAGCAGGGTCACTTTGGCCCAGCCGGTTGATGTCCAGGATGGCCACCAGGTTGTCGAGCTGGTAGTAAGAAGCGAACGACATGGCCTCCCAGACAGATCCCTCAGACATCTCACCATCCCCCAGCAGGCAGTACACACGGTAACTGGGTCGGAGATCAAGGTTGAGTTAGTTTCTGTTGGTGTGTGTGTGTGTGTGTGTGTGTGTGTGTGTGTGTGTGTGTGTGTGTGTGTGTGTGTGTGTGTGTGTGTGTGTGTGTGTGTGTGTGTGTGTGTGCCGTTTGTTTGGATGAGGGTGGGGTTTTGTGTTCACATGAATTGACATGATTCTCTTTCCACTATCTGACACTTGGTATGGTAACCAGCTGTGACATAGTAAATCCCGACCTCAGGCCTGTGAGGGAGCGGCTGCTGAATTTCACACCTGCCTCTGAAACGCATCTCACAAAGCAACCAATAGATTCCTTTAAGTCAGATCATCTCGTTTTACAAAAAAAAAAAAGCTGTAATTTGAAAAACAAGAATTTGTATTTTGCCGCCATTGCAAAGGAAATGCGTAATAAAGGGACACTGATTCAGTTTGTGGCGCTAAATTAGAAAAAAAGACTGTTAAAAAAAATGAATGGTTCAAAGCACAGACTCTGAATTAGACACCGAGATGAAAATTGCTCAGATGGTAAAAATAACCAAGATATGACTGCTGGGCCTGCGATTATTAGAGCAGAAGAATTGTGAGTGCAGAGCATGTAGCCGCAGAACACACCCACAAAATCTGGAAAATCCAAATCACCAGGCACTCAAAGGATGCATGCTGAAATTTAAACTGATGATAACTAAGAAACAAAAGAAAGACATTTTGTACATTTTGCCATTGTGTGTCAATTGGATTCAAGTCAGGGAACAGTTTTTAATTGAATGAAAAAATCTAAAACGCTTACAAACAAGACAAAAATGCATTCAAAAGCAAATGAAGCTGTTAGACTAGAGTAATTACCTCGACTTGTCAAAATATTTCCCGGTGTAAGCCATTCCACAGGCCACACCTAGACCCTGCCCCAAGGATCCAGTGGCTACATCCACAAACTGCTGCTTCTGAAATGTGCACAACACACACAGAGTAAAGCATCATTTAAAAAAAAAAAAAACTGTTGGCACGTTATTGTGGCCTTTGAGATGATTCCTGAGGTGTGTTACAGTATGTGACAGCTTACTGGGGTTGGGTGGCCCTCCAGGGTAGAGTCAACCTGGCACAAGCTGAGCAGCTCGGCCTCCTTCAGGAAACCTGTTTCAACCCACATGGAGTACAGGGCCGGAGCAGCGTGACCCTGCGTGGGAAAAACGTCACAAAGTTTAAGTGGGTTTTGCTGAAAAAAAAAAAAACCCACTGAGGTGAAGTGAGGAAAAGGTCAGATTCTACACGGCATTTAAACCAAAAAAAATAAAGAGAGCCTCCTTTTCAGACAAGCAGGAATTCTTCACTCTCACCTTGGACAGGATGAAACGGTCGTTGTGGAAGTTCCTGGGATCATCGGGGCGGTACTTCATGGTGTGGAAGAAAAGCACGGACATGATTTCTGCCACACTGCAGCATGATGTGGGGTGTCTGCATGACAGAGGAGAAGGTGCTTTTACCAATATGTCAGACTTAAGTAAATACACATGCACAAAGGAATGTAACGTAATGCCATAAAGACACACACACACACACACACACACACACAGAGTTTCAATTTGAATGTGTTTATCATAAAGAGAATTATAATTATTAAGTGCATATTAATACAGGTGGTGCTATGGTGTCACTGCAGACTGTTGATGCTAATCATGTTACAAAATCATCCAGAAATATAGATGGACATTTTCAGTAGCAGACAATAAACCTGCAGGAGTAATAGAAACAGTGCAACATGTGTTATAAATTGTAGATTTTCACATGTCACAATGCAGAAAATAAGTCCAGATGTGGCATCAAAAACCAAATTAGTCACATGAAGGACAGTACATTGGAAATGCATTCACATCCACTGACTCCAATAGTAGTCTGTTGTAGTGAGTTTAGTTATTATACTTCATGCAAAAAGGGCTCGACAGATAATTAATTTTTTCTCTGTTCCCATCAGTGTGTAACTGTTTAAGTGTTCAAGGGGGACCTAGACTGCAAAATTATTCAAATATAGAAAAGATTTTGGATGATACTATGCTGTTCAAACCAAATAAATTGCAAAACGCTCATGATTCTATGGATCGGTATAAAGACATTTCAAATTCAGCGCTATGAGACCACATGTGCATTGAAAAATGTCATCTACAGCAGCTGTGCAGCAGCCACGCGATGCTCTGGTCTGTCTTTGTCATCCATTTCACCCAGCTTTGTACGTGGTAATATACTGTGCGAAGTACTACACTTACCAAAATATTTATCCTGCAACACACACAGTAAATATTTCAAATTCTATAAATGTACCAAAGATCATATGAAATTTAGTCATTTTCCAGAATATTAAAATCGAATCATCTGAACACTTTAAATCATTCACTTCATATCTCGGCAGCCTAAATATCTTAAAGTTATTTAAAATTCTCTGGAAAATGGTGTGTATTTTTTAAAAACACAATAAATGTTCGATAAAGTCTAAATATATAGAAATTGTGTTATCTAGTCTGTATCTTTTTTATCTATTTCATTCAGTTAATTGATGAGAAGGATTTCAGATCACAACTGATCAAATGAGAACTTTGAAAGATCAAATGCTTCTGTCGGTGGAGTAAAGGAGAACAAAGAGAGGACACATTGTTCCTTTGGCCCTTCACTTGCATCTATCTCTCAGCGTGTGCGTCTGGACATGCACTTATGTCATTGGGTGTGAACGTTGATGTTCAGCCATGCGTCCTTCGTAGAAATATTACATTTGTGTTTAAAGCTTCTGTTTACATCTCATTCACATTCTTCTTGTAAAAACTCAAATGTGTGAGAGGCAGTGGAGGAGACTCACCCACTGCCCGCTGCAGTCGTTGCCTTGATGGAGTTGATCCGGAGGCGGTTGGCGATGTTCCTCAGCGCCTGCACTGTCTGCTGGTCAGGTTTGTGATAATCCTCCATGAAGGCAAAAATGTCAAGTTCCACAGCACAACAGGAAAGTGGAGCAACTGAGAGCCTCTGCCGAGTTTGTGTGTTTTAAATGTGTGTGGGACAGTAAGGGAGGCCCAAGAGCAGCACCTGTTTATGTGTGTGTGTGTGAGTGGCAGAGGCAGAGGAAAAGAGAGAGAGAGAATGGGGGATAAGCTGGATTTATCCTACGGGGCAGGCAGACACATAGATGCACCACACTGCACGCAACGCACACACACACACACATACACACACACACACACACACACACACACACAGGAGGGGTTACCCAGTGACGTGGACTGGGTGTTGCTGCTAAAATCAAATGGAACTCATTCTATTGGCTACTGCATGACTGGGATGGTGGAGGTGTGTGTGTGTGTGTGTGTGTGACTGGGAGGAGTGTCTGGATAATTGGGAGGAGGGGAGGCATTTGAAGCATCTCACCATGATTCAACATGGCTTTACTGTCTAAACTAATCATTCAGACCTTGATGGGTGATGGCTCTTTGTTATTTATTCAAACCAAACACACCATTCTTGCTGCCAGAGCCCATTTAGAACAGGCCCCAATAAGTTTGTATTAGACTTTAAATAGTGTAAAAATAAGATGGACGTGATGTTGATATATAGAGAGAGAATGAACAAGATATAAAATTCGGAAAAGGACAAGGATGAGACCAGATAACTGAGAGCAAGAGAATTTAAATACAAATTAATGATTTAATCTGAACACAAGTCCAATGAGCAGCCCCCAGCATAACACATATTTGTAAGAAAATAATCAGTGTCTCCTGTCCACCATCATGATGCTCAGTGAGTTTGACAAGTCCACAGACATCTTCCGCATGCAGACCTCACAGACCTGACGTACAGACAAGTCTGGACTTCACTCCTGACGGATCATTCTTTCCTTCAGGATTAAACAGCCCACAGTGTAGAAGCACTTACCCTGTTAACTGTGAGTCCTACTAAAATTAAAATTAATTTTATTTTCTGTAAAATGAGACATTACCAATTCATACAAATGGTAAATAATGTAAATGCAGCACCGTAGCCTCATGTGACACTAAAAAACATATACATTTTAAATTATACATTTGTTTGCCACTCAGCCCAACGTATTTTAATGTGTCTAAAAATATCCTGTGTAAAATGAAATGTAAATGCCAATTACAAAATCGATGTATGTAAACTATGAAAGAAAGTGGACAAATTCTAACTTTTAATAAAAAATACAACACAGCTTGATAACATGTAAGTATTTCATTTCTGTGCACAAAGCTTTGCATGCGAGCTAACACCACATCTGACGGGGTAATGGAGTGTTATGGCGTTATGGAGAGAGTTGGTCTGCCATCTAGGGGAATATCTTTGATAGTACATTGGACCCCGTTTATCTATTGGTCACCTGCTGTGTCTAATGTGAGTGCTGATGAGAATCAGTAAAATATCAGACAAATGAAAAATGATCACATACTTCTGTCTATTGTTGTAAATCATATATATATATTATATTAATCCAAATGTCTGGATTAATATTTAAGAAAAAGATTATACTTATGTGTATATTACAGTCAGATTAGTCGTGTGGAGAAATGTTTGTGTGTGTGTGTGCATGTGAACACTGACCTTTTCAGGACCAGTAGATCTGAGGGGGAGCAGAGCCCAGTCTTGATGAGGCAATGTGTCATTTCTGAGGTCCTGGTTAGGGTTAATGGGAAGATGTGAGTTGTGGTTAGGTGAAAATTGGGGTTCGGATGAATTGGTCATGGTTAAGGTTAGTGATGAGGTTTTGGTTCGGCTGAAGGAAAGTCAGTGCTGTGTCCTAACAAGTCCAGCTGAGCAGCAGTGCTCAGTGATGATGTGCAGAGGAAACTCCACACCAAGAGTTGTTTCAGTCTACAACTGTGATGTGGTACAGTCCAGAATCTCCCATTGGACAGAGTATTACAATGAGTGTGTGATATCATTCTTGTTGGGGAGCTGTGAGGAAATAAAATAATGTGAAAACCATTTCGATGCACTCAAACATCTCGCCTGTCCAATGTCTTTTAGGATTTTTGGTGAATCTATTATTTGACCAATAAAACATCGATCAGACACCACTGGCTGTTGATTGACATTGAAGGTCAACAAAACCATTAATAAAATATATAAGTCAGGCATTATCCTCCATGTGTCACATGAACATGTGTCATTGCTCCATTTTGAGCAGCTTTTCGCCACAGGCCAGTTGTATTTCAAGCATCTAACACCAGAGGACACTGTCTCCCCATACACACAGTGTCACAGCCACACTATACATGGTTTATGTGATAGTTCCCTTCAGTAAACCAGCAAATAACTGAAGTTAAACATATTATTATATTTATTCAGTGGTGAGGACTTAAAATGAAATGAATGAATTATCCATTGAATCTTTGATTTTAATAAAGAGGTTAAATAGTCAGGAGAAATGTATTGTAAACCCTGATCTTATAGAATTAAACCAAATGTGGAGAGATGACAGCAGATTCAAGACTCAGCTGAACTTATGTGACCACGACACGTGCTCTCTGGGTGTCACTGCTGCAAATCCTTTCCCTCATTCATTGCTGCTGCACCTCTTCAGCCATGTGATCATCTCTGAGGAGTCCTGCCCTTCGCAGGAGCTGGGAGGTCACGTTCCAGCTCCTCCACACCCACAGCCACGGGGATGCCATCTCTTGAGCCCCCCCCCCCCCCACCGCTCTCCTGGTCCCACCGACATTGTCCTTTTCCCAGTTTCCAGCAACTCCTCTGGGCTCCTGGGTCCTGTCAGAAAAGCTTTCCTTCACAGAGCCCCACAGGTGCCAGCCAATAGTGGTCTCGGAAGGAGGCGGCACGTGACGGTGCACAGCCAATGTCGCGCGCCCACCACAGTACACTTCCTGGAGGGAAAATACATTCAGAGAGCATGCATGTTTCTATTTTTAATCTCTGTGGCAGAAAAAGAGGAGCAAAGCAACCACTTTTGAAACAATGGCTTAATATAACACAGAGCATGTGTGTGGCTCTTTCAGCACCAGGCAGAGCTCAGGTTACACACACACATGTACTCAGCACTGTTCGGCTTGGATGACTAAGGATGTTTTAGCAGCACCACAAATACAGATACACACACATTTAAAAAAAACAGGCCTACATGTGCAAATCACTTGCACTCATGCATGCTGACATGTGCACGTATGCACAAATGAACTAAGGAATATGTTCACACTCGTATGCATAGAATCTCTCGCATCATGTCCATGAACCTTGGTGCACTGCTTTAATGCCAGTCGCTCCTTCAGGCTTGAGCCTCTTCCGCTCTGCTCTTATCACTCCATTTCCTTAAACCGCTCTGCAGTCACCATGATGACATAGTGTTTGCCCTTCTCTTTAAAAGCTGTCCATCACCCACAGGCCCCACCCCTGACAGCACATGAGATAAGAGCACGGGACTCATGATTGAATCACCAGCATTCCGTCATACAGCTGCTCTTAGCTGGACCGGGTTGATGGACCCACAGGTAGGGGTTTGGGTTGGTGTCGTGGGCACGCATGAGGGGGAAAAAGAAATGAAAAGGAGAGAGTGGTGGAGTCGGTGTATAAGAGAGATAATTAAAGCAAAGTGGATTAAAGCGAAGTCTTGCAAGATGGGAGATAGAAAGATTCAGATGGGGAGCTTAAGATAAGCAGAGAAAGTGGATGAAGAAAAATAGAGGAGACAACAGAGAGAGAGGAAGATTTAAAGAGAAGAGGAGCGTGTGCAGGCAGGGGTTAGGGCCGAGCGTGTGTTGTGGGCTCAGCAGTGAAGTTGACGATGCACTGGGAGAACAGCTGCGCTGCAGGGCTTTCAGGCTCCATCACTACTGCTCTCCTTCAAGCAGCTCCACCAACACACTCCCTCTCTCTCTCTCTCTCTCTCTCTCTCTCTCTCTCTCTCTCTCTCTCTCTCTCTCTCTCACGCACACACACACACACACACACACACACACACACACACACACACACACACACACACACACAAATGTACACACAAATCTAATAAACATGCAAAAGCACTGATTGTTGCATCAGTGCACAACACAATAATAACCAGGATTTATGTGCATGTTCAGGCCTGGGAAAAAGACGCTGAGTGCTCATGGCCATATTTAAAGTTCTTTCCAATGTCCTAAGCCTTGATTGCTGCGATATGATTTCAAACATGAAGAAGAAAAGTGTTTGAACATGACTAGAAAGAAAATGGCAGTTTAACAGCTTATACGTTGAGTGAGGCAGCAATATAGATTTTTGTTTTTTGCAAACTGGTTTTAAAAGAGAGCGACGGCACGAGAAGGAGGGATAAAGGACAAAGTAAAAGCTAAGTGCAGTTCTAAAGAGATAGAAAAATATGGCAGCTGTTCACTGTAAATTTCATGTGTAAAATGAACACATGGGGCGTCTTTTTAATGAGTCGACACATCATAATCCCTTTTGAGGTCTGTCAAGCACAACACTTACACAGGACTTTCGACACAGAAGCAGATTTCGGAGGCAAAAACTATTCTGTTTCATGCACATATAATTCAGCTTTGAGCCGATTTCTGTTTGTGTGATTGTACTCAAGACAGAGCATTTCACTGCATCCTGCATCTGGTAATGTAAAATCGAAATGGTTCAATACCCAAAATTCCTGTGGCGGCACGATTCAGGTTCAAAAGTGCATCACATCATGTTTGCATGGAGTCAGTTTTGATTGAGAGAGTTTGGTGGTGCACGGAGCAGAGAAGCACATTGAATCTGAGGTGGGTGCAGACTGCTCCACTAAGCCAAATGGCATCCACGATCCCTCGAGGGCCACTGCACCCTCTGTCTGTGTTTTACTCTGCTTTAGTTCAGAATGAACCGCATTGCACTTTCCTCCTGGGGTTTTCACACCGGGTTTGTGGGTGTTTGAAGGAGAAGAGAGACACAAAGTTTGAACACAAAAAAGGCTAACACACACAGATACATGCACATCCGCTATTCCAGGTGAATGAACGGTAAAACATGTACATGTTATTTCCATCCACTTCACTAGCATGCATCAGAGGAGAAGAGGCCGATGAGAGACAAGAACAAATAGTAGAAGAAAAATCTAGAAGGGTTGAGTTGGGAAATTGTACAACACTAATAAACAGTATTTCTTAGTTTAAACCACTGGACACAGGTGTCAAATGTCCTGGATTCAATAGCTATTAGATCAAATAACCCATTCAATAGGACTTTTTGGGAGCATTAATGTGGTTTCTGTCGAGAATTAAGAATATGAAGCCAGAAGCTTATTGGCTTAGAATGAAAACTGGAAGCAGGTTGATTAAGTCTAACCTAGGTATCTCTAAATGGCTACGACAAAGACTTCCAGCTCCTCCAAAGGGGACTAACTATAATACTGTATCAACTGTAAAAACGACAAGCTGTGGATTGACGGATGGCTGCTATGATGGAACTATCTCTTGGCCAGGCGCAGTGACTTCCTGCAGTCTTGGTGTCTGCACCTCACTGTGACATGTAGAAGAAACCAGAAAACACAAAGGATTACAGATTAATAATCAAAGCCAGAGGTGCTGTTTGGCAAAGGACGCTCTGTTTTCACCCCTGTCAATTTGTTTGTTTGTTTGTAACCAAGATAGAAAAAGATGACTTAACAGACTCAGACAAAACTTGGTTGAATGATGCAATACGGATTAGGGAAGATCCCATTCAATTTTGGTGCCGAATTGAATCAGGCGGTAACTTTCTTTAACATTGTGAGGGTATTTTTCTAAATTTGATCATCCAGGGTAAGTCTCGTTTTTTGGAATTGCATGCTAATTGCATGCTAGCTCCAACTTCATTAATTTACTGAGTTCAGTCCTTCGTGAATCCTTCCAACGTGTCTAACATACAGACAGTGGACTCATTGGGTAAGATGACTGCCCGAGACTTCTGAGGTTGTGGGTTTGAAATCAGTGAAATACATCATCCAGCACTGCAACATGAAGAAGAACAACATCTCTTAGAGAAGTTCCCAAGTGCAGTTAGAAGCACGGGGGGTTAGTTTGAAACCGTGGCTCCTGCTGATTTTCAGTAGCTGGAGCGCCCAGCACCAATCAAGATGTACTTGAACACTACATTCGCCAAAGCATGATGTTTAGATGTTAAAAACTGTATAATCAAATTGTTAATATAAGCAAATAACTATTAAAGCAAGGTTTTTTTTGTGTGTTGAAGTCTGTTCACATGAAGTAATAGATACTGGTCACCAGACATATCCACTGCAGGATTTGGAGATAGGTAGACATAAGGGCTGTAAGTGCCCGCTTGACATTTTTTAACACTCGATACCTGCAGGTCCACTCATGGCTAAAATGAAAATCAATTCATCAGAGGGTTTTAGTCATAATTATAAGTCATGATGATTTAGGCATGACTAACAGTGGATCTCATAAATGTCCCCGGTTGGCCCACTGCTCCAATATGGGTGAGTATGTAACAAAGGGGAGGGTCGACTGTTGCCGAGGTATGCTCACACACAAACACACACACATGCACGCACGCACACACACACACACACGCGCACACAAACACACACAACCTCATCCCCAGGTGAATAATTCAAGACGATTCTAGAAGAAACCATTATCCTGGGCAGACAGGTAAGCTGATATGGTGAGCCTGGTCCGCTCCTCCTCACCTCTCACAGAACACTGCTGGAGTTCACTCACTGACCAACAAGCCGGGAAATGAAGATGATTGTTCTCTGCTCTTTGCCGTCAGATGGGTCGTGCAGGTGAAGCGGAGGTCTCAGCTCGGAGGTTCTACTATAGGTAGGAGTTTTATCATACTGGCTATGTAGCACTGAACTGAGGTCACTGTTATTTGAGTGGGTCAAATATATTTCATTTGTATATATATGTGATAGGGACAGTGGTCATTAAACAACAGAAAAAATACTGTAAATGTGCCAGAGTTAGCCATATAAAGTAACTTAATCTGTTGTCCCTAGTTTCTACAAGGCAACCTGAAATAAAATAAAATGACCTTTCTATATTTTACTTTATCAGGTGCCATTTTTATGCTGTACTAATCGCCACCCAGTGCAGTATAGGTACAAGTACACGTTTGTGGGAGGAAGTGGAGACGCGTCGTCCATCTTTATATACAGTCTATGGGTAAAACCATTCATTTTAAAACATCCAAAATTACAATGCAACTATAACACCTACACAGTTCCTGTTTCATTGGTGCTGATATTAAACAGGCTTGGTGACAAGTGACTGAAAATAAAATCCACAGAAGTGTTTTAAAGGGTCTTCTGGGGGTCACAGCTATCATTTGGTCATTAGTTTTTCATAAAGGGGGGGGGGGGGGGATTAATAAGAAGCTGTACGCCTGACAGATGTACAAGTGCTTTGTGATGCTGTTGCTTTCGTCAGACAGACTTTGTACAATTAAGCTTATGGTAGGATCGTTTTAACAGCATTTACATAAGAGGTTATAGCTTTTTAGAAAACATTGTCACACCACGAAATAACTGTTTTCTTAAGCTGATAATTTACACTTTTACAGATTTACAGCCCTCACCATTATGCACGGTGACAAAGTATATTTTACATTTTCTTATTAGAAACTATCTCTAACATTTATTTAAGATAGACATTTTAACAAAACAAGTTATATTTGAATGTATCAGACTCTCACAAAGTGAAATTCTATTTATGCACCTACACCTGTCTTATAACCTGCTTGCTTAGACACAACAGCTGTGACGGGAGAGAGGTGTGTTTCAGGCAGGGTGGTGTTAACTTACTGCCTCATTATGAACACATCGCACTGGAGGTAAATGGGAAAATGTAATTATGTTTGGTAACAATTTGAAGGGTGGCGACTTTTATCAGTGGAAAGAACACGTTTTTAATAAGCGTGTGTTATCTAAATGGGAATTTGGTGAGCAGCAGTAGTTTTACTTTGATATATGTTTTCTAAGATACAACCCATTTCAGAAGACTCAGAAAATAAGAAGTGGGGCTGGTGTCCTGCTAGATTTTATTTTGTCTTTAATTAATAGATCATATTTGCTACCGCAGCCCAATAAATCACTCTTATGGGTGTATGTATTGTAACTACTTCAGATTAAAATGACTTGTTACTGCAGCAGATAGTCAAAATGAGAAAACGTAAAAGTATAAAATAAAATAGGCTACAAAATACAATGTGTACATGACATACACTACAGACAGAAATATTATTTGTAGAGAAAATAAATTTGGATAAAGTGCAGTGGCACAGGAGGATTTCACTAGGATGTATAATGTATATAGAGTTATTGAAACAAACGTATACATATATATGACCAATTAGACTGTTATAAGTCTATAGGCAGGTATACAATATGAATATGTTATATGTTTATATATATATATAAATGGTATATTTTCACAGTAATAGTAGATAATATTATCTAGAGTACAACTGTATGTATGTATGTAAAATTCACAATAGTATATAATATATATAAATGAATACAAATTGGTACAACTCTGAAGACATGTAAATTGAGTTTCACAAGAAGAGATATACTAATGTAATAATGTAACTAGTATATCTTATACAATAAATAAATTAAGTAGTGTGCAAAAGGAAATGATTAACAAAAATAGTGCAAGTACTGGTGAGTAGGCCTATAGTGGTGTTGTGCTATATATATATATATATATATATATATATATATATATATATATATACATATATACATAAATACACATATATGCATATATACACATATATATATACACACATATATACACACGTTTATACATATGAACACACACATATATACATACATATAAATACATATATACAAATATATATATACAACGTATATGATGTCATTTTTTCCACATCTGTATCACAGCTGTAAAATTAGGCTCATGATGATTTGAGTCTAATAATAGTGACCTTCACGTGATAAATGGAGGCTGCATGTGACACCGTTTGAAAGGTGTCTCGTTTTTGTTAAAGAAGCAAGAGGCAGGCCTGACAGAGGATCTCTCATTCAACCTATTTGATCTGACCCATGTACAGTCTATGGTCTGATCCATGTATAATGTACGATCTGACCCATGTACAGTCTATGGTCTGATCCATGTATAATGTACGATCTGATCCATGCACAGTATATGATGTGATCCATATACAGTATATGTTCTGATCCATATACAGTATATGATGTGATCCATGTATAATGTATGATCTGATCCATGCCCAGTATATGATGTGATCCATATACAGTATATGTTCTGATCCATATACAGTATGTGATGTGATCCATATACAGTATATGTTCTGATCCATATACAGTATATGATGTGATCCATGTACAGTATATGTTCTGATCCATGCACAGTATATGATGTGATCCATGTACAGTATATGATGTGATCCATGTACAGTATATGTTCTGAGCCATATACAGTACATTTTCTGATCCATGTACAGTCTATGATGTGATCCATATACAGTATATGTTCTGATCCATATACAGTATATGTTCTGATCCATATACAGTATATGTTCTGATCCATGTGCAGTGCATGGTGTGATCCATGTGCAGTGTATGATCAGTGCAGGGTCTGTGCAGCAGAGTCGGGGGCAGAAGGAGGGATCGAGCTTCACTCTCATGTTCTTCTCGTTCCTCTGTCTCACTGGCGCGGTGACGATGAGCAGGCAGCGGACTCTCTGTTGTCTGGTGCGCACTCTCCCGTCTCCATCGTCAGCTCTCCACGATCACCATGGAAGAGCCTAATTAATGCACGCAGCCTCTACGTGTCCCTCTCCTCGTCCTGCTGCTGCTGGAGCTGGTGCATGCATTTTAAACCTCCGCCGTCACTGAGACCGGACCTGCGAACCCATCACACCCGGACCCACTGGACCAGGACCCGGGGAGGAGGAGAGGAGAGGACCGCGGCTCAACCCTGAAGTCTCCAGGAGAAAAAAGGTAGAGCTCGGCGCATCAGACTGAAGTTAGCCTCTTAGCATAGCTGCCTCTCTGCATGCAGACAGTGATGATGCCTTTATTCCCATCTTTATTTCTAGAGGACAGCAGTTTTTTTTTTTTTATTAATGGCCACTTTCCTCTCGGCGCTGTCATGCTCGGTGGATGAGGAGGTTTTTCATTATTAATAACACAGACTCACTAGAATAAACCTGATCATGTGGACTGTCCACTGAGCTGAGGCTTGTTGTAATAACGCTGCCAGCTGTTTCTGCTGTCTCCTCTTTTTCTGCTGGATTTCACCACATCTTACCTCAGTGGCGTCCAAGCCAAGGGGAAACATATCACCTCGCCAGATGATGGCTATTTTGCTCGTGGAAACCACAGTGTTCATTTTCATGCACGGATGCACGGTCGATGCAGCCGTGGCATTACTATCCAACCCCCCAAAAGGGAGAAAAAGAAAGCGCATGTATTTTACGCATTGTTCTCGCCTCGGCTCGGCTATGAGGCAGAAGAAGCATATCAGAGCACAAAGGAGATGTAGGTTAAAGTCTGGATTCATCACCAGAGCAGCAGCGTCACATAACAGTGACACTCACTGATCATGTGGGTTTTTTCTCTCAATGCAACAATATAAAGATGATTTCTCCTTGGAGCATCAGTGCAATGTGACCTTTTCGGTTTCTTCCTCTGCGGGGCCTGCTCGCAATTCAAGGACTTACACAACTGATGAGACCAACTGAGAGTGGCAGCTCTCAATTCACTCATGTGCTTTCATGGGCTTTGAGCTGCATGGCATCCGTCCTGTTTAACCTTATAGAATATGGTCAGTTTTTTTTAGGAAATGTTGGATTGTTTTGCATCTGAGCCAGGCCATATTTTTTATTGTAGTTTAAGGAAAAAGCTATAGAGAGGAAAGAGGAGCGCATCTGTTTGGACAAATATGTGAATACAATCCAGCAAGGTTCCTTTTGGTGCAGGGATGGTAGATTTAAAAAAAAAAAAAAAATTATATAAACCACTGCTGGTTGTGAGAAATATTTTACATTACTGTGATAAAAACAGAAAGAAAATGCACCAACGTGTTACAGCACACTGGCCTCCTTCAGGGAGACTAACCCTTAGCCACACCAATGAAGGCTGTTCAGTTTTTTCTAGAGCAAGGGTGCTATGGTTTATTTCTTCTTTTGTATCTTATTTGCATGCTTGACTCTCATAATGTCTTTTATATATACACTACACAAAACCTCCTCATATGACCCCAACCATTTATTTGTAAGCCACGTTATATACCTACTTCACTTGACTTCCCATGAGTCCATTCAGAGCACCTCTGCTGCACCTCACACAGTCAGGAAACACACCTTTAGATTTAACTCCATCTTCAAGATGGTGGAATTAAATTGTCAGTATTGGACTTAAACAAAGACACCAAATTCAATTAAGACAATTGGTTAGTTTTTTATGTAGCAAATTTCTCAACCAGGGGGAAATGGTGTGTTTTACAAAGAAAAGAATAAATAGACTGTATCTATATAATGCTTTTCTAGTCTTATCAACCACTCAAACTTCTTTAAAGTAAAAGTACGTTCACACACAGACAGAGCTACAGTACGCAGAGCTCTTTCCATTCTACACCATTCACTGAAGTGAGGAGAAGTGAGGGGATCAGTCTCTTCCCCAGGACACTTTGGAATGCCGACTGGAGGAGCCAGGGATCGCACCAGCAACCTCCTCTACCTCCCGAGCCACAGTCACCATAAAAACTGAATTAAAACTGAAGCTGGACATTGAATTGGCTCCCATTTGAGCAGGAATATTTGAAGCAGTTGTTCATGATGAGTCTGGCATAGCCTTAAAGCAAATCTAACGCATGTAATGGAGCGTGGCCGATCAGTTTGTTTCATGAGTGTACCTGAATCTAATGTTGCGGTTTGAGGACACCTATGATGCGCTCTGTCATCAAGTCATAAAGTGTGCAAAAACGTATTAATGCCACCTGTTCTCACCTTTTTCTCATTCTCAGAGGCAAATAATGCCAGCAGCACCAGAGTCGCTCCCCCTGGTGACGTGCCAGCTCATCGGTCAGACCGCTCTGCCCTCCTATAGCCTCCCTCTCTACCCTGGCAGATCCATGCTGCTGGATGCTCCTCACAGAGCCACGCCCGCACCATGAGCGCCAACGGGCCCACCCCAGACCCAGTCCCAGCCCCCACGGCCCCAGTAGCCCCTCCCGCCGCTACCCCTGCCCCTGCTCCGGCTCCGGCCCCGGCCCCGGCCCCGGCGGCGCCCGCTCCTCCTGCCCTGCCTGCCCCAGCGACCACCACTATCCCAGTAGGTGCGTTGGCACAGAAGAAGCGGCAGCAGTATGCCAAAAGCAAGAAACAGGGCAGTAATGCCAACAGCAGGCCACCAAGGGCTCTGTTCTGCCTCAACCTCAACAACCCCATACGCAGGGCCTGCATCAGCCTGGTGGAGTGGAAGTATCCTTTAACTGTGGCCCTATGTGGGGTAGAGTGCATGTGTGAGTGTGCATGAGGGGGTGAAATTGTTATCGTTAATAGAGTAATCAATTGACGGAAAATTACTAGGCAAATATTTTGATCATTAATAATTTAAGAAATGTATCCTGCAACAACACCAAATATCCTCTGGTTGATTGTGGGGATGTGCTGCTTTTTATTCTAGAACACTATTAAGTGGACATCTTGGTGATTTGGGTTCTTCGTCAATACAAGACATTTGAAAGCATCACCGTGGAGACTTCATTGATGGTCTAATCAATTAGTCAATAAAATAGCTGCCAGACTCATCAATAATAACAATAATTGTTAGTTGTTCTTGTCTAAATCTCACGTTGGATCTTATTTGTAGTAATAATAATGGAGAGAATGAGATCCCTTGCCTTGCAGTTACATCTGGGGTGTAACATCTGATGTCACATCAATGTAATACGGTGGTTTTTGGGAGCGAGTTTTGGCTCATGACCACCTCATTACTTATCTTGTAAACCACTGATGTAATTAGTGGTTACAGAAACAAAAGAAACCAAAAATGCTATTAATGTGATGCACTATTTCTTCAATGTTCAGTCATTTTTCATCCTGTTTTTTCCGTAACTTCTCTTCTCAGGCCATTTGATATCTTTATATTAATTGCCATTTTTGCCAACTGTATGGCCTTAGCTGTCTACGTCCCCTTCCCTGAAGATGATTCAAACTCCATAAACCACGACCTGGTGAGTGGCCTCATTTTTATGTCTTTGTTATTATCCAGTCATCCATTTGGTGCTTGTTGAATCAGCGCTGCTACTTAAACTCAAAGGTTGCAATCAGAGGCGGACTGCTCTTGCCTTGCATAAGGTTGAGCTGGACTGTTTGAGTTGACATGGTCGAAACCTCTTGTGAGAATTTCGGGTCATTATCTTTAAACACATGATTAGAAATAATTAAAGATGATTTCCTCTGGTTCATATCACTCTCTTGACTTTCTTCTCTATTATTTCTATGTATTATAGTTACTTTGTCTTTGATAAATATTGAGATTTAACAGTAATGTGGCTTTGTGTAAAGATGGTGTCGTCATCGGTTCAGTATCTGCTGTGCTCAGAGAAACACCTGACAACTATCCTCATTGGTGCTTTATCATGTCATGGTTTTCCTGTACAGAGGTTTTATTCAGCTTTCTATTTTTAGAAACTTCTCGTCATTGCACCACTCTGTGCACCTTGTGCATGTTTCCTCGTGTGATGAATTATGGGTGTTGTAGTGTTGTAAGCATTGTTCCACAGCTGAGGATGAGTGTGCTCTCCAGAAGCCTGACAGTCACACACAGTGTGGGCCTTAGTTGAGCAGAATTCATCTGTAGTGCTCAATGATTTATGAGCAGCTTATACGGAGCGTCTGCAGACATCTGAATGGTCTTGAAAGCTGCGTCTGAGAGCGGGTGCACGTTACACAGCCTGTTGTAAAAGACGGGCGCTAATGTTTCTCTGTTGGTTACACGGCTGAAGCCACTGTGCGGGATAAGCTGCAGCATCAGTGAAAAGTGTGTCTTGTCCTCTTTAGCAAAGTAAAGGTGCGCTGCTTCCCGGTCTGACCTCCTGCAGGGTGACCTCAGGGTGTTTGTTTACACAGCGGTGCTGCATCAGAGGAAAGTCGGCCATCTGGGACATTACAGTGTCTCATACAGTGTTATACAGTACATTAGGCTTGGTTTAGAGAGAAGTTTGAAAGAGATGGATTGTCTTGATAGTGACAACTGTTAGAAAATGTGCACACGTGCATAAGAAAAATGGAATCTGTTGAAATGTGACGTTAGCTGAAAGAAAGGTTGGATATTGCTAAAACTCATTTGCTGCCCTAATGTTGATATAAATATACCAAGAATAGTGTTTAAACTAAACTAATAGACGTGACTGTGCATGATGGACTGTAGTTGTTGTTTAAAATGCAACAATCTGAACCATTGAATTGATATCAGCATTTATACTGACCTTTCTAAGTGAATCAGACATCAGCCAGAAATGACAAAACCATCTTAAGATAAACATCAGATTGTTTTGGGTCATGTCGGCTTCTTCTGATGAGCAAAGCTACTTTGAAACTAAATCTTCTCCGTTTTATATGAGCTTGCCAATTAATGCTTTCTAATGTGAACAAGGGAACCTGGTTACAAACTCATGCTGACCCTAGTGTTACAGATAACAGCGGACACTTTGGAAGAAAAAGGTGTGTGTAATCAATATCCAGATGCTGCTTTACCTTCACCATGAAAAACTCTGCTCATTAATGTCTCATTAATGTTACCAGGTTCCCTTTTGGCTTTAAATCTGAATTATTAACAAATTGCCACTTTTGCAGTTGTAGTGTGTCACTAAGTTGTGAGAACAAGTGTAGTTTTTTATTTGATGAACGTGGGCGCGATTGTTTATATGTGAAAATAAGCTAAATGGGTTTTATGTGTTTTAGAAAATGAAATCGATGTTAACATGAGGTTTGCTGATTTTGAATCACGGGAGAAACAGTCAGATTGGTGCATCACTGCTTTGACTTTATTTTGACTTGTTATGACGCAAAGTGCTGCTGTGAACTAAATAAATGTTTTACTACAAAGAAGAGATGTGAGGTCAAGAGAAGCTACTTTCAGCCGTGCGGCAGCTCTGTTGTGTTGTAAATGGCTGTTGAGCTAAACAGCTCTCAGTGACAGCTCACACTCACTAATATGAGCCGAGCTTTGGACTAATTGACCCTGGCTAAGTGTTGACAGGTGCTTATTTCATACTGGACAAACCATTATGAGCTTAAAGAGCATTTTACATTCTTATTGTTCAGAGCTTCACTTGGTCATGTGATGAAGGTTCTCTGAAAGAGAGAAAGGCCTTGAAGCATTTGAATATTGACCACTAATGTCCCAATGTAGGAATGCCAGGATGTGAAACCAAAATTCTTCATCTTGTATCTTGACAAGGGAAAACGTAACCATGACACCCATCTCCAACCCGCTGCCCCCGCTGCAGGTGGAGTTTGTTGAGCTCTCGTTTATGGAGCGACGCATGCGAGCTAGTTCAGGCAGCCAGCTCGAGCTGCGCTGCTCCAATCATGTGACATACATCAAGTGACATACCTCACTCTCCACAACCATCTATAATACACACCCACCTTATCAGGTGGTCTATTTAAGCAGAGAGAAATTTTCCATCATCCCCTTTGCTCGCACTGCTGCTGCAGCATTGCTACCAGTTGCTTCAGCCCCTCCACCACCCCAGCATCCACCTGTAGGCTCCGACGGGGGGGTTACAAGTATTTGCTCATCACTCCCATCATTCCTGTGTAATCATACGGGGGAGTGATTAACTTGGAGCCTAGACGCCAAACACTAAACCTGTTCTACGGAAGAAAACTTCTCCATACTGACATCCAAGTGTCTGTAAGCCCCGACATTCAAATCTGACTCGAGCCTAAATATCCTATATCCTCCTCTGGAGCCGTGTTCAGAGGTGGATCACAGTGGACATTTAGGCCAAAAACATGGTGTAAATGACTCCATCATCGGCATAGTGGTGAGTCAGCATAGAGTCAGTTGTCTGGAGCTGTATGGGTATTACTGTGCAATATTTGTAACTTAATTCTAATAGAGCAGATATAGTTCTTCTCTAAACATATGTGTCAGGTGGACACCCATTCAAAATGAACTAGAAATGTTTTGTTTTAAATACTATCATGGACGAGACCAAGTAGAGGTGAGAGGACAAGCTGATAAAAAGATGGATATTAGATACAAAGATATCTTTCGTATTTTGGGATTTTGTCTAACCCTTATAGTCAGGACAGAGTTTTAAAGATGCTCCTCTCTGCATATACAGAGTCTTCTTTACCTGCTCCATGTGTTTTTCTGCTTACAGCGGTTATACTGACTCTTGTCTTGCACTACAGCCAGCTTTACATTGCTTGCACAGGACTTTGGTTTAATTCTGCAGTGTCAACGTTAACTCACCAGAGGGTAAATAATGCAATCTCTCTCTTTTCAGCAGAGGTTGAACAATTCAATACTTTTTAGTTGAGTGCAGGTGTGTGCCAGCTCGGCCGTAGTCGTTCCACAGAACTCACGCTGTTCTCGCAGGAGGAGCGCTACAGAGCAAAATGCTGAGCTAGTGTTGCTCTTGTCGACAGCAGGTAAGGCTGTCGGGAAGATTGCCATTTCACATACTCTCTGCTCTGCAGCCTCACAGGTGGACTGAGGACTGATATGAAACCCGAGGTGGGGTGCTGAGAGGCCTGATGTGTAAAGCAAGGATCAAATTATATGGCAGGGCAGCAGAACTACGCGGGCTTTAACTCAGTGTCACACTCAGAGTAGGTATAACTTTCAACACACAGGGACACTGAGAGTCTGATACACACCAGCTGACTTGTAGGGCCTGTGTAGACTGTTCGCTCAGTGCAGTGTCACTGAGGATTCTCAGTCACATTAGCTTCTGAAAGCTAAAAAAAGGCTGCTTCTGTTCTTTTGCTCATGCTACACTGTGTAGACAGTGTGTAGGTGCTGCACAGATGCAGTGAGATAAAACAGTGCATTGCTGCAAAGTCATAGAGGCCTTAGCAGCATGAGTCTCCCCGTCTTGTTAGTAAGGCTTGGTTAAATGCAGCAGCTCATTATAAATAGAAAGCAATTTCCTCCTCAGGCGGAACACAGGGCAAAAGATTGGGGTCTTGCTACCACCAAGGGGCACAAGTGAGTAACAGGAAGTACACATGCGCACGTGAGACAACAATCTCTGTCAGGATCTCACAGTCATTTCTAAATCTTTTCTTACTTCCCTCTCCTTTTCTTCCTCTTCCCTTTGTTGAGTCATTTCACCAGAATAGTAAGAAATGCGCACACATCCCGTCCTTGCACATGGATGTCCTTGTCACCCACCTTGTCTGTGGGACAGACAAATCGTCTGCAACCCTCCTGCCTTTGCTTTAAGGTCATTTCTGACTTATCTGAGACTCAACACCCCGGGCAGCTCCCGCTGAAGGTAGCTGAGCAAAACAATGACCTTTTCATGGTGAACATGATTCATAAATCTTATCCTTCGTAAAGGAAACATGCAGCGAATCGCGTCCAGTATCATGTAGTGTTTGCCCGTATCATTGTTATTGCATAATGCCTCAGCCGCAGAGCTATTTATTTTACTGGGGACAAAAAGGACAGAAACATGTAAAGACTGAAATGTGTGCGTACGAAGTGATAGGGAGGTCATTTGGATGCCGTCGCAGTTGGAGTCAGTTTCACATTCAGATGCTCTTACAATGTCAGCATTTTTTAAAACAGGAATCATTTAGCTAATTCTAAAATATCTTAATCATTTACTACCCTATATCATATCTAGATTTGATGTAATTATTAAATTAAATTTAGAGATGGTTGTTGTGAATGACTGTTCTCCTCATTTAAGATTTACAAGTGAAGCTCTCTTAACGTAATGACAATTAAAATGCTTGTCATCTACCAGCAATGTAATATGTTACAGGGTTTTCTACTCTGACAGACAGCACAGATCATTCAGTAACTCACATGACAGGACTTTGTAGAACTATTTTACAACACATACAATTACATTTGAATTCCTAATTTAGCACAAAATGATCCATAAAAAGACAACATTTTATTGTCAAAGGTTATGTACTTATACTTCTCTTGGTATGCATGATGTAAAGTTCTGCTTGTGTCACAAGATTTCTAATTATACTCTGTAAAATTGGCTTAGCCTTAGCTTTGGCTGGCTCACTACTGCCTTTCAGCTTTTACTGGCCACAGTATATAAGCACAATCTGTTGACCAGCAGGCAGCACTAGTTCCTGCCACAGGTTCAAATACAGATTCACGTATCACACAGATGTAGCATCAGTTTCACTTTGAACCTCACATCAACAGTAAGATCAGATAGTTTAACACCAACTGACTCTGAGGCCCGAAGCTCAACAGCACAGAGGACGTACTTTAGCAGCGTGTGCTAATATATATTTAATACGACTAAGTCATTAGTACACACTGTGCTCCACAAAATGAGCAACTACAACCTCAGAAGTCATTTCTGATGTAAATACCAACAACCATCATGTTGCCAAACTGGTGATTTGAAGTCAATGCCTGTTGACTGATCACGGTCACGCTGTGCTTCACTGTGACAAGCCGCCACTGAGAGGCTCCCAGTGGTTCATGTCCAACAACATTAGAGGCACAATACAGTGAAGGGTTTATTTTTAAAAGACGTTTATGACGCAAACTATTTAAAGTTTAGTAGTTAGTTGGTTTTTAAGCTGAAAATTTGTTTGTAAATTATTCCATTCATTAGGTGCCTTAAAGCCTGAAAAATGTCCTTTCCAATTAAGTCCAGACTTAACAACAACAACAGAACAACAACTGGCTAAATGAGCCAAGAATGTTTGTATCATTAACAATGATTTTGTCATTCTTTTGTACAAAAGTGCCTCATGCTGATACAGTAACTGTGCACTTTGCTTTAGAGTCTCTCATGGACAAACTAAGATTAATAAAATAGCAAACTAGAGTAATAAATGGTAAAATATAAATTATACGTCATCTGTATTCTACTGCACTGCCGGGTGTATGAGCATAAACCTTGTGTTTACCTTCGTCAAGGAGATTATGCTTTCATCTGTGTTTGTTTGTTTGTTTGTTTGTTTGTTTGTTAGCAGAACTATGCAAAAACTGAACCGATTTCCATGAAATTCTGTGGAGGGGTGGAGAATGACCGTAGGAAGAGTCCATAAATTAAAATATATATTTAGAATATAGGACAAGATGTTGAATATCCCTTGTACGCTTTATATATAAATTTATATAAATTTCAGAATGGATCTGGATGAATGGGCGAATCCAGGAATTGTTTTCACTTTCTTTTAAGTGGCGAGATAGAGAATGGATTTAAGACACAAGCTGCCACTGTGTCCTTTGGAACAACTTCTTCTCATCACTGTCTGCTACAGTCTTCGTAATAATTGTATATCTAAGTCTATAGGCTGAGGAAGTTACTGACCTGGATTTTCGTTGGAGGAGAGGTTTATTTTGGAGGCACTATTGTGTGGTATAAGAGCCAAAACGTGTACCCGATGAAGCAGTCAGCTGTGTGTGTGTGTGTGTGTGTGTGTGTGTGTGTGTGTGTGTGTGTGTGTACTGGCTGGCACAAGCAACAACGTCTGGACTGTGGCCTCCCATAGAGACGATGGTGGAAGTATGTGTTTAGTCACTTAACGTAACTGCTCATTTGTGGCTCACACTAGCAGTGTCCCTGCTCGTTATCTTGAATGTGTATTTCTGTGTGTGTGTGTGTGTGTGTCAGTGTGTGTGAGAGAGAGAGAGAGAGAGAGAGAGAGAGAGAGAGAGAGAGAGAGAGAGAGAGAAGAGGGAGAGAGGAGAGAGTCAGAGCTGTGTTAGCTTTGTGTGGGCAGTGCACAGTGTGTGTGAGTGCATCCCTGATAAAGTACAACAGTGGAGCATGTGCGTCAAACAGAGCATCTTAAAGGAAAACAGACGATTTGCGGATTGATTCATTCTTTCTCTCTGGTTATGTAAATAACTGGTATGAACTGGGACTGTGAGGCAGACTGAACTCCACATTCACAGATGATATTTAACATGTGAGACATGAACTGAGTGTGATGGCCACAGCCACAGAGCTGAAAGAGAAACATGGTCAAATTCATAGAGTCTCACTACATTCACATGCAACATACACATTTAAAAATACAGAGGCCTGAAAGATGGATCAGCATGAGGGTGTTTTTCTTTGTGTGAAGTTATAGTCTATATTATGAATTCATTTTGTTTCATATCAGCCAGTATATATGTCTCCCTCTTGTTTTAATCTTTTCAAATGAAGGAAGGAAATAACTGATTCCTTAGCGAAGAAAAAGGAAGGAGGAATAGATACATCTCCAGGAAGGGTGGAAATAAAAGAGGGAGTTGAAAAAGGACAGCAAAAATTATGGGTAAAGGAAGGTAAACATCTTTTTTTCCATTCATCCAAAAAACTGTTATTGGTCTGGAAGCTAAAGAAGTTGTGTTCAAATTAGCAAACTGAAGATTGTGGGTTAAATCAGTTGCACATTGTAGGTAAACATTCTACTGGATTATGTGAGTGTGGACGTCCTAATGTAGAAAAGGAAAGTTGTTATAAGAGATTGTTCAAGAGTAAAACAATTTTCCATAAAATCTTTCTTTGGTCAGAATGAGAATCCTCATCTGATCATTAAAGCAGTTTTGCAGTTCCTGTATGATTCAGGGTTCTATATGAAAATGGGAGTGTTCTAGTGTCAGTTAGATTTGATCCTGCAGAGGTTTAATACTCTGGTTGAGATGAATCCCATTTTGTGAAAAGTCACCCTGTGTTTGTTTCTCCTTTGACTGCTGGGTCCCTGACACTCAGGTTGACCCGGAATCAAACTGGGAAGAGTTGTTATAGACTAAACAATGACGAGAGTTACCAAACCCAGACACATTGATGGAGACACCTGCACCTTTTAGGCAGCTTCTGCGACACACTTTTTCCTTTGACACAACTATTTGTTCCATTCTTTTGGTTTCCATGGCAGCTACTATACGTCACATATACAGCCTTGCATGGACACACATCTGCAAGCATGACTGCATGTTCATGCAGATGAACTGTACAGTAACAGAACATTAACTTTCACAAATGAACAAACACCAAAAATGTTGGAGAGATCACGAGTTTTACTTTTGTCATTTGTATTCTGTTGCCTGTGTCTATATTTAAATGTGAAATGGAGAGCGTGGGCTGACCTGAAATGCTTAACTCTGTGTCAGGTGTGTTAGTGTTTAGGTGGCAGATGTAGACTTTGCAACATTTGCACGATTAGACGACATCAAGAGGAGCTTTGATGGTTTTGCTAATGAGCTCCATTCCCCCTTCACTCTTTAAACTTTGAAGATCTCTTTACAGGCTGATGCAGACTGGCTGACACATGGCTGGTGACAGCTTCGGCATTTTGGGAATTGAGGAAACGGCTACAGCTTGATTCAATGATTGCGTTATATTCTGTGTGTCGATTGTGTAACTTTAGGGCAGAACTAGGTTATACATCGGCAACAACCTTATGCAACGGATACTCAGTGTGATGTTGTGTTTCTTTGTGAAGCTATTTGCTTGGTGTGGGTATGACCTGCACTCGTGGTGTTTTCCTCGGCAGTGGGACATCCACATCCTCACACACCTCCAGCCTGCCCCCACAGTGCTTCACACACATAAACGTGTGTGTACACTACACACGCTATGCTACACACAAACTGTACACACAAACACATGGGCACAGCTAAGTGATAAAGAACAGGGCATTAGAGCAGATGAGCTGAACATTATGTTGTATTTTGTGTTGTTGTTGTTGGATTCAAATTTTCATGCGTTCAAGTAGAAACAAGAGATGTTGTTTCATTCACTGTTTTAGTTTTGGATCTTCAGTGTTACATTCCATATTTTTACAATTTTTCCCTTCACGATAACAATTCTTATACCTGGACTTTTGTGTAGCGGCTGATACTGAGTAACAATATGATAACAGTGCATTTAGAAAAAAAACTTATATATTTTAATATTGTATAATATTATAATATATAATACATTCTTTGTATTATTTGCTACTGACCCTGTATGGAAATGATGATTATTATCATTGTCGTGTGGCCTGGCTCAGGTTAAGAAAATACATGCAGAGAATGAATCTCATAGAGTTTCATTTATTATTTAGTTTGATAGTTCTAGGAATACACAGCAGTTACTTAATTAAATGGGTACAAATAATAAGACCTTTATTAGATTGCTAGTTTTGGCAACACTATTGCCACCCCATCAAACTGAGGTCTTGCATACAGAACATGCCACCGTTTTACTGGTGGGACTTTCCAGCTTGAATTATTGCCAAGTTGCTGACATTTTAGTTAGACCTTGCAAACTCTATGCTACCACATACCACCTCTTCTTCACCGCTCTAAAAACACTGCTTGTCAGTGGCAGTACAGCACAACTGCCTTTTTGAAGCGGCAAAGAAGAAATTGCATGTTTTATCTGGGTGAGACTGATATATTTTAAACATGTGGAATCTGATTGGTACATAGATCTGTGTACTCACCCATGCTCAGAATATGTTACAATAAATAAAACATCTATATTTTAGTTGATGTACAAACTGATTCAACTGGTGGTGCAGCAGACCTTATTAAAAGATGCAAAAGACAAACCCCATGCATAACACACACTGGAACAGCCATCCCAACATAGTCTGCTCACTCAAGCGCACTTACTTACTGTGCAAACCTGCAAGAGTAGGCGGTGAAGAAGCACTAAATGCTGGCTGCCCTCACCCCCCCTGGCTTAGCTGGGTGGCACTGACTGATCTATACAGACAGGGGAAGGCAAGGGAGTTGGGGAGAGATGGAGAGAGAGCGTGGGGGGAGGAGAGTGATGCGGGAAGTCCTACAGAATACACGCCTGCTCATTGTGTGCAGAATCAGATCCGAAATGACATTATTACGTTTCTGTGACACTCAGGAGATATCTGCTCTCAAACTGTCCCTCAGCTGACGGCTGCAGAGTTTTGATTAGTTTAAAGTAATGTGTTGGCTGCTGTGTGGTGTGTCGGTGCTGTTGTACTGTCCACTGTGCTACATATGGCTTGCTCTGACATTGTCGTTGTTGCGTATAGTGTGTTGTGTTTTCACTGCCGAAGCGCGCACAGATATCAAACATGCATGTTGTCACTGTGACTCATGTGACTGGGCTCGTCGCCACATGCTCAGATGTGGTCTTACATATACACACACATGTGGCGATGAGACACTCTCCGACTTAATAAGAGAGCTATATAAATTAAGCTTATTATTGTTATTATTATTGTTATTATTATTATTATTATTAATAATAATAATAATATATTGCTAGCAGTTTCCCCTGTTTCAACTCTTTATTCTAAACTAAGCTAACCGTCTGCACTTATATCAAACTTTTCCTCAAGTTACTCTCAGAAAATAAGTCAACTAGTGTTTTTCCCAAAACACCAAATGATTCCTTCAAATGCTGTTTCAGTAACTGTTGAACATCAGTGATTATTAAATATGATACGTCTGGGTTCGTAGTTGCAGGAGCAATAGCCTGTATTTAGCCTGTGAGGTACTGTGATACGTTTTGATTCCCATGGCCTCACTTCAGGAAACTGTCATTTAAAATGGACTTTATATAGATAATAGAAGATAATGTTTGATCAGTTTTAGTGACACTGCAAGATGTTCCTTGTCCCAGTCCCTCTCCTTAATACGCACAAAATTAACTGATTAATTTCCTGTGTGTAGTCTGCAGGAGGATGCACTGGGCCTCCTGAGCACTGCAAACATGCGTGTCTGAATTGTAAATAGGTTTACATAGCTGCTATCTGCCTGGCTCAGTCCTATGGCGAGTCAGAGGAAGGCATCATGAGATGAACTGAGACATGAACACTGACCCTGTGGGAGAGATAGGGGCCTGTTCAGCTGTGAGAGCGCAGGAGTATCGTGCATTATGCTGTGTGGTCTATTGCTCTGCATGAGTTCTTTGTGTCCTGTTAATGTGCATTTAGGGACGTGTGTGTGTGTGTGTGTGTGTGTGTGTGTGTGTGTGTGTGTGTGTGTGTGTGTGTGTGTGTGTGTGTGTGTGTGTGGATGTGTGTGTGTGTGTGTGTGTGTGTGTGTGTGTGTGTGTGTGTGTGTGTGTGTGTGTGTGTGTGCGTGATTGCATGATGTATCTTGTTGTGATAATGTGACAAGATAGCAGTAAGTGAGGTGAACATATAAGTGCTGATAGAATGCATATGGTGCAGTATAATGATAAAAGAGGACATATTACAGTGAGTCTCTTTACAGCACAAATAAATGAAGATGAGTCAGAGATATTTATGGTCCTCCCCAAAGGCCTCTGTCCTCACTGTCATTGTCTCTCTTCCTTTTTTTTTCAACCATTTTATTGGAAAAAATGTTTTTAAACATCCCTGGAAACAAACACACATCAGTGCAGAAGAGAACAACTGAAAACACACACACACGCACACAAAAGCCCTGATTGTTGCATCAGTGCAGATCAGATCATTTTTTTATCTTGTTAAAAGGTGTCTGAATTTTAGGTCACTCAGGCTCCTGTAATTGTAGTCCAGAAATGCTTCCTGTAGTTTTCATCTCTGAGATTCATCTGATTATTATTATTTTGATTATGTATTTCTTTACTCATCTCGCAATTTCCATTTTCATTAACATTGTCATTTCATGAGATTGAATTGGGAGGGAGGGGGTCAGGGATAAAAAAATAATCAAAATATTGAGAGACGATTTTTTTCCAGCAAAATATTTTTCCTAGAAAAATATTGAGAAAAAGATCGAATCCCCCTCCACTCAGAACTGAGTGATTCCAGAAGGAAATAAAAAAGATCAGACATGTAAAAATCTTGTATTCATTAGTCACTAAAACATGTTTCTGCTAATTTACCATGTTACTGCAGCAGCGGCTTACAGTCGTCTTTTGGTCTGTAAATGCCTCTGAAATTGTTCACTCGTCCCTCTGTCACTTTTTGTCCATCTTCGTATGAATCGCTCTGTTCTCTCTGCTCCCCCCGGCCTGAGCATGCTCATGTCACAGAGGCAGCAGCCAAGAGCTTAACTCAACCTTTTTACTGCAGTAACAAAGAGGGCCACGTCTCTTATTCTGGGCTAAGTGCTTCTCACAATCTGCAGTAAATGGTTGGGAAAACAAGCCCCGCAGCCCACAGTGCTCTTGCGCTGCCGTTATTGTGTCCACAGAGAACACAGAGCAGAGGATTAAGGACTCCCTCAGGTGGAAGAGGTTATTATGTTTTTAATAATATGTTAGTGTCTGTGCATTTGTCTGTATTGTATATTATAATAATCCATGGAGGTCCCATGGGAAAAGCGAAATGACGGTGTCTTGTACATTCAGTGTAGAGTTGTACTGATGGACTGATAATGTGAAGACCAGCCTATAGGCAGAGTTTACGTTGACCTGCCTCTTGCATAAAGGATGAAGAGGTCCTCTCTCTTGTTTCATATCCCCAGGGAGGTCCCAGGACCGTCCTAAACTGCTGAGTCACCCTGTGGTGTGTCCACCTCCAGCTTCTCACACATCTCACTGCATTAATATGCACACAACACCTTTATCTAAGCTCTGTGTGCCTCAGTTGTCAGTTTCACTCCCGGCCGACCTCGACCTGATGGCTTCATGTTCCTGTGTTCTCTCTGTCTTTGAAACAACCGCAGGAAGGCACAATGTTGAGTTACATCACTGGCTCTAATCTGTATGTGTCCCTCTAAACACAGCCATTTTATTCAAATTCTCTGTGTCCCGTTTTTACCTCCACCGAGGAGGTAAGGTTTGTCTGTTGGTTGGTTGGTAGTGTTATTTGTCAGCAGATTAACACAAAAACTACTGACTGCACAAAACCTGGTGGAAGAATGAATCATTTTTTTATAACCTTTTTTATTGTGAGTTTTTTTTTGTTGACATTTTCACCAATTTCCCAGGAAACAATTCATGGATCTTCTTTTACAAATTAGACATATTTAGGGGACTGATTTCTATGAGTGTGTGCAATTTGGTGCAGCTCCGAATAAAAATCATAATCTAGCAGATTTAAATTTTGTTTCAGGCTTTATTTCAGCCTCTGTATAGCAAGTACAGACACAAACCTACCCACCAACGGGTAGCAGTAATAATGTAATGCATTCTTAGCTTATAAAACTCGTTTGAATTTAAGGAGACTGTAGGGCCTTGGTAAAGGTATGCACTCTACTGAGAGCCACTTGGGTTTATTCTCAGCATCACTCAGATACATTGGTGCCTTGAGAGCCCACTCCCTGGTTGTTCAGACTTGTGAATGAGGAATTTCCACCCTTTTGCCCCTCACAGCAAGTGGGTGCTGGATTCTAACCTTCCAGCCATCCAGGGCCTTTCTGTGTGGTGTTAGCATATCCTCCGCATGCCTGCGTAGGTTCTTCTGTGGGTACTCCGGCTTCCTCCCACAGTCCACAGAAATGCAGTCAAGGTTGACTGGAGATTCAAAATTACCCGCAAGTGTGAATGTGAGCGTGAATGGTTGTTAATGTCTGTATGTCGGCCCTCTGATAGACTGGCGTCCTGTCCATCGTATTGTACCCTGACTGTCACCCCATGTCAGCTGGGATTGGCTCTGCCCCGTGACCCTTGAAAGGATAAGTGGGAAACACAGACAGACAGAGGGATGGAGGGATGGAGGGATGGATAGTGCAGTTGTCTTTTAATTTGTTCTTCTGCCTTTTCCTCTTCCACAAAGGCACAGTACCCATTCTCACATAGTTTTGATTCATTTCAAGGATTTAGTTTTGTTCATTCAGGATTATGAGCAGAGGGAGAGAGGCTCAGAGGGTACATGCACGTCAGTGGCAACTTTGTTCTTTGTGGTGTGTTCTAGAGACAATGTCAAAACGTCCGATCAGTCCACCTCTGTTATCTCTGGTTCTGTGAGGTGTGATTGTGTGTCAGGACAAAAACTGTTTATCCAGTTTAATTTGAGATTACAGGTTCGAAATAAAAGAAACGGACATTTCACCGTTCTTATTCCAAAATGCTATTGTGCATCTGGTCAAAGTTTCTCATATTGTGTGAATATGTGCTGAGACATACGTGTTGGAGAGTGTGAGAACCACATCAGCTGAGAACGAGGTCAGGACAAGGGGAAACTTTGCTGCTGTGGTTGAGTAATGTTGTTCAATACATTGGAGGGACACAGTACGACAGAATGAGTGTTTTTACATTTCATATTGATCGGGTTTTTCAATGTAAAAGAAAATCAACGTGTGACACTCACCAACAACGTTTTAAAGACATGCTTGTTATCTTGTGCTTGATAAGCCAATGTGTATGCATATACATAACTATGTGTGTGTGATCACATATGTTTCTCTTCTGTGACTGATATTGGTGAAACAATGTGCACCCTTCACTTTCGCCCCAAAAGCCCCACGCTCTCTTTTTACCAGCTGATTGTGCTCTTCATGAATTTTATCCCATAACATAATACTGTATCAGCTAAGATGTGTCCTCGTAACCTTCATCACTGAATCTTCTTCCCCTGGTGTTTAAAGGGGACAGGATTTAATATTGAATTGTACTTGTTAGTTTGAAGACTGTTATGAGCACAGTGGGGCTCCGACTAATAATTATTTTCATTATCTATTTATCAGCCTGACAATTTCCTCATTAATTTATAATGAATGAATGAATCAAACAATTCAAGGTCATGGTTACCTCCTCAGATGTTTAGTTTTCTCCATCCAACTGTCTGAAACCCAAAGATATTCAGGTTATATTCATGAAAATCAGCAATATATATAACAATATATGAAGTGTATAAGTGTACTTGTATACTGTGAGTACACAATCTTTTTATCCACTTGTTCCTGTGTGCTTCGATATATATCCTTTAGTGTTAGTGCCTGTATGTGTTGACCATTCACAGACGTAATGTAAAGATGGACGATACGTCACCACTTCCTCCCACTGTCCAGAAGTCCCAGATATGAAAGCTATCATCTTGTCAAGTCTGCGCAGTAACGATTTGGGGATGGAGCCGCTAAAATGACAGAAACCATCTTTGAGAAAAGTTTATTTAACGTTTATTTCGACTTTTTTGGTTTTGTCCATGTCCCATCTGCTAACATGGAGGAGGCAGGGTTTATGACCTATGCTGCCTATACCAGGGTGTGATCGAGACGCTTCAGTCACATCATCCATCTTTATTTATACAGTCGATGCGTCCATCCAAAACAATGCCCTCCAATGTCCATGTTTAATGATAGTCCTTTATATCTGTATCCTAATAACAATCTGTTCTCTTTTGTGTGTGTGTCCACAGGAAACCGTTGAGTATGCCTTCCTCATCATTTTCACGATCGAGACCTTTCTGAAGATAATCGCCTATGGTCTGGTGATGCACCAGAACGCGTACGTGAGAAACGGTTGGAACATGCTGGATTTTGTCATTGTCGTCATAGGGTAAGTTTTAAAGTGCTCGTATTTTTGAACATAGTAAACATAGTTGACATCCTATCAGATGTGTCCGTCTGTTGACCAGGTTGTGAGGTTTTTGTTATGTTAGTAACGGTCTTGAATTAGCTCTTCGAGTTCACACTTTCAACACTTGCAGTTTACAGTTTTTCAGAGAGGGAGTCGGTGTTGAAGTTAAAGTTGCTTAATCCTTTGCTCCAAGTGGCCGAGTGCTAATAGAGACCCTCGTACACCCACACTATCTGACCCAGAAAAGACAGAGAGAATAAATCAGAGCTTTACCACTACTGGAGTGAGTCACCATGCATCTCTCCATACTTCATCTCTTCTCCAACACTCCCATCTTTCTCTCTCTTCTCTCCGACTGTCTTTCACTCACACTCTCTCTCGTTGTGCTCGGCTTCGTCTCTTCAGCTCTTCCTTATTCCGTTTTGATCCCTCAAATTGTTGTATTTGATGATTTACACTTCCCCACCTCACTCTGCCCTCGTTTCTGTCTTCTCCACACTCTCCGATTGATATCTACATCCCAACTGCACCTTCTTTTCTCTCCTCTCTATCTTCTTACCTCTCTCTCCCCTCTCTCTATCTCTCCTCTAATGCGCACAGTCCAGTGGGTAGCTGGGTCAGATCTCTGTCTGTATGCGGCATGCAAGGTTGATCTGCCATGCAGCCAGATGCAAAGACGCCTGCTGCTGCTGCTGCTGTGAAGAGTGACTGTTGCTAAATCCATGAAATGTCACATATAAAACACACTGTCAGTATCTGATGTGAAACTATAACTCAAAATCACTCTGAAACAGCTTTAAAAAAAGGTCAAAGTTCACTCCACTTCACACCAGGCTTTGATATGATTGTCTTGTATTCATAGACTATAGCAGGTCGGGTTATGGTTTAATGGAGGTTAGAAAAAGGTTGTCATGTAAGTTTAATATTTAACTTTATGAAACATATTCTTCATAGAGAGAAAAGTTTGAAAATGCAAGAAAAAGGCATGTAAGATATCATGTTGAACTTCGGGCCTATTTGAAGTGGAGGTGATGGACGTTGCCTTTGTAATTGAAAGTTTTAGCTCTTTACCTATAAATAATATAAAATACAGCGTTTCCCCCAGAATGAATTCAATCTATTCCAAGTGATAGAAACAAAATAGCGAAAGAAAAGTTCTCATTTGAGAGAGAGAACTGCATTTCCTGCCACTCGCTGGTCCGTGCACATCTACAGCTAAAAGTCCGGCTGTCTGCATGGACGCTAAAAACTTTGTTGACGATAGCGGGAGCACGCAATGCCAGTTATGAGCATGTGGCAAAACGCCAAGCTAGAGATCTCTTATGTTATTATGAAAGGTGTACACATCTTGGATGGGACTGGCTGCCACAGTTTCAATAATTAATGGGAAAGACCGACATATACAATGTGGTTTATTGTCTTTACATCCCACACATTTTTGTTTTGGTTCTCTCTCACCACTTTTGTTTGCTGCCACGTTGGGCATCTGTTTCTAGGAACACGTGCAGATAGACTGACTGGTCACTAGCAGCAAACAGCTTGTAGACAAAAGTAGCTAAAGAGAAAAACAGGAGTTGGTGAGGATGAAAATAGATCTGCAGAGGGATTAAATATTGAACATGGATTCATCTGGAGGCCAGAAACATGCTACTTCATATGTGCTGGATGCAGTAGCATTGTTTACAAATTGATTGTAAAGAAAGTGAGAGTTTGTAGATTTTAGGCTAAAAATGAAAAATGTTTGAAAAGACATAATAAGAGACTTGATCTGATTTCACTGGTGAAGCAGTCAGATGTATCACCTACGTAAAGGCGGCTCTCCTCAGGTATGTTCAGCAGAACAGTGTTGCCATGTGAAGGCTTTTGATTAGAACGTGATTGGATGAGTAATGAGACCCCAGTGGCAGCCGGTCAATCTTACAGCTGTGACTTAGTGCAACATAAATCTGAGCAGACTGTGCGTATAGCAGCTTCATTCACTGTGTTGAGCCCACAGCTTTGATATGATGTGGTGAGATGATTTTTCCCTCTTGGCTAGGTGAGTGACGTCCAACCCACTGCAATGAAGTGTCCTCCATCGTGATTCAAGAGATTTGTTCACTGCTGATTTTAATTTGCGAGCGCAGCAGGAGCCCGCGTTTGTGCCCCATTTATCTCTTTACATTGAGGCTGAGATATTTTACTGCTCTCTCAGCTTTGCCCCTGAATGTCTCGTGTGTAGCGTAGAACTGTGTTTCTTAGTGATAATCTGCTCAGGAAACGTAAGAACCGGCAATTATTTTTGTCACGTTCTCAAAGACACTATGCACTTAATCTGAATATAATCTGAAATGTGTTTGGTAACCCGTTTTTAAAAAATTGTTATTGACTAAAATTAACATATGCTTCAATCTCTTATACTCTTAATAATCCAAGTGTATCCTGGTGATATCAGTATGGTTTGTGGGTGGCTGTAAATAAAACTGGTGACACTACTTTACAGTTTCACAGTTAAATGTTACTTTGGTGGTTCAGCAACAGTAAAACAAAGACACTAACTGTTTATTTAATAGAGTGTGAATAGTGTGAAGACGCTGAAAGTGTGAGAAAAGACAAAGATTTGTGTTTTTAAGTCAGTTTTTAATGTTTTTATTACTGAAGAGAATGATTGATGAATGACGATGGTATTGTAGATTTAATACGATGCACTAATTATGTAACAAAATATCGTAAAATGTACAATTTAATGTTCCACAGCCCATGGAGACCAAATATTTTTACTCTGCTTTGCAACAAATAAAACATTTAGAAGCTGTAGTTTCCATTTCTTTTACTTGAAAATTGACTGAAAGGATTAATCAAATAAGAATAGCACGCAGTAGAGCTCATAACCCAACAGTCCCCTTAAATTCAATCAGGCAGCACCAAATTGCACACACTCATAGATATCAGTCCCCTTAATGTGCCTGATTGTTTTCATCAAGATCCGGAAATTATTCTCTGAGAAATTAACGACAATGTTTGTAAATGTCCTCTATCGCAATGTTAAAACAAGCGGGGAAAAAAATATCCTGGATCCAACCCATCATCCGGATTCGCACATTATATTTAATTGGTTCTTCCGTGACCAATACCACATCCTTTCACAAGGTTCTGTGGAAATCCAGTCAGTAGTTTTTGTGTAATCTTGCTTAAAATCAAACAAACCAACCAATATACAAACACACAGAGGTGAAGACATAACCTCCTTGGCAGAGGTAATGATTAATTAACCAAAATGGATTATTCTTCTGTGGAATGACTAATTGATCATTAGACATTTCGATCACCTCATCAGCTCTGATCATCTTGAATTCAGATGCTGTGGAAATTCAGCACATGGCTCATTTGTCAACACTCAGGTTATCGGTTGTCCTCAGAATAACAGTGTGACTGCCTTCTCTTTGCTCTCTGACAGACTCTTCAGTGTTGTCTTGGAGCTTTTGACCAAAGAGGAGAAGCCAGAAGGTGACGGACTCGCGGAGAATCCGTCGCTGCACGGCCATGGAGGTAAACCAGGTGGATTCGACGTTAAAGCCCTTCGAGCCTTCCGTGTGCTGCGACCCCTGCGGCTGGTCTCAGGAGTACCCAGTAAGAACCGGACCCGCTGAGCTCCACACACCAAAACACATGCAACCCACAGGAATCCAGCGTGACCCAGTACATTACATTTACCACATATAATTTCGTATATATATTATATATTATATCGTATCGTATATAAATCTACACCCTTCTTTAAGCGTAGGTTGAAGGGACAAGTCCAGATGGTGTATGCGCAAACCCTGAGGACTGTTTTTCATCTGTACATCAGAGCCCCAGAGACATAAGTTCTGTGTGGAATACAAACAAACAAACTCACAGTAAACACTCCTGACACATTTATATGATACATGTGGTTCCAGATCAACAGAAAAATGTAATGAAGCCTTTTTCAATTTTGCACATAAAGCCAAAATGGTCTACAAAAACATTGACAGTGATCAAAGAAGGAAAATGTATTGAATTAAGTAATATGTTGTGCATTTAAAAACATTTTATATATTTTATTTATATATGGATTGCATTAAACTGCATTTAGACGATAAATAGGAAGATGTTGCAAAATATCAAACTGTGTGGCCCTCTGGATCGACAACGAGAATAGAGACAGTTTGTTGCTATATATATAATATATATACATATATTATAATTTTGACTGTGTATATGTTTGTACAAAGACCAGTCAGGCTTCATCTAATGTGTTTTCTTCTTGCATAGGTTTACAGGTGGTGTTGAACTCCATCATTAAAGCCATGGTCCCTCTTCTTCACATTGCTCTGCTGGTCTTGTTTGTTATTATCATCTATGCTATTATCGGCCTGGAGCTTTTCATTGGGAAAATGCACGCAACCTGCTATATGCCTGGATCAGGTACGTCCTCATCATTGTCTGTTTTACATATGAAATGAAATCGTGATCTGCATTTTAATTTATTGTACCAAGCTGTTATTTTATGTTTTCAGTAACAAATATAAACATGTATTTCAACTTGAATCCAACAGCATATGTGACCAGATCAATAGAGATCTTTTCAACCATTTGTCCAAACAAGTAGACACAATTGCTTGTGTGCATTACGTATTGCGCAAACTGAATCAGAGAAAGTCTCAGAAAGGCTCTTTTACCCATGGAGCTCTCAAAATATTATTTAAATCACAAGACATGATCAGAAAATTTCTATTTTCAACACAATGACAGAAAGGACACTTCGGTCCTACAGCATTTTAAGTTCCACTAAGGACATGGTTTACACAGCCTGTGAGTTTCTGTCTAAAAACACAATCACAATTTGGTGGTTTCTTTTCCCACAACATCTCTGTTGATACCTTGTGGCTGATAAAATGAAAGTAGTAGTTCATGAATTCATCCATTCTCTACATCACTTGGCCTTTGGGGGTTGTAGAGGGGAGCTGGAGCCAATCCCAGCTGACATTGGGCGGGAGGCGGGGTACACTTTTGACAGATTGACACATTAACTCTCACATTCACAGTCAATTTAGAGTCTCCAGTTAACCTTACCCCAATCTGCATGTGTCTGGACTGTGGGAGGAAGCTAAAGTACCTGAAGAAAACCCATACAGACGAGTGAAGAACATGCAAATGCAAACCGGGATTCGGACTTGAGGTGACAGTGCTATCCACCGTGCCGCCACGTAGTTTCATTTTAAGAAGTAAATGCACTTGTTCTGCAGTAAAATGTCCCCAGAGACTACTATTATAAATGACATGGTTGTGAACACTGATGCCTCAGTGTGTTTTACTGTAACAGGGTCGAGGTGGAGCTTGTTTGGTTCTGTGGCTCTAACCTGGAGATCGAACCGCTCCAAAGAGTCTCAAGATAAATATTCTAAAATAGCTGTTGTGAGTTGATTAATTCGGATCATTTTGAAGTACTTTCTCCTCTCTTTCTGTAGATATGACAGCAGAGGAGGACCCGGCTCCATGTGCGATCTCAGGTCACGGGCGCCAATGCCCCATCAACGGCACAGTGTGCAGGGAGGGCTGGCAGGGTCCCAACGGTGGCATCACCAACTTCGACAACTTCCTGTTCGCCATGCTGACGGTGTTTCAGTGCATCACCATGGAGGGCTGGACGGACGTGCTGTACTGGGTGAGCTCCTCCCACTTTAATAACCTGTGACTTTGGCTGGCCGTCAGCGTTAAATGTGTGTTCAGATCAGACACACAGCAGTGATGTGACTGACACTCTGATGATGAAGCTGCTGATCATTTCCTGAGGCAACTCTTATCACGCGGATGTGATTGATTGACTAAATGACTGAAAGCAGCTCCTCTGACAACGCGACGCACTGACACTATTCCTGCTAATTGTCCGTTTTTCTTTATCTAAAGAAAAAGCTACTGTTTAACCCGTGTTCTCTTCTTTTCTGACAGTCTCTAACTTACATTTCATTCTGTTCCTTCTCTACATTCCTCTATCTCTCCCTCCTCTCCTTCATCCGTGGCAACGCTCGTCTTCCTCCAGATGAACGATGCTATGGGCTTAGAGCTTCCATGGGTGTACTTTGTCAGTCTTGTGATCTTCGGCTCCTTTTTCGTTCTTAACCTGGTTTTGGGTGTGTTGAGCGGGTAAGCACCTTCTTCTCTCTTCCGACAGAGACCCTCAGCTTGCTCGCTTGCAGGCTGGAGGTTCTCTGTCCTTTTATGTGTTTCCTGTCGCGTTAACCAGCTGCATTTTGGTTCCTGTAGGTCAATGACGCCATCGGATGGGAGACGCCTTGGATTTATTTTGTTAGCCTCATCATACTCGGCTCCTTTTTCGTGTTAAACCTTGTGTTAGGTGTGCTAAGTGGGTAAGAGGCAACGTCTTGCAGTGGGTTTGCAGTGTGCAAAGCGTGTATATATGCTGTGGGTTGTTGTTCACCCCGCACGGCTTGCTGTGTCAGGAAATAGTCTTAACCCATAATAGAGTTTGCGCTCTGCTGAAAATTCTCATGGATGTGGGAAGTACACAGATCCTGACAATCGTTTTTGCAAAACTAAAAAAATATATTGCGTTAGGCCCATCGAGATAAATGCACATTCTCTCTCAGGCGTTCTCCTCTGTCCTCTGTCGGCGTCAAACTATCACGTTCCTCTCCACGGCAACTGCAAAGTGAGCCTTTCCTCCCCCCACCCTGCCATCCCCAACCCACCCAACCTCCTGTGAGAGAAATTAATCTCATTCCTCGCCCTTCACTCCCTCTGCGCTCCTAAGCTTTCTCAAACCCCACTTTGCTTTCCCAGCGCTGCAGAGTGGGGGGTGGGGCATTACAGTAGAATTAACTCTGGATGGTTGACCAGCAGAGCCTAGTTAAAAAAAAGAAAAAAAAAAGCCAAGAAGGTTGTCATAATCATCAACTCAGATCCTCTCCTGCGGTTCAGACGGCTAATTGAGATTGGCGGGGTCAGATTTCTGAATGCAGTCTAACAAATGCTGCTTTCTCACCTGCTGACATCCAGTCTTATTGTTGTGTGTCAGTTCATCTCGTATTCTTTACTTGATCATCATCAGAGCTCAAATAACACCATGACACCTATCCTGCCATACATGTATATACAGAATGTATATAATATCTAGGCCCTGTCTACTGAAGCGCTTCACATATCGCTGTTTCCGCAGTAGTCGTAGTTGTTTTATATAATGTTTGAATTTTGATGTGGTGCAAATGTTGCATGTCTCTTGAAACCATCTGTCCACCTAAATTACCTTTTCTGTATGATTAAGATGCTCGCAGCCTGAAGGATACGCTACTGTACCGTCAGGCTCTAAATATAGCCGCGTGTTGTCTTTCAAAGGTGTACATCTCCCTCCAGTGGCTGCGCTTCAGAAAAACACACACAGCTTTGAAAGCGTGTGTTTGAAGTGTGTGAATATGCAGAGCAGAATCTGGACGAGGAGAATTAACAGGAAATACACACACAGGCTATCTTCAGTCAGTGCAGTAAAAGCAGAGGGTTTTTTTTTTCTTTTCTGAAGGACGAGTTGTTTATTTCCATTTTGCTGTTTGCTGTGGAAGTGTGTGTTCTTTTTGTGCATATTTATGTGGTGATTTTTGCCCTCCTGCTGGTTTGAATGCGTTTTCCGTGTGTTGTCTGTGTGTGCCTCTGCAAAACCAGAGAGTTTTCCAAGGAGAGAGAGAAGGCCAAAGCTCGTGGAGACTTCCAGAAGCTGCGTGAGAAGCAGCAGCTGGAGGAGGATCTGAAGGGTTACCTGGACTGGATCACTCAGGCTGAAGACATCGACCCCGACAACGAGGACGAGGCCGATGAGGAGACCAAGCGCAACCGTAAGTGTCCTCTCCCACTCGCTCCTACGATTTGTTAAGTGTAACGCAAGAGCCCTTCAATACAGAAAACTGATCAATATATTCAAATGTTCTATCCACCAGTGTGTATCATTATTGACTTGGGAGAGATATAATTTCTACATATAGGCTTAATATGTCCTTTATCCTATTTTTTCTATAGTCAGGAAATAAGGATTGTTCTCCAGAAATCTGAAATGTGAAGTGGGAGGTTTGTAAAAAGAACATGGTGGTTTGCAGCTAAAAGATAATTTCTCTCTGCAGGAGAAAACGTTTCAATATTTAAACTCATATTTAAAACAGAATACATGTTTTTTCTCTAAATTCTTGTTTCCTTGTGGGTTATGTGCTCTATTTCTCTTATTGCTCCAGAAAATAAGTCAATCTTGTTGAGACATATCACAGTTACAGAGGGTTTACAGTAGAAAAAAGAGCCAATGCATAAATCTGACCCTGCACGCAAGTCTTCTCTCTCTTTTTTTTTATTGTGATTTTGCATCAACTTGTGACCGTCCACCAGAGACAAGAGAATTTCTGCTTTTTCCACCTGCGGTAGCATCAGCAAATTATAATGCAATTCATGTAAATCTCCAGTGAGTCTGAGTTGAACTTGCAACTTTTCAAAAGCCATCTTGGAACTGTAGGAAATCACTGACTGAAGTGGAAGTAGATAATGCAGGTCGATCAATGCTGCAAGTAAAAGATCAGTTGCACTTAAAGAAATCTCGGAGCCCATCAGCTAATGATGAATCAGCCTCTGGGGGAAATGGCCAATATTTTGTAGACAATGGACCGAGACGCCATCTTCTGTTCGCTGTGCGTCGTTTACAGTCTGTCGAGGCCACACAATTGGAACTTGTCTCCACACAAAACACAAACACTGATACTTTTTGTAGGTGTTTTAGATCCCGGTGACAGTTTTGCTAATCTCTATTAACGATATGAATACAGAATATGTAAAAAAAATACAGATAGCCGATGCATGTCGCTCAATGTGTTCCACCTCTTCTCCTCTCCACACCAACTGTTTACCTGTGGGAAACCGAAACTTGCTCAAAGGTCAATTTGATTCTAGAATATAGGACAATATGTTGAATATCCCTTTTACGTTTGAAGGTCTTCTTCACAAATTAAGTTACCAATTACCAGTAGATATTAGTGCGGCCCTGAGCGGACATTAGGGACATAACATTAGATGCGTCATCAAGTGTTTTGGCCTTGTAATCAACAGGCCGAACGTGAGGTTAGAATGAGGCTTAAGATAAATCTGACTGGCTACTGGCTGTTACTATGAAATCCATGTGGCTGCTCAGTAGATCAGACATCATTACCTCTAAACACTGTCCCCTGTCAAACTAGAAATAGAAACTAAAAGATCCCAGTCTTGTCCCTCACCTACATAGTCACATGCAGAATGCGTTTATAGAGATTAAATAAAGTAATCGCTAAATATCTCCTGGGACGAACACTGTAGAACAAGAGCTGAAACTGTAATAATGATGAGTAAATATTACTGGCAATTTTAGGTCTTGGACACAATATTGAAATAGAATTTCACTCAGACTACCTCTGCATCTATAAAGTCCACTATAAAATATTTTCACATTTACGCAATATTTCGTCCATCTATGAAAAAGAGATCGCCTTTTCTTAGTAGTGGTTAATATAAACATGTGTGAAGTGTTTGAAGCAGAGTGTACAGACCGGTTTTATCTCCACCATCAATGAACAGTGCACCACTGACAGAAATGGAGCATGCTGCGACGCCACTGGATCTTCATGAGGAGGGAAAAGGAAAAAATCATGTTACTTGAGCAGTAGGAAAACTCTTAATCCAAATCCTCTTTATATAAGCAGCACACATGATGCAGAGGAGAAACTGTGACTGCTTCACCTAAGAATCTGTGTATTTTTTTGCACTGCTCATTACAATCTCCCCTCATTTTTAATGTTCTCCCCGTTCATTCACTGTTGCCTCTCCCACCTGTCTTCTCCTGTAGTCAAACCTCATGTCCTGTATAAAGTCAGGTGTGAGACAGATGTTTAAGTTTTGCAGGTGAAGGTTCTGTGTTGCGTGGAGGCAGGTCCATACTGCTTCTCAACATCCATCCTGGCTTTCGGTGTCTGTCGACGATGTGCGAGCCCCTTTCTAACATGTTATCATGCAAAAGCTGTAATTAGCGCTGTAACATGTTGGTACAGGGCCGTGTCCCCTGCAGGCGTTTCCTGTGACTAACAGCTCTCCATGTCGTTCTTCTGCCCTCCTCAGTGTCTGCAGCCCCTGTGGCTCCTGCTGCGCTTGCCATTGTTGGATATTGATATTTTGAATACTGTTGTTGTCCTGTGGTGCTTGTGTGCTCTGACCCATTTTGATAGCAGCCCATTCTCGCCCCCCATGTCCCTCTGCTGTGCCGTTGTGTCTGAATGCATGGGCTTGCATGCATTACACATGAAGGGGTGACTCTGGCTGACCTTACTGAGAAGAAGAAAGGAAGGTTTGGGTGGTTCAGCCAGTCGTCCGACACTCATGGTAAATCCTGTGGTTTCCCTCCATTGTTCTCTTGCTATTATGTGTCTGTTTAAACGTTTTCTTACATATGTGTGCGAAAGAGTGTATGTATGAGTGTTTGAAGCACAATCTAATCTCAAAAAGGAAACTCGAATGGCACTTAGTGTGGTGCATACCTCCACCAAGTCACAACAGTCCCCTTCAATTAATACAAGCCTTGTAGCTGAGGCCACATTACGTTTCTTAGCTACAAACTGGTGATTGTAACAGGTTTCCAACCCTATTTGTTATGATACAGCAGCTGAAAAAAGACTTCACCCCTCTAAAACCATATTTAAACCCACTAGATCCAGGTTGTTATTTTGATCCACATGAAATTGCACACACTCATTAATATCAACCCCCTGAATATGCCTGAATTTTATTGAAATTATCCTCAGAGAATGAAAAATGTGGAAAAAACACCCTATTTCGTAATGTTAAAATAAGTCCTGGATCCGCCTGTTGATCAGGATCCGCACCAAAATTGAACGGCTCCTTATTCCTCCTCCTTCCCCCATGTTTCATGGAAACCTCTGAAGTAGTTTTTTAGAGATAGAAATGTTACCAGCTGTATTATCTGATAACTACCCCACTACTCTTTTGTTTTCCATCTTTCAAGTTCAAGTTCAAATGTTTTTGTCATTTAAGTTAACATAGGGTCAATGATGCACTGTTACGTGGTGGATGTGAAGAGCAAATCAGCTTAGCAATAAGTCTTGACAAATACAAATTAAGAAAAAGAAATAATATAAATCCTTAAAAACATTAATGTTAACAGGGTCAGTCGTCCATTATTGTGGCTGCGTTCTTCACAAACACATTTTTTGTCATTGAATAGTACAAGGAGACGAGTGAAATCAATTTTAAAGAACAGCAGCAAAAAGTCCAGTTGAATCTTCAGAATGGACTCCTGTGTGAGTGTGTGTGTGTGTGTGTGTGTGTAGTATCTCATCACTGTGCCTTACTGCTGTGTTTAACCCCCACGTTTGAGCATCAGAGCCTCTCAGTTGTCTTTATTCCTTTTGCCCTGCTGTTTTTTTTCCTCTTTTAAAGTCTACCGGTTCTAAATGAAACCTTGTCTCCGTTAAGTGAGTGTGACGTGGAGCAGTAATACAGCTGCCACGCCCTGTTTCCTTCCCACGTCCCATTTCAAAAAGCTGGAGCTCAGTATGAATATAGGAAACAGGGCTAAACCCAGATCACTACTCCAGCAGTCAGCACTATTTCCAGAGCTGAGAGCTGTCCTAACACTCAGGAATCAAAGCCAACACGTCTACATAAGCTAAGCAGCGGCGGCAGTAGCACACACACCGTGCGAGCTAAAGCACTGAGACGTTTCACACAGTTAATCATCATCCGGCTGCACAGACAGTCTTTGCAAGGAGCTGGCAGTATTTGGAGTGTAGCGTTTCAGCGACAGCTTTAAGAGCTCCGTCCTCCTCACCCTGCTCCTTTCTCCACTCCGCTCCTCATTGTGTGCATCAGTCAGCTCCGGTAGAGCAGCTGTCCACTCGCCTGTCCCGTGTCATCTCCCTCTCAGCACTCAGTAAATGATACTGATGATGACAATGATGCACAGCCACAGTGCCGCTTAGTGGCCTCCTCTCTGTGAGGTAGTTTTAGAGTCGAGGCTTTGGAGTTTAAAAAAGTTTCACCTTTCATTTATTTAAATCACTATCAAACAGTCGGGATGCCTTTGGAGACTTTATAGTGTAAAGCGACTTGTACAGAATGTTCTATCTTTTCTCTTCTTTTTGGAAGAACTCCAAACTGATGCAGCCTCAGTGTTATTTCTTCCCATACGCTTCTTCCCCCTGGGATGCTCTGCACTGTGAAATATCTTGTGCCACTGCAAAGTGCATATGATTATTTTTTTTGTAAGTGTCTGCTTTATTTGCTGCCGCAGCGAGCGTCCCGGCCAGCGAAACGGAATCTGTGAACACCGAGAATCAGAACGGGGAGGATGAAAAGACGCCATGCTGCGGAGCTCTGTGGTGAGAACATACAGCACCTACATGACCACTGTTATTACATTAAAGTGTAATAACAGTGGGGTTACTACTTCAATAAAAAACATGAATCACTCACATCACAGGCTCTCAGCCCAGTCATCACCACTTCAGGCTTCTTTTCTCCATAGTACAAGTTACTCTTTAATATTTATGTTGTGTTTTTAGTAATGACGTCACTGTTTCACGATTTCTTGTATTTACTTCATTCCTCATTTATTTATAGATTGATGTATTTTTCTCTCGTTGTCTAGTTTAAAGTTGTACTTTTATCTTTTCTTTTTTCTTTCCCTATAGGTTTATTTAAGTTGTATTTCAGACATGTAGGTCCATATCAGTATAAAAATAAAATATAAATAAATAAATGGCAAAATACAGAATGCAATTATCACACTTTACAATATAGGGACTGTGTATATACAGACTTTTGTGTTTTGATTTGGTTAATTGAAACATAACATTATGTGTTATATCAAATTCCTCAGGAGAGCAAGAAAGGCTCAAGCTTCCAAAATCCTGAAGGCATATAACTGTTGTGTTCCATATTACCAATCCCACAAAATAATTCTATATTAGGTTAAAGCAAACATCTTACATATGCATGTTTATATTTTCTTCCTATACTGCTGTTGACTGTTACAGCAGGACACGTATAATGACTAATCAACCTTTTTTTCATTCGCACTAACAACTTTCAATAACTCAACAAACAACCTGTGATGGTAATATTAACTGAATTCTTCTTTCTTTCAGTCAAAAAATTTCGAAGTCTAAGTGCAGGTCAGTATATTTGTGCCTCTGTGTCTCTGCATGTTGAATGTTGAATAACTATCCCTATACAGTGGTATAGGGATATAACTACAGTGCCTGCGTTAGATTGTATCTATTTTTTTATTTGTAAGTTTTAGGGTTTTATTCGACTCTACCAGAGAAGATACATTAACAGCTTTTAGAAAGTCAGCATGTACCATAAGGTATTTTTAGAGAATCGCCTTACACAGTGTTTTTTCAGCTCGTTTACTGAACAGTATGACTTGCAGAAAATATAGTGATGCAATTCCCTCATGGCCCTTCCCCCTTAGTCCACTGCATCTCTGTTATTAATGGGAACAAACCTTAGTGATTTCTTAAAAACAACCGCTGATGTTTTTATTTTATTGTTTGGACATTTTAAGTTTGAGACCAGAGCCTTTGTTTTTCTAAAGCACTTATAATGACGTTGTTCTTTGTATTAATGTTGCTCCCTCCTCCCGCAGTCGGCGCTGGCGCCGCTGGAACAGGTTCTGCCGCAGGAAGTGCCGGTTGGCTGTTAAATCGGTGCCTTTCTATTGGTTGGTCATCATCTTGGTGTTCCTCAACACCCTCACCATATCATCAGAGCATTACAACCAGCCGTCGTGGCTGACCCAAGTGCAGGGTAGGAACCACACTGCAGTGCTTCTTATTGTTACCTGACATTATTACCTTATTATCTCAAAAAGCTAAAACACAGATATGGATCACAGTTATTTGAAATCTGTATTTCACAGTTTTTCTAAATTTTATACATCATAATCATTATCTGTATATAAAGATGGACGACGTGACAGGTCCCCAAAAGTAAAGCCAGAGCATCTCTATCGCCACCTGGTGGCTAGGTCAAGTATAGCTCATAAATCCTGCCGCATCCATTTTAGTGGATGGGATATGGACCAAATTAAAAAGTTAAGGTTCACATCAAATAAATTATTCTCAAATATGGTCTCTGTCATTATAGGTAGTTGTTATGACACTGATGTTTGTTAACGTGATCATTTTTCCATAAAGTTTGGTTTTAAATTAGTTATTTGATGCTTTAAAAACAGGGTCAAACATCATGACTGACAGCTGAGACTAAGTCGTTAAGCCTGTGTATTGATGGGACCTTTTTTGGGTTAGGGGTTTGGTTTTATTTCTAGATAGTGGGAGGAAGTGGAGACACATTGTGGATCTTTATTTACAGTCTGTGGTCATGAGGATGACGTATACTCTTCATTGTGTTATATGTGTATTTTCTCATGAACTACTGCAGTTGTGTCATGTACTCTATGTTATGCTATTATGATGTTCATTTTGACTTTGACCGAGGATGAAGGTTAAATTATATTGAAACAAAATAGAACACTTTTCTGTTGGAACATCTGTGCTTAGACCGAATAAAGAGTAAATGTGAATGACATATTTTAAGTGTTTTAAAAGCACTGACACTTCTGTGCTGTCAAATAATCGATCTTTTCTGTGGTTTTCAGATGTGGCCAACAAAGTGCTGTTAGCCATGTTCACGTGTGAGATGCTGGTGAAGATGTACAGTCTGGGGCTACAGGCCTACTTCGTGTCGCTGTTCAACCGCTTCGACTGCTTCGTGGTGTGTGGAGGAATCACTGAAACCATTCTGGTGGAGTTGGAAATCATGTCTCCCCTCGGTATCTCTGTGTTCCGCTGCGTGCGTCTGCTGAGGATCTTCAAGGTCACACGGTGAGACCACGCTTTGTTTGTGTGTGTTAGTGTGCGTGTGTGTTTACGTGTGGTGTTCAGCTAATCGTCTGTCTATCCTCTCTCTGTAGTCACTGGCAGTCACTGAGTAACCTGGTAGCATCTTTGCTCAACTCCATGAAGTCCATCGCCTCCCTGCTGCTGCTGCTCTTCCTCTTCATCATCATCTTCTCCCTGCTGGGCATGCAGGTGTTTGGCGGAAAGTTCAACTTTGACGAAACTCAGACCAAGAGGAGCACGTTTGACAACTTTCCCCAATCTCTTCTGACTGTGTTTCAGGTACAGTTCAAATTATGATATAACTCTACGACCTGCAAACATTTCGATTTTGCCATTAGTGCTTTATGATATACATAAATTAAAAACACAGATAATATAGAACAAATGTGATGTATTTACATTAACACATTTAGAAAGAATTAGGGTTTAAGATTTTACTAACAACTGAAGAGATAACAATAAATGAACAATAAATCAGACAAGCTGAGATAACGCCATCAGTGTGTGCTTTGTCTGATATGTAACAAGAAATTGCAAAAATGAACTTTCAAACTCTTCTTAAAACTAATTTACTATTGTCACCATTATATAGTTTGACCACTTCAATCAATCAATCAATCAATCAATCAATCAATCAATCAGTCAATCATTAAGCATTAAACATAATTAATAACCAGTCAGATTAGTAGATTTTCTACTGCACCATGTGAAAAAAAAGCTGTTGTCAGCACATTTTCTCTAAAACTGTGACATTTGACATTGAAATAAGTATCATGACTGATTTTAGATCCTGACCGGAGAAGATTGGAACGCTGTTATGTACGATGGCATCATGGCGTACGGAGGCCCTTCGTCCTCTGGGATGATTGTGTGCTTTTACTTCATCATCCTCTTCATCTGTGGAAACTGTATCCTCTCTCACTCCTACTAGCACACCTGACGCTGCTCCACACGCTAAGTCTAAGTTCATTCATATATGTGTTTGGAACGTACATGAAATCTGTTGCTGGAGTGTTGATAACGTATGAATAACGACACTGATCTGTTTTCAGTCATTGCTAAGTGTTTGTGTAGTTACACTCAGTGGTTGAAGAGAGTTGTCCTTCACTGAAGCCTTCGCTCAGATATCCTGCTGAATGTCTTCTTGGCTATCGCTGTGGACAACTTGGCAGATGCAGAGTCTCTTAACACAGACGGAGCAGACACTAAAGGGTGACTGCTGATCTCCTGCTAAGTCTTTGTGTGACAAATATGATTTAAATATTAGTTTCAACCAGTGTGTCTGAAGGAGAGAGGTTGTTCCTTCCTGCAGCTTCTGCTCCCAGTCGACCACATGCACCTTATATGTCACTCAGGGTTTCAACTAATTCACTGTAACTGTGCAATAATCATTTCTGCCATGGAATTTCAATTTAATATATATTCGGTTAACATTGTACACCAATTTTTTTTATTCTAATGTTAGATGTCAAACATTTACAACAAATATGTGTGGGTTTATTTCAGGGACAAAAAGGAGGAGGAAAAAGAGGACAAGGTATCTTTAACTTCTTTCTAACACTGAGTCAAAGATAGATTGAGATGTTATGTTCACTGACTCACTTTCACACTTCCTGCTTGACTGTAAGGAAGAGGAAGAGGACAATGATGACACGGCAGCGGAGGAGGAGGATCCAGAGGTACCGTCGGGGCCTCGGCCCGTCCTCTCTGATCTGGTAAAGAAAGAGAAGATCACTCCTATCCCAGAGGGAAGTGCCTTCTTCATCTTCAGCACCACGAACCCGTAAGACAGCATCACAACAACATCGCGCACGCCACACAGGCAGATAGTGTCTGAGGTCTGTGTTTCCTTTGTCCTGCAGGGTGCGCGTGTTTTGCCACAAACTCATAAATCATCACATCTTCACCAACCTCATCCTGGTGTTCATCATGCTGAGCTCCGTCTCCCTCGCTGCTGAGGATCCCATCCGGAACTTCTCCGCTCGCAATATTGTAAGTTTTCAAACCTTCCTTGGAAATGTATGGTGACCTCTGACAGATTGGAGCGAAGAATAGTGGGTCAAGTGATATTATGGAGAAATAATTTTTGTGATAATAGTAGAAGTTCTGTCATAAATGTTTGGTTCTTAAAATGACTTTGCTGGTGCTAACGCATTTTTTAGCTGATTCATTTTAAATTGAAGACTTTCTACATGTCTACTGATCCGTGATGTAAGTTTATACATTGAATTCTTACCATCATGTCTGTGTTTAAATAGCAGTTAAAGTAATTATTTGATATGCAAGACAAATGGACAAAGGCCGTCGACAACAAAGGTGTTTGAAAAGATTTGAAAAAGTGATATACAATCGTTAACTTTACAATAATAAAACCTATACACTAGCAATTTAACTATAACTATAGCATATAGGATGTCACCAGGAAAATTACATCAGGTTACGATTGCGAAAAAGACGTGTTTGTGAGTCTGAACTAATCTTTTCCTTTGAGAGGCTAGAGCTGCACTTTTTGTCCTTTGCTGCAGTTCTATAAACCACAGAGAGAGAGAGAGAGAGAGAGAGAGAGAGAGAGAGAGAGAGAGAGAGAGAGAGAGAAACAAAGTGAACAAATGATTAAAAGAGTGAGAGAGAGAGAGAGAGAGAGAGAGAGAGAGAGAGAGAGAGAGAGAGAGAGAGAATACTGGTGGTTTATTTTCATTGTCCAACAAATACAGTATTTCATCTGTCCTGTCCTTGACCAAGATCACTTGTAGATTATTTTCCAGAACAATACATTCAGTTTATTTGTCTGGACAAACCTTCGCTCTTGTCAGGACGCCGGGACAATTCTGTAAATTACGGTCTGTGTGTATTAAAAGTCAATGACTGGTCACTGTGCTCGGTTCCTATATAGTCATGATTTAAGGGTTAGATCGCCAACAGCAACATTTTAAATCAAAGAAACGACCAGAGTCACATGTTTGATTGACAGTAATGTTTTTCTCTTATAATTGCTTTTTTCCCCAACAGAATAGCTTTTGAACTGCAATGATTTGTAGCAGCTGACTCAAACATCTGAGAAGTCAGAGTGTCCTTAAATGCACCATGGAGAAGAGATTTTACAAATAGTATCTGTGTTTACTCACTGAGGCACAGGTAAAGAGATCAAAATACCTAAAAGACACAAAAAGGAAGGAAAGAAGAAGAAGAAGACTTAAGACAAAAGTTGAAGGAGTAAAATAATACAAATTAACTAGATGTGTAAAATAATAAAATAAAATAAAATACAATGATGTTTGATCTTAGATTTTGTAAAAATACTTTGGTTAAAGTCCCTTTTTTCAGCTTTCAGTCTGGATTCAAAAGCTGCAATGGACAAAGGATCCAACAGCTAAAAAAAATTAAGCAGATAATTGATTTTTGTACTGTATTGTAATGAACTGAGATGTAGGTCTGTGCACTTAAAGGTCCAGTGTGTAAGATTTAGGTGAAAGGGATCCATTGGCAGAATTTGAATAAAAAATAATCCTAGTTTTGTTTTCACCAGTATGTTTCAACTAAATTGTACAAATTGTTGTTTTCTTTATCCTAGAAAGGGCCCTTTTTTATTTACATACTTAATATTTAAGCGGGTCGTCTCTACGGAGGCCGCCATGTTTTTTACAGTAGCCCAGACTGGACAAACTAACACCTTTTGAGTTTTTATGACAACTGAAGGCTTCCACAGGTTCTCTTTCATGTTTGGAAGGGGAGGGTGAGGTGAGGGGCATTCAGCTGCAACATGCAACCTCACCACTAGATGTCACTAAATTCTACACACTGAACCTTTAAGTTGGCAGTAATATTAAAGCCTCCTGTTTATATTTCAAGAGCTACAACTTGCAAAAACAACAGGCCCGTCCTCTATAACTAAATAACCCTAAGGCTGTGTTGTCGATGTGTTGTTTTCTGTGCATTGTAATGATCTTTATTTCATTCTGCTCAAAATGGTTCATTTATGACCTTCAGTTTTCTGCATGGAAAATGACAGAGAAGTAGTGAATTATCTTTTTGCAAGTAATTAAATGTTTCTGTGCTATCGTTCCAGAAGATGCTTAAAATGTTCCTTTCTTATTCATTTAGTTTTTTTATATCATGTATGAAGCTGCACAATGAACTGTCTTTGTTAAACATCTGCGTTGCTTTTTGCAGATACTTGGTTACTTTGACTATGCTTTCACGGCTATCTTTACTGTTGAGATCGTGTTGAAGGTAAATGCCATGTGTCCCCTGTCCGTGCTGTGACTAACCACACCCCCAATAACACTCCAAACGTCTCGTTGCCTTCCAGGTCCTAGGCTATGCAGATTATGTCTTCACTAGTATGTTTACATTTGAGATCATATTGAAGGTAACCCCTTAAAATGACAACGAGAGCCTTGCTGCATTCTCTCCTTGTGTGTCACCTGCCACTCAGTACAACCTGGCTTGTTTGTTTCCTTTCTCTTATTTACTTTTTTCTTCACGGCACCTCTTTTAAAATGAATACATAAAAAAAAATTAAAAAAGCTACAAACTAATATTGGAGATGTAACATTGCACACACGAACACAAACACAAAGATTTGTTCAAGTAACACTAATCACAGAACTCCTGTTGGGGGAAGGAAACATGACATCAACATTACATTCAACTCACATGGGCGTCACGTCATTGGGGCAGTCATCACTGAAATGATTTTCATGACACAGATATGATGCAACCCTCGGTGCGATGCAACACAAATTTGACGGGCTGTTTCAGACATTGTTCAGGCATTGGCTGAAGTTGAGTTAGGGGCAGGGACGCTGGGAGTAGGGGTCCTGAGGGGGCTGCAGCACTCCCTACAGGAAGGAGACTGGAACTTAATTATTTCTAGAGAAGAATATTTATGGAACTAAAATCAACATTTTTCTTTTTTATAATATTTGATTTGATTTTAGAACATCAGCGTATTTTCTGTGTAGATAATTCGGCACAAACTGGGAGGATCAAAGATTTTATTTGTAGTAATAGTGGGTTAGATAGGTCTCAAAAAGAAAATTCTCCATTTCCTTTAATGGCCCTAAAGCTATGGGTTTGCTGTCTGTTGTAATTTATAATATTCTGAAAACTGGTATAAAATGCTGTTGGCCATTGAAACCATGAATGTTATGCTGCTGCATTTAATATGACGTCATTATGTACTTTCTCTCAGCACCCCCAGCTCTGACTGACTTCCAGTGTCCCTGGTTAGGGGTAATTCTAAGTGGGGGAGGGTGGGGTTCAAAGACGTAAAGTCAACTCCAGTCAAAGCTAAACGCCATGCCTCTCGTACCGACTGCTCTTCAGATAAGCCATAAAAGAGGGGGCAAAACCAACCATGTTCCTGCCGAGCATGGTTCAGTCTGCTTTCCCCTGACTGAGTGCATAGAAATGTGGAGTTGCGTCTGCAGCCGTTTGGGCAAAAAAAAAAAGCTCCTGCTACTGTCTGACTTGAAATTCTCAGCTGCTCTCAGTTAGCGCTCCCCTCTCTCCACCTCTCTGCAGGGCTCCACATTTCCATGCACTCGGAAAATTAATCCTTTACTTTTATTATTTGGAGAAGAGTTTTTTTGGCTGGTTTCTTCTTCTCTGCCTGCTGAACTCTGAAGTTTTAATTGGGAGCTGCTTCCCCTACATTATAAATATTAAAGAACATAATGGTATGTGCTTTAAGATGACGGTCCACATGAATGTGACAGTAAGGCCATTTCGACTTTCCAATCACTATAACTAGAGCTCTAGCAGGTAGTAAATATCCCTGACATCACGGCAACAAAACGCATGTTTTATTGCCTCATCCCATAGTCGATTGTGAAATGAATGACTTACTACTACATTCATGTAGTTAGGGGCCGTGGGGGTGGCGATGGTAGATTTAGCCTCCTGTTTCACTGCTCTGAGCTCGCCACCCCGAATCAGTGTGATTTAAAGAGTGTGGAGACGTGTGCGTGTGTGTATGTGTGTGTGTGTGTGTGTGTGTGTGTGTCTGTGTCTGTGTCTGTGTGTGTGTGTGCGTCTGTTTTTTTGCAAGGTAGTGAGTGCTAAGAAAATGTTTTTCCTTTAAACGTGTTTGTACTGTATGTGTGTCTGGGTCCTCGCTGACCATAACCGTAACGTGTTTGTGTGTGAAGTGTGTGCGTTGGATTAAATGTGTGAGTGTTTTTCTTTCTCATTTGCTCCTCTAACTTCTTCCAATTTCTCCTCAGATGACCACGTACGGAGCTTTTCTGCATAAAGGTGCATTCTGTAGGAATTATTTCAACCTGCTCGACCTGTTGGTGGTGGGAGTGTCCCTTGTCTCCTTTGGCATTCAGTGAGTACAAACAGGAACATTTGCCTTCTGGCCAAACACTAAAGAGACGGCACGACTTTTAAATAAACTCAACCATAGACTGTATGTAACGATGGACCATGAATCTCCACTTCCTCCCACTATCATTAAAACAAAGGCTAAATATCACTTATAGCAGCGCTGCCATTTTGTGCTTTTCGAGTCAGTGTCTGTGCACTAGCGATCAGGGGATGAAGCCGCAGCAGCAGGGTCCCACCGATACATGTGCTCGACCAATCTCGAGTCAGTCTCAGCTGTCAATCATAACATTTCACCCCGTTTTTGTTGCCTAAAATAACTAATTAAAACCTAACTTGCTGGAAAAAACAAAAAAAACCATCTGTGTTATAAAAACAACCTAAAAAGACAGAAACCATCTTTGAGAAAATGTTATTCGACGTGTGCTGTGACAGCTTTGAGTTTTAGTTCGCTCGATGTCACTTTTGAGGAGCATTCATGTCGTCCTTCTTTATATACAGTTTATGTTTTTGACCAAAGAGCTCCAGGAAATACAGAGACACAGGAACAAATCGTAGGATCTGTCGAATCTTGTTTCTCTTAAAGAGAAAAGACAAAACATGTCAGAAAACAGGCAATTTCCTCGTATAAGAAATCAAGAACACAGAGTTTTAGCTTCAGTCTGATGTTTGACTGGATGTGATGAATGGATGCAGAGAAGAAATGAAGAGGTAGGAGATTGACAATTAGAGTGTTGTATTTATTTATTTGTACTTCAGTACATAACTTTACTGACTTCTCCTCCTTTTCTCTCTTTTAATCACGTGCGCATTAAACCCATTTGTTATCATTTTTCAGATCCTCAGCCATCTCAGTGGTGAAGATTCTGAGGGTCCTCCGTGTTCTTCGGCCCCTGAGGGCCATCAACAGAGCCAAGGGCCTGAAGGTGCGGCCTATTCCCAAGTCATCCTGCAGCTTGTTCACTCTTATAACCACAATCTTAGAGTTGTCTGTTCATTAGGGATGAAACAACCTCTAAACACTTTTACCACTTTGTCTTACAGCACGTGGTGCAGTGTGTGTTTGTGGCCATCAGGACCATCGGTAACATCATGATCGTCACCACTCTGCTCCAGTTCATGTTCGCCTGTATAGGGGTGCAGCTGTTCAAGGTCAGCAGTTACCCAGGATGAGAGGATATTGGATTAATATTCTTTTAATATTCAGATTCAGAGAGAAACTTTTTTGTTTTCCTCCACAGGGAAAGTTCTATCGCTGCACAGATGAAGCCAAGTCCAGTCCAGAGGAGTGCAAGTTAGTTTAACTTATCTGGTACAGCAAATTTAAAACATGCACAATCCTCAATTAGATCTTAACCATAATACATGACTTTCTCATAGGGGCACCTACATCCTGTATAAGGACGGAGACGTGAACCAGCCAACCATCCACAGACGACTGTGGCACAACAGCGACTTTAATTTTGACAACGTCCTGATGGCGATGATGGCTCTGTTCACTGTGTCCACTTTTGAAGGCTGGCCTTCGTAAGATTCAAACTTTTTTCTCCCCAAGTTAAAGTCAAATCTCTGTAAAATCGACACCACCTGAGAAACGGACAACACACCGATGACATCTGTGTTTCGAAAAACCGTCTTCACACACTCTCCCCTTCTTCTCTTCTCCTCTCAGGTTACTGTACAAGGCCATCGACTCCAACAGGGAGAACCTCGGCCCCATTTACAACTACCGCGTGGAGATTTCCATCTTCTTCATCATCTACATCATCATCATCGCCTTTTTCATGATGAACATCTTCGTAGGTTTTGTGATCGTCACATTTCAGGAGCAGGGAGAGAAAGAGTACAAAAACTGTGAACTGGACAAGAACCAGGTGAGAGTCAGCAGCGTCACAGAGTGTGGGGCAGCAGTTTGTGAATGTGAGGTAAAAATATAAAGAGAACATAAAATATACTGATATATTAAGATTAATATTCTTTTCTGACATTTGTTTTCTTGTATTTTCATAACAATGAGTACAAATTATGCAGTTTATTTATGTCTATCTTGTGGCTCAAAACAATAATCTAGTTTAGATTCCGGTTTAAAATGAATTTTTGTTTATCTCTGTGCAGCGTCAGTGTGTGGAGTACGCTCTCAAGGCTCGTCCACTGAGGCGGTACATACCTAAGAACCCGTACCAGTACAAGTTCTGGTATGTGGTGAACTCCACTGGGTTTGAGTACATCATGTTCGTGCTCATCATGCTCAACACGCTCTGCCTGGCTGTGCAGGTAAGACGTCAAGTTACATCTCTGAAACCAAGGATAGAAATGGGATCATACTTCACCGTTATTTGATACACAAGCAAAAAAATATGCATAGATAAACATTTGTCAACATTTTGAACAAAGTAGGTGTTTGTTAATGCTCATTTAATTTGAAAGCAGTTGACTTTCAATAATAGTGGGTGAACATAATATGTGATATGGTCTATTATTACATTGGCATTTTGTACATTATGGAGAATCAAAACATTTTGAATTTGGTGCCCCCTCGTAGCAGACTCTTAAAGACGCAGTCATAAACAGCAATACAAGGAAAGATGCTAAAAATGTAAACTTTTAGAATTATTTTAAAGAATGCTGTGAATGCATTAAAATATACGTTATTAAGTAAGTAATTAAGTTAGGGCTTTTGAGTGCTATATCCCATTTTTAAATATATGCTATATCCCATTTTCTTGTTCAAACATATCTATTTTTAAATGTTTCTCTTCAGCATCTTTGCAGTTCTCTAAAATGCACGTATTGGCCTTTTCATCTGTTTTTTTTCACCCATTCCTCTGTATCTCCTCTCTGCAGCATTATGGTCAGTCAGCGACATTTAACTATGTCATGGATATTCTCAATATGGTCTTCACTGCTGTCTTCACTGTGGAAATGGTTCTTAAACTCATCGCTTTCAAACCCAGGGTGAGTCACCCCCGCAAATACATTCATACTCACACTACTTCCACCAGATCACTAACACACACACTCACTCAAACAGAGACAGAAATAATCTCACCGAAAATATTAATATTGGTTATTAAAGAAATATTTAAAATGTTCTCAGATATTCTCATTCACTTCCTTGCCAAGGGCGAGAGGATCAATGTCACTCTCATCTGTCCGGGAAATGTGAAGTCTGCGTAGCTTAGCATAAAGACTGGAGATGGGTTTGAGTTGTCCAACGTTAAAATCAAATGTTCCTGGTTTAACATGTTAATAAGTCAGTTTTAAAGTTTAAAGGTTGTTTTTAGTTTGGCTAGCTTCACCACTCTGTCTTTATGCTAAGCTAAGCTAACCAGCTGCTGGCTGTGTCTTCACATTTAACAGACAGATATGACAGGGATATTGATCCTCTCAACTAACTCACAAACATTTGTATTCCTAAACATTTCAAATGATTCCTTTGATGTTCAATCAAAGAGCAGCATATGTGAACGTGTTTTCATTCTCCCCTCGACTGTGCCACCTGATCATCAGCTGTGTGTTGCGAAGAAGGACAGGCTTCTAGTAAGAGACTGAGCGTGGGGTGCAGTGTTGATTTTATTTTACCGCTGAAATAGTTCACACTGTTGGCAGCAGTGATTGTGCATGTAATATTAGTATTAGCATTAGCATCAGCGTGGTGTGCACACTCTGCAGATCGATCTGCGTAAATTACTGCACTGTAATCAGGAGCCCTCCAGCTGAAGTAGGCAGCAGGTTGGTTCCTGTGTGTTTAAAATTAACGACATACTTTAAGTGGATTAAAATTTCAGTGTGAGAGTAAGGCCCTGTCTGTTTTTGCTGATCTTACCCTCCACTCGCCAACCACTCACTCCACCTCAATCAGGGCTACTTTGGAGATGCCTGGAATGTGTTCGACGCCCTGGTTGTGATTGGCAGCATAGTAGACATTGTACTCAGTGAGATTGATGTAAGTAAGCTCGGCTGCGACTCGCCTCGCTGCTCTCTGTCGTTTCTCTGTTCTTCCGCAGCTCTCGATGGCACGTCTCCTGTTTTATCTGATTTCTCTTAATGCTTTATCTCCTTTTTTCTCTCTCTTTGTCCTCCCCTAACCCTGTCATTTCATTAAAACATTAACTCATTCTCTACCCTCCTTTTATTTCCTTCCCTTCCCTGATTCTCTGTTTTCTCTTCATGCTCTCTCTCATTTATTCCCATCTTTACCCTTGCGTGTTGTGTTGTGCATTAACAGCACTATTTCGCTGATGCTTGGAACACTTTTGATGCCTTAATTGTTGTTGGTAGCGTCGTCGATATTGCTATCACTGAAGTGAATGTAAGTATTACAATTTTCTTTCTTACAAGTCGAACTGAAGCCTTATAGAAAAGCCACATGACAGTCAACAGTATTATTTGTATACTTGTACTTTTGTCCACCGGTTCGGTCGTTCCCAAATATTTTTGTGAACAGATTAACAGCAACTCTTTCTCCTCTTCCATTTTTTTAAAAATTTAAGGTATCTTAGATCCCTTAAAGGAGACATATATTCAGTTTCAGTTTTCTTAAAGAGACAGGAGCAAAAATCTGTTGTTTCAGACAGAGGCTGAAACGAGGAGCTGCAGCAATGCACAGTATGAGGAAAGTGATGTGTTCTCAGAGCATGTAAACCTTGTCAAGTAATAACAGAAATTTAAGTTATTAACCAGAATATGAGCATAATATGTCTCCTTTAGGAAGTTAGAATGTGTATTTCACAAAGGAGACTTTTTCTCATGGGAACCACTTCTCTAGCATGATCAGTTGTAACCTACTCTTTAAAATGCTATATTTGCTAAACTAAGTGCATGTCCTCAGCTTGAATTATCATTTGTGTAAAGGCATTGGTGTTGAAGTGTCATTGGCTTTTTCTGTAAAGCTTCTGTTTGATCTTCATTTATATATCCTGTTGTAATCAGTGCACATCAACACCAAACGAATGTAAAAGTCTGTCATGCTGAAGTTTTGCTTCTGTTAAACGCTTCACTGTCAGTGTGTTGCAGTGCTGTTAGTTACAGGAATCATGACAAAGTTTCTGGTGACGCTGTTGATTATTAACCCTGCGACGTGGCACTGAAAATGTGTCTCAATAACAGAAGTTCCTCACATTTTCTGAGAACTGTATTTGGTTCAGATCAGGATGATGTGGTTTTCTAATTCATATTCTTGTTCGTTTTTTTTTTCCATAGAAACTTGTAGAGGCAAGTATGGCAATGAACAATATGTTTGTGTGTAACCTGTGGTTTCTAACAACTTTATCTTCGGGGACCCCTTAACAGTGCGATGGATAAAAAACTTAATTAGTCATCTAATGTTTTATTGACTCAGGAAAAGTGGACATTTCAAATTTTCCAGTTCATTAGATCTAGATTATAATTTAAACCTTGTTTTAATATTGATTAAAATAAATGAATGTCATGGCTCAATAAAATAGTGGATGACTACTTCTCTTCTTTAACTAACTACTAAAACACTCCTCTCTTTGTTGCTTGGCTCTTCATAAAAACATCTAAAATGAAAAATAGAATTTGTTGCAATGTGCTTTGCGATTCACTGGAACAAAAATGGGAAGGATTTGTCCAAGATGCAAACAAACACCAGGGATGCTGAGAGACAAAATTTCAAGTTTCCAGGGATTAGTCAGTGACAATGGGTCTAGTTGTAGGAGAACCATAGACCGCTTACCACTGCCCATCCCTCCCCTCCTGGGTGCTCTTGTGTCTGAGCTGCAGTGCTGTTTTGCTGGAGTTATTTTTCATTTTTTCGATGTTTTCTGAGTTTGTGCTACAAAGTGTGTGCCTGCATGAGTGTATTTAAGCATTAACTTTGTTTAAAACATATACAGTGGTGTGGTTAGGTTATTTATTATTCTGCATGTGTGTGTGTATAGTATGTACTTGGTGTGATATACATGTGAGTGTATGTATAGATAAGTATGTCGTTAAATGTTGGGATCGTTGAATTCACAAGGGCTGACAGTGGTTCTTGTGAGGCATCTGTCATCGACGTATCATTTTACATGTGTTGGTGGTTTACATTGCATGTGGTTGTTGCTATTTGTAGATCAGATATTATACTGCTCCATTTAATCATATCAGCTGATCTACAATGGGTTTGATTGAGTGATTTTTGCTACTTGCTTGCTGTTGTCCATCCCAGTCATGAGTTGTGTTTACTTTCTCACCTGGCCACTGTGACCTCTCCAAATGCATGCTGGGTAGCATCAACCATTTACCTTATGTTCCCCTAACATCCTTTCCATGTCCCGCCCGCCCTGCCTCTCACAGATGGCGCTCGGCCACCCACTCCATTCCCCTCCGGTTAGTTGTCTCCATCGAGCCTTGTGAAGTTTGACCTTTCTCTGTTGCCATACCCCTCAATCGTTACCTCCAGACAGAATGGCCCTGGAGCTCAGAGCTTGGAAACGTCCATCCTACACAACATTAAGGGCAATTTTAATATAGAATGTGTGAAGCTCAATCTCTCAGGGAAATCTAAATAAAAGTTTGGATTTCTTTTAAAAGGCATTGGCATTAACTTCCCTTAAAGTTGTGTAGGTCGCTTTACATGCAGCTGATACTATGTATCCAAATCAAGGAAAACAGATCAAATCATTTAGTGTCCTGGATATAAATAAGGATTTTAACCTTATAGGCCTCAGCTACGCTCTGCAAATAAAACTCTTTCACCAGGTAAGATTCGTTGACCAACACAATCATCAGCAGACCCTAAAGAGAGACCCTACATTAGCCCTGATGCTATTCTAACACATACAGTGGTTTAATGCAGCTGAGTTTGAGGTTCTTTGATGATCTTGTGTTTGTGTCTCTGTGAGTGATTGTCTCTGTGTTTTGTTCTGTCTTCCTGTAGTGAGCTCTTAAAGCTCAGAATGGAGCTCATGTGTAGCGCAGGTGTGTAGACTCCAGTCAGGTGCATGAGCAATCTTACACTGACTCTCCTCTCTCTCTCTCCCTCTACACACACACCTCTCTCTGCCTGTCCTCTTCTCTCCTCCCAGTCAGTATGACTCAGTCTCTCTCTGGTTTTATGCTCGTTTTCCCAGTACTGGCCTCTGTGGTCTCCTCCTCCTCTTCCTCTTCCTCTTCCTCTTCCTCTTCCTCTTCCTCCTCCTCTTTCTGTCTGTCTGACTTTCTCTCTCTCTCTCTCTCTCTCTCTCTCCCTCCTGTCGCTCATTCACCTCTTTCTGCACCGGACTGTGAGAGCGCCCTGCTATGGCAGTTTTTTTGCCGGGCACCTTTGACATGCATGAGTCGCTGCATTGCTATGACTTTCACTGGTGGCTCGTCATCACCCCAAAAATGTCTTGCGTGTGCATTGCAGTGCCCCCCCCCCCCCCCCCCCCCCCCCCCCCACTCCCGCCAGCAACGTGGCAATGCTGAAACTCATGCTCCAGGATGCTGTGGCCAGGATTACCTAAAGAACCTCCTCAAGCTCATTTCTACATGTTATCATTTCTGCTCATTCTGCACCTCATACTGACGGTTTGTGAAGTATTGCGACGAGGTATTTGAATGAAGCCATATCTGTCTGGAGTATCTCTCTGTGTTCAGTCTTCTGATATGACTCCTTTCAGTGTTGAGTTAAGCTCTTTTCCTTTTGCTGTAAAATCACATGAATCATCACACAGGTTCAGTCTAATGTCTCATGGCTTCATTTTGCACTATTGGACTTTCTCTGTGTACAAAATGCTCGCTGAAGACTTCTGATATATAGTTTCCTTTTAATGAAATGATTTGCAGATTAAACCTGTGTGTGGTCTTGGGTGAGCGAGTGTGTGGATGAAATTACTTTATTACGTTTATACCACTTCTTTTAATTTTATCTCACCTAAAATTGATTGTTTTCAAAAACTGTTGGTTTAAATCATTACAGCCCAGAGGAGAGTGAGCGTCTTAAATGTACTCCGGCCCTTTGACAGACGCCATTAATGATGCATTATGCACAAAAACATGATTTATTTTCTATTTGCCTGAATCTGAAGCCTTTACGATGACACACATCACAAGTCGAGGCTCTGTGAGAATAGTAGACGGTGCCTAAATCATGACATGCATTCACAACATCTGTTATGTCGATCATTTAACTTCTCATGAACATTGTCTAAAGATCGCCAACGACATCTCAGCCATGAAGTCCATTTAATTCCATCAGGAACGACCATTACACTGGGGCAGTGATAAAGTTGTGTGCCAGTCATACATGTAATTCTGTGTATTTAAGTAACGTCATGTTGTCCGTCAGCCTCACATGCACATAGGAATGTTAAGCTGTAAACGTGTTGTGTGGCAGTCTTTTGAAGTGTTAAGATAATGTTGTATGTCTGTCATCATAATAAGTGTAAGTAGACAATAGGGTGTTAATACATGTCTGTCTTTGTCGTAGATAAAACAACAGGCAGTTTGTCTCGTCAGTGAAAAGAGTAGTGACTTTGTTCTGTCTACGTCTCGACTGACGTCTTCTAGCGTTGTGTGATAAAGACTGAATTTCAAATGTGACGTTTTTGTGTTTGGCCCAATGTGTGTGAGACCTGCGGCCTGTGTACAAGTCATTAATACAGGTCTTTGATTTTAAAGCCAACAGAGGACTCCTCAGGTGGATGAGATGGGGGTAAGAAGCTCCGCCCCCCCTACACCCCCATGTCAGGGCCATGCCATGTTTAAGATTTGCATTTCTTTTCCTTGTTGGTATTCTCCTGTTTCTACTTTGCATCCTATGATCTTTTGATTATTTCATTTTCTTTTCTTTTCCCATGATAAGCTTTCCACTCATTTTTCCCTCACTTTTGTTTTTTTATTCTTTTGCATTTATCCTGAAATTTTCCTAAATGTTTGGAGTGTTATTTTCTAAGGAGAGTGTGTCGCCTCAACGTGACGCTGTGTGTCCCGTCAGGCGGGGAGTGGTTTGGGGCCGCTCCTCACGTTTGCACTGTTGACACAGCTACATGGTCTCTGCCACCATTCTTACATGTGGGGTAGTGACCCATGGATGAACCCCTGGGATCAGGTCACCCAGCTCTGACCTGTGAACCTCCCGGCCGACCCAATGGGGTTGGTCCCACTGTGACTCCGCATGCAGTGACTCTGGACTGAGGGTGCCATGCTTGTGCAGATATGTCCTGTCAAGTATGGCCAGGTTTCTTTCCAGCATGCTCGCCTTCTTGCTTCCTCCCCTGTAGGTCTGTACAGTGACAGGGCTCCTGACCGTGCTTTGGATGCAGACGGACAGAAACATATCAGCTGCAGCTGCACTGCTTTAGAGAATCAACTTATTTTGGATCACTTTCTGTTTCTATTCGATTTTGATCGTAGTCTGTGCATAAAGATGGACGATGCTTCTCCACTTCCTCTTGTTGTACAAAAATGAAGCTAAAAAATCCTAGATACGGGTGCCGCCATTTATGTCATCTGGACCAAGAGTCTGCGCAGACTAACCCTAACAAACATTAGTGTTATAAGAACTACGTAAAATGACAGAAACCATCTTTGAGAAAAACAAAAAAATGTTAATTTGTACTTTGACTTTAGTTAATGTTCGATCTACCAACACGAAGGAGGAGAAGTTTATGACCCATACATTTATTTGAAGTGAACTATGACTTTTTTGTTTGGTCCATGTTCCATCCATTAACGTGGTGGAGGCAGGGTTTATGACCCATACTACAACCTGCCACCAGGGGGCAAACAAGATGATTTGGCTTCACTTTTGGGGGAATAATATTCTCCATCTTTATGCATCGTCTATGATTTTGGCTAAAAGAACAAATATATATGGTATGTGCCACCAGAGAACTTCTCAAATTCAACACTAGGTTCACTTCTGCGTTTATTTGATCACATAATAACGCAGTGTTCTCTCTCAGCCATATGTATCTGGTGCTGAGGTCTGGACTCGGCCCCTCATCATCCTGTAAAAGCACAGCCAGGTCGTCTGTGTTCACTTACCCACACTGTCGCTCCGCTCGCCTCTGACTCTGCACCGTCTCTCCTCAGAACACAGAGGACAGCGCTCGCATCTCCATCACCTTCTTTCGTCTGTTTCGAGTCATGCGGCTGGTTAAGCTGCTCAGCAGAGGGGAGGGCATCCGCACCCTGCTGTGGACTTTCATCAAATCCTTTCAGGTGAGACGTAATAAAATACATCTGATTGGTGACTCAGGGAAGTAGTTCTGCCATTTGTATTAATCAGTTTCTTCTTCCCTCTCCTCTGTAGGCTCTGCCATACGTTGCTCTTCTGATCGCCATGCTGTTCTTCATCTACGCTGTCATCGGCATGCAGGTTGGTGACTAAATATGACTCAATATTTCCATAATCTGTTTTCCAACAGTTGTTTTCATGTGGACACTTTTTGTTTTTACTTCAGGTGTTTGGAAAGGTTGCGATGGTGGACGGCACACACATAAACAGAAACAACAACTTCCAGACCTTCCCTCAGGCCGTGCTCCTGCTCTTCAGGTGTGTAGAGACCTAAGCTCAGGGGTCGCACACTGACGCACTGGGTTTAGTTTAATAGAATCTCTCTGTTGTGCCCGATTGTTTTTCAAGGTGTGCCACCGGAGAGGCGTGGCAGGAGATCATGTTGGCCTGTATAGCCGGGAAACTGTGCGACCCAGAGTCCGACTACGGTCCCGGGGAGGAGATGACGTGTGGCAGCGGATTTGCAATCATTTACTTCATCACTTTCTACATGCTCTGCGCCTTCTTGGTACACAATCATTAAACCGTGTGATTTCTTAGTTTTTTCTTATTTACCCTGCTAAAATGTAGAGTTTGTGTCAAGAGAGGTTTCAGACAAGAAAGTTCAGTTTTGTTGAGGTACACAGCTTAAGGAATGAAATCGGATTGTTTCAGCACAAAATGTTATTAGTTTTATTAGCATACACATGACATATTAGCTGGTTTCCTAGCAAATTTTGAAACATTTGGTTGAAATCTCTTTCACTAGCATGATTTATATCTACCCACAGTTATTCATGCCTGTAGAGACACATGAAAAAGTCCCACAATGCTTAACAGATGAGCGTATATCAGACATTTTCTCGTCCGTCTCCAGATCATCAATTTGTTTGTGGCTGTCATCATGGACAACTTTGACTATTTGACACGTGATTGGTCCATTCTCGGTCCTCACCACCTGGATGAGTTCAAGAGAATCTGGTCAGAGTACGACCCAGAGGCCAAGTATGTGCTTTGTTACCTGCTGCGTTGGAGAATATTTCACATCCATGTTGCTGTAACTGTTTTCATCTTACATGTGCTATTTTCTCTCGTGCAGAGGCAGGATCAAGCATCTGGATGTGGTGACTCTCCTGCGTCGTATTCAGCCGCCTCTTGGCTTCGGCAAACTGTGTCCTCACAGAGTGGCCTGCAAGGTGTTGTCTTCTACTGTCTCATCATCAAAGATCATTGATCATTTATCTGTTCTATGGTGCTAAATGCCTCGGTTTCCTCTCCTCCCTCAGAGGCTGGTAGCCATGAACATGCCTCTGAACAGTGACGGCACAGTCATGTTTAACGCCACCCTGTTTGCACTGGTGCGAACGGCCTTGAAGATCAAAACAGAGGGTATGAGCCAAATATGAATCACATTATACAGTACTTCTGAATAACAATACACAAAGTACTCTGCTGATGCATTTACATAGCCTGTTATTCTCTGTTTACTGTAATTATGGGGTCGTGTGAATTTAAAATGGCTGCAAACTGGAGTGCTGGTTTCTCAGGGTCATGTGTTTCCCTGTGGTGCAGGTAATCTGGAGCAGGCCAACGAAGAGCTGCGGGCAGTCATCAAGAAGATCTGGAAAAGAACCAGCATGAAGCTTCTGGATCAAGTGGTGCCTCCTGCTGGTGGTTAGTGGAATCGGCCTGTGTCTTTCATTGAGAGCATACACCTGCTAATCCTGTAATACACATACCAAGCTAAAGCAACCTGCACAGAATCACATACAAACACAAACACAAGCACAAAACACAATCATACTCATTAGTGTAGTTCTATCTTAGTGAGGATACTCATTAGCGTAATGCATTTCCTAAGGCCTAACCCTAACCTTAACCATCACAACTAAATGCCTTTACTTAATCCATACCTTAACCCTAAAAACAAGTCTTAACCCTAACCCTCTTAACCCTAGGACTGACCAAAATGTCCTCACTTTCCTAAAATGTCCTCACTCTGTAAGGTCCATCACTTTTAAGGACCCTGCGACCCAGCTGACACTGGGGAAGAGGTGGGGTACAGCCTGGACAGGTTGGCAGCATATCGTAGGACCAACATACAGAGACAAACAACCATTCACACCCAAGCGCAATTTAGAGACTCCAAATAAAATCCAGGCAAACATGGGGAGACCCTGCAAACTAAAAACAGAAAGACCCCGACTGAACCGGGATTGTGTTTCTTGCCGTGAGGCGACAGTACTAACCGCCGCACCACTGTGCCATGCTCTAAAAGGTCTATGCTGAATGACCCTCACAGAGATATAAGTACAAGTACACACACATTCACACACACACAGAGTTAAAGCTGTATCATGTTGTTTCTGTTCTGCTCATATCTCCTGGTTGCCCCCTCAGCAGTGTGTTTCTTATCCATGTGTGTTTGATCCACACTCCTCCCTTCTGCCCTGGATGCTGATGGAGACCACTGACTGTCCGCTGGGCTTTGGGCTTGCATGGCCTTGTAGACCACAGTGCCAATGCATGTTCTGTCTCTCTCACTAATATCTGTCTCTCTCCTCTCTCTGTAATCGCTGTCCTGTTGTCACCGCTTGAGCTTCGACAGCTTAATGTCCTCTCACTTTCTTATCTCTGTATCCAAAACTCTGAAACACTTCAGAATATTCTGAAGCAGTTCTGTTTTAGGGTGGTGGCATGGAACTGGTGTTGCCTCTGTCTCCAATCTCTGTCCCCAGCGTGCTTGTTCAAAGTGATTCAGACCCCTGCTTCAGAATGATTCTCACAAATTCTTAAAAAACAAAACATAATGGGACCAAATGCAAGAACACAGCCATGCGCAGTTTCAAATGTAGTTTTTACTGACTTGCATCATAAGAAAGATGCAAACATAAGCATAGACAGGAAAATTTACACAAACACACCGACATGTATGATGCATAGATCTGCTTGCTTGCATGTGCAAAAGTAGTTAAGTAAGTCTCATTTTTGGACTCAAAAATATTAGCTGATAAATTTAGATTTGATTTCAAAGATAATTTAATAGTAATCCTTCAAGTTAAATATTATCTGAAGTTTGGGTCACATTATCTTGCAGCCTAAATGTTACTACTAGCAAACTAGTTTATTAATTTGGAGTTTCTGGGCCTATTTGAACCTTAATTCTGCTTAATCCGTCCCCTGCTATAAGCACATTTAGATCCACTAAATCTGGATTGGTAAACTCATAAATATCAGTCGCCTAACTATGCAGGATTTTTTCATCAAGATCCATTAAGTATTTTTGCAGAATCAACCTAAGTGTTGAAAAACGCCCAAGCTCACAATGTTAAAGAAAGTAAATCAAATTTTTTTGATTCGTTTTTGCTTAATCCTGCTAACAAATACAAATATAAACATAACCTCCTTGGCAGCAGTAACATTTGGAAGTTTTGCATTCATAATTCATTTGCTCATTTTAAAAAGGAACATATAATGTAGAAGATTTCACTTAGATCATCGAAAGCTTTTCAGAAGTAGAAATACACATAAATTGAAGATATTTTAGCCTATATTTGATCTTCTGTTCCTTCTGAAATACAGTGAAGAATCTGCGCTGGTACAGATTGAGGTACAGTATATACACCATCAAGATGGATGTATATGATTTGAAATAAAGTCATTTGTTTGATGGGGTTGCAGCGTGCCTCACTTTTCTTCCTGAGGTGATGAAAGCCGCAGTTTTAAGAGGGAGTGGACGAGGGAGGAGAAGAGTCTCTCCTTCTCTCTCCCAGAGTTCTGTGTGCGTAGTGACCTGCTGACACAGGAAGCATTTGTGTGGTCTGTTCACTCAGATGATGAGGTAACCGTGGGGAAGTTCTATGCCACCTTCCTGATACAGGACTACTTTAGGAAATTCAAGAAACGTAAAGAGGAAGGCCTGGTGGGTGCTCACCCCTCGCAGAACAACACGGCCATCGCTCTGCAGGTGAGTCCCAGAGAGTGTGTGTGTCTCTGAGAGTGTGTGTGAAGAGAGAGGGGAGACTGCTGAAAGCTGTGTGATAACATGATTTTAAAAGCACCGTTGTAATTTGTTATGTCAAGTCTTTGTGCATTCCATTCAAATATCATTAAGGGTGCTAATGTTGTGGTTTATAATCCAGCAGGACATTCATGATGTTGGTGTCCAGTACAATTCTGTATCTTCCCAGTGTGTGACCTGATTTGTGTCTCTGTGTCTTTTAACTAATCATATATGTTGATGTTAAGCGTGTGTCATCATCTCCAGCCATCACCCCATGTATTTTCTGTGCCTCACAGTTCACTCATCCACTCATGAAACTCACAATGCAAAGCTTGTTACCACTTCTGTTACCGTATAACGTCTGATATATGGCCTCAGTGTATCACCATATATCATATTGTCAGACAGTAAACGTGACCAGCGTGTAGTTTATTTACAAGAGACTCTCTGTGCCGATTTAGTTTTGTTCACCCGCAGAGGAGAGAAGTTTGTATACTGCACTCACTGAGGCCTAAGTTAGAGAAAGCACAGCTGGATGCCACACAAGACATTTCAGCCAGTGCAGTAATATCCACAGCAGGTTGCATTCAAGAGAGCACATCTGTCTGTCTGTGTGTTCTCATCTCTCACAGTCTGTCCCTAGTGTAAATGTCAGGTGTTGCATTTACTCCAGCACAGGTGTGTGTGATGGTTGTGACTGCATATGCATATGATGTCAGTTTTTTCGATATATTTTTTCGCACTGTGAGTTGTGAGATGAAGGTCCCAGCTGTAGCTCTTAGTCCTCTTGTTGTCATGGTTACAGGCTGGCCTTCGCACGCTGCATGATATCGGGCCCGAAATTCGCCGAGCGATATCATGCGATCTGCAGGATGACGAGCTAGTAGACTTTATTCCCGAGGAAGACGAGGAAATTTATAGGGTAACCCGTTTTAATTTTACCTGACAGGACGAATGTTTGTGGCTAAACTAACATGTTGTGCTTGAAGTTACCAACTAACGCAATTCCATGGTTATACATAAAAGTTCTCCTGTACTCAGAGAGTGTTAAGTTAAATCTGTCATAGATGAACTGTTTCTTATTTTTATCGCCACATTAAGTAGATTTTTTTCATTTGGTTTATTTTTGCTGAGGTTTTTCCTCCATTTCAGTTCCAACAAAGTACAGAGTGCATCCATTTTGCTTGCATGCGTCATAAACCATGAAACCAGCTTCTCAACTTATTTTTGCTCATTAAATTTCTGAAAAGAAAATCAGCTCGCAGCCTTAACATCAATAGCACGTGTGTTCTGCTGCTCTGTGAGAAGTCCAGGACTTTGGATGTTTTACTCTGAGCGTTCCTCCACAGCGTAACGGCGGCCTCTTCGGTAACCATCTCATGAACGGTGGTCACCGGCGCTCCAACGGCCATCAGACCAACGCAACACAGCGACCCCTGCAGGTGCAGCCTCCGCCTCACTATGCCCACATGGAGCAGCCGGTGGGACGCCTGTCTCGAGCCAACGCCATGTCCCAGCCCAACCACCATCATCACCACCACCACCATCACAACCGACACCACAACTCCTATGGCAAGTCTCCCAAATCCACCAACATCAACCTCAACAACGCCAACGTGTCCAGTTTGCCCAATGGAGGACACCACCGCTACTATGAGCACGCACCTCCCAATGGCTACCCAGGTCTACGCAACTCCTACTACGAGTACGACAAGCCCCGGACACCCCAGGGTCAAAGGTATCCACACATCGATCATCATCCTCAGCAGCATCATCATCATCATCATCCTCAACCTTCTGATTCAAACAATACAGAACTAGATTTGTGAGATACCTGGTGACATTTAAAATCCAACATGAAACAGATCAGTGAGATTGAGCCCATTCTGTTTGGTTAGTTGCTGCCATATTTGACCAGATGTTAAAAGTACATGTGAACTAAAAATCACACCACGTTCATGACTGTAACATTGATGGAAAACTCAACTCATCAGTTTGGACAGGTCAAACCTGAACATTCAGACTCAGAGATCAATTGTAGAACTTAAGGGGAAATAGTTTAAAGAAATAGTTCCACATTTGAATAACCTTTATTGTTTTCTATAGCTCAGAAGACTAATTAAAATTAAACTGAATTTAACTTTGAAACTACTTTCATCCAGAAGTCCTGAATACGTAGACGTGTCCACACAGTGTGTATTAAACAACCAGCCTCCTTGTAACACCTTTTTTCATTCAGCTATGGCAGCACATAACTTGGAACTAATGGGCTTTAAAAAAACAAATTGTGATTAGTTTTCACTGAAGTGTTTTATTTCCACAGGCAGGAACCAGCTTCTTATCAAACTCTCCTGTGTCACAAGCCTTTATTGTAAACCTTTCCGTCCATAACGGATTCACAAGCTCATACTGACAGTTTACGACACAAGTGACCAACAGAACACTTATCCCCTGATTTTCCACACTCTCTTTAGTCCGCAGCTCCAATTTCATCGCTGCCACTTTACAAAATTGAATTCTTAGCTTGTCTCTGATCTTTAATAGTAGAAAATGGAATTGTCAACCAACACTGGGGTCGACGTCCACCATCATACTCTCTCCTCCTCATACATATATATGAGAATGCTGTATATGTTTCATATACTGTATAATATATATATATGTACCCACGCTTTCTCCTCCATTTTCTCTGTGTTTCTCTCCTCCTCCCTTTTTCCTTCCTAACCAAAATGCTTTCTCTTGACCATCCCTCTGCTTTCTTGGACAGAAGGCGCTACTATGAGACCTATGTTAGGTATGTTGTTTTTCTAGGATTGGCTCCAACAGTCTGTCTCAACCGTAAAAAGAAGGACTTTTATTTTTTTAAATCATTGTTTTATTTTGACTTGGTTTTGGATCAATGAATGGCTGCATCCCTGCTAAGTCAGTGTTATGAGCTATATGCTGGCTAGTCATTTGTCTGGTTATTAGTTTTATTGCATAGTTTTATTTATACCTAAAAGGAGCAGGAGAACAAACACAAACGTGAGTGGCCAGCATATTGCTGAGAGCAGCCCTGCTTCATGCATGTGTAAAAGTGATGTGCTTGCTTTGAAGAAGGACCCAGAAGCTCTAAAAGAAGGAAGTGTGTGAGAACGTTTTGAATATTCTCTCCACTAGTCACCACTAGTTCTCATTTACACTCCTATGCCCAAAGTTGCACAGCCCGACTACACCCAATTCACTTCAAGATTCTTAACCAGACAGAAATCTGTGTTTTGATAAATCTGATAAAGGACGTCGAAGTGGGATGAGATCCAAAGATGACAGAGCGATGCTCTTCAGCCCAAAACTTCTGCCGGTTGTCTCTGTTTGACTGTGGTTAAGATTAGTAAGGGTGGTCAGTTCAATTGCTGCCCCCTGGAGGCTTGCGTCTGCATGGCAGTGCATGGCCCTTTTCCGTTCCCCTCCCTGAATAGCCACTGTGTGCATGCTCTGACCCCTGCACCCTGACCTTCCCTCAGGTCCCACGGAGGGGATGGCCGCCACCCCACCATCCGCAGGGAGGAGGAGTTGGATGAAGATCGCTTATCTGGGGAGTATTACAGTGGGGAGGAGTTTTATGAGGATGACAGTATGCTGTCAGGGGAAAGGTACGACTCTCACTGACTCACAATTTAACACATGTATTATTAAACCCTGGCTCCTTCACACAATTGTATCAAGTCTCTCAACAAGCTCTCTATTCAATATGCTGACAGGTATCAGAACAGTGACACAGAGTATGAGACTCCCAAAGGTTACCACCACCCTGACACTTACTATGACGACGACGAGCAGCCTCTCTACCGCGACTCGCGGAGGTCACCAAAGAGACGGCTGCTTCCTGCCACACCTCAAGGTAGGCTCCTCATCCTCATCTGTATCAGGGACTGTATCTAAAGATGGACGACGCTTCTCCACTTCCTCCCACTATCCAGAAATGAAGCCATAATATCCTCAATGTGAACATCGGCATCTTGCACATTTGCAGTCAGATTCTAAGAAGTACCGATCTGGTGATGTAGCCGCGTTAGCGAGGTCCTGTCGTTGCACATGCTCGACCAATCGCAACTCAGGCTCAATCAATAACTAATTAAAACCAAACTTACTGGAAACATGAACACTTGAACATGAACATAAATCAGTGTGATAAGAGCGACCCAAAAAAACTGAAACAAATATTTAACGTGTGTTGTGACTTTAATGTTTGGTCTATATCCCATCCACTAACATGGAGGAGGCGGGATTTACAACCTATACTGCAGCCGCTTTGGCTTCCCTTTGGGGGAGGTATAATGTTGTCCATCTTTAGGTACCATCTATGGTCTGCATACGTCCCTTGCAGCGGTCATATGTAACAGTAACAGTTACATATTTACTTTTCACTGTGTGTATCCAACATAAGATAACATTAGATTGGAAAATATACATTTTACATAGTTTAAAAGAAAAAAGAAACATGTTAATGTAGAATGACAAACTGTCTTATGTGTATTGTTCATTGTTCCTGTGATATTGAGTTCGATAACCAATCTGGCCATTCAATTATCCAGTTATCCCATCATAGCCTCAGCTATAGGCTAGCTATAAAGCCTTGGTGTTATATACAGTATGCAGCCTTGGGAGTAACCATCACAAATCTCCTTTCCTTCACTTAATGCACACACACCAGTTCTTATATGATTTATCCACTCACCCGGTTTCACAGTGTTTGCAGTGTGAAAGTTTTGCATGTTGCTGACGTTTCCTGCATGATGTCACTCACAGCGCCCACTTGTTCAGGCCACAGGAGGCCATCCTTCAACTTTGAGTGTCTGCGCAGACAAAGTAGCCAGGACGAGCTTCCACATCAGCGCACTGCTCTTCCACTGCACCTTATGCAGCACCAGGTAATGCAGGCACAAAGACTGCATGCCCATTGACACTGCATTGTGTTTTGTCTGGTTTGAAGTGACCTATTCCATCAAACTGTACATTGAAATGAAATGATCATGTCCCTTTTTAATGAATGAATATGGCATTTGTTGAATCAAGGTAACTCTTATGACACAGAAGAAGAATAAACTTCTTACATGCTAGTGCTAAAAAGCTACAATATCAATGAGCTGTCATGGAGCTCTGTGTAACACCTGTGTTCGTGGCTTCCTCAGGTAATGGCTGTAGCAGGCCTGGACTCCAGCAGAGCCCACCGCCTCTCCCCGACCCGCTCCACCCGCTCCTGGGCAACTCCCCCTGCCACCCCGGCTAGTAAAGACCAGTCGCCATACTACACCCCTCTCATCCGTGTGGACCACCCCCACAGGGAGAGTGTCGCTAGCAGCCAAGTGTCCGTGCGTAAGAGCTCCTGGTACACAGACGACCCCGACTTCTCCCAGAGGATGTACTCACCTGTCCATCTGCAGGTGCCACCTGAATACCACAGCCAGTACCACCAGAAGAGAGGCAGCGCCACCAGCCTGGTGGAAGCGGTGAGTTTGAGGGTATTGAGAAGGGAGAGATGTCCCCGATCAGATCATTACATCTTTTTAGATCTTTACTCTTGTTCAAATAGAAATGTTGCAAGCCAGATAAGCAAAAATCCAACCTATTTTTCTTCCTCATATACTCTGAGCAGGTTTTGATATCTGAAGGGCTTGGGAGATACGCCCAGGATCCCAAGTTTGTCGCCGCCACAAAGCACGAGATAGCAGACGCGTGTGAGATGACAATAGACGAGATGGAGAGCGCAGCCAGCCATCTACTGAACGGTGGGATTGCCCGGGGCGTCAACGGGGTCAACGTGTTTCCCCTTCTGACACCAAGGGACTATGAACTGCAGGACACTGCAGCCAGCTACAGCGACGAGGAGCCAGAGACAGAACTCAGAGCTCCTTACGAGGAGGACCTGGCAGACGAGATGATCTGCATCACGACTTTATAGCAGTGGCTGGAGAAATCTGCAAATTAGAACCTTTTGTGAGACTACAACCCGTGAAACTACAAAAAAAAGAGTAATGCACCTGTTGGCTCCAACCAAAAGAAGTGCCTTTTACCTTGAAGAGAAAAGGCATATTGAGGAAAGACACATAGTCCCGTTCATTTAATTATTCTCCGCCTGCCAGCATGAGGACGTCACAGCGCAGAGCCACACACCACCCCCGCTGTACACAGAGGGACCGGCTGAACCCTCTCGTCAAAAAGGCCTTGACCTGGAGGTGACGTACAGGTTCAGCCTGCGGCCAGTCAGAGACAACGACAGTGATGCCATTGAAAGATGGACCAATTGGCAAAGGTGTGAGACGCTGTATAGGGCGGGTCTCTAAGGGTGATGACAATCAGATGTACGATGTCATTACCTCAGTCACTTTATTAAGGTTCGGCATATCATGCAAGTTTTCAATGCAAGCATAGAAAGGCATATCTCCTCCTTAGTCGTTGGAACGAGTTGATCCCTCTGTTGTTGGAACAGATTGTGAAACGGTTGCTGCAGCCGAGTCAAAAAAGCGAAGAGCACCATTAGAGTTGTACCAGATTTATGCAGGAACAAACTGTCCTACTTAAAGCATCACTCAACTTGAGATATGTACTTTTGAAGCGACAAACGCATTTGTGATAAATGCACTAGCCGGCAGGTTATTTTAAATTTTAGAATATCCTGATTAATATTTCATAGTTGATATGCTGTAAATTGTATTATACAACAAAAGAAACTTTGTAAAGAGATATTCTATATTTTGTAATTACATATCATTTAAAAGATCAGCAATATGGACCCTTGTGACTCCCGTTATGCTATAAAAGCAAATTTGCATTTTATTAGGTACAATATTCTGACATTTCTTTGCCTTTTGTTTCTTTGCTAATATGCACCCATTGTTTTGCCTATGAAACGGCAGTTGAAGAGGTTCCACTTGTGCGACAACACTGCTGCACAAGATATGCAAATGGCTTTGATTTCTCAGCAGCATGTGCTACTTCATCAAACCAACACCAGTTGCATAAGGTTAAGTCCCCTTTAAAGGAGAGTTTTTCAAAAGCAAGCCTCAAGGATCCAGTGCCGAAATTTTATACAGATGTGACGAACACATTTGTTTTACATCTTTTGTGCAGGGCATGCACAAGAATTTAATGCTGCTTTTTTTAGTTGGTTTTCAGAATCTAACTTTTCGGTTTCGTCAGCCCCAGCTGAAATGCCTTCTTGCTGCTGAAAGGAAGAAAAATGACAGATGGTGATAACAGGGATAAAAATTAATATTTCTCATAGCGTGTGCTGGGATTTGCCATGAATCTTTGTTGATCATGGTGTGATTCCATAAAAAAGAAAAAAAAATACCTTTGTACTTAATCTTCACAGTTAAATCATAGTCTTCATGTAGTGTGCGAGGGCATCGGAGCCCGTGGTGGCAGGAGGCGACGCATGCACACATCCAAAGGTCAGAAACAGCCCAAAATGCATTGTACATGGAAGGACAGAGGGTTTCCTGGTGTCAGGACGCTGGAGAGAGGCTAAGCAATACAACCCCCCCCCCCCCACCCCCACCCACCCTCCCGCCCCTTTCTCTCTCAGCCTGCCTGGTTCCTGCATACAGAATACCTCGTTAGGCGACGGTGACAACATATCATTGTCTCAACCTGTCTGTCTGTCCACAGTGGAGTGTGAAAGAGATTCCGTAGGGTTGAACTTGGACTTTGTGTTTTTTACTCTAATCAGAGACCAGGAAGGAGAAACTCACCCTGGATGCATGAAAAGGAGCGACTGACGCCCACAAGTTGGAACCCAAACAACAAAACATCTCTTATTGGTTATCACTTATTGATCACAATGTGGCTAATGGACTAAAATACCTAAATGGGCTTTTTCAGGCATTACCATGGAGAGTTTGAATTATCACCAAGGATATTTAGGGTGAACGTGATCTGTTGTTCATGAGTGTTTGATTGGCAGGCGAGTGCAGACTGTGCTCTAACTCAACCGAACACTGTCATGAAAATGTAGGTTTTCCACTTTGTGTGCACATTGAAAGGGCTCTTTGAATTGTTTGTGAGTAAAAAAAAAAAAAAAGTGCTCTAGTCCTTTTTGTTGACGACCGTCACATAAAAAGGACCAATGCACAAAACAGGCACATTGTACTATTCGTAGCAATTACAGTACTGATGAACTGAAGATATGCATCGTTTTGTAAACACTTTTAAAAGTTGTGTTAAACTAAAGATGAAAAAGAACTTACTTTTACCTCATGTCAGGGATTCCTGAAAAAAAGAGAATAAATGATTTGGTTCAGTCTATACCAATGGTATTTAAATATTAGCACATAGCTGTTTGTCTTTGCACAAGTAACTGTATAGTGCTTTTGTTTCTCTTTTTTCTAAACAGATTTGTGTATTAAGGTGAGAAGATTTTGTACTTTTTGTGACCGTGTGTATGGTTTAGTGGAATCTATATTTGTCATTTACACCACACCTGCTGGGAATGAAAGAGTAGAAAAAAAGTATTTTCAAGGTGCACTGGTCCTCTGTTCATGGGATGGGGAAAAAAATATAATGGTAAAGAAGAGTTTACAGAGAAACACATTGATTTGAACATTTCTTTTAGTTTTCTTCATATTGTTCTGATTCTAATTACTATAACAACTATTAATGTTCTGAAAGCTGTATTTAAATAGAAGATAATGTAAAATATGTACAAAAGTATGGAAAGACCCATGGTAATGTTCTCTACTTGAAAGTCTTGATATTTGCTCCTTAATGTTTTTATTCAGTACAACATGATTTATCTTAGTAGCAAATGCTTTACTATAACCTTCTAGGTTTTGTATAAATACTTTTTTTATTTATTTTGGCCTTGACTTTATTTGAATCGATACTGATATTTTATTTTCTATTGATCATCATTGAATAAACTTATGCTTAATTACTGTTCTCATTTATTTGTTTTCTGCAAAATTACACTGTACACATTTTTCACACATTATAGATGAGCTCATCATATATATATATATCTCTGTATATCTCACATCTCTGTTTAAAAAAACAAAAACTCTCCCACACTGTAGTTACAGCAGATCACTGATGTCCGTGTAACAGATGACAAAAAATGTGTGTTTAAAGTGAATTATACACGTTTCAGACACAAATGTTTTCCGTTTGTAGATGTGTTGGCTCTTCAGCTGGGAGATACTTTGTTCGTCGCAGTCTCCACAGTCGTTGCTGCCTCCGACTCGTCGTCCTGATCGCAGGGCTCTTTCCCACACAGCAAGAAGGGCACAGCGTACTTACGGAACTATAGAAAAACAAAATGACACAGAACCTAACAAGTTTGGCGAAGACAAGGAATACTGTCTTTTTCCCCTGCATCAACAAACATTCACACATCATTTAGCTGCTGGCTCAAGGTGTCATAATGTGCGTAAATACATAAATCCAAATAATGTAAATTATATCCAGTATAACATATACGTCAGATTTATCAATTATTAATTTTGATGTATTGCAAAATAAACAATACATTCAAATCAACTTTAAACATTTACAATTTTTGTTAGTCTCAAATAATTAAAAGCCAGTTAATTTAAATGTTTTCTTTATAATACTATATAAATACTAATAACCCTGCAATGAGTATCTCTTCTACGACAATGTACTTTGTCGTAATAACACTAGATGGTGCTGATGCCCCAGGAGAGAGAAATGTTTTATTCATAAGCTTTCCCTTCAGTTTATCCTGCAATCTGACTAAACTCCATTTTAAATGTATCTGTACGGTGATACAGTACCTGTTTGTTGAGGAAGATGTAGATAATAGGATTGTACACAGTGCTGCTCTTGGCCAGGTAGACGGGCACTGTGCCCACCAGCGGGTGGATCTCCATGTCAGGGTTGAAGACCGCCAGCATGGCCAGGCCGGCATAAGGCAACCAGCTGATCAGAAACGTCAGGACCATCAGGATCACCATGAACGCCACCTTCATCTCTGCTTTAGCGACTGCACCGCCCTCCACACAGGCCAGCTTAGATACCTGAAACACACAATGACAACACAAGTGTACAACAATGTTAAATATACCTTGTTACAATTAAAGGCAAGAAAAAAATCAAAATCCTCCTGCAGCAAGAGCACTCAAGTATTATTGGAAAAAATGTATTTTAGGTATTAATTGCCAGTGATGAATTCTTTTATATGACATTTTTACATTGATAATATTCTTGCAACATGTTATAGGGCAGCACAGTGGTCCAGTGGTTAGCAGCACCCCCCAAACAGCAAGGAGCTTCTTGGTTTGAATCCCTGTTTGCTTAAATGCTTACCTGGGGTAAAGTCCACATTAGTTTTGTGGAAGTATCAGAATTATGGCAAAAGGAGCTCTATAAGCCAGCATGTAGTAGACCAGGGTCTTTCTCTGAGGTGTTTGCATGTTTGTGTCCGTGGTCGTACTCTCCTCCCACAGGCCAAAGACATGATTGGGGTTTAGTTCATTGGAGAATTTAAATTTACCATAGGGGTGAATGGTTGTTTGTGTCTGTATGTCGTCTGGTGACCTGTCCAGGTTGTACCCCACCTCTCGCCCCATGTCACCCCAGCCCTGCCATGACCCTTAAAGGTCAAGCGCCTAGATAAGAAATGGATGAATGGAAGTTATATAGCATTTTATTAGCTTAATACCCAGGGTGGTGTTTTAGCCCAGTGGTTGGTCCCCTCTTTGGGGTCTCAAGATAAATCTGCAAGGTTGTGATCTGAATAATGGAGTAAGAGAGAAGAAGAAACGATGTTCTGCTGTGCAAGTTTGTTTTCTTTTGGCATTTGCAATAACCTTTAACCAAGATTTAGAAGAAGTAAGAACAGAAATATGAGAAAATGACCCATAGTTGCTTTTTTGTAATGGATCATCAAAGAAGGTTTGGAGCCAGGAAGCATTGCATTATATTTTAAAGTTATATCTTGTGTTTTTTAATGTGAATTCTTAATCTGAAAAGTAACCACTAATTGTACTAATCAGATAAATGTAGTGACGTACACATTTCAATATTTCCCTCCTAAAACTAACAAGGTGAAAAGTAAAATAAAATGTAAAATCACCTGATGTAACGTCCACAGCAGTTTTGCGTAGGATATCACAATGATAGCACAAGGAACCGCGAAACACACTGCGAAGTAAGCCAGGATGTAAGACACGTTGTGAGGGTCTTGGTTGTGCCAGTCCGGTGCGCAGGACGTCCCCACACCCTCCAGCTCGTACCTGCCCCAGCCAAACAGTGGGGGCAGGTTCCAGGTGAGCGACCACAGCCAGGACAAGACAATACCTCCAATCGCATGCTTCTTTTGGAACAATATCTGACCCAGAGGCTTACTAACAACGAACATCCTCTCCACTGCGATCAGAGCGACTGTGCACAGAGATGTGATGCCTGCAGACAGTTGAAAACATGTGAAATGAATATTGCACAATGTAAAAATTATAAATTGACATTTCTCTTCTTGTTAATCTAAATAGTTTTAATACATTTATTGTGCACATTAAGAGATAATCAATCACATCAGAGTCTATATTTGTACCATAACTCTGTATTTTTTAAAGAACTACTTCACATGAGTTGGTCTTGTCTTTCCACTCACCACACAAGGCCACTGCGAAGCCCTCCATCACACAGCCTGTTCTGCCCAGGGAGAAGTACCCCTGGGCATTGTTGACCACAGACAGCACCCCTCCAGTCATGGCTGTGCCCAGGTCAGCCACAGCCATGTTCACCAGAGCGTAGTTGAGTGGCTGCCTCAGCTGCTTGTGCATCAGAGACACAATAATCACTGTAGCGTTGAGTACGATGGCCGGACCAGTGAAAAGAGCCATAAGGATGGAGAGAATGATGAAGCCTGTGCGTGACAGAGGGGGATCCCCCGGTGGGCCAAGGTACGAGGAAGCATTTGGTGAAAAGTAAGACGGCTGCATGGACGCAGAGGTTTTATAAAAAGTTGGTCAGATAGTGCCTTCTCCACCCGGGACTCCTAGATCCTCGATATCTAACAACTCGAGTGTGACGGCTGAGATTTGAAGCCTGGAGTCCAAGAATAACTCTTCCAGATCTGGACTTAACAAAGAGTAATTCCTTCAAATGATGATCCTGGATGCTTTCAGTTAATTATAAAGGTACTTACACAGGATGACTACGCATGCGCTCTTTACTGGGATAGGTCCAGAGAGCAAGACCAGTAAAAACAAAGAATTAACCAGCTAAAGGTTGATGGGAGCAGATCATGTGTTTCTGGTACTTTCTCTCACTATCTGTTGTCACTTTTCAGTTTCAGTATTCAAGCCAGTTTATTTATAGAAGACATGGAAGACAACATATATCAACCAAAATTCTTTACAGTGCCAAACAATTAACATAAAACATTGGTGGCAGGGAGGTTGACTTGTGAACAAGCTGTTAGTAAAACAAATCGGACTGACAATGTGATCAAGATGGTAAGATGACAACATCAAGCACAGATGCACAGTTCTACACTGAAGTTGAACAAATGTAATATAACATACAGGCTGAATTTGGAATGCCGACTGTCCCTGTGCAGGCTGGTTGGAAATATGCAAATCCCGTGGTGGTGAGCATGACCATCCTCCTCTCAGAATAGCTCACATGTTATTTAAATCTTTTTTTGTACATTGTTAGAGTCAAATTATATATTTCACATCCCATTAAGAACAGATACAAGTAAGTATATGATATATGCAGCTGGACTGGACACCTGCTTTTCTTTTTCATATTATTACGTATTTTTTAATTGCTTACAGGCTTAGCTGTAGGATTATTAGGGTCATTTTATCTTTTCCATGCAGTGTTATAATTGAAAAAGTATACATCACATGATGTATAATATTTTGACTGTAGAGGGTTTTCCTTTTTCTATTATTTGTCCTGAAGAGGATTGTGTTTTCTGTGGGTCACTGAGATCTTATTTAACCCCTCTGGTATTCGAAAATAAGTAACTAGTTACACTTAGTTTTGCAGTTATCTTTTCACCATTACTGTTACACCATTACACTACCATCATGTGACCTTATGAATGAGGATACACAGCCCTGGGTGAGTATAAGTTGGACGCTGGAGGTTGTCTGAAGTGTATTATCCCCGTCTGCTGAGGGCACAAGGTGAAGTTAAGCCCCTGGATTTATGACAACAGGTGTCCGATGTTTCACCTTCTAAGCACATCATGTCCAATCAAGTCAAGATGGAGATTAACACTGTTTGGGTTTAGAGTTCAACAGCGGTCAGGCTTTGAAAGCTCCCTGTCCACAACAATAACGTTGTATAACAAACCCTCTTCTTAAGAATAGTTGTGAAGAATATAATGTTTTCAACAATGCTCAAAGACAAATTACATAGGTTGAAAACAGAAGAAGCAAATTTAATATAGAACTGCAAATACATAGAAATATAAAATACACATTAATCACAGCTGAGGCCTGAGATAAATTACTGACTTAGTGGTTGTGTCATCAAATCTGTGGATGTGAAGAGAGAAGCAGAGCTGTCTGACCACCACCTGGAAGTGGGTCGGATCAGGCTGAAGCTTGTTGATTTAACAGATCTTTATGACAGATGAAGATTCTCCGATGAAGTCTTGGGAAAAAGGATGTAAGCTTAAACCAATAGACTGCAAAACAAATCCAGTACCTACCATAAACATCATGTGTTTTTTGACACATTTACAACATTTAAAATTTATGAGCAGTTAATATGTTAGCACTTTATCTGTTTTTGGTGGGTTTTTTGCCCTCATCTGTATTTATCTAGTTATGTATGTACATATGTCTGAATGAATGAACTGTCTCTGTCATGTGCCTTTTTGACCTATTTTATCACATCCTCTGTTTTGTAGCTAAATTTTGAAATTTTTTCAAGCTGGGTCAGCGATCTTTTGTTAATGAGGTAAAATCACTTGTTTTGTCGAAAGTAAATTTCAGACAATAACTACTATTCAAAGAAAAGTATTTTGTGTCTTAAAACATGTCAGGTCGGAATAATCCAAATTGGAAACCCCAGGACAGAGCTACATCATGTCAAACACTCAGTTATTGAACAAATGTTTCTCCATATGTGATGTAGCTGTGTTCATTTGACCTATAACACTGTGTAGGTGGAAGTCAAATCCAATCAGCTGGACAACGAAAAGAAACTCCCACACACAGATTGCCGCAGCAGCCATAGAGAAAATATCGACTCATTTGTTGAAGGACTTGAATCCCAGTCATTACAAATAAGAACTTGAGGACTTTCTTTGGTGTCTAAGCACAAACAACTACTTCTATTTTCTGCTGATGGTTCATTAAAGCATTGAGGCTGCTGAGGGGCACAGAGACTGGATGATATTGTCCGTCATCCAACATGCAGACGGCTTATCGGCACGTCCCAGACAGTACGGGCTCCTCACAACTTTGATGTACGATGCAATTACTAAACTAATAAAAGCGTCAAGTGGAAACACTGCTCCTCCTGTGCTTGTGGTGGTGATGGTGGTGAGGGAGGGGTGTGGACGGACAGCAGCCCCTGCATCATCCGGCCCGCTGCCCTGACATCATTATCGCCTCCTAATCATGGCCCAGAGAGGAGGAGGAATGGTGCGTGTGCAGCTTGTAGTTTACTGCACAACCCAAAAAGTTTGAGGAGTGAAGTGTGTCTTCAGTAGAGAGACACATCTGGAATCATCTCTGAGGTCCAAGCCGTGAAAAAGTTACTGGTGAGTGACGTCATCGATATACGTCATTACTGCTGGTGCTGCTGTCATTAATAACATCAGTGCATCTATAAGTATCACTCTTATTAGTTGTATTATTATTTATATTCTAACAACCAGTCTGACATAACGGAAAGAGGAGTTACTCTCTCTCTCTCTCTCTCTCTCTCTCTCTCTCTCTCTCTCTCTCTCTCTCTCTCTCTCTCTCTCTCTCTCTCTCTCTCTCCTCTCCTCTCCTCTCCTCTCTACCCAACCTGTCGAGGCACATCACCACACAAACTGAATCGGGTTCTGTTGGATGGAAAAATGTTTTTTCCTTCTCTCCACAATCACCACGTGCTTGCTCATTGTGGGAACTGTCGATTGTCCTGTAAACTCTCACAATGTAAAATTCCTTCAGATTATGTATATTGAGATTTGGCGCCTTCAATTAAATTAAATTATTAAATTGAATTAATGTGATTAACCAGATTTCAGCCAATCACTGACAGAATAATCTGTTCCTGGATTTGTCTTCTTCCATCGTGCTGCTGAAACCTTCATCCCAACATCTGCAGTCTCATTATCGCCATCTTATGTGGGAGTTCTCCCTTTGAACACCAGGCTACATCTCCACACTTCACCCTCGTGCTCTGCAAAACATCCCTGCACGACATCATCACACTTCAGTGATTGTTAGCGAAACGCACGCGTGTAGATCTATGTGCTTTTGCAGCGTGGGGACTGGAGATAGTGGGTAAGCGTGTACATCGCGATGCAGCGTCTGCGTTCATTCCAGTTTGAGGCTGCTTTTTACGCGCACGCGAGACGTGCGCTGCAGACGAGAACAAAAGTTCAGTGTTTTACAGATACAGGATTACAGGATTTTCTCTTTCTCTGCAGCTGATGCATCAGCCCGTGTCTCTCTGGGCGAATCCCTCCAGAAACCACACTGTGTCCACTTCACACCTCCTCCACGCGCTTCATGGAAGAAAGACCCGTGCGTCCTGCAGCAGAGAGACGACTCAGGGTTTATCCTCTTTTCAGAGGTAGTGAGGGAGCGCAGAGGATGGAGGGCGATGCTCTCTCTCTCTCTCTCTCTCTCTCTCTCTCTCAGATACAGTAGTGTACGTGCTGCCGGAGGAGAGAAGGTGCACCGGGGTCCAACACGGTGCTGGAGCGGGGACTTTATTGTTGAATCTACTGTACATAAATATATATATTTTTCATTAAGCGGAGATGAAGATGCTGGGGAACTGGAGGAGCATTTCCTCCCACATGTGCAGCAGCAGCCTCCCTCTGCTCTGGATCTTCGTCGGCTTGAATGTGGTGGAGGTGGCGGGGTCCCAGCAAGGAATCCCCCTGTCAGTGTGAGTGTGAGAAGCAGCTCTGCAACTTTATCCTCACGTGTAAATAACTAACATGTTGGTACCTTAGTGGCAGGTAAAATACCAACCTTGCATTTTGATAGATTGCGAGGAATTTTTACAGGTGAAAGTTGTGAGATTTGGAATTGACACATAGAGATCTCTGAAAATTGAGTTTGTTTCTTGCTCGTTTTCCTTGGGATGAAGTTTCTTCTATGGAGTTAAATTTAACCACAGACCACAGATGTGTTCCCCCACACAGGCCTTATTAATGCTTTTACTCAGCTCTCAGACAGTTGTGGTGGAGGGAAGAAAGAAATAATTACAGAGGGGATTTTAGCAACTAACCTGGAGGATTAATAAAATGCAGGAGGAATTCAAAACAGAGTTGAAAAGACTGCTACAGCAAAACAGTATTTATATTTCAGTCTTATTTTATTGTGGTTTTTGTGTTAGGCTGTTAGTTCTGCCTAAATGAAGACAAACATTTGTATATCTGTTGGACTTGTTGTGTGATTAATTTCTCAGCGGAGCCATTTAACTAAATCTTTTTTCCTACTGAATAATAATAAAGAATTGATGAAGAGCAGGCCGATTGTTAATTAGTTTTACAAACTTTTATAGTAACTGTAAATGTACTTTGTCGAAATCACAGCTCTTTAGCCCTTTACAGCAATTGAATACTGTCAATGTTTTATATAGTGAACTGATCACACATTTTTGAATGTGTAAATCATCTAAATCTTGTTTTTCTTTGTAAATCAGATTGTATCTGCAGCAAACTGCAGGCTTGTTGAACTGTACTGGTTTACTTCTGCAGGATTTAGTTTCCTAGATCTGCCTCCAACAATTAGCAATGAAAAATCCCAAATAAAAATCTTAGACATAAATTGAATTTCAATACTGAATCATGTCCTTTAAAACACTGATGTCACTACTATAATAACCACTATAGGGTAAAGCGCTTTGAGTGGTCATCAAGAATAGAAAAGCGCTTTATAAATTCAAACCATTTAAACCATTTAATTTAATATTGAGTCTTTTAAATCTATATGTGGGAACGTATATACTATGTACATTGTCAAAAAAGCTCTATTAAAGTACTGCGTTTACTTTACTCAGTACTGGAAGCTTTTCAAATGTTTCATTTAGTTTAAAACGCATATTGTTACTTCAGAAATCCTAAAGATTTTGTAAACCAACAGAGAACAGAATATCAACTATAATCAAATTATAACATTTTTAGGAAATCTCAACCGCAAGAAAAATACAAATCCTTAAATTTAGATTATTGAAAATAATTTGCAAATAATTTTTGAATAAATAAATCAGGTCACTCTCTTGAAACATTTGTTTCCTGAAGGGTTGTTGCAGTCATCTTTATTTCATATTTTAGGTACACTACTGTTTCATTTAGAGTTTTAGAGTCTTCTTAGAGAGAAGATGCTCCAATATTTACAGTATATAGATCATTCAAATTACAAGCATCCTGTGTCTGGACCTACAGGTCAGAACCACTGGGCCATGACAACTTCATTTTGATGGATCATGTCAGAAAAAAGAAGAATGAATAAACATAAAATGCTTAAACAGCAGATTTGATTGAGAGCATGGAATATTCAATAAATACAATAAGTCTGGGCAATAATTTCTATTTCTAAAAGTAAGTCAGTCTGTTACTTTTCCACGTATTTGTTTTTACATTTATAATTAAACTTATTTATACATTTGTCCATGATATCTGTGAGTCTATTGGCTGAAGTGTTATTTCTTTGTCTATTTTGTGTCTTTTTTTTAGGGTAAAGCTCTGGGCCTCAGCGTTTGGTGGAGAAATTAAATCAATTTCTGCAAAATACTCTGGATCCCAGTTACTGCAGAAGGTACTCTTCTTATTTCCTGAGTCTTGTGTGGGCACCACTGATCTTTCTCTTTGTCTGACGGTCATGTAGTTACACACATCGTACGGTGTAAGGCTGTATTCCCTCTCTAATGACTGCAGAGACACTTTGGTGTCGCAGCTGAATGCTGATGCGTTGTTCTGAAGGAGACTGGCTGAGAAGGAGACCTGCATCTCAGTGTGTGTGTGTGTGTGTGTGTGTGTGTGTGTGAGAGAGAGAGAGAGAGAGAGAGAGAGAGAGAGAGAGAGAGAGAGAGAGAGAGAGAGAGAGAGAGCACATGTGTTTGTACTTGATACGGCCCATTAACCACGGCTCTGTTCCTCATCTCTCATCCCATCTCTCCAGTCAACTCTCTGGAGTCAAGAGTTTCACCCTCTGGATAAGAAAGCGACCAGGAGACAAATTGAATGTGTGTTGTGGGGTTGGATGGTGGGTAAAGGGGCGGTGATATGACGAACAAGTGAAAACTGGAAAAGGACGAGCGATATTCTAGGGCAGTAGATTTACATGTGTGACCACTTGATGGCAGAGGTGTGCTCTGTGTTCACAAGCATGCAGCTTATGAAGGTGGTCGGAGGTGGATAAATGGTGAACTGTTACACGAGGACCAGAGCAGAGAGTGTGAAGTAAACAGCTGGAGGTGAAGCTCCGCTGTGTGAATGCTGCAAACTGCACTGCAGTGATACAGTCCAGGGATACAGTGCATACGGCACACGCTCTGTGTGACGCTCATGTGTTTCGGTACAGTAAGGAATGTGGGAAATAAACAGCATGTGTGTGATGTGGTTTGAGACATTTCATTCATACCCTTTGGCATTTTTTAAATGGATCAAAGTCTAATGATGTCGTTAGGATACATTATGGAAAAATGCGCTTTACAGAAAGAGAGAAAAGAATAGAAAATACTGAGACATGGCACAAAAGCATATCCACAAACTGCACAAGCCTTCACACTAGATGCTATCATGAAAAGTTATTATAACACTGAAAATGCACCATATTTAAAGAAAGAAATATCCATCAGCTCTGTGGTAGTTTTGGTTCACACAATGTTTCCCCAGAATGCAGTGTGGCATATTAAGTGTCATTTTAAAACAATGGGATCTGCACTAGACTTGAAGTAGAGATTTGGTGTCTGAATGAGTTTTTAAAACAACGAACCCACAGGGTCCCTGGTGTTGCACGTGTGCACATGCATCATAAACACAGCAGGCTCCCACAACGGCTTCTAAATAAGGTTATCGACTAAAATGTGTCGTTGCCTTTGATTACTATTGTTTTGTTTTTTAGAGAATGCAGTGAAAAGACCACCACTGACTTTAAATACACTGAACGCTGCAAAAATGTATACTCCTAGATGTCATGTCATTTCATACATCATGTGATACATACATGACCTAAAACGTCCAGTTTCAGATGATCTATTTCAGCTGTTGGTTTGTCGACTCAGATCTATGGTTTGAAGATGTCATTGTGGTGTCAAACTCGACTGCACTGTGCTCAAGGTGTTTACAGAATTGCCTAGAGACACAGTGCAATGATGCATTTCAAGAACAGGACAAACTACAGCATCAACACTCAAGTTTCATTGTCAACATATTTACATCTATTGCACCATATGACAGTGCACAGTGGTTTCTGATTATCTGCTCTCATCAATGATGTATAGATGCATTTCAGATGAGACACTCTGTAACTCTCCTTCTCTCCCTTCATTCGTCTCCTCTCTGCTTTAGGAGCTATGGGCCATCACAGCGCCACGTCCTGGGACCAACTCCAGCTCTGAGGCCATCGCCTCCGGGAAGGGCAGCAGCAGGATTAATTCTAAAAGCTCCACTGCATGTCTTGGAGGTTGGGAGGAAAGCGGAACGCCCAGAGGAAATCCACGCAAACATGGGGAGAGCATTCAAACAGCGTTTAGAAAACGGCTCCAGGGTCCAAACCTGGGACCTCCCTGCTCTGAGGTGACATTTCATTACAATTAAGATTTGAGTGCAAATGTGTGATCGAAGCTGAAGCACAATGTATCACTTTCTCCTCTTTGTTACAAAATCTGAATTGTATCATTGTCCAAAATCACTTTTTGCAGATTTCTTCCCTTTTTGTGTGTGTAAGCACTTTTCTCATGCTCCTGTTCATGGATGCATGTCTGCAGAAAGCTGTGCGGAGCCAGTCAGCACAAAGCAGTGAGCTGTGAGGGAAGTGACGGGTCGTTAGGGGCTTCTCATTAAGGCTGATCATTAGATTCTTTTATGATGAATTACTCGCTTCCAATAAGACTTTTTGCCAAACTGGGGAAACACTGAGGCTCGTCAGGCTGCCGCTGGCAGGCAGACCTCACTCCTGCACTGGTCACTACTCTGATCAATAATCATGATCAGTGCTTTTGATGGATGGGGCTTAACCTCCACTTGAGACTTGAGGAGTGTGAGTCAGGAGGAGGAGGAGGAGGAGGGGGACTGGGGGACTGAGGGTGCTGAGGCGAGGAGGACAGGCGTGAAATGAACTGTTCTGCTCCACTGCGAGCCCACACTCTTCCTTTCAGTAGGTAATTTGTCGCCTCATGTACTGATGTGTGTGTATTTTTTGTGCGTTCCATGCACAAAACGTGTAATGTGTTTGAGCCCATTGTGGTTTGGGTTTATTTTTAGATAAGGTTGTGGGACATGTGTGTGTGTGTGATGTGGCTGACTGGACAGTGAGAGAGGAACATGCTTTTGTTTTCATCAGGCGTGTGTGTGTGTGTGTGTGTGTGTGTGTGTGTGTGTGTGTGTGTGTGTGTGTGTGTGTGTGTGTGTGTGTGTTTGTGTGTGTGTGTGTGTGTGTGTGTGTGTGTGTGTGTGTGTGTGTGTGTGTGCCGGGCAGGTGTGGTATTATGTAATGTTATATTCCTCGGAGCTGTGGCGGGCTTTGTTCTGTATCACTGGAGGTCCTGTGCATCCAGCAGAATCAGCATGATGTGAGGTGTACTTCATTACCCAGAATCAGCCGAGCTTGACACATTATTATCTTTCTCCTGTGCTTTGACTCCATTTCAATTACCCTCTTACCATGCATAGCCTCCAGAGCCGGCCCCGCCCCCCCAACGGCCACCCAACAGGGCCCTCTCCATCCAATCAGGGAGGGAGACGCGGCGTGTGCAGCCAATGACTGAGACCAGATAAAGACAATCAATCATTGTGTGCTGCAGAGGCTTTTATCAGCCGTTCATCTGAGACTGGCTGCATGCAGCTTGTCAGCCAACATGTGAAGGCTTATAAGCCTCGTTTAACAGTTCCCAATCTCTGTGGAGCAGTGGTCCTCTGAAATGCTGCAGAACACACAAATAACAAGGATGTTATCTATATGTGTTCTTTTTTCCTTGACTTACTCGAATTTAGTGAAAGTTTTAAGACCCCCTGAAGTGATGAAATTATGTCTTATTTTATGTTTCTTTTTAATTATGTAGTTGAGCTAATTGCCTATAAACTTCCATAATGTTTTTAGTGTCATGAGATTTTTCAGTTTTCCTCTGTGTCAATGCCACACTGTTGTTTTCTGTGGGGTTTTTTTCAGAAATATAAAGAATTGGAGAAGTCTGTCCGAGTGGAAGAAATCGATGGAGTGAAGCTGGTCAAAAATCTGGCTCTGAAGATGGAGGAGATGTTCCGCAAAAAAGCAGAGGCCACCAGGGTGAGTTAACATCTGGCTTGAAAAAGAATATATGTGTTCTCCTTTCTTTCATTTTGTTTCAGGGGTAAGGGACTGTATTCAAATGATCCGGGTGTGGGGGAGAGCATCAGAGATGGAGGAGAGTTTTATATAATGTTTTTATTTTAATTTTTCTCTTGAGGGAGGGTCTTTGTTCTTATTTTGGGGTTCCTGTGGTTGAGGGGGTAGAGCGGGTCACCCACTAACCAGAAGGTAGGAGGTTTGATCCCAGTCTCCTTGGGCAAAATACAGAACCCCAAAATGCCCTGACAGCAGTGCCATCAGTGTTTTAGTGATGTATGACAGATACAGTGTCATATGTATGTGTGTGTGAATGGCTGAATGGCAAAACTGTACAGTAAAGCCCTTTGTGTGGTCATCAAGACGAGAAACTGTTTTATAAAATACACAGCATTTACATCTAATGGTGCGCTGAAGGAAAAACACCCGTCTCTCTGTGGTTATTTTAATCAGGGGTGGGATTACAAATCTACACTTCTAAAGCCTTTCATTACTGAGGTGCAGCATCTGTGCCTGTTTCATTCACTTACTGTGCTAATAGCTCTTATTGTACAGTTGTTGTAACATCCAGTTGCTCTCAGTGCAGCGTCATTCTGCATCAGTCGTTTTACATTTTACTATTGTGCAATTTGGCACCTCTGTAATATTTAGCTTTCCTTAAACTTTATGATTTTAATGATCGATAGTTTTATTATTTTTGAAATAATGAGGGTGTTATAATTTTACTTAAATGGTCCAATGAATCCATTGGGAATCATGGCATTACCTGAGTTTATGAGCTCATGTAATGTAAAGATCGCTGTATTCAAAGATGATTTTTGTCCTGGTTGCCGGTGTCAGAGGTTCGTCTGGAACATGCTCTTGTATCTAGTTTATTTCAGTCCAGGTCTGAGCTGGAGTCAGAGTCAGAGCCTCAGCAGCAGCAGCAGCAGCAGCAGCCTCGGGAGCTTGTAACCATTTTAATGCTGCACCTCGCAGGGACTGCTGGGTAATGATAACGTTTATCTCTCCCAGCCTGATCCCATGTGGGTGACAATTCATACCAATTCCATAAATTACACCGGCAGGAGGGCGCTTAATTTAATAAACCTGGTTTCTTTGTACCATGTGAAAGCAATTGACTTGGCCTACAAATTAAAAAAATAAATAAAAACACACTCACGTCTCACCGGCACATGCGTGACAACCGATGACGTCATTATTGCTCTTGATATAAAAAAGCTAAACGAGACCTTGACCTTAATAAAGCGTTGAAGGTGAAAATTACGCACCAGTCTGAAGCAAATAGAAAACTTCCCATTTCCTCCATGGCTTTATTTATTTTCCCAGCTGCTGACGACAGGAGATCTCTGCGCCACAAGGTCAATTGAACGTGGCCACCGCGGCTCAGCGTTGTGTTTGTATTGCAGTTATTTTGACACATGATGTGACTGATGTTAATTATATCCGCTCGGCTACGGGAGGCGAGAGTGACCGGACTGTGCGAGAAAAACAGAGTCAAGCACATTTTCCTGAAACGAGTTATTACAGGAGGAACTATAGACCGTAACTGCTGCTGGTGCACTGTGGGAACCCCCCGCCCCCCCCCCCCCCAGTCCTGCCTCCATCAGTCATTTCACACCTGCACCCCGCACAGCGATGGCCCACATTTTCTACATACATGTTTCTGTCCTGGAATGACAAGGGGGGGGGGGACTCAACATTTGGGCAGCAAATGTTGATTTCACCCAGATTTGATTGTACGCCCTGGCTGTGGTCCTCCAGTGGGCTGACATTTGTTCAGATGTGGAAATAACAAAGCACCAGAGCGAAGTTTGAGAAATTCAAAGAGCAGCAGAGGGTAAAAGAAACTCCTCGGGAGTAGATGCTCTATAGAGGCCTTCTGGAAAGTTTGTGGCAGACTTTGAAACGCCGGTAGTCGCATTTATATAAGGTTTATACAGGACGTTGGGAAATGGTGGTTTCTACATTTATATATATTGTTTATATAAACTTTTAATCATGTGCGTAAAAGCAGTGGTCTTATTAACCGATCGTTTCCCTCCTCAGCGGCTGGTGGAGGCGGCAGAGGAAGCGCACCATCAACACGAGGACAATCCGGACCTGCAGGTGAGGGGAAAAATAAGAATAGAAAAGAAAAGTGGAGACATAATTATAAAAAATGTGTCATTTGCGTCAGACCGGGTTGGATCATTTTTTTTGTCGGCCAGGGGAGGAGCGGCTGCAAGGTGAGAGAAGGGTAATAGGCCTTAAAAGTCTTTAATTGCGTCCTTCACACTGATGTCCTGTCAGCGCTGTGATTCATAATGTTCCTCTGATAAGATGAGCCTCACACACTGAAGGCTGCGGCGCCCTGCTGTCATAACTCACTGGAACAAATCTCAAAAAGCAAATCTTAGAGTTCCACGTACAGTAACGGAGCAACTGTAAAGAACATTACGGGCCTGTCGGGCAAAGTCGCTGCGTCTGTGCGCAAAACCAGAGGCTGAGCTGCAGGAGGACATGTGTAGAATTCCTCTGCAGATATATAATGCTTCAGTGGCTCAAGTCTTTGCAGTAACATGGGCTAATGCTCAGAGAATCATGGGACACGTCTTAATTTTAATCACACCTCGCAGGATCCGCTCATGTCCTCAGAATCTGCTCAGTAAAAATAATTTAGCCACTCTCATTGCGCACAGAGCTGCCTGAGTCTCTGCAGAGGTAATGCAGCATTCCTGTCGTCTGTTACTGCTCCCTCTACCCCCCCCCCCCCCCCTTCTCTCTCTCTCTCTCTCTCTCTCTCTCTCTCTCTCTCTCTCTCTCTCTCTGTGTGTGGACTAAGATGAATGGAACACTTTTACGCGGCGCATTGTTTCACTCTCATGGCTCCAGATTGGAAACGCACTGGAGCAACAAAACACCACTGAAACAACGGCAGCACTTACAGTTAATATAAGCATTTACATCATCCCAACACATTTCAGTCACCTTGTTCTCCGCCCGCTCACACGTCTGTAACAACACAGGTTAAAGAAAATGAGAGTTTCTAAGGAAATGTTTTTTTAACCAACACTTTTCTTCTTTGCACTTCTGAAACAGATCTACAAACACACAATTACAGTTCAATTCAAAGGTTTATTTAATTGTATTTATTCTCTTTGCATCATTTTGTTAAATCATATTTAAAGTGCTATTAATAAAACAAGGTTTCCATCTTCTTAATATAAAGTCACTTTATATACAATTTTCAGATCAAATAACGTTATCGTGGACTCACTTTGTAAAATACACTGGCATTAATTACATGCTTCATATTTTTTGAAGACATGGTTTTCTAAAAATTACTTTAAAATCATTTCTATCAAATTAACACAGTTAAGTTATATTTTATTCTCTTTTTTGCTATAGAGAAATAATGTTCCAACTATCAATGTATTTTTTATAAAGCACAGGAAAAAATGATTACAATTCTTGTATTCTTCTTTTTTATTGTCAGTTATTGGTAGCTATACAGCACAGGCCTATCACTGAAATTTCATTTTCAAGGGTATAAAAAATAATAAGAAAAAATTCAATATCCACCTGCTGTAATGATGTGATGCTATAATATTACTCCTTGTGGCATCATTTAGCCGAGCTCGCCTCCTCTGACACCGCACATTCTTCATGCACCATTTCATTGACCACGAGGAGATAAGCCCGCCGCCCTTATCTCGGCTGCTTGGTGTCAGCACAGTCGGGTGTTTTGCATTGACCCGGGTGTCTGCGGTTCAAGGCTGTGCAGATCACGTCTGATGGAGCAGCAGAAACTTGGCTTTTCAGAAATGTATCTCTAGTAATATTTATTTATTATAAGTGCAGGTTTTTAACATTTATGTGGGCCTAGAAAATGCCTCTATTATACTTTCAAAGTAAGGAAGATATGTAGTGGCTCATGAGGTTATTGTTTTAGCATTTCAAATAAGCAAGAGGTGCAGACCAATGGAATAAACACGTTTTAATTTTTTGTGGAGTCGGATTCTGTAGTTTTTAATGTAGATTCTGTAGATTACATTTCTGACTTTGTGGAAACAGTTTGCAGCATCAGTAAAAATATATTATTAGCCTTTTGTTGTGTAATTTAGGAATCATTGTTTACTTTGTATTTAGTATAATAGAAAATTAAACAGAATTTAATTGGAAAAAAAGTGTGTTAACAATTTTAGAAATACATGTTATTTTGGAATGGCCCACTGCTACCATGGGAGTTTCTTAACAATATGAAATGTATTGCACTGCCTACATTATTATGCTACTGATTGTTCAAAATAATAATGCAGATGTTTTTAAGTGAAGTGTATTTTATTAAATTCCCTTGTTAAACATGTACTTAATCAAACGACATCTTAAAAAAAAATCTTCCTCTTGAAGAATGTGATTATAACATCAGGAAAGGATGATATTAGTTGTAATTTAAGTGCAGGGCCTGTTAAACCTAAAGGGTTCAGAGTTGTACTGGTTGAGAACCACCACCTCCACACACTGCTGCCTGGTTCTACAGTAAAGGCCCAGCAGTCTGCAGTGAGGGGCTGGTCTCTGCTGCAGGGCCTCCAGATAACTGCAGTGGTGTAAGAGTCAGTGGGGCGTCTCGGAGAGCTGCAGTGTCCCATGGCCTGCTCCACAGTAATAACCCCGGTGGTTAACGTGCCTCTCCACAGCACTATCACTTCTGCTGAGGGTGCACGTTTCTCTCCCGCCCTCTGCGGCTCTCTCCTCCCCTTCGCCCCACCGCAGCTCGTCAGAGAGCTGCTCAGGCGTGGTATGAGCTGTCAGGGGCTGCTTGATGGTGATGCCTGCGCGGCCTCCCCCGAGTGTGATGCTGCAGAGTCCATCACCCATCTCTCCCCTCTCTCCCCTCTCTACCTCCGTCGCTCCCCTCTCGTTCCCTCTCTCCGCGCAGACAATGAGGACCAGAGGCCACAGAGAGGCTGCTCAGACGGGATGAAGTATTTCTCGTGCGGCGGCATAGGGAGTGAAGGACAGGACAGACACACTGTTGGGTTTCACTTAAGAAAGGCCAGACTTTTCTCTGGCAGCCGGGAAGCTCTCCGTGCACATTCTTAGACACCAGAGACAACTGCAATACTTCACGTACATTCTCACAAATGGAGGCATTAGAAAAAAATGGTGCTGACTAAACTTTGACATAAAATTTCCAAACTGTCATGTACTTAATGGCTGTTAATTAAGAGTTGGTGTAGCTCAGGTTGTCGAGCGAGTCAGCCTTTAATTCCTCATCTACCGCTCATGCTCACATGTTGAAATGTCCTTGAGCAAGAGGCTGGAACCCAAATGCTTCTAACTTGCTTCGGACAAGCTTATGCAATGTAAAAACTATATAATTGTATATTACTTTTTGATGGTATATTATTGTAATTATATATTGTGAAAAAAAATGATTTGTAGCTGATAGAAAATTTAGGGAAATGTTCTGATTTCATTGTGCCATTTGCTTTATTTTCTTCTAATCCTTCTTCACAAGTCAGCTGTCTTATTTTATCATTTCTTATCTCATGGCTTGTTATTGTGAGGGCATATGTAGACTACACGCATCATTATAATGGTTCCCTCGCATTGTTATTAACACTGAGCCTCAAACCCGGAAAAAAAAGGAATTTTATAAGTTTTTTTCAAGTGAGGTATAGGGGCGAAACCAGGGGTGGGACTAAGAGGGCACTGGCCCCAGCTGAAATCCGACTGGCCTCTGAAGTGTCCCTGTCCTGCTAGTAGTCCTTATTTTAATACACTAATCACTATCTAACAATAAGTATGACAATTTGTTAAGATTTTTTTATTTTCTAAGTTTTTTTGAAGTACATAATGTGCTTGAACAAGAAACAATTTTCCAAATATATTTAATGACGTGTGGCTTTAGAGCCAACAGTAAACCTAGGAAGGACTTAAATTTGCACATCACTGAAAAAGGAATTGAACATAGATGTTGGACATATTATTGATCCTGCAGCATAAATTGTGGCCCCTTTATGGCCCCTGACTTAGAAAAATCTTAGATCTGCCACTGGAGTGAGGACTGTGGATTTTGTCTCCCGTCACTTACTGTGCAATAAAATCATAAAAAGCAAGGGATCTCGTAATGAACAGTAATTACAGGAGGAATCAATAAAGCAACAAAAAACCTCCAGTGTACATGTACATGTGAGTATTTGTAAGGCAGATTCATAAAGATAAATAAGGTACAAGACTGTCCTTGTGAATATGAAAACTGTACAGTGCCTCTAACATCCTTCACATTCGCTCCTCTCCTCAGTATGAATACTTCAACGCTGTGCTGATCAACGAGGTGGACGAGGAAGGTAACAACGTGGAGCTCGGCGCAGAGTTCCTCCTGGAGCCCAACGACCATTTCAATAACCTGTCGGTCAACCTGAGCCTCAGCGTGGTGCAGGTGCCCACCAACATGTACAACAAAGGTGAGGGGCCATGCAGCCAGAGGACAGGATTATGTGTGGGGTTATTTAACCACAGTGGGCTGATGAACAGGGGGGGGGAGGAAAGTGAGAGGTGAAAGGGAGAGGGATGGTGGCTGAGGCTGTATCAGTGTTACCGTCTGGGAGAAGTGGAGTTCGGGGTGGATCGATAGCTGTCCAGGCTGAAAGAGAAAGCACACAATTCAACGACTTCAGAAAGAGAGCCGAGGGAGGCGGGGCCGGGGAAAGATGTTGCTCATTGGGAAGCTGCTGGGTCTTTTCTTGTTGTATAACAGAGTGTGTCACCTCTCCCTGTGTGTCGCCTGGGCTGCTTTTGTTTGCCTGTAATGGACTCTCCATAAGTCCGTGTTCGCAGCACAAAGGGAGGCTCATCCAGCAGCAGGAGGGGAGGGGATGATGGAGTCAGGCACTAAATCTCCTTTTTCTTTGTGGGTGGGGGGTCAATACGGTACAAAGGTCAACTGTGCACTGTGCAGGATGGTCCAGGATGAACACCATTATCACCATTATCACCATTTCATTGGCCTGTCTCTTTTCCCTCCTCCTCCTCCTCAGATCCTGACATAGTGAACGGAGTTTACTGGTCCGAGGCCTTGAATAGAGTGTTTGTTGATAATTTTGAGAGAGACCCCACGCTCATCTGGCAGTACTTTGGGAGCGCCAAGGGTTTCTTCAGGCAGTACCCTGGTGAGTGCTGCCATTTCCTATTTCTGTGTGTGTGTGTGTGTGTGTGTGTGTGTGTGTGTGTGTGTGTGTGTGTGTGTGTGTGTGTGTGTGTGTGTGTGTGTGTGTGTGTGTGTGTGTGTGTGTGTGTGTGTGAAAAGAAAGGGCCGTCCCATGGGAGCTATCAGCTGTCAGCGCGGGAGAGAAAAAAAAACCCAGAACAAATGATTCAGGAGAAGTAAAAGGGTGATTTGGCTAATGTTGTAATTTTACAGACCATCAGAGAGGATGCATATATACAGACTGTAATTAATCAGCATTTGCCAGCGTGGACCTTCAGCCACAGTGAGGAACAGTGTGTGGCTGCTGCTGCTGCTGCTGCTGCTGCTGGATCCATTCAGAGATATCAGAGCATCACAGATGTGAAACCCGGCTCTCTGGAGTGAAGCCACCGAGATAAAATGAAACTAATGATATAGATTGTGTATATATGTTTAATGTATAAGAAGAAATACATAATGGAGAGATGAGAGAGAGAGACACTCTCTTACTAATGTTCTCATCATTGAAACGCTAAAATCCCACCCAAGTCTTGTTTTGGACAGATTCTATCGAAGATAATAGATGTGTTTTCAGTTTTAATAATAATTTTACCTGCATTAAACACAAAAAAGTGAAATGTTATTTTATATTTTGACTTTTTTGTCAACGAATTAGATGAAAGGCCAAAAATAACCTCAACATGTAAAAAAAATAATATATAGGCTACTTTCACTTTTTTAAAAAAGGATGAAAAAAATCCCTTGACACATCTGTGCATATAGACTTCAGCAACCTTTTCTGTCACGGGTAAATAATGTAGTTTCCTTTGTCAGGGAGTATTCTTAGCCACATGTGCTGGTTTGTATTTACTGCTGCTGGATGGTGGATGTGTGGTTGTACTCAAGATAAACTACAGTGTGTGTGTTCATCATAATGAAGGAACACGTTGCTCCTGCGGCCGCTGATGTCTTTTTAATGGTCTCTGGACAACAGTGGAGGTCAATGACTCAGAGGAATAAACTGTACCAGGCTTTCATTACACAGGCAATTTATATGTTACAGCAGAAATTCTGGCAATAATGAGTCTATACAGTAGAATCTCAACAAACTCATCCTGTTAACATATACAATTTGTGTTGCACAATTTTTTATACAATATAGAGTTTATTCTACAAAATCCAAAATGGCATTTGCTTGTGATGTCTGCCTCCAGTTTCTCAATATCACTTTGACCCCCTCGGGTTAAAAATGCTTTTACCGTTTACGTGGGACAATCTGGCCTGCAGCCTATCATGTTTTTTAATTAAGATTGAAAAGATAAGATTCACAGTGGATGGATCCATGTGGAAGTTTGGTGTTTATGTGGCAGCGTTTTATTTTATATGTAGAACAGTTGACTATAGGCCTCTTAATGCTGGATAACAGGTGCTATGTAGTAAATATTTAGGTAAAAACTGTGGAGCATTTTTCTTGCATGTAGGGTTTTTTATAATAGTGTTTGATGTGATTTGTATGTCACAGTCTGTGTTATGTTTCTGCTGTGTTTCTGCATTGTGTGTATGTTTAAAACTTAAAATACATTGATCATGATAAGAAGAAAATTAAAAAAGAGAAAATACACTTTGATGCGGCTGCTATAATCTTGATTATTAAATATCCTCTGTCCGAGTTTATTCTGCAAAACTCTTATATTCTGCCTCCGTCCCTCTCTCCTGCATCCACTCTGCAGGAGTGAAGTGGCATCCAGATGAACACGGCGTCATCGGCTTCGACTGCAGAAATCGAAAGTGGTGAGCCTCCAGTAACCAGAGAAAAGATTGTTGCACAAATTATAATTATTATCACTACTGTAACAGTTGGGGTTTGATAGTGTATAATTTACTCTTATGTATCACAGGTATATCCAGGCAGCAACGTCTCCAAAGGATGTGGTTATCTTAGTGGATGTTAGTGGAAGTATGAAAGGTCTGAGGCTGACCATTGCCAGACAGACCGTCTCCTCCATATTAGACACTCTGGGAGATGACGACTTCTTCAACATAATTGCAGTAAGTTTTACCTAAACTTTAGTTATATCTTCATCTCAGTCACATTTGTCTTTAATTCGAGTCTATTTGTGGTCAGTAAATGTTTTTAGACTCTTCTATTTGGATATTTTGGAGACACTTGTGCTGAGGCTCGCATGAAAAAACAAAGAGGAATTGTTTAATTCTCTTTTATCTAAATACTGTTTATATTTCCTCAGTATAATCAGGAGATTCACTATGTGGAGCCTTGTTTGAATGGAACGCTGGTGCGGGCCGACCGAACCAATAAAGACGTGAGTCTCTATTCAAACTGACTTGTGATTAATGCATGTGGGGTTTTTTTTATCAGGCTGAATTTGTGTGATTAATGTTTTAAACCGTTGTGTTTTTTTTTTGGTCTCCTACTTTCATTGTTATCTGTCAGCATTTCCGTGAACATCTGGACAAGCTGTTTGCCAAAGGGATTGGGCTGCTGGGCGAAGCTCTGACCGAAGCGTTCACAATCCTGAGTGATGTAAGTTCCACTACAGTAAACTGTGACTGTCAGTTTAATGAGGACGCTGCTCGAACAGAAATCCGCCAAGTCTATCCTCCACTGAAATTATTTATCATGAAGCAGATCATCTAAATTCTTGTTTTCTGTTTACTGATTATGTGACAATGGTGTTGAGTATTCATGAGCTTTCACAAAATGAATACTTTTTTTATTGATTACTTTAGAAGAAAGTAATGAATGTGTGCGTGTGCTCGGATATAAAAACAAAATGTATTTCTAAGGCTTCACTTGACCAGAACAGTAGGAAAACATTCATTTTACAAGCCACATTTGTTTCCAGGGACAGTGTTGAATCATGTTCTGCCTGTTCTCAACTAATCATAGAACGTAGCAGCACTCCAGTCAAATATATCTGAGCGTCTGGGAGGTGTGTAGCCTGTTGAAACGCTCCAGTGCTATCCCCATCCCGCCCTCCAAACACAGACACATCTATTCTGAAGCGTGATTAATGGCTCTAATTAATGTCAATGATTAATAATGTGGCTGATTGGAACACAAAGCAGATAAGGCCAGGAGCCACGCCGCACTCTTTTTATCTCCCTGCTTTCAGGCGAGCTTTGGCTGCGCCGCTGCAGCAGAGGGTGTGCAGCTCTTACCTCTGCATTTGTCAGATTAATTAAAGCCCTGCAATGAATATGGTAATCAGGTAGCCAGCAGCACGCTTTCCGAAATTCACTGTTGTGCCGCTGCCCAGTGAGTCAAGTCAAAACGCAGCCTTATATCGTGGAGCGGATCAAAAAAAGAAAAATGCTCTTGCAGAGCACTGCAGCATTTTTTTACATTGAGTCAACTGAACGAGAGCCGAGCTGCGATACAACATGTTTTCACTGGGGGCTGATATCAAAGAATCAGAAAACAGCAAGACTACGATAAAAATATTTCACCACATTTTATCACAGAATATGAAATACAGATTCTTAAATGATTTCAGAGCAAGAACATTGGCTCCACAGCAAAACGAGCTGAGGATTTTCAAGATTTTATCAACATCGAGTCCTCAAATGTCCCTGTTCATTATAAGTCTTCTATCTGTGACATTTATATTTCCACACTCTGGACGATACTGAAACAAATGGTATAACACACACTTAAACAAAGACTGAAGACTCTTTCAGTAATGACTTCAGACACTGCCCACTTCTCTTTCTCTGGCTCGTGTGGGGAAACGTAATAGGTCCATGTAGGAAATAATTTGAAACAGCACAATTTATTAAACTAAATGTGGCTAAAACAAACAACATGGTTAAAGCAATTGCAGATTGTTTAGGGCTAAGGGGTGAGGATGTGTTGAATGGTGCAAAAGGTGGAAAAAACGATGAAGGAAAAAGAAGTTGGCAACTAACGGCAGAGAGAGAAGAGGGCGAGCACATGTGAAACCTCTTATATGCAAGGTCCAGGTGAAATACATGAACCTCTACTGTCAGTGAACTGTCTCCTGAGCTTGATGAGAAAAAACCCACAGACGGCTGCTTTGACCTTTTCTGTCTGAATCACATTTAGCTGCTTCACTTTAGTTTCCCTGGGTTTGCTCGTGCTGGTTCACTGTCATGATTCACTGGGTCACCTGGATAGAACAGATCTATCAATGCTTTTAGTTCTACCTGTAAAAAATGATCTTATAAGCATAACAATTCATTATATGTAACATTCAAATGTTTTAAATGACCATGTTATATCATATCTAATTGTGCAGCACAATATTTTGTCTCTAATAATCTGGAATAAGTGTTTCATCCCGTTCCTGTTGATTTCCTCTCCTGCTCCACACAACCTGTCCCAACGGATGAAGTTTATTATCAGAAATTGGCTCCTTGAGTTTGAGATTAAACACAATCTAATAACAATATAAACTATAAAGGAAAACATATTTTTATATGATTATGTCTGGTACAAAAAAACCTTTTTAAAGTTACATCGCCGCTGTTGTTGATCTCAAACCTGTCACTTCACATGACCCCCCCCGGAGCATTTATTTCCCTGGCTGGCCAGAACGTTATCACAGACTAAAATCAAGAATTACATTTTTAACTAATGCACCTGGAATTCGTGACAGACTGTTACAGAATCGTTGTGAGTTCACATTAAATCGCAAATGGTCTGTATTTTTATTTTTAGCACTTCTTCAGTCATGATGACTCAAAGTGCTTTACAGTAAAGTTATGCCATCTACCACAGTGCATCTATGTGCAGCTCTTTCTCCGGCATACATCACTCATACACACAGCCGTCAGAGGAAATTTAGGGTACTGGGAGTAGGGGGGGGGACGGGGATTGTACTGCCAACCTTCTGGTCAGTGAACGAATCGCTATATCCCCACTGCAATACATGACTGACTAGTGGCATCATTTCATTTCTGTGTATGCACTGCATTTGTATGTGTGTGTGTGTGTGTGTGTTACTTGGCCTGTACGCTGCAGCACTCAGCAGGTTTCAGTCTGTGAGTGTGTCTCGACAAACTCCTCTCTCTCTCTCTCTCTCACCACATTCCCTGTTACAGGTCAATAAACCACTTAATTACCATCATGCATCTTCTTCCCTCACAATAAAGTGCAGCTCATTCCTCAAGTTTATTTACAGAGACATTATCTGTATTTTATTAACCGATGGCCTCACAGCCGCCATATCAGACATCGCTGTTATAAGTTTAAAACTAAAACACACGTAGAATTGTTTTTTGTATGAATCCACACGTGCTGTGTTTCTCTCTGCAGTTCAATCAGACTGGTCGTGGCAGCTTGTGCAGCCAGGCCATAATGCTGGTGACCGACGGGGCGACTCAAATGTACGACAACGTTTTTGAGAGGCACAACTGGCCAGAAAGAAAGGTGAGTTTCCCTCTCTCTTTCTCTCTTTCCTTTCCTTCCCTGTCTCTCTCTCTCTTCCTGTCCCACAGGGTACCTAATGTTCAACGCTACCCGTGTCCTTCTCAGAATTTCCCGCTTGCGCTGCACTTTTTCCTGCTTCAGCGATAGATGTACATTTTAATACTCGATATGCCGGCTGGAGCTCTGCCTGTGACGTTTGGAGGAATTGGTTTCGTCCTTCATTACTAACTCTGTAATGTAAAACCCCATGTCGGTGTGATGTTTTTCTATGTGTTGACACATTACAGAGCAATATTTGCCCCATGAGGAATAAAACATGTGAAATTAAGTGCTTTCAAGGGCAGAGCGGGAACGAGCAGCTCAGCCTCAGAGGCTCCTGTCCTCGTGCCCCCCCCCCGCAGCGCTCGGCTCAACACTTCTTCCTGGTCCCAACTCTTTTGTTAGGCATCCTTTGTCAGACCTAAAAGCAATTGAAATCAAATGGACTGCTGTGCTATTCACACAGCAGTAAAAACAACAGCTCAGGGGCTTTTATTCAGCCCTACCGAGCATATGTGTGTGGGCAGCGTTTGGCAGCGTACGGGGCAGTATTTGGCAGGGTGTCCCATCCCCCCCTCATACACCCTGAGGGCCGCTATATGGCAGCCATTCAGTGTTTTCTATACGCATTATGCTTAGCAAAGCATCTGGAGCCAATGAGCCGTACTGGTTTGGCCAAGTGTCACGCAGCGTTCTCTAAAAGGACAGTGGAACGTGCCCTCGTGCCCAACCCCCAACCGAAGAGAAATAATTGAATTTATCTGCATGAACTGAAAACCGGGGGGGGGGGGGGGGGGGGAATCCACAAGTCACTGTAAACGAAACAGAAGAGGTGGAAAAGCAGCTAAACTCTGTCCCCTCATGAGGATGTAAAAACATGCAGCCGCTCTTTGCTCCTGACGCAGATAGAATCAGGACGGGAGGATAAGGTGGGAGACTGAGGAGACACATCGCTTTGCATCTTTTGTGAATCCTTCCATCTTTGAATCTGTCGACATCTGCGTGTCCCCTGCACAGGTGCGGATCTTCCCCTACCTGATCGGACGAGAGTCGGCGTTCGCTGATAACCTGAAATGGATGGCTTGTGCCAACAAAGGTTTGAGGCGATTTGATAAACTCATTTACAGCATCAGCGAGTGGAATGAGGCCCGATGTGGTGTTTCTGTGCACTAATGTGACAGGTTAGGGATGTGTTGGGATCCATGTGGTTGGGTTGTGTAGCGTGTTTGTGTGCGTGCGTGTGTGTGCATGCGTGTGTGTGTGTGTGTATGTGTGTGGTGGCTCAGGCTCTTTCTGCCAAGAGGCAATGAAGTGGCACTTGAGGGGTCAGGGGTCAATCTGCTCTAATCCCTCTTCCTGTCAGATTGTCTCCCCCTCGGCTGCTCGCTGCTGATGGCTCCGACATGTCAGCGCTCTGGATGAGTGCCCTCTGGAAAGGAAAGTCACAGGCAGGAAAACAGATCACATGGGGGATCGTGGGGAGACAAGCCCCAAACCTCCCTCCCCACTCAGACCCCTACTGCGAAACAACCTTACATGTCCAATATGAAGCATTGTCAGCAACAGCAGGAGCTGACACCGAGTCAAATGACTCTTGTGTCGCTCTGAGCTCAACCACTGGAGACCTGCTCCACAGTGGTTCCCACAAATTATCCGCAGTGCTTCTCCACCTCTCCAAAACAAACTGATTGAATCTGGGGAAAAAACACAGTTTAGTTCAGTAAGAAAAAGGCAAAAAATCTGTTTTACTCTGTCACAGTGACTTCAGAGAATTTTTCTTTTGTAAATAAGTTTAAAAAGTAAATACGTCTTTTCCCCCATAAGGTTACTTTTCTGTATTAATGCCTCGCACTTACAAACACATTTTGAAGAAATAGGTTGTTGAGAAAATCAAATGACAGACATGCACACACACACACAGTTTTCTAGATTTATCTATAGGACTCATAACTATGTTTTTGCCCATTTTAAACGTGTCTGTTGCTGCGCTGCATTGTTACAAAAAATTGCATTATGAGGATTATGAGTTAAGCAATGTTGTGATGTCAACGTTATCCCGTCATTTAAGGGTTGTGTCTAAAATATGGTTATCAAGGTAACAGTAAAGCACAGTTGGAGGGTCAAAGGTTAGGGTCTCAACAACCGCTGATCAAAAATGTACAACCCACACAACACCTTGGTGGGTCCTCAACAACAGACCCGCTAGATTCAACTTTGTTCAGATGGGCAGTTATCGAGTAACATCAGAGGACAAACAGATAGACAGAAAGACAGACCTAAACAGACAGGAAGACAAACAGTCAGAGGGATTTCTGTATTTATCAGTAGCATGTGTGTGTGTGTGTGTTTTATTGCAGGATATTTCAGTCAGATCTCCACCTTAGCAGACGTTCAGGAGAACGTGATGAGGTACCTTCACGTCATGAGTCGACCAAAGGTTATCGATCACGAGCACGACACAGTGTGGACTGAAGCGTATGTGGACAGTGCTGTAAGTTTGTCATATAACCAGTGTCATGACTTTTTGTGTGAGTGTCCAAGATATAAATCCTTATTTAGTGTACAGTGCATTAGCATGCTTTCTAACAGGAACCTCAGTGAAATGTCATCCAGTACATTAACAAACGCATTGAACTTGTAACAGAGAGGTTCCACTATCAGGTAATTTCCCAGGCTGTATTTTTGGGTGTTAATATTCTGCATTATAGTAAGTTGTAAGGTGTCCCTGTTATTTAGTCCACCCCTGCACTGCACAGTGAGAGTGCACATGTGTGCGTCTGCTCCCTCATCATTACTCTTTGTGCCGCTGCAATGATTCCTCATCACGAGCTCCGTTAATCTGCATGGATCTTCCCCCCGCTGTATATCTGTGTCCACAAAGTCAATGCAGAAAGTGCCTACTTTAATTCAAAGGACGATTCAATTTTGATGTGTCTTCTCTTTCATTTCAGCTCTCACAGGCTCATAAAGTAAGTATCTGCATGTGATCAGATCTCAGTGTGCTCTCAGTTGGAGTCAAAGTAATGGAAATTACAGCGCATACCTCTGCCAAGGCCCAGCAGTCCCTTTAAATTCATTCAAGTTGCACCAGATTTCTCACAAATATCAGCCCCCTGAATATGCCTGAATTTCTTTTATCAAGATCCATGAATTATTACCTCGGAGTTTTGTGAAAATGTTGCAAATGTCACGAAAGTCATGAAAGATTCCAGGATCGTCCCCCTGATCTGAATACGCACAAGAATTTGATGGGTTATTTCTTGACGCATGTCCCATCTGATTTCGTGGATAAACGTATAATAGTTTTTGAGTGATCCTGCCGACCCTAACAACTAACCCTAACAAAAGCCATTTTCAGACATGAACGGTAAATGTCCAGAAAGTTTCGGACTGAATATTTTCTGGAGTTTGCCTTTCACATATAACGAATGCAGCAGATTATGCAGGTCAGACGAGTTCACCACAGCAGGACAATACTGTATGTGGAACAATTGAGCATGGGGTGGTGCCTGGGGAGATCATGACGTGTAAATTCTGGAAAATTCGGTATTCTGGAAAATATCTGGTGCAAACTGACTTGGACATTTGCGTTCTCACATACAGCCTTTACGGAATATTTCAGGAGATTATCCATGCAGACTTCAGTGTGTGACTGAAAGCTGCTTTGTTATTATCATAATAATAAAGTTGAATCTATTTTAAAAGCATTGGTTGGATGTTTGAGAAAGTATAGTTTTAAACTTACAAAGTCAGACGACAACACTGGGACCAGAGGGTTAGTTGGTGTGAATTAGAAGTGACGTGTGAGGATAAGCAGCTGCTTATTGTCACTACATTTCAACATTACGCTTCAAACATTCCTTAAGATGAGAAGAGACTCCTTCCTCTGAGGAGCAGAAGCAGGGGAGAGGCATTTATTGCACTACTTTCCTGTATGGAGACGATGAGCATACTCACACACACACACACACACACACACACACACACACACACACACACACACACACACACACACACACACACACACACACACACACACACACACACACACACGCACACACACAGAAGGGTTGGGAGATTGTCCTCTGGAGTGTGTGCTGTTGTATCTCAGCCTCAGACACACCATTCATCATTCTGTGGATCATTGCATTTTATCTCCTAAAGCCTATAATAAAACTGACATTGGAGGAGAGACCAAGAAAGAAAGAGAGAGAGGGAGAGAGATGGAGGTGGAGGTGGTTGGGCATTTGTGGATTTCCTGTGTGCGCGTGTGTGCATATGTGCGTGTGTGAGTTTGTGTGTATGTGTGGACTTAAACACTCCAGTTTTCTCTCCCATTGTGTGTTGTGATGAATTTAAGGAGCCACCATTCTTCATTTTGTCAAGTTAGGTAGTACACACCACAGTTCACGGCTCGTTTGTTTCATATGCATGGACATACACAAATGAACAACAGCACACACACACACACACACACACACACACACACACACACACACAGACACGCTCAGCTGTGCCGACTCAAGAGGTGAGGGAATAGCAGACCTACTTTAACAGCGCTCATGTGCTTCATTATGTCAGCCCTCGTCCTCCTCAGCTGACCCTGTCCTGAGCCCCACTCGAGCCTCGCACGGTGCAGGTTTGACAACAGGGAGGCTGTGACGAGGACATTGTAGACGTGCAATTCTACAGGACACATTTATTTTTTGTAAATTCTGTTGTTTTAAAGCTCGAACCAATCTGACATTTCGAGATTGAGTGAGACTTTTTTCTTTTGTTGCTGGTTTAGTTATAATTATAAGTCATGAAGCTGCTACTTTTTTTACCTTCACCAGGGAGGTTTGGTTTTCATTTGCATTTGTTTGTTACTTAGCAGGATCACTTTAGAACCACTGAACTGAAATCCACTGTGGAGGGGTGGAGCATGACCCAAGGAAGAACCCATTCAATTTTGGAACTGATCCGAGTAAACAGGCAGATCCAGGATTTTATTTAACTTTCTTTAACATGGCGAGATAGAGTGTGTACGTGTCTAGTTTAATATGTGTGGACATTTTAATTGAATTTTTTGTGAATCATGAGTAGTTATTTGTTGTACAGGTCGCTGCGTTTATGAACATGTCCAAGGCTTGTTGGGTTTGTGTTTTGTTGTTATTAGCTCCACCAGGGAGGTTATGTTTCCATCGGTATTTGTTTGTTACCGGCATTACACAAAAACCACTGAACGGATTAATGCGAAACTTGGTGGAGGGATTTGATACGGGTTACAATTAGGTGCAGCTTGATTGAATCTAAGGGGACTGTTGGGCCTTGGCGGAGAGAAGCGTTCCATGCCACTCTCGTTTTGTTTTTGTCGCTAATTTTGCTGAATCATCAGTATCATGGAAAGTGTTTTTTGTTTTGTGGTACTCACTGTTGTTACCGTTCCTTAGGTGATTAACATTTTACATTCAATCATATGTTTAATCTATAAAAGATGTTGCATCATTATACATCAAATTTCAGGTCGGCTTCACCTCATCTGGGCCAGCGCGGCTTATGTTAATGCGTTAATAATCCAGTGATACAGTTATATGATACAGTACAAACAAAAATACACTTTGTTCATACAGTTTTGTTCTTTTATTTAGGTCAAACCTTGGACACAGGGCTTGTACTTGTACTAGAAGTACTTCTGCAGAGTTGTATTACTACTTTAATTTAAATAAAAGACACAAGTACTTCTTCCACCACTGATAACAATTTATTGTAATAGTTGTAGAGATTGACAAAATACTTCACCTTTGGAATCTCATTTTGACTGATGCTTGAAAACCTGAGCAAAGAGCAGTTGTATCCTTCTCTCAGTGGTCTCTCACTCTGCTGTATAACTAAGTCCTGACTCTGTTTCTCAGTTGAAAGACAAAGCAGGCCCGAGTCTAATGACCACAGTAGCCATGCCAGTCTTCAGCACAAAGAATGAAACGGTGAGTGGGTGAGTGAGTGAGAAGCTAAGTTAGGATTTGTAGAGTTTTCACCTAAAGTTGTGTATCTGTGTGTGTTTGTGTTGAATCCTCTCATGCAGAGGAACCAGGGTATTCTGTTGGGGGTCGCAGGAACAGACATCCCTCTGCAGGAGCTGATGAAGCTCATCCCCAAACATATGGTACCATCAGCTGCTCGTGTGCTTTTACTTTAACTAAATGAATGTATTAATATATTTATATATCCACGTTCTGTCTCTCACTTTGTGTCTCCAGTTAGGGATCCACGGGTACGCGTTTGCCATCACGAACAACGGCTACATCCTGACCCATCCGGACCTCAGGCCTCTGGTAACTCACTTGTTTTACAGTCTCCTATAGCGTTCCCTGACTTTACCCTGTTTTGCCTTTTTTGTTTTTGTCCATGCAAAATTGTATGCATAACCAAAATGATGACGTGAAACCCCCTTGACGAGGGCACGCAGAGACTAATGTGTTTTGTGGTTAGGAGGCGCCATGGGCTCGTATAGTCTGTAATCCCCACCTTTTCCTTTGGTGTATGCATGCAGGGATAAAGGCCACTCATAGGGCTGGCTGGCCTGAAATTTCCCAGAGGTAACTTAACACTCGCTGGCAGAGACCACAGCCGCTCACGCTGGGACCGCTGGTTCCTCAGGAGCTATGGCTGTGCTATAGTGGATCTGTGTGTGCCAGTGTTAGTGCTATTCCTCTGTGTGCAACTCTGTGTGTGTGTGTGTGTTTGTGTTGTTTTATTTTTGTGAGTGTTTCTTTGTGGCTAATACTTGTGCTGTGGGTGTAGTCATTGACTTGTCGTTTTCTTGTGGTCCCGGCTACGTACTGTAGCAGCATCTGACATGTACATTGTAATGCATTGACGTACAGTTGTTTGAGTGTGGCTTTTACTATCAATCAAATTAATACATTTTTAATTTACCTGACAGTGTTAATTTCACACATGATTTGCTAAATAATTGCTCTGCAAAATCGCCACAACAGCTTTTATAAATGAGAGTCTTTGTTTTAACAAGGAAACACAGAAAAGACTAATGATGTTGACACATTTATAAAGAGATTTATTTATTTAACTCATAATTTGTAAAATCTTGTGTCACGTACAGGTTTTACATGAGTTTGTCATTTGACATGTCGGAGCAATAGTTGAACCTTTAGTCAAATATAACCCTGTTGCCCACGGGGGTCATTAAATTGTGTATATTGTGTTATTTTGTGTAGTATCAGGTGGGTCAGAAGAGGCGGAAGCCAAACTACAGCAGCGTGGATCTTTCTGAGGTGGAGTGGGAGGACAAAGACGACATTGTACGTGTGTCAAAAACAATAATACAACATAAGAAAGTTGCCGTTATTTTGTTGTTGACAATGGGGGGGATACTGAATGTGCTTAAATCAAAATATAACATTCGATGACTGTAATTTGTGCAATTTCTATATTCATGACTTTGTCCTATGAAAACAACGGTTTCTATTAGATGAGAAAAATTATCACAGTATTAACGTTCAGGTTTCAGAATCACAGTCAAGTTGCAGCCAATGACAAAATGCCGGATCAATGACCCCACCTCCACTTCTCTGCTCCGTGTGCTTTATGTTTCAGCTACGTAACGCTATGGTGAACAGGAGGACAGGGACGTTCTCTATGGAGGTGAAGAAGACAGTGGACAGAGGGGTGAGGCTGCTGATGAAGACGCTCTCTCTCTCTCTCTCTCTCTCTCTCTCTCTCTCTCTCTCTCTCTCTCTCTGTTGTCTCTGGACTAAAGGAGTAAATCTCATCGGAGCTGTTCTTCTGTTGTTTTAGAGGCGCGTCCTGAAAATGCACAATGACTATTACTACACTGACATTAAAGGAACTCCATTCAGGTGGAAGAGAAGTTTTATTACGTTCCTATACGACCTTCTGTCAGTTTATGTCTCTACTCCAGTCAAACACTGACTGACTCCTCCGTTGCTGTTTCCAGTGTCGGAGTGGCTCTGTCCAGAGGCCATGGCAAGTTCTTCTTCAGAGGAAATGTGTCAGTCGAAGCAGGTACGTAACTTCAAATTCAAGGGGTTTGAAGGATTTCGGGGGGCCCAGGCACAAAGGACCTGGGGGGGGCTGTTTAGTTTTTAATCTGTGCTAGCGAGGGGGCGAATAACAAATTTGCTTCCAGTGGCAAAGTGGAGATAAACTTTGGTGAACTTTGACCTGCGATATTCTCCCATTCTTGTGTATTTGTGACTCTTACACATTTAGTCTTCAACTTAACCTCTAAATTGATGAAACGTTTGGCAGAAAGCTAGTATGGGGTCTTGTTAGAGGGTTTCCGACCTTGGTTTTTTTCCACCCCCCTGTTCATAGCTAATTATAGAATTTAAGGGGTCCTAGCAAAATTATGTGAACTAACATAATCAGCCATTTTCAGGCCCCCCCCCCAGCCTGAATACAGTTTAGATGCATGTGACTCTGACCTGCTTGTTTTATCAGTCCTCCCATGCTGGCATTGCTGAAGCGTTACTGACTTGTGTTTTTCAGGGCTCCGTGATCTGGAACAGCCAGATGTCGCCCTGGCAGATGAATGGTAAGAACTGGGATTATATGGAAGAGGGCATTCATGCGTTATGTAGGTTATGCCTCAATGTTCATCAGGGAAGTTGAGGCACTCATTGACGTAACACTGTGGTTCTGTTTGGACCACAGGAACTACTGCAACACAGAGGAGCAGCATGAGCATCGTCACCTCACCCAGATTCAAGCCATCAAGCTCTTCTTGACGGGTCGCAGACCACACCTCAAATGTAAGAGACATCCGAGTCGGACATAAATCAACAGGACTGAATGGAGTGTGTATCAGGTATTATTGAAATAAGGTCTGTATTTGTTAATGGGGTCATTGTGTTACGTTCGGCAGGTGACAGGGAGCTGATCCAGGAGGTTTTATTTGATGCGGTGGTGACTGCTCCACTGGAGGCCTACTGGACTGGACTGGCCCTCAACAAGTCAGAGTAAGAACCACGTGGCACCACTACTGAAATCTGAAATCATAGATGTTTGTAAGCTCTTAGCAAAGGCTCATGAGTTTTGCCTGTGAGTGATCTGCAATTATAAATGGTAATGAATCATCAACAAACAGCACTAATGATGATTTAACAAGTCTGTAGTTACCTCTGCTGCATTTGGTGTTTGTTTGTTTGCAGGATTAAGCAAAAAGTACTCAATTGATTTTCACAACATTTTGTGGAGGGTATAGAGAACGACACAAGCAAGAGCCCATTGAATTTTGGTGCAGCCTACTCATTGCTTCACTAATAATTTTGTAAATCATAAATTTAAGAGGAAATCACAAATCTCACAAGGGGTTGTGTAATAGTGTGTAATAGTGTGTAATAGTGTGTAATCAGCAGTCAGACATGCTCGGGGTCAACACTCATAAATCAAGCACCAGTGCTCTGCTCTGCATGAATCCTGCAGGAACTCAGACAAAGGAGTGGAGATCACCTTCCTGGGAACGCGCACCGGCCTGTCGAGGACCAACCTGTTTGTCCCTGCAGATCAGCTCTCCAGTCAGTGAGTGCCGCTGCTCCGCGTCTCTCTAATCATTACTTACAGCACCAGGCGAGGCCGTGATTGCGCCTGATGAATCTAATCCGTGGCTCCTCACTTCATCCTCTGTGCGTCCTCAGAGATTTCCTGACAGCGGAGGACAAGGAGGGTGTGTTTAATGCTGATCACTTCCCTCTGTGGTACAAGAGAGCAGCAGAGCAGGTCCCCGGCACGTTCATCTACTCCATCCCCTTCAGCACAGGTACGCAGGACAATGTCACTCATCACGTGTGAACTGTGCACCATCAAATATCATCATACAACCACACAAGACAAACGTTTATCTGTAGTATCTGCACCTTCCTTCACACAAGTTCATCTCAATATGCTCGACACTCCAGAGCAGGAGTATATAAAGCACTTTTTGAAAGCTCAAACGGTTTCCTTAGCTTTTCAGCATTTTCACATCTTTCTTTTTATCCCTCGGTGTGTTGTGGTTTGTGGTTTTTACTGGTTTCCACTGAGAGGACGTGCAGCACAGCTCACCTCCCTCACGGCTTTTTCTTGCAGTTTATGTGTCCCCTGTTCAGGCTGCTCGCCTCAGAAAGGAGAATAAAAAGCCTCACTCTCCAGGACATTTACCACCTTTTCCCTGTTAATGATAACTGCATCCAGTCAGGCTTCACCATCATAACCTGAAATGTCCCATCACAGCGCTCGTTTCAGAAAGATTGCAGTCATCTGGCTGTGGAAAAGCCTCCGACTGGACTCCATTACTGTACAGTAATGAACTGCTGCTGAGGTTTTCTTTCTCACTGACTGAGGCTGCTGAGTGCAGGGCGCCATCTACTGAGCAGAACGTGAACCGATGAATGATAGCTATCTGCTCTGTCTCCCCAGCTTTAGAGAATAAGAGCGTGGTTTTGGCCAGCACAGCAATTCAGCTGCTCGATGACAGAAAGTCTCCAATTGTTGCAGGTAACAACATCTGAACTGAATTTCACATCATCATGAATCCTAAAGTTTTGGGGGGGTTTTAATTCTAAAACCGGCTTTTATCTGTTTTCATCCAGTTTTATTTTTGTGTTCTTATTGTTGTTTCACTGTTTTAACTTGTCCTACTTTTTTTAGATGTTCTTGTATCTATTATTATTATATTATGATTTTCTGTTTACTACGAAGCACTTACTCTTTCTCCTAAAACCATTAAAACTAGGTGCCAGTTTTAATGTTGTGACTCATCTGCATATATGTATGGCCTGTTTTAAAGAGTTCTTTCTAAATCAATAATTTGATTCTAAATCTATATACTAAGCCAAAAATACACTGATGTACCACTGTCTATAACAAGTCATTGTTTGTGATGTCGTGGCTGATCGGTGTACATAAAGTTATAGCTACTATTATATCGTTCAGTCTCTTATGCTCTTTGTGCTTTGCTCAGCTGTCGGGATTCAGATGAAGCTGGAGTACTTTCAGAGGAAGTTCTGGACGGCCTGCAGACAGGTAACTACACAACAACTAACGTGACACGTTTTTGTTGTTTTTCTGAGTGGGTGTGAAACAAAAGTCTTCATGTTTTGTGCTCAGTGTACAGCTCTGGATGGAAAATGTAGCATTAGCTGCGACAATGAGGTAAAAACAGTCACTTAACTCTAACTTCTTATTCTCTTTTCCCTTTGTTTTGTTGTTTTGTTTACTAAATCTTTTTTATTCACCCACTCACAGGACATTAACTGTTATCTCATCGACAACAATGGATTCATTCTGGTCACAGAGGAGCACTCTCAGGTACTGTGTGTGTGTTTGTGTGTGTGTGTGTGTGTGTACGTGGGTGTGCACACGTCTGTGGATATATGTTTAGATCTTCACCAGCTTTGCATCATCTTAAAAGATGATATGTGAGTCTTGTGTTTCTGCAAGTGATCAAAAACAGTTACTGCTGGTTTGATTATTTTTATTTCCATTACTTTGTACTCTTCAATCTACAGTGGGATTTGAAGTGTGTGGCTGTGTGCGTTGAAATAACTTCTCTCTCAGACAGGGCTTTTCTTTGGAGAGGTGGAGGGGGCCGTTATGAACAAACTTCTCCAGATGGGGTCCTTCAAAAGGTCTGAGCCACAGTTTAACACCAACCAGGGGTCCAGTGTACCTGGCATTAAAAGCATGTTTTTGTTAATGATTGTATTTGTTGTTGTTGTTGTTGGTATTTTCTTTTGACTGTAACCACTTCCTGATTGTGACAGGATCACGCTGTTTGACTACCAGGCCCAATGCAAAGAGTACGCTGGGAGCAGCGACAGTGCACGCACTTTATCTGACGTAAGTGACAGATCACCTGCTGGTAGATTTAGAGATAAAGACATGAGAAGCAGTCATTTTATCACCTGTAAAACAATACATCCACATTTGCACAGCCAGAGCTAAGGCCAAACTCTGTAACCTACTGAGCAACAGCGCCCTCTGCAGCCACACGGGGTGATTCATTCAGTGTGTGTGTAGTTTCTACCCACTCAACAGAAACACACTGAACAATAGATATTACCCATGATCCCTGGCTTCCTGAACCAGAAGAGCTGCAGCTGTAGTAAAATACACCAAACTCTGTTCAGTATTTTTCATACGTTAAAATTGTAGCTGGTCTTTAATGACTTCTTTTGACTGATCTAAAGTTCATTACTCTAGAACTCGCTGGGCCTGATTCTGTCAGTTTAAGCTGTGACTACTAGTTACTCTCTCACAGAAGTAACATAGAACAGTCGTTAAGGGTGTTAACTCTTTTTGAAGCTGATATTTTAAGGTAAATAGTGTTGCTTTCAGATCATGACCCTAGAAGGTGGTTCGTTTCATAGAGTTTGTGGTGAACAGTGTTTAGACACTAGTCAAATATGAATATAGATTAAACTAACATTAAATCTTTCTCTCTCTTTCTCTCTCTCTCTCTTTCTTAGCCTTTCACTGTGGTTAAGTGGCTCCTGACTGAACTTGTCATGTAAGAATTTAGACAAAATTATTATATTTGTTTAGTACGGGAAGATAAATAATATATTGTGACATACTGTATATCATACCTGTACTAATTATCATTTATACAATACTGAGCACAAAACAATTAAAAAGTTAAATGATAAAAACATAAATGGACGATCATCACACTACAATGAACACTGCTAAGATATAATCAGTTTCATCTTTAACTAATTCAGTTATAATTACATTTACTTTATGAACTATGTAATGAAACCAGCTGATAATAATGTTAACCAATAACAAGACACACTGATTAATGGTTGTTTTAAAAGAGCTTAAATGTTAATTCATATGAATGGATGTCCTAATTAAATGTGATGTTTGTGTTTCTCTCTTTAGTTTTCTGCTAGAATTTAACTTGTACAGTTGGTGGAACGTGGACCTGACAGTAAAAGGTAACTGACTGTAAAGGTGTGACTTATAGGCTGCATACTAAATGTGTTGGAGAGGAAATAGCATCATGTACGGTGAGGGTGTTGTGTCCGAGTTCTTGGAAATTTCCATTACAGACGTTTGACATAACCACAGATGTGTGTATTTCCCTGTCCTCACACACACACGCACACACACCCCTCTGCGTGTGTTGAGCTTTTACAAATACACCTACAAAGACAACTTCTCTCAGAACCTCGTTTGTTGACCAAATTTCCACCACACGTCTGTGGTTCAGTTCAGTTTTCTTTGTCCCACATTCAGCTCAGAGGTCTCGGGGTAAAACCATGATGGTTCCATGTGACACCGAATACCCTGCTTTTGTCTCTGAACGCACCATCAAAGAAACAACAGGCAACATCGACTGTGAGGGCTGCATCAGGTACTGCTGCAGGCCATTTTAGATTATTGACTCAAATATCAACAATCAATTCCTTGATATCCATCCATATTAAACAGTGTGTGTGTGTGTCTGTGTTTGTTGCTGCAGGTCTTTTGTCATACAGCAGATTCCCAGCAGCAACCTCTTCATGGTTGTCGTGGACAATAAGTGTGACTGCAGCAGTTCTCCTCCAGTGACCATGGATCCCATCGAGATCATGTATATCCTTTCTAAAGGAAACACTAATATTTGATAAGTGGAAGCTTGAATATGTGATTTGTTTCATAACGGAAATACTGACTGAGCGGAGCTGCATTTTTTATTTGGGGTTATTTTTGGAGTTGTACGACTCGAGTGTTCAGTTTCACATCAGCCTAAACGAGTCGTGATGCAGGTAAGAGAAGTTTTAAACTTAGCTCTGTTCAGTTTGTCTTTTTTTTCCTTGACACCTTTGAACACAACGAGTCCCTGAAATGTGACAGACTGAAGTTTCAGAAGGACAGAAAGAAACCTGAATCCTGTCATCCGTTCCACCCTGAGGTATGACAACATGCCTCTGTAATGTTACCTGTGTGTGCGTAGATTTGTATGTGTGAGACCACACTGAAATACTCAGATCCACTGAATGAAAGACACAGTTTATACAAATAATCATTAATTGAATATCTTAGTTTGTTGTATAAGTATAAGTCAGATGGAGAAAGAGAAATTAGTTATAGGACGGTTATATAGGTAAACAAATTGATGGTATATCTTTCAATTGCTGACTGACTTCACCTTTAACTTAACGTACTTATTGCAGCTGTATGCACACTTCTCCTGTGCAAAGAATTACTAACAATATTTCACATGCTTTCTTCCCGTTTTACTCTGAAACAAAGTGGTTTCTATAAAGTGTATTTGAGTACTGGTAGTTCCTATGAAGGATTCTGATCCAGCTTTCTGCTTGTGTGTGTCTACCTTTGTGGGCTTAATCAAAATGGAATTACACCTTACACGTAAACTGCTCAAAAAAATCTTTAATCACACACAACTGTGTCTTCTGCAGGAAAATGCCATGGAGTGTGGTTCAGCAACACGCCTCTCCAGTGCCCTAACAGCGGCTCTGCTCCCTCTGATAGCAGCGGCCGTCAGCAGGTGACCGTGAGCAGCAGGACTGGACCCGAGGACGACCTCAACTAGAATATGCTTATAAACACATAGAGAATATGGCCAATCAGAGATGAATTTGCTCATTAGCTCTGCAACTGGCAGCGCTCCACTAGGAAACAAAAAAAAAAACTGTAGCACTGAGACTCGCATCCATTAATGCAGAAATCATGAACGATGTGGCGCAGCAAAAGAAAGTGAGATTCACGGGAGTGCTTGGTGACTTTGCTCAGAGCATTGCAGTTCACTGTTTGCCATATTGTCCCGAAAGTGCGCTGAAATTAAACAAGAGAAAGCAACATGTCTACAGTCAAAGCAAAGGCATAGGAGAAGAGAAACGTAGTACTTTGTGCAAAAGATGATATAAGATATCAAACATGTTTTTTTATCGCAAAGTACAAACCGAAAGTTCATGTGAAAGTCTACAGAACGTAAAATGCACTTTCGTCATGTGAAAAGGAGGCAGAGCGCTCTGTATTCCTGGCATTAAAATGCTATACAAAAAAAAAAACACTATTGACAGTGGCGTCATATTTTTTCATACATTCCTCAGATATTTTAAGTTTATTTTTGAACTGAGTTCTTTCTGATGTTGATAATAATGTGGATGATGTAAAATACCAGAGAGAAAACAGAACTCGTGAACTTTCCTCTGTCAGTTTCTCCTCGTTTTAAAGCAGGAGTCGGTTCAGATGAGCTAAAGATGCATGATGAAGATTCAACAAAGTGTGTTCGAAGAATGTCACGTTCATACATCCAGCCATGATTTGTCAAGGTGACCACATCTTCTCACCTGTGCGTTTGAGAGAGCTGACGAATAAACACAAAGAAATATTTTACTTCATTTACACCGTGCGTGATTTTCTCAAACATTGTGTGTGTTTGTGTGTATGTGTGCATTACTAATGTTGCAGGGACATAAATCAGTTTATCTTGTGGGCAGAAGACTTGGGCAAAGGTTAAGGTTACGATAAGGGTTTGGTGCAATTCTACACTTCATTATTAAACAGTGAACACTTTTATTATTATTGCATGATCAACTTAGTTCTCACCACACACAACTGCTAACTCCCATGACCTTGTTTCTTCTAAGAAATGACAAAACAGAAACCAGTTGCATGTCTGTATATCAAATCAATCAAATTTTATTTGAAAAGCCCATATTCACAATTTGCCTCATAGGGCTTAACAAGGTGCAACATCCTCTGCCCTTAATCCTCAACTATAGACTAAAGAGGAAAAAAAAATCTTTTAACAAGAAAAAAACATAGAAATTTCAGAAAGAGCCACATTTGAGTGATCCCTCTCCCAGGACGGAGAGAAGTGCAATAGATGGCACATGTAGCAGAGCACATCGACAGAATAACAATATTTACAACGTTCATGAGAAAAGACAGTGTCTAAATGGAGAAATGTATACATTTTTAAAAATGTTATACAAAAGAAAATGTCTGACAGAGATGAAGGGAGCAGCAATGACGAATTGAATAATGCCAATGCCAATAATATCTTATCCAGGTTTCTGATTCCAAATCTGCTTCCAAACCCAGAGAGGCTCAACAACAGCCAAGTGATGGAACAGAGACACAAACAGAAACAGCCTCTCACGTTCGAAGCAAATCAGATACTAATGTTTTTCTCTCGGCCATGACAAACTGAAATATAATTGGTCATTTAGATTGGAAAAAGTTTGGTGACCAATTGTAGTAGAGAAGCTATACATGCCATCCTTATTATTATATATTACAGTAAATATCAATGGAGTACATTTCCAAACACTATATGACTTATAATGTTGTCTGCTATAAGCCATGTTATAGGAATTGGCTTCTCAATAACCACAGGCACATTATAAACTATTTCAGGAATCTCAAATCCACCACTTCAATTTGTTTATGAAGATCCCAGCAGGTGCCTGTTCAGGTAGCATGCAGTAATCAGTAATCACTAAGGTTCAGAGTGACACCCCTCAACCTCGACCTGCTGGTCCCTCTCTGACAGAAAAAGAGACAGCCAGCAGAGACTCAGCAGTTTCCTGTCAGTTTACAGATTAACACTAGACCACGTACATTAACCACATCATTTTCTCTCAGTATTAGATCATAAAATGCTGTTTGATAGACGAGGCTAAAATTACACATGGTTTAAAAACAAATCTTTGGGCAGTCTCCTGTGTCTTCCTCTAAATCGGCTGCAGGGTGCTGTACACCATGTTGTTTGGGACTGATGCAGACAGCTCCTCAGAGATGGTGTCGTACTGGTGGTAAATGTCCCACTAGAAAAGAAAGATACCAACTCTGAGCGCTCTTATGACATCTATAAACCTCTATAGCAACCATATCCAATACTGTGCCTCGTGTCTCACTTACTTGTTCATATTGAGGCTCTTGTCTGTTCGGTTTCTCGGTACCTGTGAGTGTGTAAGATGACAGAGACATTGAAGTTAGATGTGTCTGATATAGATTTTAAAGACCTACATTATTAACAAACTTCAAGTATGTACGTGTATATTAACTGGACATAAACAGTAAATGGACACAGTCCTCACCACTTCTTCTCGTGGTGCAGAGAAAGGTCAGTCCCAGTGAGATGAAACCCACAGTGACTGCAAAAGCAGCTGTAACTGCCAGTGCCCTCAGTGTCCACATCATCATGTCTGTTTCAGAGGAAACAAGAATCAGTCAAACTCCTGGCACAAAAGCAAAAGGATGATGAATTCTGGAATTAGCAATAATTGTTACTTGAAGGCAAAAATAAAGAAATATTAAAATGAAATATTTAGATATTTCCTAAAACATTTTTTTCTCGTCCTTTGTCACTGTCTAATATATTTTTCTTTGTGAGGCTTTCAGAAAAGGGATTTTGTCAGCTGGTTTCCCTGGCGTTGGCGAAGAAAAAATAACATGTTCCCTAGCGTTCCTCGATGTGCTGACAGTCAGACCTGGTGAATAAAGAAAAATATATTTAATTGTAATGCTTGGAAAAAAGTCAAATGTGATTTTATTACCTTTTGTAGACGTTACAGGAGTTGAAGTAGGAGGTCCTGTTGAATAAAGACAAGGATGAGTTTCCTTTGTAGACAAATGTGTGGGACAGCGAATTAGTGCAATATTTTGAGCAGGTATCAAAAGATGCAGCGTGTACTTTGTGATGCACCAATCATATACACAAAATAATACTGTGAATACTCTAATACAAAACATTAAAAATCTAGAAGCTGAGAAAAAAATATTTAAGAAATGTAACTCACTGTGTATGGTGATGGAGGATATTTCGCTGTGTGGAGATGGAGGATGTGTATCTCCAGAACTTACAGCGTAAAAACATTTCACTTTAACCTCAGCGGGGGAACTCTGACCTGCCATCAGCAGCAGCTCGCTCCCTGACAGTGTCGTCAGACATGAGGAGATTTTGGTTTCTCCTCCCTCAGTGTAGAAAAAACACTGAAATGCATCAGGTGGACACTGACAGTCCAGTGTGACTGTGTCTTTCTCTGTGATCACCGGTCTACTCACTACCAGTTTAGGTTGAAGAAGAGCTGAGAGGGTAAAGAAAAACATTTAGTTATATTAAGCTCTTAGTAGTTGCATTAATGTCATAAAGTAAATGAAGTAAAGAAATTATACTGTTCAAGCAAACTGATTAAAAACGGTCAAATTAATAACAGCTCACAATAAACGTTACATGCAGTGAAAACAGCAGAGCTGAATGTGAAATGTAAAAGATCAGACTCTGACCTTGAATTTGAATCTCGTGAAAGGAACCTGCTGGAAATAAAATAGATGCAATAATAAGTGATACTGTAGTCTCATAAACAAACAGAAACAAAAAACTACAATATAAAAGCCAACATTGATAATTACAAAATCTCTACCCACCGATGAGAACGACGAACAACACCAGTCCCACCATGACGAAGCTGTCCAGAATGGTTCAGAGGTACTTGTGTGTCTGAATACTGAGACTTCACGTACTGAATTCTCATTTTGCAGAATGAGGAAACCACAGCAAGCCTCAGAAGTGAATCACCAACCCATACATACCCTTACATACCCATACCCTTACATCCTGTTTAAAGTAGCCTTCCTGGTGCATGTGTTTTATTGAGCTGAAAATAAACTACATTAGAGACAAACCTCTGAGAAAGATGGAACTTTGTTCTGCATTGTTGTTTTGTTGTTCCCAGATATACAGATATACAATTTCAGCTCATATACATACATACATACATACATACATACATACATACATACATACATACATACATTTAGTGACATCTAGTGGTGAAGTCTCCAGATGCAGCTGATTACCCCTCACCTCACCCTCCCCTTCAAAACAAAAGAACCTGTGGGAGCCTTCAGCTGTGATAAAAACTCCAAAGGTGTTTAGATTGTCCAGTTTGGACTACTGCAAAAAACATGGCGGCCTCTGTAGAGCGGACCCGCTCCCTGTAAATATTGAAATATAAAGGGCCCATTCTACGGAAGAAAACAACAATTCATACAATTTAGATGAGACACACTAGAGAAAACATCACTAGGGTAATTTTTTATTCAATTTCTGCCAATAGATCCCTTTCACCTAAATCTTACACACTGAACCTTTAAAACCATTCACACGTGTACATTGTGTTTCACAAAGTTCAGTTTTCTTTGTCCCACATTCAGCTCAGAGGTCTCGGGGTAAAACCATGATGGTTCCATGTGACACCGAATACCCTGCTTTTGTCTCTGAACGCACCATCAAAGAAACAACAGGCCTCATCGACTGTGAGGGCTGCATCAGGTACTGCTGCAGGCCATTTTAGATTATTGACTCAAATATCAACAATCAATTCCTTGATATCCATCGATATTAAACAGTGTGTGTGTGTGTGTGTCTGTGTTTGTTGCTGCAGGTCTTTTGTCATACAGCAGATTCCCAGCAGCAACCTCTTCATGGTTGTTATGGACAATAAGTGTGACTGCAGCAGTTCTCCTCCAGTAACCATGGATCCCATCGAGATCATGTATATCCTTTCTAAAGGAAACAGTTGTACGACTCGAGTGTTCAGTTTCACATCAGCCTAAACGAGTCGTGATGCAGGTAAGAGAAGTTTTAAACTTAGCTCTGTTCAGTTTGTCTTTTTTTTCCTTGACACCTTTGAACACAACGAGTCCCTGAAATGTGACAGACTGAAGTTTCAGAAGGACAGAAAGAAACCTGAATCCTGTCATCCGTTCCACCCTGAGGTATGACAACATGCCTCTGTACTGTTACCTGTGTGTGCGTAGATTTGTATGTGTGAGACCACACTGAAATACTCAGATCCACTGAATGAAAGACACACAGTTTATACAAATGATCCTTAAAGGGATAGTTCACCCAGAAATGTAAATTCACTCATCTACTCACCGCGATGCCGATGGAGGGGTGGGGGAAGTGTTTGAGGCCACAAAACACTTCTGGAGTCTCAGGGGTAAACAGCGTTCAGTCAGACATCTCACGTTCAAATGTTTATTGCAACAGTGGAACGTGTTAGTGTTAGGAGTCTAGGCCCCGACTTAGTCATTCCCCCCGATATGATTACATAGATATGATGGGAGTGATGAGCCCCCCCGTCGGAGCTTACAGGTGGATGCTGGGGTGGTGGAGGGGCTGAAGCAACTGGCAGCAAGACTGACGCAGCAGCAGGGCAAGCAAAGGGAGTGAGGGGGAATTTTCTCTGCTTAAATAGACCGCCTTATTGTATTATATAATTGTATTAGAGATGATTGTGGAGAGTGAGGTGTGTCGCCTGGTGTATGTGACATGATTGGAGCAGCGCAGCTCGAGTTGGCTGCCTGAACTAGCTCCAAGGCGTCGCTCCATTTAGAGCAGAATCCAATACAATTGAAGTAACTGGTGACCAAAGCAGAGACGTAATAAAACAACAGAAGTGATACAATACAAATACAAAGAAATATTTTACTTCATTTACACTGTGCGTTATTTTCTCAAACATTGGGTGTATTTGTGTGTATGTGTGTGTGTATTACTAATGTTGCAGGGACATAAACCTGTTTACATGGGCACAGCTGGGCCATCTCGTGGACAGATGAAGCATTTCCTCTGAACATAAATCATTCCCTCTTTAGGGTGGAGACTTAGTCGAAGGTTAAGGTTACGATAAGGTTAGGTGCAGTTCTACACTTCATTATTAAACAGTGAACACTGAGGTAAACATTAAGGTTTTATTATTGTATGATCAACTTAGTTCTCACCAGCTTTGTTTTGGTTTCTGAGAACTGCCTGTAAAAGCAAGCTGACAACCACAGCTTCTCCACAACCAGCCACAACTTCTCACTCCCTTCACCTTGTTTCTTCTTTGAAATGAGATAAACAAGTGTCCGTTACATTTGATCAGACTTCTGCTTGCTGTTACAGACGGTGAAGCAGAACTTAAACCTGACTGCACCTGATAATCACATCCTCTGATCCTGTCACTGTGGACAAAGACAATTCAGCTGTAAAAACTAAAGTGGATGTTGGCTCTAGAGATGCGACAGTTTACTTCTCAAAACACTTATATTAAAAATGAAACAAAAAGCCACTCAGAATATGTGAATGAGTGAGGTTTTGAGAGACCCGGATGTGCCAGAAACCAGTTGCATGTATGTATTCATCAATCAAATTTTATTTGCATAGCCCATATTCACACATCACAATTTGCCTCATAGGGATTAACAAGGTGCAAATCCTCTGCCCTTAATCTAAGGAAGAAAAAATAAAATAAACTGAAAGTTATTTAAGGAAAGTCAAATCAAACACTTTGATTTGTTTATGAAGATCCCAGCAGGTGTCTGTTCAGGTAGCATGCAGTAATCAGTAATCAATCAGGTTCAGAGTGACACCCCTCAACCTCGACCTGCTGGTCCCTCTCTGACAGAAAAAGAGACAGCCAGCAGAGACTCAGCAGTTTCCTGTCAGTTTACAGATTAACACTAGACCACGTGCATTAACCACATCATTTTCTCTCAGTATTAGATCATAAAATGCTGTTTGATAGACGAGGCTAAAATTACACATGGTTTAAAAACAAATCTTTGGGCAGTCTCCTGTGTCTTCCTCTAAATCGGCTGCAGGGTGCTGTACACCATGTTGTTTGGGACTGATGCAGGCGGCTCCTCGGAGATGGTGTCGTACTGGTGGTAAATGACCGACTAGAAAAGAAAGATACCAACTCTGAGCGCTCTTATGACATCTATAAACCTCTATAGCAACCATATCCAATACTGTGCCTCGTGTCTCACTTACTTGTTCATTTTGAGGCTCTTGTCTTTTCGGTTTCTCGGTACCTGTGAGTGTGTAAGATGACAGAGACATTGAAGTTAGATGTGTCTGATATAGATTTTAAAAGACCTACATTATTAACATACTTCAAGCATGTACGTGTATATTAACTGGACATAAACAGTAAATGGACACAGTCCTCACCAATTTTTCTAGTGGTGCAGAGAAAGGTCAGTCCCAGTGAGATGAAACCCACAGTGACTGCAAAAGCAGCTGTAACTGCCAGTGCCCTCAGTGTCCACATCCTCATGTCTGTTTCAGAGGAAACAAGAATCAGTCAAACTCCTGGCACAAAAGCAGGAAGACTGTGTTTACCTTCAGTTTCTACCAGTGCATGTTAAACCACTAATGAATACCACAACAGTATTTCTCTGCTACTAATGTGAAACGAATAAGTAAAATTACTAGAGTGATGAACATGATGAATCCTGGAAAAAGCAATAACTGTTTCTTGAAGGCAAAAAATAAAATTAAAGAAAACATCTGTCACTGTTAAATAAAGGTTTTCTTTAACATCTGTGTGAATTTTTAAGAAAAGTGATTTTGTCACCTGGTTTCCCTGGCGTTGGCGACGAAGTGCTAACATGTTCCTTAGCGTTCCTCGATGTGGTGACAGTCAGAACTGATGAATAAAGAAAATTACACTTCATCATTATGCTTGGAAAAAGGCACAAAACACGTGTGATTTTTTTACCTTTTGTATGAGGTCTGTCAACTGTCAGACCTGTTAAATAAAAAGATTAAATTAAAAGAATTAAAAGAACAAATATAGTGAGTGTTTTTGTCATGATAGGTTTATTATCTTCTGATAGGCTTAAGTATTTCTTTCAATGAAGCAGTGACAAGAAAAAACTGTATTTCTAGTGACAAACTAAAGTGACAAAAGTGGTGAACATGATGAATCCTGGAACTGTTTCTTGAAGGAAAAAAGTAAAGAAAGGTAAAAACACCTGATGCTACTTTCACTGGCGTTCGTAGAGTAGAAATAACATTTCCCATAGGGTTCCTTGTACTGACAGTCAGACCTGATGAATGAAGGAAAATACAATTCATTATTAAGGGCCCTATGAGACAAATTGTGATTTGTGAATATGGGCTATACAAATACAATGTTATTGATTGATTGATTGATTATAATGGTTGAAAACAAAGTCACACAATATTTTGTATTTCATTACCTTTTATAGACGTTACAGGAGTTGAAGTAGGAGGTCCTGTTGAATATAAAAACTTTTACAACTCTTAACAGAACAAATATACTGAGTGTTTTGTTAAATAGATTTCACTTTAAATGATGAATTCTGGAATTAGCAATAATTGTTATTTGAAGGCAAAACTAAAGAAATCTTAAAATGAAATATTTAGATATTTCCTAAAACATTTTTTTCTTGTTCTTTGTCACTGTCTAATATATTTCTTTGTGAGTCTTTAGGAAAAGGGATTTTGTCACCCGGTTTCCCTGGCGTTGGCGAAGAAAAAATAGCATGTTCCCTAGTGTTCCTCGATGTGCTGACAGTCAGACCTGGTGAATGAAGAAAAATATATGTAAGTTTTATATTTGGAAAAAAGTCAAATGTGATTTTATTACCTTTTATAGACGTTACAGGAGTTGAAGTAGGAGGTCCTGTTGAATATAAAAACTTTTACAACTCTTAACGGAACAAATATACTGAGTGTTTTGTTAAATAGATTTCACTTTAAATGCAGCATGCTTTACCTGAGGTCATAGGAAATTGCGTAGTTTGCATCGTGTGTGACTCGATTTCCACAGTTTCTATACAATAAAAGACGATGGATCAGTTTCCTTTGTAGACAAATGTGTGGGACAGCGAATTTGTGCAATATTTTGAGCAGGTATCAAAAGATGCAGCGTGTACTTTGTGATGCACCAATCATATACACACAATAATACTGTGAATACTGTAATACAAAACATTCAAAATCAAGAACCTGAGAAAAAAACTTTACTTATCAAAGTGACAAAACTTTATGTTATGGGAAAAGAAGTTGTTGAATGGTTGTTTCTCTTCCCTCACTCATTCACACACAGTAAAAGTAAAAGTAAAGTAACTCACTGTGTATGGTGATGGAGGATATTTCGCTGTGTGGAGATGGAGGATGTCTATCTCCAGACCTTACAGCGTAAAAACATCTCACTTTAACCTCAGCGGGGGAACTCTGACCTGCCAGCAGCAGCAGCTCGCTCCCTGACAGTGTCTTCTGACATGAGGAGATTTTGGTTTCTCCTCCCTCAGTGTAGAAATAACACTGAATCGCATCAGGTGGACACTGACAGTCCAGTGTGACTGTGTCTTTCTCTGTGATCACCGGTCTACTCACTACCAGTTTAGGTTGAAGAAGAGCTGAGAGGGTAAAGAAAAACATTTAGTTATATTAAGCTCTTAGTAGTTACATTAATGTCATAAAGTAAATGAAGTAAAGAAATTATACTGTTCAAGCAAACTGATTAAAAACGGTCAAATTAATAACAGCTCACAAAAAACTTTACATGCAGTGAAAACAGCAGAGCTGAATGTGAAATGTAAAAGATCAGACTCTGACCTTGAATTTGAATCTCGTGAAAGGAACCTGCTGGAAATAAAATAGATGCAATAATAAGTGATACTGTAGTCTCATAAACAAACAAAAACTACAATATAAAAGCCAACATTGATAATTTCAAAATGTCTACCCACTGATGAAAACGATGAACAACACCAGTCCCACCATGACGAAGCTGTCCAGAATGGTTCAGAGGTACTTGTGTGTCTGAATACTGAGACTTCACGTACTAAATTCTCATTTTGCAGAATGAGGAAACCACAGCAAACCTCAGAAGTGAATCACCAACCCATACATTTACATCCTGTTTAAAGTAGCCTTCCTGGTGCATGTGCTTTATTGAGCTGAAAATAAACTACATTAGAGACAAACCTCTGAGAAAGATGGAACTTTGTTCTGCATTGTTGTTTTGTTGTTCCCAGATATACAGATATACAATTTCAGCTCATATACATACATACATACATACATACATACATACATACATACATACATGGATTTATTCATGGTTGGATGTACTTGATCCCAAACTGGAAAACTGTGTCTTGATCCTGTTAATAATAGAATATTGGTGCAAACATATAATCAATGAAAGATTCCAGCCCAGGTTGGACGGGGTGTGACGTCAGCGCGGTCCCCTGATGGCTGTAATTGACAACCCCTGATGCATGGCACCTGACGTGATGTGATGCACCTGGTCTCATTCCACCGGAAGCAGCTGCATAAAGACGGAGACTGCAGCGGCAGGAAGCACGTGTCGCGTACTTTTACACTTTGGGGAGTCTGCACTGTGAGTCCTGTTGTGATGCCTCCTAAAAAGCCAGCAGCGGACTCTGCGGATGCGCCTGCGATATCCTCCAGCGACGCGCCTGTGGAGGAGAAAGTCAAAGCTAAATCAGGTCTGTGCGCAAACGCCAATGACTAATATTTAGTTTCTGCTGCTGCTGTGTGGCCAGTGTTTGAACCATCCCTCTCTCCTATAAATATATCAACATATCGTTTGTTCTCTAGATGCTGCAGCTGTGCGTAAAATTGCAACTCATCCATCCACAGCCATTATGGTGAAAGAAGCGCTCAACGAGCTGGACTCGCGCAAAGGGGTCTCCTCCCAAGCCATACAGAATTACATTAAACAGAAATACCCCTCTGTGGATTTGGTGAGGTTGAAGCACTTGGTGCGCAGAGCCCTGAAGAAGGGTCTGGAGACTGGCACGCTGGTGCGTCCTGCCAACTCCAGTGTCGCCACAGGCGCGATGGGTAAATTCAGGGTAAGCTGTCAGGTCTGCAGCTTCATTAAAGCGGGTCAAATTGCGTGAATAATAGGGTGTTATTTGTTGTCCTGTCTTAAGCTTGCACCAAAAGTCAAGGAGCCAAAGTCAAAAGCTGAGAATACGGATCCTAATGTGCAGAAAGCTCCAAAACCAGCCAAAGATGCAGCCAAGAAGAAATCCCCAAAAGCAGGTGAAAATAGACTGGTGACATTAACACAGGTGGGTCATTCTTGTAGGTGGTGATTTTTAAATGTCCTGTAAATTCTTACAGCTGCCACAAAAAAGAAAGATGTCGCCAAGGAACCCGCCAAGGAACCTGCCAAGGAACCCGCCAAGTCAAAGGAGGTGAGATGATGTTTTAATGCTCAATCTGTGGGTGAGAGATGTCAGATTATGTCGTCTATAAATTCTATAATGTGGTGTTGTATGTACTTTTTTGATGGCTGAAATTATTCCTGGCACTATATTTTGAACTTGCTGTGGGTTGCCTGAGCGTAAATGTTCTTTGCTCCTGTTAAGTCAAGATTAGAAATGCCTTGGTTACTGAATTTATTTTTCATTTCAGGACACAAAACCTCCCAAAAAGTCAAAGAAGGACGATGAGGCTGCTATCACCACAAAGCCTGCTCCAGCGAAGAAGCCAAAAGCAAAAAAAGCTGTCGAGAAGGAGGATGCCAAGGGAGCCTCAGATTCAACCAAAACAAAGGCGGCAAAGAGCATCAAGGAGGCAAAGGCAGGAAAGGTGTCTCAGAGCAAGGCGACTAAAACGGTCAGCGAAGCCCCTGCCCCCAGAGTGACCGCGAAACGAGGGAGGAAGGCTGCAGAATAAATTAAAAGTTCTTAACTGATTTTATATTATATTGTCTTGAAATAAAATCTTAACTTACTTATCACTTGTGCTATTTCTTTTAATGTTATTTGGTGCCTCCTTGTCAAGTTACAACACTCAATAGAACTGGTGATCAGTTTCAATAGCTCTCCAGTAACACCAACTGCCACACACCTCATTTCACTAATGGTCATATTTGTGTTAATGGGAAAGTTTGCAGTTACTTTTATGTAGCTTTAAAACAGACTGGCTCAATTTAAAAAAAACAAATATACATCACAAACTTCACGTGTCTTTCGACCCAGTTCATTACTCTTGTAAGCACATGCTACCTGCGCTGCTGGTCTTCGAGGTCCTCTGCAATCGCTCCGAGGTCTCGTGTCAGTTTTAAATTTCTAAAGGCAAGACTAATCACAGTTTGGACATTAGAGCTGAGGAATGAGTGTCTTGAAAGAAGCTGGAGAAGTCTGACACCTGGAGTGAGTTAAGATAACTGTCAGGCCAGAAACGTGCAACATGTACACACGCATACAGGGAGGCATGCACAATTGCAGCGGCTACCCTGTGCAATAATTTATCTGTAAGTGATGTCTTGTAGAATATTTGTTGTATTTCATTGCACGAATATTTATTTATAGGGATTTCTCTTCGTTTAGTGAATTTCTCTCGTCTCAGTTGTGCTACGTGTTAATGCAATGATAATAAATCCATCTAACTCCATCTCCATAATATCAATGCGGCCTTATTGTGCATTAAATGGTTTAAACTAAAATAAGATGCTGCCCATTTCCACATCAAAAATGACCAGGAAAACATTCAGCTTGGCTCCAATGTGTTGGACCTGCATGTACCTTGTGTACTAATATAGACTCATTTTTTTTAAATTGGAAGTCTGTTCCCTGTGAGTCACAGAATAACTGTTGATAGTCGGTGCAGTGGAAAATGTTTAGATGTTAAATTTGATGCTCTGAGCACGACTGTAAATAAATCTTTATATATTGTTTGAGCATCAACACATGTTCACCTTCACTGGCAGAGATTTAGCTCAAGACCTGCACTTAAACCCAGAATGGCCACATGCTTTGCATATAAACACAGCATCTTTGCAGTAACTTGATATCTTGATAGCTAACTAGATACTTACCACTCACTGGACTTCACGCTGCCAGACTGAATTAAACCACTGGGGTTCAAGCTGATATTTTCACTTAACCTTAATAAATGAAATGATGTTTTACTGAGTGTGCTCTTCTTTCACTTACGACAAAATAAATCACAGCGACGTGTTAAAAACAAACCTTAATCAGTTTGTTAGCTCTTAGCTAGCTTACATTGACTGTAAGGTTTCCATATTGCTTAGCAACAGCTAATACAGTCCATGATTCATACAGTGAGCTGTCACTGTATATCTAAACTAAATTAAATAAACTTCACATTCCTAAATAAAATACTTATAATTAACTTATAATTGTTATCAATAAAATGTTAATGTTAGAATAAAGGAAATGGAAATAAAATATCCTGTTTACCTGCAGTAAACCCACACGTTCATGTCTGTCCACAATTATCTCCTCTCAGGCCTGTGTGAGATCTCAGACTGAAATTCACTGACCCTCCTGTCAGCTTTGTTCAACCTGTTCACAAACCGTTTCCTGATAGAAGATTCTTCTGTGCCTTCTTCTGGTTTTTCACCCATCTGCTGGTTGCTTGGTTGGTTGGTTTCTCAGCAGGACACAAAAACTACTGAGCACATTTCAATGAAACTTGGTAGAAGGAGGGGACATCTCAAATTTCTCAGAGAACAATACATGGATCTCGATGAAGAAGCAGGCATATTTAAGGATTTTATGTATGAGTGTGTGCAAGGGACTGTTGGGCCTTGGCGGAGGAATGCACTCTACATGCCAATCTAGCTGTAGATGATTTAGCCACTTTGTTGTTTTCCTTAGTCTACTGCCCTCATTAAATGGTGTGGATTAAATAATAGAAACATCTGTCAGTATACTGCACAATTCAGAAACACCACAAACTGCAGCGTCCAAAATGATTGTTGAATCAACAACTCTCTTTAGCACTTTTAGCTATAGTTGTACCTAATAGACTTCGAGGTGTTAGTGTGTGTATTTTTGTCGCTGGTTTGCGAGGAGGATGATGTTTAAAATTGTGCTACTGTTATTTTTTCCGAGTGCTACTCTCATGACCTTAAGTCACATTTAAGCTCTATTACATTCATGTTTGCAAGTTTTTGGATATGTGAGTGTGTAGGGAAAGTGGTCTACAAGTTTACTGCAACAACTCTTAAATACAGCACACTGCATACATATGGCTGATATATGTGCCCCTGTTTGTTTGTATTATACTGTGCCACTTCAAGACATTGGAGACAAACACAAGTTATACTTTCAATATCACCTTTTGAAACAGCAAATTTATTTGTTTGTTAAAAAATAAAAAAATCAACTAAAAAGTATTACTATTTCATTGTCACTAACAGAAACAGTACGGAAGCACTGATTCTTTGAGCACTTAAACCGCTCTTCAAGTATGTAATTCAGTTCATAGATTATTCTTCTTCAGTGGAAACGCCACCAGGAAAGTAGGATCCAGTCGCCCTGGAGGGCAGGGTCGCAACTCCAATAGGTTGATAAGTCATTTCCTGGTTGTGGCAGAACCAGTGTTATTGACTTCACACATCCCAAAAGATACAAGTCAAGAAAGCACTACTATTTGATCCAGTGAAGTCTGAGCACCCGAATCTTCAGAGTGAAGTGAGCACGAAGAGGAAGAGTTGGTCACACAAGCTTAAATTTTGAAAGACTGAGTAGTAGAGGAAAGAAAGGGCAGAGTAAAAAAAAAAAAACTGAATGGCAAGACCAGAAGAGAGAGAACTTACAAAAAGAAAATGTGGACAACTAACTTAGCAGAACACTGTCATGTCATTAGAGTTAAAAGAAATTTCAAAAGCCATCAATTAGCTGTATTAAAAATAGCAGTGACTTCAAAACAATACCCATTAAAATCGGCTCAAAAGTAATAAAACTCTGAATTACAATTTCTTCTGTGGAGAAACGATGCAAAGTTTTCCACATGTAAACAAATTCACTGAGAAGAGAGAAATCAAGTGTGCGGTCCTCTCAGCCCCTCCTTCAACTACGACCCATTCATCCTTCCAGTATGCGCCAGTGTCACAACTGCACCACAAAGTCAATTCCAAACATCCAACCATTCCTCCCGTTATCCTGTTTTATTCTTCTCAAAAAAACTCCTCGAAAAAAGTGACAAAGTGACGAACCTCTGATGCAATCCTGCTGAGTGTTTTGAGAATTTGCAGAATGAGAAGAAAAGGTAGGACGATTGAGATTCAACTCCCTGTATGGGTCAGTGTGCACATCAGCCCCAAACCCTCTGTCCCTTCATCATATAAATAAGCCTGTCCCAGCCGGTCATCTGGGGTGCAGGAGAAAGCGATGCAGATACTCTGAAATGGCATCCCAGTGCCTCCAGAGGAAGGCGAGGAGGATTACGAGGAGCAGCGTGGAAAGCATGCGGCTTCGAGTCTTCATTAAGGGGACGACACAGTTCGCCACAGTGGACACAAACACCAAAAGGACTGCCATGACCGTTAGCAGCACATTGATTAGTTTCCCAAGAAGATTCTGCGCTGTGCCATTCTCCAGACCCTCCAGCTGCACCACCTGCTGCTGCTGCTGCTGCAGCTCCATCTTGGAGATACGTGTCTGACATGCCTCCAGCGCCTCCTGCAGGTCAGAGGCAAAACTGTCAGTGAAATGGCCGTGATGATAAACACATTGCATTAATTCTGGCGAGGCTTACCTGAATGTCCCTCACTCTTTCATAAGATTGATAAGCAATCTTCTCCTCCATGCTGGCTAGTTCCTGTTTCAAGTTCAGAATTTCATTCTGGTGCAGCTCTGTTAAGTCATTGAGTTGCTCTTCTAAACGTTCACACCTGCAAAGTAGTGAAAACAACAGCACATCATGAACAGAACATTTTCTTCTACCGCACAGACCTACTTTACTACAGCAAACAGGATATGATATGCTACCTGTATCGTTCCTCTTGCAGGGACTCCATGATCATCGTATTGTCCCGCTGATAGTGGGCTTTTAAGTTTTCAAAGGACTCCTCAAGTCGACCTTGATTTTCCCGGAGTTCTTGAATCTCATGGAGAACAGCATCAAAGCCTGAGGCCTGGCCATGTTCGAGGGTATTGCCCTTGGAGCTAGAGGGGCCTCCAGGGGCTCCAGTCGTGCTATTGGCTCCTGCAGATCCAGACGTAGCGCTCGAACAGTCATCGTCGCTGCCATACTTCGGACTGGACTGCAACTGTCCAGTCCCAAGGATCCTTGTTGCCCCAGGACCAACAGCTTCATCTCCCTGGGTTTCATCCAAAGAGTCCTTCAGGCCTGCAATGTTGTCGGCGCTGCCAAACTTGTTACGGATGAGGGAAGCGATTTCTCTTGGCTTGGACACCACAGCTCCGGCTGCAGAATGAGTGGCCTGCGAGAAGCTGGACAAGCCGCCGGTAACCTGTAACCAGCGAGAACAAGTCCAGTCTGTATGTGACATTTGGTTTAACTGCTGTAAATGGGTGAAATAGGCGGAAAACGTCCCAGGACAATATTTTGGATGAGATGCAAATGTCCCAATAGGCTTCATGTCACTACTCTACTGATCAGGACTATCTGAATGTTGATGTTGAATCAATATTCAGCTGACAGTATTCAGGTCTTACAATGCATCTCTATAAGGTCAACTGGCGCAAGCTGCATTGGAAAAATGAAAAGTAAAAGATACAAGATGGGCTCACTACTATACAAATTAACCTTCTGTGGTAGCCACTTATTTATATGCTGCCATTTCTAACTTTTAGCACTCTGTGTGATGTGATGTGATGTGAGCACTAAACCTCTAATCTGATTTCTGGGATCAGAAACTGGGTGGAAGGAAAAGTCCTGATCTTAAATAATGATTGACAAGCTGTGATAAAGGTTCATGATCCTGAATACTTATATGGTTGGTACATGGAAATGATGCAGCTCATTTTTAATCAATCCACCTCTATATTTCCTTCTGTCAAGCTTTTTCCAATATGCCAGCGTTAGCCAACAACTTCTTGGGCTGCTGATAAAATGTATATCATAATTATGTACAGATGTCTGAGCTCAGTACAAAAATATGAACAACATACGAAGAGATTAGTGCCACATTACTGAGATTTAACATGTTCCCTCTTGTGGCTTCTGGTCACCAACCTTTTCTTCAAAAATGTAAAAATGTTACTCAGCAGACGAGACAGAAGTCTACAGGGCTTTCAGCACAGAAGAAACGCCATTGACTTCCAATATGTTAGAAAGATGTCAGAAGTGCTCTTACATGCGCCACTAACACATCTCAATAAGTCAGCATGAGAATATGTGTCATACTGGCCCATCTACATCCAATGCGGCTATGATTTATTTCATTAGTTACACTTAGGCAAGTTGCTATCTTGAATTTAACTAAATATATTGATTTAGATTACACATTTTTTAAACTTTGTTTTAAAAGGGATATTACACGTGTAACCTTTTTTCAGTAAAATGGCATAAATCCTTTTCTATAATGCTATGAGAGTGGATTTTGGCAGTAAAGAATAATGAAGGCGTCAGTATAAAAACACACCTTGGCTCCAACGTCTTTCAGCCCTTGGTGCATGTCTCGGAAAACGTCTTTGGGCTGCCGGGGGATGCCGTTGTGCTCCACCTCTCGGAGCTTCCGGTGATAGTGCTCCAGCTTCCTCTGCAGTTGCTGGATGGTCTGAGCGGACTTTTGGTTCTTCTTCTCAAACACCTGTTTGATGCGTGCACTCTGTTGTTTGTCTGCGTTGTTGGCGAGTTTCAGGTATTCGGCCACGTTGTCATCGCGCGCCGTTTGTTCAATCTTGATTTGTTCTGTGAGCTTGAGGATCTTCTGTTGGAGTTGCGCGATGGCCTGCTTAGTTCGCTGGGGGTCTGGGGTACTGTCAACTACATCGTAACCGTCTGCGCCGTAGGGGAGGGCGTTGGGCGACACAGCGAGGCCCGATCCATCATAACGATCCAGCTGTTGAAATAAATAAAGAGACCAATAGATCACAAATCTGAAAAAAATTACTACATGTATTATAAGTTCATAATAATAAAAAAATCTAAAATTACATTGTTATTTGATGTCATCATGTCATCAATCACCTCTTATGAAAACTTAATGTCAGCCTTTGACATTATCACCTCATTAACACCTCAATTGAAACAGTTTGTATACTGTGATGTAATGGTCTGATTAAAGACTGTGTTCCCTGTTCAATTTCAATGTAAATTTTCTAGAAAGTATCAAATGTCATCTTATTATACTTAACTTGAATGTAACTACACATTCACAACAGTAGATGGTGCAGGTAAAGCAGCAGTTCCCTATTGATGGTCAGTTCAGCTCCAGTTCCAGGAGATGTGAATGTAAAAATACATTGACTAATTGTAGCCGAGTTAACTTAGGCTTCTAATGGAGTTATGCCATCGATTAAAAATGTTCCCCTCAGGGGGATGTTTTCTTACAAAGTCCAGGCCAATCCACTTGATGCCCTGAGGCCCACACTGAGAAGAAAGGTAATTATTAAACTTTGGTCATTAACACAAAATGAATCAACCCAATCATAAGAGAGACCAGCCCCTACTGTAATGTGCAATGGAGTAGAAAGTTATGTTGTCTGATTGAGTACAAAAGGGGGAGATTACAATTCAAAATCTAAACTGTGTAGCTTTGCTCTAACACCAACTGCAGCTGTGACAGGATATGCAATAATGAAAACAACTGGGTTCTCCAATCTTGAGACTTAGGGTGTCAAGCATCTTGGGTGAACAAGTAGCTGTGACAAGCTGTGGCTTGTGATCAGGTTGGTGTGGTTTTCATTTCCCCTCAGTTTTCTTAGTGATTATTTACAACAGCATCAATGCCACAGTACCTAAAGACAGGAAAAATAAGGACCGTCAAGAGGGGTTTCATTTTTCACGATTCAAGCCCCCGATCAGCAGTTTCTGGGCGTTTTTTTTGGCTTCTGTTAAATTTATATTAACTGTGGGTTCATTTTTCACTGCAATATAAGGTCCTGCACCTCAATAGAAACAGCACAACCATGACTGGAAGTACAGCGAACTCTAAATCAAATTTTTTGATATTATAGTGCCATAAATGACAAACAAAATCTAAATTTGCCTAAATTCATTCTACAAAAGTTTTTAAAAAAAATGAATCTGGTAAAACATAAACAGAGGTTAGGAATATATATATATTTTTAAAGATAATATGTTTTTTGAGTGGCCCACAGGTGTTTGCGGTTTAGGATGTTAAAATAAGTTTGTTGAAAGGTCAAGCAAACAGCAAATAAGACAATTAATGCTCTGAGATGACTTCTCTGTACCAATTGGAAGCTGTCTACCTTGGCATCAGCTGTTGAGTAGCAATAAATGGATCTCAGCTGAGAAGTGCCAATTACAAATTAACAGGTCAAAAGGTTTTTACAAGATTAGCGGCACAGTGCAATGTTTGCAACCTGCTTAGAATACCTGTTAATTAAACTCCATTCCACACACTGCGGAGTAACCAGTATTTATGACGTCTACTTCCTTATGTTTGATCATTCCAGATATTCTCTTGTTATACAGCTAGTATCTGACCTTTTAAATTTCACTGATAATAACATTAGAGATATTGTTTACAGATTCATATGAACATTCAGAGTCAAACAACAACAAAAAACAAGTTTAAGATTGCTTATCCTTGCGAGCCTTATCTGACCTGAAGTACACTCAGACAGCCAAAGCTAAAATTAGAAAGGCTTAAAGCTCATAGTGACAACCACTCAAAGGCAATCTCTGACCTACCACCGCTGACAGTTTATCTCCCCATTCACAGGTTCATCCTGGAACATCGGAACCAGTAACAGCCTTTTAACCCCTTGACACACAAAGTTTCAGTTTTTATTTTCTATCTTTGCAGTGAATTTCATGATTCAATATTTCAGGTATTTCCCAATTAACTTGTTTTTGATCATCCAAATCCTTTTGTATCACTACCGATCTAATGCACAACAAAGGTCAACAATTACCCGTATTCATTTCCTGTGTTATTTCATGCACAAGTGTTTATTGCTATATTTTTTAAATAAATGTATTTTATCATTTAATATTCTAAGTATTCATTAAATATCTTGTTTTTGATTACCACAAATCATAATTTCCCTTTTTCCTTTCTTACTTTATAAACAAACGTAAATTTTGTATTTCTAAATCACTTTTAAACACATGGGTCAAAATGACCCTTAACAGTATGTACTCACTACGGAGCACCTACTATTCAATTCACACAGCTGCTTTTGCACATCTGATGCATGTAAGTCTGATTTTACAATCCATTACTATTGAGAAAGAGAAACATGTACAATACTAACTAGCTGTTAGCTAGCTAGCTTATTTTCTGGCTAGTTAACCATAGCTAGATCAACAAAATAAAATTTGAAATATAACATATTTAATAGACTGATCGATATGCATTTGAAAATATGCTTTTGATTTTCTTTATCCAGAGTGTTAGTATGGCTGGTTGCAATCATTTCAGAATTAGGGTTGACATATTCATAATGATGCTGTATGAGGAACAGGATGAGGAAAATGAGGAGGCAATTCTTGGTCTTGATTTAAGTCTGAAATCTCTGATGCTGAGGACCTAGACTATGTTCTACAGGATCAAGCTGGAGTTGTGGGTGTGTCTTAGAATCCAGCTCTCCTAAATGAAGAAGGCTCCGTTGATGTCATCAAAGAGGTCAACTTGTGTTGAGTTATGTTATCTATTTTCACTATTTTCTGATATTTTGTAGCCAACACAATAAAAATAAGAAAAACTATCTGCAGATTAGGCCGAAACGAAAGGAGTAGTGAATGTTGTTGTAGCTCTATTTATAACACGGAAATCACCCAGTGAGTCATTGGCATCAAGAAGGGAATTTCTTCCTCTGAAGAACTCACCTTGTCAGGCTCCTCGGTGGAGTGGTAACCAGAAGTCAGCAGCATGTCAGCTAATGCTGGGCTGCTAGGTGTGTCTGTGGTCGAGGAGGAGCGTGGGCGTCCAGCCTGCAGCAGGGCCTCGTGGGTGCTGCGCCTGTGGATCTGGGGGCTCCCTTTTTGGGGAGCATCCCCCACACCCCCAGCTTTGCTGCGGCGGCTCTGCAGGCTGGTGCCTCGCTTCATGATGGGTGGAGCACCTCGGATCTGCAGCAGAACACGGCTCAGAGCTGCAGGAGGGGCGGAAGCGGCAGGGTTGTCAGAATCCACAGGGAGGGCCGAGGATGCAGGAGCATCCCCTACTTCTGACACTACATCAGTGGGCTCGGAGGGAGGGGCGCCTGCGCAGGACAAGGCGGAGTCATGTGGGGAAACGGAGGAGCGTCGGCGCTGTGGCTGGAAGAAGTGCTTCAGGCCATGGCCCAACGCTCCCATGTTCTCCAGGGCATTATGGGTGATTTTGGACAAGCCGTGCTCTGACTCCGACGCCCTCCTGCCCACCTCCAGCTCCGCTCGGCCTCCTGTGTCCGGCTCATCTGGACTCTGTTCACTACTACCCTGCTCCATCAGAGACCTCCAGTTTCACAGTGAGGTTCTACTGGGGGGTGCAGGGAATAGCTGCACCCCGATGACACCGCCCCCCACCCCCCCTGAGAGGCTGGTTGAAAGCCGGGAAGCAGAGGGGATGGTGCTCAGTTGGGCCTTTTGAGTGGGCATGCATCTGTGGCTTGACTCAATGTCATGCTTGTCTACCACAAAAGGAAAATAAAATGGATTATGACATGCAGCAGTGAGTGACGAACATAAAAAACAGCAGCAGCAGAATATAAACAAACACTAAGCAACTTAAACTGGGTTGGCACAGACGTGACCACTTTTTCAGCAAAATATGAGATGTTTCTTGATAATTCTTAATAATTACACTAGGTATCCATTTTAGCAGATGGCATGTCTGACAGTGCCAACCCAGGGCTGCAAAAACCAAAATCTACAAAATAAACAAGCTTTTGAGAACAGTTTCTGAAATGTTGAAATTTGAAAACCTTTGGCGTTTTGTGAAATCTCATTTCATTGTTTTATTCTGAGCTCAGTTGTACAAAAGCTCTCAAGATAGTTGAATAACTACATTTCAGAAAGTATGTATCATGAAGATGAACAGAATCAACATAACGGAGTGCTTACGTGGTGCTAACAAAAAGATTGTGAAAACTGTAAATGAAATTATAAATGGAAAGCGATTGTTGTGTCATTCTCATCTGATTAAGATCCAGAGCCTTCACCTCTTTGCATTTCATTTCATAACAAGGATCACTTCTGTAATGTAAAAAACCATTCCAAGTCTTTACCTCGCTAATGACAGCTAACATATATAAAACCCTTTTAGTTGACCGATGTGTAATGAGACAGAAAGAAAGAAGGAAGGAAAGAAAGAAAGAAAGAAAGAAAGAAAGAAAGAAAGAGGTGAGAGCTTACCATCAGCCCCGCCTTTCCTCTTCTGACTCACAAAGCAGGATCGACTAAATGAAGCGGAAACATAAACAAAAAACTATAAATAAAATGCTCCATACAAAAGAGAAGGAAAACAGGTCAAATACAGGCATCACCCAGACATTTACAGACTTGAACACGCCATCAACTGAGCAATAACTTGTAATAATGGATATGTAAAAGGAATCCTGCATCAAATGAGACTTAAAAGCTTCTAAACATGCTGACGTTAAGAAACTGGAGCTTTGTTTAAAAAGATAAGAGCCAGCAGTAAGTGGTACCTGCCTGGAAACTATAAAAGCACAAATAATGCTTACATGACATTACACTGTTTAAGTAATGAAATCAGTTGTATATAGAAAGACACATGACAAAACATGGCTCACACATGGATCAACGCGTTCGACCATTTTTCATTTATGATGATGTCTCACACGATTAAATGTACATCAGCATAAAAATAGCTCACAGTACCTAACATGAAAAACCCACATTGAAGACACTGATCTGATTTTGGCTAAAATTTATTATTTTGAATGAATGAATTTTAAGGCCACTTAAAAAGAAAAATCTGAAATTCAGGGAATAAGGTCCTAATTTTACTAGTATAAAGTTATATTATGTATTGAAGTTGTAATTTTAGGCTATATATCAGTATCAGAATGTTTGGTAGTGATGCTATTGTTAGTTACATCTTTGTGATTTTCACAGAGGTTCATAGTTACTCAAGAGACAGTGAGATTGGTTCAAGATTTTGGATCCTTAAAAAATGAAATATTATGACTTTTCTTATTAAATATGACTTTATTCTTGTAATACTTTGACCCTATTCTAAAAATAATCCTCAATAAAGCCAAAATACTCAATTTTGAACCCAGTTGCATGGTTATTGATACAATCTTTGTTTAATAAGTTATACAACAATGAAACTAAAAGCTTTAAAACCAGTGTTCAAGCACAGTGATTTCTCATGCCAGTGACATCTAGAGCTCCACTGGTTCTGCTGTGTCTCTGCACGCTTCACTCACATGGAATCAAACCACAAACATTGACTTTACACTGGTTTTCAGCAGCAGTAAAGCATAAATTGGAAGGTTTTTGGAAGGAGGGATTTTGTTTGCACAGTATGTGTCCTAAATTACATACTTGCATTGTTAAACCTAAATTACACTTATTAATACTAAGCAGAAATAACAAACTCCACAAAATTTTGCAGAACATTATCAACTGGAAAGCTCCTTAAAAGCTTTTCATAATGACTAGAATAAAACAATTTCTGATTTACTCTCACTTTAATGTCAAAGCACCCACATAGTCTATAGTCTAAGACACAAGTTGGACGTGTTACATGTTTTCCTGAACCCTAGATAAAATAACCAAAGCACAAAGTGGTGGACCTGACAGACAGACGTAAAAAGACTGCACGAGTCAGCAGAGCAACTAAACATCACTTAACAAGCCAGCAGCAGAGTCTCTCAACACAAACACAATGAACTGCTCCATTAGTGACACATAGTGACTCAGTGCTGGTCCTGCTGTTAGAAAGCCCTTAGTTAAAGGGTAGCTGGTAGAACAGCAGGCCTCCTCTGTGGAGCCGCTCTCAGTGCAGACTGTGCTCTCAGGTCATCTCCACTGTCAGACAAGGAAAGGACAGGTGTTTTTTCTTCTCTCGTCGTTTAGAGGAAGTTCTCAGTGGTTTTACCACAGCATCGTAAGGAGGTATAACACATAACTGATCAACCTCAGACTTTTTTTTTATTTTGCTGTTTCTCAAGTGTTTGTCATTCTCTGCTCATAAAAAAACAGTTTGAAGCCACATCCTCCGCTTAGTGGCATAAATGACATGACATTTATCGTAATATTAATTTCTTTATCACAATTTTGAGCCACATTGCCTACCCCTATGCGATTGGGTAATCATGTTATGTACTACATAACAGAACAGGACAGACAAACATTTAGGGAATTGATTGGTTTTATGTTATGTGAAAAGATTATTGAATAAAAATACATAATATAATTGCTTCCACTAGAAGTCTAAACAATATTATTTTGTATTTTTTGTGTGCATTTCTTGTCTTGACAGTGGAGCTGATTTGAGAGCAGAGTCTGCAGTGGAACGGATCCCACTGTGGAGGCCCGGTGGCCGACTAAATAGTATCCTACCCATGTTCCTGCTGATCAACATGCTTGTACAAAGAATAACTAATTTTAAATAGATTTATTCATGTTTAAATTGATGTTTTAGCATCCACCTACTACTATTACGTTCATTCATCAGCATCAATATATTTGTTGACACATTAGCGCAAACCATGATGTAATTACATAGAAAAATATGATTATATCACTAACCTTCATCTACTGGTGCCTCTCATAGAAAAAAGAATTGCTCTCTAACCACATTTCCTGATTATGAATCACTGATTAAGTCCACACAGTCAACTCAGTGCTTTGTAAGCTCAAGATAAGGCAAAGGAACAAAGGTTGTGCAGAGACATCAAACCACATCCTTTAACTATAACGAAAGGACAGCGGTGTCTGACACCTCAAGGCTGAGGGCAAAGTGTTCTCTCGCAAATGGGTCAGCCGACATTCGCCTATCACTCTCTGTACATGCAGCGTGTTTCAAGGTCACGCCATCTTCTTAGTGTTGTGCATGTCTAGGGGCATTTAGGCTTTTACGTGCATTCAAGACACGTTGCTACAGCACAGGTCGGCCTATATGTATCAAACCTGTACTCCTACATTGTCCTATAGCAGTCATAAGTTTGTGACTTTTGTTTTGTCTCTTGCATATGAAAATGTAAGGGAAAATGTATTTATTATTTATCTGATTTAAATTGATAAATTCTAATAGTATAGTAGCCTATATATTGTAACATATACAGAGTAATGTCAATAATATTGTTCAGCAACAATATGATCAAGTAAAATGAAGCAAGCTTTTATTATGATAAAGGGATGCTAAACACAGCAAGAATCCATCTTCAGACAAACATACCTCTGTATGTGGTCATCAGCAGATGAAGTGTGGGTCTATTAACACAGGAAAGGGCTTAGTAATCCAAGCAAATTCCCTGCACCACGCTCTCTGGGTAATTCTAATGAGATAGCTGTCAAACTTTAGTCAGCTGTTTCCAAGGACATTTAGGAAAATCACATGCTGCAAAGAAAAAAACAGAAAAGAGAAAAACTTGAGGGTGCAATACAGATAATTTCAAACATAAATAATCACAATAGCTTAAGTTTGTGTAGCACCTTCCGAGGTACCCAAGGCTGCTTTAAAGAGTGAAGAAAAAAGAAAATGAAACCATAAAATAAATAAATGAAAATAAAACAAATCACAGACAGAAGACAGTAAAAATGCGAGTAGGAGGGTAGACAAAGTATTCTAGATATGGTGATTCTGCACCATCTCTGTTAGCGCGACCAATGCTGAATGTTAAAGGTACCCTGAGGAGTCTTTACCCACTGGTGACACAGTCAAGCAATGTCTGTGTGGACCCTGGGCAGACGAGCTGTTGCACATGTGACAGCATACGGGGGCCGAAATACATGAAAGAAACCAGCACGTGTTCTGATGAGCAAGACATTATTTGAAAAGAGAAGTCCACTCTCTTCAACCCTCCGTCCAGCAGCAGGAGGTCGCTGATTGCAGCCCCAAACAGCAAACAGACAAACAGAGGGAAGTACGTTGAAAATAAACCAGTGATATTATGAGTTAACTCCACAGGGTACCTTACAGGTTAGATAAGTTAAAGAACCAGATCAGTAGGGTTTGCTCTCGACTTAAGATTGAATGTGTTCATATAACATTGCAGTAAACATCACCCCTACATTCAAATGAAAGAAGTTACAGAGTCTACATGAACAAAGCACATTGATCAAACAGACATTTAGGTTCAATGACAAGGGAAGTGATTAAAAAAACAACAAACAAGCTCACGCAAGTCTGAGGGTTCATAAATTAAATGGAAAAATGAAATGTGCTGTAATTCTGTACAGCGCAGGCCCCCAAGGCCTGTTAGCTTAATTAATTGTCTAATGTTAATTAATGCTGCCAAATAAGCCCCCCCCCCCCCCTCCTGAGGATATATGCAGGACATAATCTCACACAGCCACAGCTGGAATAAAATGGTTCAGTGTGATAATGTAACAACAGTTGGTTAACACAATATACAGTAGAAATAGTTTAACACAAAGATTCTGCATATTCTGCACTTCCTGTATATGACTGCCACCATCCTATTCAAGAACTGCTGTTGTTGCAAATAAGGTTCCTTATTGTTGAGGCAAGTCAGTAAAGAAAATACAAAGAGCTTTCTGTCAACATGCATGTTATATGATATTGGGATTTCTCAGCGTGTGACAGGTGCATCTAGTGTCTCCACACGTGGTGTCACTGTTCAAACATGACAGGCGGACACTGTGATGAAGTACATTACAAATCCTCGTCAGTAATTATGAGTTAAGTTGTGTTACTGCAAACAGTCTGAGCCCGAGCAGCTTAACGTTAGCTCGAGATAAGAGGAGGATGACATTAGCTCGCCGGCTAACTTCCGTAGGCCCGGTCTGTAACAAACACAACAGTAAGACATATTTGCTGAAAGTGTCAATGTAGTTTATCGCTAAATTGCGGGTTGTTGCGAATCGTCGTGTTAAATTAGGTGAGGATGAACCGCTGTGCTCAGTTTGATGGTTTCTCTGCCCCTCCAGCTGCTAGCACTACAGGCTAAGGCGGTGCACCGGAGGGCGTTCGTTTCACCTCGCGGTGCACACCGGTGCTGCGGAGCCGGGCGAGGTTACACTGCCGCGTTTTTCTTGATTTACAGAGGCATAAGTGCCTCACATTGATTGTAAAGAGACACAATGGCCTCCAGTTCCTCCACAGCCGCAGATATCAGCCCCTCTTCATATTTAAAGTGTGCTGTTTGAATACCCGCCCCCAGGCGAGGGGGGGGCACACCTGAAGCTATGAAAATGCTGAGCTGGCAAAACCATTAATGTACAATCTTAAACACACATTCCCTTATTACCACCTTGCTTACTGATTTTCAAAGATGCAAACACTAGGCTGATGAATGACAGTCCGTGCTTTACTAATCCACTGTGCTGCCAGGCTGTGGGACAGATCACCAAAACAAATCACCTTAGATTTACTGTAGCTGATGTATCACACATCCATGATGACCCCTCTGCTCTCTTTACATTACGTTCACTGGCTACTCCCAACGTTGCAGATTGGAACGCGTGAATCCACCACGTAATGTGATGTACATGTGAAAAGTTCTCTCGTACAATCAGGTAAATGAATGCTCAATAATGAGTCTCTTTGCCTGTTTAAAACAAATATTGATAAGCTTTATTATTGTATAGACTTTTTACATACTGTAACTCTTAATTGTATACTCTATTTTTGCATTTCTCTTTGCTATTGTCTTGATATATATATATATATATATATATATATATATATATATATATATATATATATATATATATATATATATATATATATATTCCTAGTTTTGGCTGAAGCGACTGTAACGGATCCCATTTCCCTCCCGGGGATCAATTAAGTATTTTTGATTCTGAGGCCAGTAAAATTAAAGTAATAGACCAGACTCAGGGATTTTGGTTGCTGTACTGTTTTTGGTTGCCATTACTCCCTATTACCTCTTTGACTATAAAACTGTGTGATAAAACTGTTTGAATTCTGAATCGTCATAACCAAATTTCATGCACACATTATTGACAGAGCCATGATAATAATGTGGCATCCTTTTGTCGTAACTAGTTCTTCTACAAACATTACATTCTACCAACTACCTCGAAACCCCTCCTGCAGCGACACAACACAGTCCTCAGGGTGTAGTTGCGATGTAGTGCAGCGCTGGGACCAGCTGCCTGATGGTCTGAGAAACGTCCCATCCATTGCAGTTTTTACAACCAAATTGAAATCTTCAGAATAAACCATTTGACAAGGTCAGGCTGTTATTCTATTTTATTCTACTTTTATTTCACACTGTTCTAATTTGTTGTTGTAAATTGATTTTCTCCCTCAACTCGTTTAATTCTTGTACAGATTTCAGTTGTATTTCCTTTACGTCTTTCAATCACTTTACCTCTTATTGTACTTTCTTTAAATTGTTGTACACTCTGCCTCCTGATTCTAAACTGGTTTCTTTTAAACACATCTCTTTATCGTCCCTGTACAGGACTTTTAATCTTCCTCCATGTATGTACCTTACAAATTAAACTTTCCTCACAGGTATGAGAGGCTCAATGTGAGAGTTTAGATTGGAGATGTGTTGCTGACCGTCTGTCCCACACCACCAGGCTTTAATCACACCTCAGGAGGCTTGTGTTGTGCTACAGCTCCTCCAGTGTAGGTTTGCACTAGACAACATCTCTCTTTCTATAGGTAACATCATCCAGTGCTTCCTGACGACAAGCCGCTCACAGTCAGCTGAGCGTACTGTAACTCATTTAGCATGTCCTGGTTTGACCGCTGTGGGATAATTAAATATGTACTTGTCAGACCTGGGTGTTGTCTCTGAAGTTGAACGCCAATTATATACAGCAATATTAAAAAAAAGCATCACTCACATGTAAATACACCTAACGTCGCCCACCCAGGCTGTCCAGACGATCAAAACAGGCGCTTACTCGCCATCCGTCCACTCAGACTGTCAGTTAGCATTCCGGCTAGCCTCCCAAGCTAATCAAAAAAAAAACAAAAAAAAACACATCTCCTCAGCCACGGCTCGCTTCAGGCGCCCGGGGCACCGCGACACAACCGTAAACCCCCGTCCGCAGACCGTGAGCCGCGCGCGGGCCGAGCGACGTGGACACGCGAGTCATTCAAAGAGCAGCTCGCGGAGGACGATATGCGAGTGTTTAGCCAGCGTGAACTTACATGGGCGCTGAGAGGATTGTGTTGATGACCGTTCATTTCTCCCGACGGCGGAACACTCCCACGGTGACGTCAAATAGCGTGCTCGACGTCAGAACAGCTGAGCGGCACCCAGGCACCTCGCCGGCCGCGCACATGACCGCGATGGGAGCGCGCAGGAGCCGGTCCGGTCGGTCGCGGTGTTTGTGAACTGGGTGTTCGCCTGCGGCTGTGTTTGCACGGAGGAGGCTGCGTGGGGATCCGGCGTCAGTCCGTAGATCGGCCCGCAGGCTGTTCAAATGTCGTATTCTGGTGGGGGGGGGAAATGTGTCGTACGTGAATAATATGTCTACAGTAAAAGAATGTTCTATAAGTGGATGAGACTTTCATAAAAAACAGCAAGTGTTTCAGACGAACGAAACGCGTATTGGCTGGGGGAATGTCACGTGAGAGGAGATGCGCGGAAGACGCACGCGCATGGTCCATATTCATCCTAATAGTAATATAAGAATCTATATTAGTTGAGCTGAAACCATTAATGCACCAGTGGATTTAAACAAAAACACATGATTCACTAATGTCGGGATTAAATAATAGATTAACAAAAAGCTTTTTAGACCTCTATTGTTGCATTTCAACCTCTGTACTAGGAACCTGAATTTTTGACAAGGGTCAAAATTCAACATTTAAGAAATAGTTTATACCCCCCAAAAAACTATACTCAAATGCAAAAAATTTAATAAAAAAAACTTTACCTGCATATTCATTTTTATTATACTTGCACTGTTGTCTCATATTGATATCAAGAAGTCACCCTTGGGCTCAAGGAAATTGCAATAGGCTCTTGTTGTGGTTTTATGTCAGAGGGCACCAAATTTGGAGATTTGGAGTGTTTAAGTCACAGCCCTGAATGTCCTTATTTACAAATACTTCAGACAAAAAACAAATATACAAAACATACATTCAGGCAATGGTTGTGTATCTCAAGTTGCTTTTTATTTCCCGCTTGAGAAAATTGACATTTTGAATCCCTCTTGCTAAATGCATGACAAGATATTCAAGTTGCTAGCCCTGTAGCGATATAGCGATCGATTTCCATCAAGTAGGAAAGGATCCTTGGAGTGTTTGTTCCAGTTCTCTAGCCAAATCTATGAGGTTCATCAAAATTTGTGAGTCAGTGATGCTCCTGGGGGTCATCAGCAGACTATTTAGTTTTTGGTGGTTTCTGGTGAGGAGGGAAATAGTAATATGGAGGCACGGCGTAGTGCACAGGCTGCTGTCCAAATGGAGCTGAGTTTGTATGAGGCGTGGTTGCAGGATCAGGAAATACAGGTATTGGAGCCTGCTGAGGCGCATAATATTGCATATAAGGGTGTGGAGCATAAAAAGGCTTTTGATCAGCAGGCTTTAGGGTGTTGGCTGCAGCGGTGGCAGGCGCAGCAGTTGGAGTAGTTGGTCTTTGAGGGGGATACCTTGGTGGAGGATACAACACAGGGACCTGGTAGATCTGAGGATGCAGAGGTTGTGGTTTGGGCTGATGGTTCACAGGTTTGGGATTTGGAAGAGTTTGGTGCTGGCCTTCGTGAGGCTCTGGGAGTTTAGGGTATGGCAGGAAGTGATACTGAGGTGGCAGTGGGAACTGAGGATCAGGCTTCCAATCATATTGAGAATGTGGCATCTGAGGTAAATCAGTCTCAGGAGTAGCAGCAGGGTTTTTATTAGGAATAGACTGTGTTGGCGGTACAGTTCTGGGAAAGAAGTTATACGGAGGCCACTTATAATACTGTGCAGGACCTGAGGGAAACTGCAGCCATTGGGGTGGTGGTGCCACTGTACTCGGGGTAGGAGCAGGGGTGTGTGCTGGAGGAGTGGGCACAGGAAACACTGGTTTATGTGGAAACATAGGAAACTGAGGGTACTGAGGAAACTGATGGAAATGAGGGAACTGCCAGACCGGACTACTGTCACTAGGGGGTGAAGTTGTTGATGTGGTTGGTTTAATTTCAGGTAATGAGGGGCATGTGACTAAGAGCTCAACATCCAACAAGAGAAGAGAAAGGAAATACTCCTCATCCTGCAAGGAAAGAAACTGGGTAAATCAAAAGCATGCATACATCTCAGTGTTTAACCACAATGGCAACCACAATACCTTGTTCTCTATGCACAGGCCTCTGTTGTAGGGTGCAGTGAGTGTCAATCCTCCAGGTAATGAGTCAACAGCAATTCCACAACTGTCACAGACTGATGACAGATACACCCATGCACCAGAAACTGCAACAGCATTAATATCAGATTAGAAAACTGACCAAAGCCATTCTGGAAATCAAGAAAACAGCAATATGTCAAGTCACCTACTTTTTACTTTGAGTTCATATGCTGCAATACCCCCAAACTTCACCACCATTCCAGTTGGGAAGCAGGAAACAGAAGGTGGTGGTAGCACAGCAGGGCAGGACATGGTCATGGGTTTCCCCCATAAACGCAGTGGTAGTACATAGTCACCCCCCTGTGATATAGAAAAATTAAATAGGTTGAGCATAGAATGTAAGAATTTTAGGTCACCTTTCTTAAAACTAAAGTAAACTCAAATGGCACATAACTCAGCAAAGGCCAAACAGTCATAAAACCACATTAAAATCTGATAGATAAATCAAGAGCCATTTATTATTCAGTGGGAAATTTGTGAAAATTGTATAAAATGTCCTACAAGTTAAAGAAAGGGATAAAAATAAAAATTCTGGATCTGCACGGAGTCTTTCAGGGCCAATGTCCCATCCTTTAACCAAGTTTCATAGAAATCTGTTTTGTAGTTTTTGACAAAATAACCAACCAACAAACATACAAGGGTGACGACATAAAATAACCTCATGGGAGAGGTAACTAACAAAAGTTGATTTACTGAAGGAGTGCGATCAGTGTTAAGATAAAAGTCTAGAGATACTTTCAGTTTTGTGCAGTTTACAGATGATAACAAATGATTTTAAAAAGACCAAATTAGCTACTATGATACAAGAAATGAACCTTACCTGTTGGGTGACATGGCAGCCCTGGTAGGGTGCAGCAAAAGCCACATGCCTGCGGGACCTCTTCACAGAGGAGCCACAGCTGGAGGGCATTCGAGGCAGAGGGGTAAGAGGTCCCACACCTGTTTGTCATTAGAACCATGTTTAAAACGGAGACAATTTCGTGTTGTCCAGCATTGAAAAACAATCTAAATTTGAAACTTACCACTATTCACAAGAATGTGAGGAGCTCCTATCCGTTTGACCTTCAGAGTCATCAAGTTGTCGCTGCATTGTACTGATGGATCCAGACGCTTGAGTTTTGCAGCCATCAAACTGTGCGACACTGGAAACGCAAGCACAAACGCAATCTGTTGATGATGTTACAGGTCTGTCATTATAAACTACAACATTTAACCAAATTCATTCGCCGACTCTGAACCGATATTGTATCAAGCTTCCAAAAACGACCTACCACTCATGTTGCTGTAGACCAATATTTTGACACATGTCCTGTATAGGACCATACACATCAAGTCTCATTAATTGTTTTGATTTAACAACAAAATGCAGATTTCATAGCAATTCTGTCTCATGTTATGATCCATAGAAAGTTGTATTGGTATCCAAGTTTCATCTGCCCAATCTAAAGCTGTGGGTTGGAGTAGTAGTAACTGACTGTATATTGCCCATTCCCAGTAAAAAGTAATACATTCTCAAATGTTCACTTGGACTTTATTAAACAGAAACTGGCAGATTTCACACAGTTATGTATGAGGGATTTTTTTCTCCTTTCAAGTCTTAATCTAAATTCAATACCCATAATATTTAAAGTATGAAAAGATGCACTACAATTTAGAGTCAAATATTTTAATATATAGATGTTAGGATATTTACCACAGAGTTTCTTAAAAAATATTACTTATACATTTCTTAAGCCTGTTTAAATTAAAAGCACATCTCAGACCTTATTGACATTAAGAGACATTTTCTCATCAGTCATTAGTCAGTTTCTTTGAGTTGTATCATTGTGAGACAGATGATCTGTAACTTACCAGGAGCCAACTTTTCATCACCCCCTTTAGGAGACAAGGTGAGAGATCCGTATCGAGTTGGGAGTGCAGATCCATGTTGTCCATCATCAGACACCACACTCCTGAAGTGAAGTCTGCCTTGTAACACAGGCAAAGCTCCTAAATCAACAGCTTGTCCATTAAAACCTTTTAGAGACGCTAGAGTCGCGGTCACTATGAAGAACAGCATATCATTTCTAAAAGGCATCCCACCTCTGATGATGAGTGCACTTTACGCATGTGCTGTGTGTAAAACTGTTGATAAGCTAATCACTAAGGTGGTCAGTGTGTGGAGCTGCCTCAAATAAATGCTTCCCCTCAGGGCTGCTTAATTGACGAGCCAATCACAGGCAGCCAGGTGTGAGGAGCTAAGGAGAAGCAGGCGATGACCCATCAAGGACTCATGACACGTGAAGGAGAATTATAAGGAAGAGGGAAAATGAAGAGTAGCTTTATTTCAACATGTTCTGTCATCTAACCAACTGTTGTCACTGTCTTTTTTCTGATCCTGCTTTACAATAACTTGGCTGAGAGTCTAGATCTCGATTTATATTTAATGTAACTATATGTTTGAGAATATAATGGTGAGAAGTAACAAATATCAATAAGTACTGTAGTTATTTCTCAAATAGATTCATCACAAAAAAGGTTTAAGATTAGAGTTTGAATAAATAATCAGCTTTTCTTGTTATTTTAACCAAAGCTTGATTTGACCTTTGACCTCAGAATGTTACCCTGGTGAGACAGAACTAAAAGTGTAAAGATGCTTGCTGTGATCAGTTCTACTATAAAAACATTTTTCAAGCTATTTGATTTATAAAAAGCAATGACTGTGACTTTGAATGATTCAAAAAGTTGCTTTATTTACAACAAAGTGAAAACATCCAATCATATTGCAGTGGTAGCTTAACATATACATACTAACCTAACTTTTAACAGTTACAAAACAAATCTGATGCAGGCCAGATGTTGACTCAGATAATGGGAAATTTGTTATGTCCTGCATAACATTGGCATATATAAACAAACATTATACAACTCGCATTATGAGATAGTCATATTATCTAGTATTTCCTGCCATTTCCACCCATTTAAATGTTTTTAAGCATTTCACATATAAAACTGTATCAGAAGATCAAATGAAAGTCAAAGCCTTATCTTTTCCAAAACATACACATCTTGTAAACTCAAGGGATACATTTGCATACCACTCTAAGCGTGTTTGTGCTGAATATTTGAAGCATACTTCAGGTCAAGACCAAATTAGATTAACAAAAGAAAGTAATTTTTGCATGCACATGGTCCATTTCTTGCAGAAGCAATACTTTCTAGAGTGATTATGTCCTTTTAGGAAGTTAAGATGATTTAAAATAAGAAGGACTAGTGATCCTAAGGGCTTTAAATATCCACTAGGATTAAGGGGGGGGGGGTCTGTTTTTTAGAAATGTAGTCTATTATTATAATTGTTTTTATAATTACCTGACACTAAGAATTGTTGTGTTTTTGTTACATTCGAATGAGCCCTTTATATCCACATGGGGAGCAGGTGCTCTTCCATGGAGTCCGGCATCTTGCACCACCATGTCTCTACAGTAGCTTAGAACGGACAAAACAAACACTGGCTCGAGGGATAGCCTTTCACATATTTAGGTTACCTGAAGGCCACCGTAGGTTCTCCTGACCTATGTGCTTGGAAGAGGTGAGGGGTGTTCAGTTGGTTGCAATCTGCAACTTCACCACTAGAAGCCACTTAAATCTAGACACTGAACATTCAAATTTAGAGGTCTGTGACATCATTAGACTTGTCATACCGATGCATCATTGCTGACAGCTCTGAATTAAACTCTCCTCCCTTATAGACAGGGGTTTGGGACCCAATGCTTCCACTATAATCAGCTGTGGCACTGGGTGACAGTATTTGCTCACTGACTTGGAAATGATCAAGTGATGCAGAAATAGACTCTGTATCTAACAACCACCCATAGCGAACATAAGTTGGAGGGAATGATGTTGTGTCTCCATGATTGGCTTCTGTGTGAGTCCAAGAGGTCGGTGTTGACAGGGGTCCTTCAAGATGTTCATGGTGAAGGGCATTGTGAATGCTGCGCCTGAGGTTGATAGGAGACGGGGGCCGCATTTCAAATTCTATCAGTGAAAGAATACATTGACGTTCCCCTACTTTTTGCCACAGTAGTGCAGGCTGAGAGTCTGAGTTGCTATTGTGAACTGCATCAGGCGGGTATTCTACTGTATGGATAGATGGCTGATCATCATATGGGCACCGTATGTTATAACTGACATTTGCTCTAGCCAGGTTATATTTTGCCCAGTTATTTGGCATCAATTCTTCCCAGGTTTTCTCCGATTTTCTCAGTGGCCCTTTTCGCACGTTGGCCAGGAACCTACACCACAAGCTTTTCTCCTCCATCCCTTTAAACATCCCAAATCTGATCGGCCAGTAATCAGCCCTTGACTCTCCATTAGAGGGCATCCAGAAGATCCAAGATCCCAGGACAAGCAAAGAGAAACCCCAGGATAACTCAAGGATTCTCGCCCAAAACTGACTAAGCCACCAGCCCCAGCCAAAGCGCCTCCAGTTCCCCAGTAACCCATAAAGCCAGAGGAGACTATACATCTGAAGGCTGCAGCAGAGAACCCCAAAGAAGGCGCACACTGCTGTTACCCGCTTTGCTCGCCTGTCAATCCTGTGTGAAGGAAACCACTGAGGCACAGACGACATGAGGAAGGGATCTCGATAAGAGAGTGACTTGGTGAGGATTCCCATGCAGAATGGGAGGCCCCAGCAGAGGGAGAGTGTCTGCAGCAACAGAGGGAGAGCAGGGCATAGAGTTGTGGAGTATAGGTCTGCTACAAGTAATGGAGTGCAATGTGATATAGCCAGCCCTCCAACGACCCATGGGCGTTGCAGCTTTGGAGGAAAAAAGAATAACTTCAACCCCTCCAGTGTCACCAGAGCGAGGGCAACCTGTGCCCACAGAAGAAGCTGGAGAGGGACATTATGGAGCGCTGCTAGAGTAGCACGAGAGAGAATCTGATGGGTACCATAAGGATCAAGTAGCAGGAGGACACCACGCAAAGTACCACCCATAACTAGGAGACTGTTCTCCAGGGTCAGGGCATGACAGAGGGAATGAGGGAGGATGCATGCACTGGCCATTCCCAAAACTGCCAGGACTGCCATCAGTATGAAAAGGCTGGCACATCCAAAGACATGTAGTTCCCAGACGAATGCCAGCGTGCGGCTCATGTCGTCCCAGAGCAGATTGGTGCCATTCTGGTTTTTAAGAACAACACAAGGTCTAAGACCAAGCACACAGGGACCTCCAGGTCCATGCGAGTTGCGATTTGTCAAGGAGGTAAACAGATTTGTTTGGACGGGGCGTTTAAGGCTGTCACCACCTGAAAGAGAAAGGACGAAAGAAAGGAGAAAAGACTTGGATACAGAATAATGAATCCATCCATTATCAATGCCGCTTAACCTTTGAGAATCGCAGGGGGAGCTGGAGCCAATCCCAACTGGAATTGGCTGAGAGGCAGAGTACACTCTGAACAGGTCGCAAGTGTATCGCAGGGCCAACATACAGAGATAAACCACAATTCACACTTCACATTATACTGAATCATTCAACTTGTAACAGTACAAAGTTCTTGGAAAACACATGCTCTTTAAGCACAAGGTCAAAAATTGAGAAGTGTATACTTCTCATATTCTTTGGTTAGTTTGCATATTACTGAATCTGTTAAAATATCCTGCATCTGTAGTGTTTTTTAAATATATGGGTTGAGGGTTGTATGTATCTGACACTGACTGACCCTATGAGGAGAAGCTGAATAGTACTCGGCTTGACTTCTCTTGACAATCACATGTTCACTTACCATCCAGAGAGTCATCCTTTCCTCTGGATGCACGAGTGTCTTTGAACTGTTCCTCAGCTGTCATGTGCCTGCCTTCCAAGAAAGCTGACTCTGAGATGACGTGCACACTGGGGTGAGCGGGTGCTGTTATTGAAGTATAAGCTTTGTCAGCTCCTCTGTCCTGGGCCCGTAAGTGGGGTAGTGAAAGTTCTAGTGCTCTAGTTAAAGTGATTCCAAGCCAAGGTTGGTTTCCATCGCTGGCTCCCTCGTGCCCCACTGGAATGTGAGTTATATTAAGTTGACGTGATGCTGCACTGTCTACATTATGTCCGTTGCCTTCCACAGAATCACTGGCCATGATGAAGGCATTGTTGTTTCTGTCCGTGCTTCGATTTATTTGGACGGAATCAGAGTTGTCCAGTGAATGTGAAGTTTGAATTAGACTTCCAATTGAAAAGAGACACACAATTAATGTAATGAAGAGCACAGTGGAACCCTCCATTTTTTGGCACCGAAACGTAAATCCAGAAACCTAAAGAAAAACAAAGAAGAGGAAGAGCTGACGTGTGATTCCACATAATATTTTGAGCTACAGGATATTTTACATAGTTGTTCAAAAGTTGATAGTAGAGAGACTTTGGATGTTAAGTAAAGGTAAAGGAGTCATACAGAATCCCAGATTACGAATCTGGAGGTTCAAGCCTGTAAAGGACATTAATCCCCTTGAGTAATCTAGTGGGACTTCACACTCTGTGGACGAGACAGCTTGGCAAAACTACAGCATAAGCCATCAGATCTATCTGTGCTCAGTGGGTCACAGACAGCAAGCTGCCAATTCAATAAACCACCAATGAAAATAGAAAATAAATAGATAATAATAAATAGAAAATCATATAGGAGACGATGGAGCACAAGTATCATGTAAAATAATCTTCTTTTTTACCATGATGTATTCTTGCAGGTGACCTGGTTTTGCAAGTGCAGCCTCGGCAGAGTTTTGACAATAAATGAATGTTGTTTCTGTTTCTGTTTATTTTTACTCGGCTCAAAACATAAACCACAAGGCTAACAAATACAGCATGTCCTGACTTACTGTTGAGAAATTCTACAATTTGATTACATTTTTTAAATGGTGGATCAAAACACAACTGCAAATTCATTAAAAAGCTTTTCATGCAGGGCTGTAGTGGATTGTGTAGTTATTACAGTTATTTCACAATATTACCAAAACACGTTGCCAGTACAATTTGTGCTGCAAACTAATCCACCCCCCTTCATTATTGCCAGATAATTCAGATATACCTGTGATTCCTTGTGTCCTGCTTCCTTTTAATGCCTCATGCGTTGCACTCCATCTCTCGCTGCAGTAAAAGTGTCAGTAACATCAGATTTCTGGTGTGGGAGATGAAGAGCGTCAGAGTGAGGACAGAATAGAATGGATTTACCCACATGCTCACAGCCATAAAGTCTTCAAGCTGGCGTCTTATTCCTGTTGCAGCACTGCCTGGTGACTTGGCAGTCTCCTATCATGATGTCATCTGTAAACACAAAGAGCGGGGCCCAAATACCAGGGGTCACTTCCACAAAAAAAGCTTGTGGAAATATCTGCCAGGTTATTGCATTCACATGCAGAGATTTTAAAAAGTGAATACAAGTAAAGAGTAAATAACAATCCACTGGCTCTTTCGACAGCACTTGCGTTGAGGTAAATCCCTTCTGAAAAGGATTACATTAAGATTCTTACAGTGGCACAAAGTCACATGAAGTGATACTGAGGAGCCAAATAGACACATACACTCTGAAGGGCTTATTAATTTGGAAAGTATTTGCAAGGTCTGATGCCAAACATAACATGGCCAATGGACTGAATATGTAATGCATCAACATATGATGAAATATATATATATTTAAAAATATATATCATGCATCATTGGGATGTAAAGGCATGTCGTTATGAAAAAATATGAATATACATGTATAACTACCACCACCATTTCCACCAGAGAGCAGAATCTCAGCTCTTCTGCAGTGAGTGTGGGAATTAACTCTTTCCTCTCCAGTGTGTCAGGGGCACAGCCCATGCTTACAGCGCATCTGTGTAGGTCTACCTTAAGACGGGCGAGAGGCAGTTTGTTGTGGAGCGAGCAGGGGGAGGCCCTCAGTGGCACATGCCTGGCTCTTTAAGGCAGACTGGGGAGGTTAGATTTTGTTAAAGGCACATGCATTCAAATGTGTGCCAGGCCTGGTTCACTTAATGGTCAATTCAAATTGTCTAGTGAATATTATAGATGGACAATTATAGTGATGTAGTGACACAAAGAGGAGGTTGTCTGACAACAGTGAGACCTATTTTATTTCATTTTAACAGAGCTTTCATCCACACCTCATGGATAATGTGACCTGTACAATAAAACACAAATGGAGATTAGATTTTGAGAATAGCCTGCAGTTGATGCTGTCATTCAGATTAACTATCCATCCATATATCTATCTATCTACCTCTCTCTCTTTCTATCTGTCTGTCTGTCTGTCTGTCTGTCTGTCTATCTATCTATCTATCTGTCTGTCTGTCTGTCTGTCTGTCTGTCTGTCTGTCTGTATGTATGTATGTATGTAGTTACATAGCCTGCAGTTGATGCTGTCATTCAGATTAACTATCCATCCATCTATCTATCTTTCTATCTTTCTATATGTCTGTCTTTCTAGCTACATATCTATGTATCTATCTATCTATCTGTCTGCTCTGTCTGCCTCTCTATCTATTTATATATCTATCTATATGTCCGTCTATCTATCTAAATATCGACATATCTGTTTATCTATCTATCTATCTGTCTGTCTGTCTATCTATCTAAATATCTATGTATCTATCTAAATATCTGTCTATCTATCTATATAGATAGATAGATATATTTATATGTCTATCTATCTATCTTTTAGTTAATAATAACAACAATAGGTAATAGATAATAAGTACATGTGTAGATATGATGGTACTTGTGGTATTTTGGTGAGGGCCCGTTCAAACAGAAACATAATGAAATCTGATGAGGCTCCACCACAGATGGGGACATGTGTGGTGAATTGTGCACATGGGTCTGTGTGTGTGTTGTGTTTTCAGTGTTGATATGTCAGCAGCACAGATCCACATGTGTTGGTCGTGCAGTGGGGCGGAGGGGGGCTGGTGTTAGCAGGACAGGCCGCCGCCTCGCACATCATCAGTCTGAAGAGGAGTCGCGTTGATCTCGGGGCCTTTACTTCCGTCGTTTTATATCCCGCTGGATGAACACCGAGGGCCCGCTGCTGTCCGTGTGTTCGTGCGGTGCAGGGTGTAGGAACACTACCCGTGATTCCTCTGGACAAATCAATCCGAGCTCTGCTGGAGCTTCGGGAAACTTATTGTTTGTTTTTTTTCTACGCACCACAGCCTGGATCTCAGCTCAGCCCCCGAAACAGGCAGACGTCAGAGACCTCGCCTGCCGCCCGCCGCCGCCGCCGCTGCTTCTTAATTCTATCTAATCGCAGCATTGTTTGTGGGGATTTCCACCGCTGCCACATTCACTATGTGGCGGGGTGAGTGGCACGCTGCCTGGTAGCTGTTCGACGTTTATCGGCTTTTTAGTTTTAAACACCGTGCCTTGGCGGAAAGAAGAGGATTTCGTTTTATTTAAGGTAGCATGACGGGATCCGGAGCCCCCGAGCTAGCTAGCGAGCAGTAGCACCGCGGTTAGCTAGCTCGTTAGCCCCGTGCAACTGCAATGAATGGACTGTTTATGTTGGTGTTTGTTAACGCGCACGGTGTTTTAATTACACGGTGTATATTTATAAGACGTCACTTTGGTATTTAACGGTGTCTAAATACAGTTATTGATCCACATATGCGCGCGTGTTGTGACAAAACACTGCCTAGCTAAGTGGGAAGCTAGCATGCTAACAACTAGCTAACGTAGACGCTGTTGTTAAACCAGAACTAAAAATGTCTGGTGATCGTAGTGTCGGTGCTTCGATACTGGTTCACGCATATAATGAAAATAAGTATCTCATAATATACATGTACGTGTATGTGTGCTGTCTATGTGAATTATGTTTAAATTACTAAAAAGTTGAAGCGTAGAAGACATTTTAGGACAAGTTAAAATGCACTTTGTCCCTTGTTATTACAACGCACCCTTTTAAATTAGCAGCTATTGAAGTTATACTTTTAAAGTTCATTATGTTGTGCTAATATAATTGCAGGTCCTAGAGTAAACAGCTGCCTCCTCTTCGTTACACTGATCTGCATTGAAACTTTCATTGCAGCCCTTTATGAATATGAGATGTTTGGGACTTGAAGCGTTTCAAGTGTTTTTCAGATCCATTCTCTTCTCCCTTCAGGTCAAAGTGACAATGAATGAGCAGGACAGTGGGGTGGTGTCCTTCGATGAGTATGTGCGGCAGAAGGCCCGCACTGTTCCCCAGCACAGGATGAAGGAGTTCCTGGAGTGTCTTTCCAAGGGCCCCGAGGTGCTGCAGGAGTTCAACCAGCAGGAAGGTGCCGCCACCACCACAGCCATGGTGTACCAGCAGCAGGACGCCAACTGTATCTACACAGACAGCACAGAGGTGGCAGGGTCGCTCCTAGAGCTGGCTTGCCCGGTAAGATCCTTTTCTTAGAATGGTTATTCTCCTTGGACAATGTTATCACAGTTTATCAATCAGCCACACGGCCCATATATACTTATTAGATATGTGTTTTATGATGGGTACAGGTGACTTCTGCAGAGATTTCACCTCAGCTGTCTGTGCACCAGGGGTCTGATCAGCAGCTCCAAGTGCAGGTTGGTTTATAGCCAGTTTCTGTTTCTCACCAACATTACAAGCCAGATGGGGCAGGGTGGAGGGGTCCTGAAACACAGTCGTTGCTCACTGTCAAGAGTAAAACAGATCAAATAGCAGTGTGGTGTTTGATTGTCTTGGTTAAAGTTACATTAATTGCAGTTTGAGTTAAGTAGTTTTGTTTTGCCAGCTCTGACACCTGAATCCTCTTACTGTTGAGAAAAGATTCGAGATTCCAGGTCGAAACAAAAATAAATTTGCCGTCAGTTTTTCCCATTGACAGTATAGCTCCCACACTATAATACTCATAGTACATGAGACAGCATTCACTTAATCCTTTATTTATTCACTTCATGGTTAACCATGCCTCTTCCCTACTTGCTATTTAGAGAAATGTCTGTGGCTACACATTAAAATATGATCAATAATTCACCGTTTCGCAACTCCTGTACTTGTCTTTTACTGTGTCTGTAATTGTATAAATATCCCGTTAGGTTAAGATTCTCTATTTTATTTCTGCGGAGAAGAAATGTTTCTTTGACAACTTACCCTGATACCCTGTCTCAGTGTTAATTGTTTTTGTATCATTGAAGCTTGATATTTTCTTATCAAAAATACCATTATTAATTTAGAGATAAACTCCTTGAAATTAATGCGTGGAATTCGTCATAATTTGTCAGTGAACTGTGAAGTATATTATTTTGAACTTGTGTGTCTGTTTATTTTCCATGCTACCCCCTCTATGCCAGGTTCAGATCCAAGAACAGCATGGCCAAACCATCAGCCAGGTTCTTCAGGTGGCCTCGCCCTCCCAGCAGGATTTGCAGGGAATCTCTACAGCTCAGTTCATCCAGCATGGAGATCTCACAGAGGAGCAGCAACAGCAGGTGCAGTTTAATATCAGTCACTCATATCAGGTGTATCCATGTGATGGATTTTTGCTGTGTTTTTTTTTTTTTACACAATGCTGTCTGTTACAGATTCAGGCACAGCTGGTTGCAGCTGTAGCCGGAGGACAACAAATCCAGTTACAAGGAACGCAACATATTCAGCTGCCAGGGGGCCAGCAAATTCAGCTTCAGGCTGGTCAACATATTCAGTTACAAGGAGGCCAACAGATTCAACTGCAGGGTGGACAACATATTCAACAGATTCAACTGCAGGGTGGACAACAGATTCAACTGCAGGGTGGACAACAGATTCAACTGCAGGGTGGACAACAGATTCAACTGCAGGGTGGACAACAGATTCAACTGCAGGGTGGACAACAAATTCAACTGCAGGGTGGACAACAAATTCAGCTACATGATGGCCAACAGATCCAGATCCAGACCATAGAGGCCATGTCTCCTACCCATCAACAGGACTCTCCTAGGGAGGTAGAGAGGAGGTCTGGTTCTGCCTCAGCTGTTCTCCAACCTGCCAAGAAACGTAAGGTGGATGTCCCTCTAGCTGTTTCCTATGCTGTTCCACAGGGTCAGCAGGTGGCTACTGTTCTGGCCATCCCTCAAGGGCAGCAGCAAAGCTATGTGTCGCTACGACCAGATTTGCTCACAGTTGACAGTGCTCAGCTGTTCAGCACCACAGGGACAATCACAGGTCCCACAGGTGAGACCTGGACCATCCCTGTGTACTCTGCGCCACAACAGCAGGGTGTAACTCACATTGCCTTACCACAGGAAACGTACAGCACAGTGCAAGTTACCACCACCAACGGTAAGGACAAAATGTCCCCCAGGTCTGCAGATGTGCAGTTGGCCTCCGCTGGGACACAGGAAGAAATGGTACAGACCCTGTTCCCAGCGCAGTTCATGAACGGGAACATTCACAACCTTGTGGCAGTGCAGGCTGTAGGAGGGACTTACAACACTACACAGTCGGTGCACATATGGGACCCAAATCAACAGAGTCAAGGAGAAGAGGGGCAAGAACAGCAGCTCCATCTGCAGGTTAGAATACAATTTTACTAACAGACATCTAGACCTGCAATTGAGTTGGTCCTATGCTTTGTAGTGTGTTTTTCCAAAGCTCAGGGAATGTGGAGGATAAAATGAACCCAAACTTGTGGCATACATGTATTCTTGTAGTCCAGAAATCAGTATTTGAAATCTACCAATTTAACGCTTCTTATAGTGTTGGAGACCTTCCTAATACATCTTGCTTTTTCTCCTGATGTTTCCCTTTTTACTATTTGTCTGGGTTTTTTTCTGTCCTTTTTCAGACCGACGTCTTTAAAAACCACGCGTGAATTATTTTCGACATAATTATCTAAAGGTGTGATTTAGCCTTTGCGGCCCTCTTTCCCACAAAGCATTCACTTTTTTATTTTGTGCAGGGTCAAGTACAGACGGAGGCTGAAGCTGAACCGCCAACTGAAATTCTGGTTCCTGTCTGTCTAAAGCCAGAGGAAGGCCTGGAGGTCTGGCGGCTTTGGGCGAAACGGAAAAACATAGAGTTAAGCAAGCAGGAGAAAACCAGTCTTGCCCCAATAGGACGTAAGTCAATCGTTTTATCACACATTCACAACAACACTGATATATTTCATTATATGTATTAACACCACCAGAAGCAATACATTTTCATGAGCCGGTCATGAAGTACTTTTTTTAACTTTCCTTCTTGTAACTGAGAAATTAGCAAGTGAACTTTGTAGCATTAGTTAATGAATTCTGCCTGTGTTCATCTCTCTTTGGTTGTGTCCAGGTCGCCAGCCGCTGCGTTTTCAAGAAGACTTGGTGTCTAGTGCTGTAGCCGAGCTAAACCTGGGTCTTTCCCTGATGACGCAGGAAGCACGTGGATCAGAAGAAGAAGAATTTTCCCCTGACGTTCTGTATTATGTATTCTTGTGTATACAAAAGGTTAGTATCACCCTGTTTGAACATGAAGATTGTTTAACCATCCAAAAATCCTATCATACGGTATTTCTTTATGTTTCACTTTATAGTACATCGCCGACAACGGACGTGTGGATGATGTTTTCGCTGATCCATATTACACACGTTTCTGTGCGTCCTTACACAACATCCTTGATGGCTGGAAACCAAGTGTCCACCCGTTAGGTGAGAAAGAATCAACATGTACGCTTGTTTTTTGTTCTTCAATTTAAAACAATTACTTATTTTTGCATTTAAATCTTAGGTTACATCATTCCAAGTCATGTGACAGAGGAGATGCTGTGGGAGTGTAAACAGCTCGGTGCACATTCGCCAGCCACACTCCTCACTACCCTAATGTACTTCAATACAAAGTGAGTAACCACCACTTACTGGCCCCAATCTGCTCTCTGTAATGATAGTTATGTATTTCAGATGTAAACACACTTGTAGATGTAAACTGTTAAAAATCTTTCTTTGTTTCAGGTATTTCTGCCTGATTACACCTGAACAGCACATGAAAGTAGCTTTCTCTAAGGTCCTCAGACACACGAGGAAGAACCCCACCAATGCCAAGGACAAAGCAACCAGCATCCGCCTTCTCAAAGGACAAGGTCCACACAGTGCCGGACAGAAAGGTGCTCATTGCATTTAGCCTCAGTCGAAGTCTTTCTTTGAATTGCTGCCTTTGAGAAGCAGAAACTGCTGACGCTGACTTCTTTTGTGACATCTGTTTCAGGAACTGACGACATGTATGAAGAACAGATTGAAGATCCGGAGAATCCACTTCGCTGTCCCATTAAACTTTATGACTTTTACCTCTTCAAATGGTGAGTGACATTAAATCACAGAAACCCTTTTTAGCTGGATTACTCTTCAATATGAAGACAAAAAAATATTTTAAAAATATCCCTTCTTTTCCTTTTTCCAGTCCTCAGAGCATTAAAGGACGCAATGATGCGTACTACATGACTCCAGAACCTGTCGTTGCACCCAACAGCCCAATGTGGTACTCATCGCAGCCGCTCACAAATCAGCAAGTGGAACAAATACTGGCTCGCATCATCGTGGTCCGAGAGATCCAGGAGATTATTGGTGTCAGTGCAGAGAACATGGGCTAAACTGAGCGGACTGTCTGGACTGATGGGGACTCGTTCCACAGTCACTGATTGTTGACTATGCAGTAGCTGTCCTGACTTTAAACTTCACTGGCCATCTCAAATAAAATGGATCAACTTCTGAAACAATCATTTTTCTTCTGAGGAGTATACACGAGAATTTCTCTCCTTACTTTTTCTGCTTTCAGCTGATTGGGTGGACTTCTCTTTCTCTTGACCACCAACGTAAGCCATCGCCTCTGTAACCTGGCAGTTAAGCAAGGTTTTATTCTCACCACTGCGGGAACACTGGTCAGTCTGTTGGATTGCTGCTGTCTCAGCTGAGCAGGTGTTACTTTTTCCTGTAAAAGTCAAATCTTCTGAATATATGAAGATATTTCTCCCTCAACTTCTTATCCTCACAGTCAGTTAATGTCTTACTTCTCCTCAAGGTCCCACTATGATACATTACATCTTAAAGGACAATTACAGGGGCCACTGCTCAAGGTTCCTTCTTTTTTTTTTCTATACTGATTGCATATTGAATCATGTATTGATATGTTCAAAAATACAAAACTTGTGCCTGTTTTTTCTAAAAACAACAAAAAGACGTAATTTGTGCTTGTGGACAACCCAAGCGGACCCTCAGAAATTCACATGGTCAAGTGCTATACTGCAGTCATGTGGGCGGAAACATTTTTCTCAGGTCAAAGCTATCCATTAAAGAACACCCGTCAAGGATTTTATTTGCCAACTTACTCCTGTATGTCTGTGTGTATAGTTGGTTATTAAACAGGATATGCAGGTGGAAACATCCTTGTCCAGCTCCACTGTTAATCCTTGAATGAAGAGTCGTGTCATGCAGTTTGACAATGACAAGAATCTGGCACTCACTAGTCTGGACATACAACTGATGTTTGAAACAAGGATTCCCAATGGGCCTTTTAAAACTGACTTATTACAGCATTCACATGATACCTCCAGGGAAATGACACGTAATTGTAGTTTTACTACATTGAAAAATAGTTGTAAATCAATTTTTCTTCATTTGTTTATTACTAAAACAAGTTGTGTAGCACTGTACAGTCATTTACTACAGTCTCTTCTGATTGACCTCAGCTTTACACTAGCATGACAATGGAACACATACCTCCGCCAAGGCCGATCAATCGCACACATTGTCTGGTTCTTATAGTAGAAATATAAAAGGAAATTGTTAACATGTCAAAAAATATAATGCAAGAAAATAGAAAAATGTTATTTCTTCCAAAGAATCATCCCCGCACCAAGTTTGGAGGAAATAGGTTTTGTAGTTTTTGTATAATCCTGCTAAAAAAAATAAAGAAACAGATGAAAACATAACCTTCTTGGCAGAGGTAATGCATTCATTTCCATTTAATTTAAATGGTTACACACTTTTTCAGGCTGAAATCCTTCACAACTGATGCCCACTAATTTGAAGACATCGTTTGGACTGAACAGAATTTAACACAAAAGCAAGGATGTAGTTATTGATCTTCCTTTTTGTCGGGAAGACTTAAATGCAGTCGCTTCAGTGTTTGTGTGAAGTATTTAGGCAGCGGACAGGACACGTCGACGTCTGCTTGACTAACTTGTGGCAGTGTCAGCTGTCGAGCGTGCAAATAAAGAGGAAGATGCCGGATCTTGCTCTGTTCCAGGCCAAGCTTTCCCAAAACACGTTCCGGTAATTTCTGTGGACCAAAATGTACAGTTAAGTTATTTACAAAAACTTGTAGGAATGTGGGTCGTCCTTTTCCTTTTGTAAATAAGTTATAATACAAATACAAGTATAGGCAAATAACACTCAATTTCTGAATTTAAATGAACATGTTAATATTTAAACAAGAACTTAAAACATGATGGAGCAGATTTAAATCTTGGCTTCCAGGAGGGTTTTCTATCACACACAGTCGTCAGGAGCAATTTGAGGTTCAGTATCTTGCCCGAGGACACTTTGAAATGCGGACCGGAAGTGCCGGGGATCAAACAAGCAACCTTCTGGTTAGGGGTTAACCCTCTCTACATCCTGAGCCACAGCCAAACTAAAAAGGACCATCCACCAATCAAAGTACACATTTAACACCGGCTGTGCCTGAGTTTGTCCTTTGTCCTACTTCAAAACCAAACTGCTGGTAGATGCTTTTGAGGCATTTGCTCACTGTTAGAGGTAAGTCACTCATGTTCCAGTGGCAGACACCATCCCCACCTGTATTTACTGATTCTCTGGCATATTCCGCTTCTAACTATTCAAGTCCCATGTGAGACTGAGCTCGAGTCATATTTGAGGACAACCTCTAAGAGAGGAAGGCAGCTGTGACTGATAAACACTGAACTATTTTGGTCTCTAAGCAAATTAAACACAAATGGGGTTTACACCATTTATTGCCATATGCCATTAGTGGAGAATTGTGTCTGTCGGTGGAGCACAAGTGAAATGATGTGACAAACTTAAAATCTGCCACTAAAACATGAGTGGCATGATGTTGGCTGTTAACCGATGCTGATGCTGCTGCTGGTTTATGTACATGTGTCAGTTTCACCCTGGTCTCTGCTATATTAGAAACACACTGTACCTGGGGTGCCAGTTTATCCAAGTGGGAATATTTATGGTCGCCGAGAATAGGACAAGCCACAGCTAAGGCCATGTGAACCCTCATCTGGTGTTTCGCTCCTGTGGACAAGAAAAATGAAGAAATTAAAGTTAAAGCTGAAGACAACAAAAAGAGATTGTCAGTAATTTAAGAAGAATCTTCTAACCGGTTAAAGGCTGAAGCTCCACAAGGCTGCAGCCACCGCTGCTGTCCAGGACTCTGTACCTGGTCACGGCAGGATGAGCTTGTCTATGAGCTCGCACTTTGGTTACACCATCACCTGCATCATTCATTTTGAAAAGAGGACTTAACGCCATCTGAAATTAAAAAGAATCGTGAGAATGAAGAAACCACACACCTTACATTGAGCAGTTCTGCAATAACACTGAAATGAAATAGAGTTTTAATCAATGACTAAACAGAAATAAAAAATACTTGCTACAGCATGTAAAGTACAGAAGAGGCACCTTGTAGTGCGGCCGAGGGCCTGCGACTCCTCGCTCTATGATGGGAATATCAATCAGTCCTTCAGACGGCACAGGAACCCCCACTGTGATGACCCTGAGGGAGATCAGTGAACAGGAGAATGTGAACTGAGAAGTATGGCAAGTGACACCTTGCATGTGACACCTTGAATCTATTAAGCCGTTCTCAGACATGAACTCCGGAGAATGTCCACACGATTAGGTCCGGACTTTCTCCAGAGTTTACTTTTCCCATGAGAAGAACACAGCAGGAGATTTCCCAATCAGACGCTTTCACAACAACATAGAAATCTCCGGAGCATAGAGCCCTTTTGGAGAATGTCAGGAGATTATCCGGAGTTCAGTGCATGTCTAGTGTAATGCAAGTGTATTATATTCATATTTTACCAGTATTTTCTTGTCACTTGGTTGTTTCTGTGCAGGTTGAGTATGTGCTCTGCTGCCTCTTTATTCCTGGCCAGTAGGATAACTCCTGTCATCTCCTTCTCCAGGCCCAGACAGGGGAGCAGCTGCGAGTCAGACCTCACCTTCATCCCGTCCATCATTTTGGAGAGGACAGGAAGCACAGATGAAATGGACGTGACCCTGGAGTCATCTGAGAGACAACAACAACAACAACAACAACAACAACAACACATGTTTTCATCCAGCTTCAGCTTGAGATTCAATATATCCAACCATTGAAACAGTCATTATAGACATCTTCAATACTGCAACAGGACTAAGGCATGATCAATACTATCAGGCAGCTGATGTTATCAACAAATACTGACTTATCTCATATATAGGAACATACAAAATCCTGAAAGATTGTTCAACAATGAAGTGAATTCTCAGTTGCAGCCCTACATCAGAGGCAAACTTGATTTTGTCCAAGTAATCAGTTAATGACCTTTTTGCACTTGAAATATATTCTCTCACCTGATCCCCACGAACAACCTAATCGAGCCAAGTCAATAAAGCGGTGCAGATGAGTAATATGAACTGGGGCAGGCTGCTGGTTTGTTTACCTCTGAAAGGAACTCCATGTGGTTTACTGATGACCACTACATCTTTATCCTGGTACAGCACGCTTCTGAGCAGGTGTTTGGCCAGCACGTTAGGGTGAACGTTTTGAAGCTGCAGACTGAATCGCTTCAGCTCCTCCACCCTCTTCTGCTGAGCGGACACCGGAGCCTCGGCGGCCGGCGGCGTCTTCCTCTCCTGCTGGACCTTCCGGGCCAGGTCAGCGGCTGTCAGGCGAGGTTTCTCCCCCGCGGCGGTGGCCTGGCCCCGGCTGAGGAAGGACGCTGGGCCCGGGTCCCGGCGGCAGTTTGTCCGCGATCTGAACGGGGTCAGGAGGGTTTTCACTCCGGAGCTCCAGTCACCGGTCCGGGCTATTCTTCTACAGCTGTTCATGGTGGATTAGTGTTAGTTTGACATTAACCTCAGAGAAGCTCTCACACACAAACAGGAAACATTACTTCCGAGTGGTACCTTTCAAAATAAAAGCATGAGGTTTGTAAGAAGTATATTTTTCAAAATACAAGAACATATTACGATATTGTTAATATGAACTTTGAATAAAGTCACACTAATGAACTGTAGAACTAATATTTAGTTCCACAAGCAAAGAATTGTTTTGATATTGTATTTCACTCACTATTGAAGTTGACAGAAACATCTATATATATATATATATATATATATATGTAAAACTTTACACAAAACTTTACCTATGCTAAACTTTACAGGGGTTTTTTTCAGTAAAAACACTGCTTGGTAATGGGATGTATAAGAAGGAGAGAGCTGGATAAGTCTTGCACTTCCTTAAAACTACAAATTTATATCGCAAGATATAAACTGAGGGCATAATCTGTAGTGATAATTCCCTACCGGTGGGAGGCAGCAACGCACTAAATGGTGCCTAGTCTGCCGGAAAGAAGAAGAATAAGAAGAAGAAGTCCGGGTTGGAACAACATGGCCGCTTGTTGTTTACACAATGAAATATGACTGTTTTTTAATGTTTGAATGAAAACATGAGCACTGAACTCGCATCGTGGCTCCGTGAGGACAGTAGCAGACAAACAGCAGAACTGACTCCCAGGCTCCAGTAGATCAGAAATAACAGAGGGCCCCGTGCAGGTCGTGTTCTGCGGGCTGTGTTTATGTTTCGGAGCCGCAGCAGACATGAAGATCACGGACGGTGTGTTACGGAGCTTCCGAGTGGCCCGGACCTACAGCGAAAACTCCCAGAAAGTCAACTGTGTGGACTTCAGTCCGAATGGACAACATGCGATATCCAGCAGCGACGACGACTGCATCGTGTTGTATGACATCCAGGAGGGAAAGTTAGTATATATATATATATTATACCATAAAAACGAAACCCAAACTCATACCACCATTGTTCTTTTTATCTATTTATTTTACACATTTCTATTTTATTTGTATCGTTTTGCCACTTCAACTTGTTTTTAAAACAGATTTTCCCATTTAATGTTTGTTTTACCTATTTTAATCTATTTCCTCTTTTATTCTGCTCGTACACTGTTTTGAAGCAGGCTTTCAGATTTGAAATGAATTTCTTTCAATTCTGTGTTGTTTTAAAGGCCCAGTGTGTAAGATTTAGATGAAAGGGATCTATTGGCAGAAATTGAATATTAAATAATCCCAGTGATGTTTTCACTAGTGTGTAATCAACTAAATTGTATGAATTTTTGTTTTATATACCTTAGAATGGGCCTTTTCTATCTAAATACTAAAATCAATATGAACCGGGGTGTGCAGGATGTTCCCTGTGCTCTTATGTGATCAGAAGACTGACATTGTGTTCTCTCTTTTTCAGACCCAAGCGTACTCTGTTCAGCAAGAAGTATGGAGTGGACCTCATCCGCTACACACATGGAGATACACAGACGGTGGTCTACAGCTCCAACAAACTAGATGGTAACTAAAACGACACTCAGTGGAGCTCAGATCCACATCAAGATCTGCAATGAATTCTTTGAGAAATCAACCAAAATGCTGAAAAGCAGCCCATCTCGCAATGTTAAAGAAAGTGGGGAAAAAAATCTTGACATTTACCAAGACCAAAATTCAATGCTTTGTTCCTTGGGTCACGCCCCACCCCTACACAAACTTTAATGGAAATTGTAATCCTGCTGACAAACAAGCAAGTGGACAGGGATGAAAACATAACTTCCTTGGGACTCGCGATAGCCACCTGTTGGTACACAAGCACCAAATACCAAGATGAGAAATATACTTAAAGTACATGTTTTAGTGTTGGTGAATGAAAATGTTTTGTGTCGTGCAGATACCATACGATACCTGTCTCTGAGTGACAACAAGTACATCCGCTATTTCCCCGGACACACTGCAAGGTGAGTGTATGTGACCACCTGGACCACCACATAATAAGAGGCTACATAAGCATAAAGTATGCATGACCCTTGTCATGTGATGGGTAGACAAATACAAACAGAAGACCTGCAAACATTTGGGTTCTCCTGCATAGTGTAAACTGGAAAGTATTTAAGGTCTTGATGTCCTAACCAGATCAAACCAAGAAGCCAAATATCATATTTTAATATTGTGTAATACTGTAATACATTTATGAGTTAAGTACATCTTCTAATCTATCAATTATCCATATCTTATCCTAGTATGCTGACAAGTATATCTTCACAATTACACTTGAATACATAGACATAAGAGGAGTCGTAATGGTAAACTATAATCCTGATCAGCGTGAACATGTTTACCTCTGACATAGCAACTAGTTACCCAGTTCTCCACAGGTGCCATTACTTTCACTTCATGCTACCTGTTCTCTTCCTTGTTGCACTTAACTTGATTGTTTACCACATATTGGTTTCAGGGTTATTGCTCTCTCCATGTCTCCAGTGGATGATACGTTTATCTCAGGCTCACTGGATAAGACGATCCGGATCTGGGACCTACGCTCTCAAAACTGTCAGGTGATTATTCTGTGAACAAGTTGGAAAATGAAACTTCCTCTGCTCTCTGTGGGCAGTGACTTCAATGTGTACACCCACTGCTGTAGCTGTTAGTGCTTTAAAGCAGGACTTCAGAAATTAGTGCACATCACGGTGCTTTATGTCAACAGCAGGCAAACCCCTCTTTATATTCATAAGCATTTGTCCTGTGTCCACTGGGTGTCCCCAGAACTGCTGTAGGAATATGGACCCGCCCTCTCAGATGGAAAACTGGACCAAAATACAGCAGCTAAAGCACAATATAGTAAATTAAACTCTATATGTAAAGTGTATGACACAAACACGAGTCAAAAATTAATTTGGCTGAAATATGGTGGTATTATTTATATATTTTCTGTCTTAACTTTTCACCTTTTCTCTGAATTACCTCCGGCACAGAGCCTATGTTTCCACCCCTGTCAGTGTGTTTGTTAGTTGTTTGGTTTTCCTTGAAACTTGGGGGAAGGATGGGTCAGGAAAGAACCAATGAAAATTTGATGCAGATTCACTTTCTTATACTTTGCAAGATAGGACATTTTTCAACATTTTTACCATTTACCCAGGGAACCGTTCATTGGTCTTGATCAGGCACATTTAAGGAACTGATATGTATGAGTGTGTATTACTTGGTGTAAGATTAAGTTCAAGGGGACTGTTGGGCCTTGGTAGAGGTATGCGCTTTACTGAGTACCGTTCTAGTTATTTGTGTGTCTGTCTTTCAGGGTTTGACTAATCCACTGGGGCAACCTGTTTGTTCCTTCGACCCTGATGGGCTGATATTTGCTGCAGGGGTGGAATCACAGGCCATTAAACTTTACGACCTTCGGGCTTTCGACAAGGTAAATTGCAAAATCATTGTGTTCACGTTTTGTTTCTTTGAGTGTGTGAGCCCTTTGTACTGCTGCTGTATTATGTCGTGTCTATAACACCTTATATCTCCCTGTTGAAAGGGTCCATTCGCCTCCTTTGAGTCGAGGTTTAATCGCGTCTGTGACTGGACGGGACTCAAGTTCAGTAACGATGGGAAACAGATTCTCATCTCGACAAACGGAGGGATGATTCGTGTCGTCAATGCATTCAATGGATCTGTGCTGCACAATTTTTCTGTAAGAGACATACACAGTCATTTAATCACTCAGCCACAAATCTATTGAATTGCACCTGTTTACAGTTACTTGTATGTGGTTGAGGGTTTCTCTGTCTCTGCTCATTTGAAGGGCTACAACAACAGTAGAGGCGTCTCCCTGGAGGCTTGCTTCACTCCAGACTCACAGTTTGTTATGATCGGTGAGCTAACATTCTGACGCTTTATATTTTGTCGACCCTCCTGTGAGACCTCTTCCCTGATCTTGTTTAACCACGTCTTGCTGTGCAGGCTCAGAGGACGGGAGAGTCCACGTTTGGAGCACTGAGAGCGGGATGAAGGTGGCCGTGCTGGATGGGAAACATCCAGGACCCATCAACACGCTGCAGTTTAACCCCAGATACATGACGTTTGCCAGCGCCTGCACGAACATGGTGAGATGATCAAATGCACTGAATCAGCTACTGCTGAACAAACAGCGATGAACAGAGTGATCATTTATGTTTTCTCCTCTTGTTCTTTCAACAGAACTTTTGGCTTCCGTGCATTGAGGACTTGTAGAGGGAGTGAATCCTCGTACGGTGTAACACATGGCCATCATGCAGTGATGCAGGAATACCTTCATGTGTATTTTGTCACAATAAGAACACTGGTGTAATAGTATGTTGGAGACATACTTGCCATTTTTAAAATATTTTTAAGTTTAACATTCTACCATCAGTATTTTACAGTATTTTTAATAATGACTGCAACTGAAAAACATGTTTTCTGTAAAACGTTTATTGTTTTTTATAGAATTCAAATTTGAATATTTTAACCCTTTATCATGGTGTGTCCTGTATAATGTGTGTGAAACATTTTCAGTGTTTTTATTATTAAAAATTTTGATATAAATGATAACTTGTTTTTCGATCTAAAAATGATGTGTTTTTACTCGAAATCTGAATACACAGTTATATAGCTGCAGTTAACGGTTACTTTTATTATCAATAATCTGACAATAACTGTTTTTTTATAAATACTTTGGTCTATAAAATGTAATATAATATAATAATGCAGTATAAAAGCAATTCATTATTTCCATAAAGATAATAATTTTTATCTGGAGCATTTAATAAACACTTATCAATCACCAGATATGGAGCGAACATAAACACTGTACATTTAGACATTACATTTACAATTTTAAAAAGAGAAAATGCAGCCAAAAGCTTTTATTAGAAGAGAAGGATCTAGTTCATGTTCACTATAGTTACTGGAGATGATGTGAAATATTCACAAGATCAAAGAGCGCTCTCCTCCTTTTGGATGCCATTAAGTTTCAACTTTTGAAATTTAACTATGGGTCCCATGATTTAGTCAGCACTAACTACATGATGCTCAATGGCACACACAGCTCTCTCTCTATATATCTCTATTTCTCTCTCTCTCTCTCTATCTATCTCTATCTCTGTCTATGTCTATGTCTCTTTAATCAAGATAGTTGCTCATTCATTTCTGTTGACTGGTATATTGCTGCTCCCACAACAACAACACATCGCTCATGCAATCTCACTCAACAAACTCAGTTGGTAAACCAATCTGTGAACACACATGCACGTGGGAGAGAGAAACACAGGCATTGTTAATCATTTTGATGAATGGGTATTTTCTTTTTTTGTATTTATTTGAACACAAAGTGTGTCTTCCTGCAGCAGGGGGGGGGGGGGGGGCTCTGCTGAATAATGTATAGATGCTTGGGTTGTGTGCTCACCACAGAGTGAATAATGGATGATCCCATCACAGGTAACCTCACAGTTGCACACTTATCTTTCTCTCACCAACCTGTGTGTGTGTGTGGAGGGGGGGCATCTGATAGGTTAAGCACTTGTCTTTAAGATTGTTGATAACTTTTTAACTTTTCACACTCATTCACTCGTGTGTGCCTTTTGCTGTGTAAACACTGACCTTGTGGCCTTGACCAGGACCAGTGGACCTAATGTGGCAAAGTGTCATTCCTGCAGTACTGGTTAAGGTCAGTGGTAAGCTGTGAATTGTGGTTAGGTTAAGGTTTGGTTTAGGCATGAGTTGGTCAAGGTTTATGTTAGGGATAAGGTTTTGGTTAGGCTGTCCACAATGAATGGAAGTCAAAGCAAAGACCTAATAAGGAAATCTTCACAAACCTGTGCGTGTCTCTCAGTGACTTTGCCAGTGTGTCAGCGATGGATTTATTTGTACTGACATTTAGGAGCCATCTCGTCCTGTGTACACACCTGCAGCTCTTCTCTTACACTTTGAGTTGAACAGTGTTTGAATGTGAACATGTACATTCTCATATTTTAACAGTGCACGTGTTGCTTGAGCTGTCCGCCTCACTCTCTCCTCTTCATCAGCTGCCAATAGTAACACATTCTGTCTATATGCACAACATGTCCTGAGCTTTAATACGGCTCTTGGTGCAGGTAACAATGTTATTTAGTGGCCAGATTCTGCCTTGGTGTCACATTTCCGTGGCTGGAATTTGAGACCATGCAGTTGTATCTGCTGCGGCCACCGTGATAAAATGTCATTCCGTGCGTCCCCCTGGCAGCATCTGAAAACCCTGCGCTGATGTCACGAGCAGTGGATTCGTCCACAGCTCGGCGGGCCCCTCGCACAACGGAACAGGACGGTATGTGACCTGGGAGAGGCACCCCCACCGAGACTTTTCAAAGTTGCGGTCATCGATACGCAAAGAGTTTTAGATCAGCGGTTAGGGTGGCATATCCACTGACAGCCACGTTATTACTCATCAGCCACGGTTCCGCAGATTGTATTTCAAGTGTTAGGAATCTCCCGAGTCACCCTCCAGGCGTTAATGTCACTGGTGTGCGTGGGTCCATCTGTCTGCCATCAGTGGAGAGGCAGCCTACCTGCCGAGCAGACACCAGGAGAGAGGACACACAGACCTGGACCTGGTCCTTGTTGCACGAGAGCAGTGTGTAGAGGTGACTGCCACAAGATGTCACACCAAACTGGAATTAACGGTAAGCGCATTTTTAAAGGGAAATTATTTCAATATCCTTAAAGAAAAACCACTCTGTTAATTGAGTCGTCCCTAAATTGGTTCTAAATTCAGTCTAATTGCTTTTTTTTTTCTTAGTCTCATTCATGATATTCTCAGATTTCTTAGGGATTTAAATGTCAAGTAACTTCATCTTTTTCATTTAAATGCTTTTAATATAAATAATCATGGGCTGTAAAATGTCTCTGACATCACAAGTCTGGTTCTCAGTTAATGTGTCTATGATCGGTGTTGTGATGCCAGTAATTGTGATATTTAACACTTACAGGCATTTATGGATATTTCAAGAGCAACGTATATACATGGATGTGTGTTATTGCATTTGGTAATTGGAGCGTAGGGGGACAGGTTGGTCGGAAGCATACCTCTCTCTCTCTCCTTCCTCACCCGTTCTTACATCATTTATGAGACAGGTGTGTTTGGTAACCATGGTGAGAGAGGAGGGGGGTGGGGGGTGGGGCTCAACAAATGGTTAAATCTAGTTTTCAGCATCAAACTTCCCTTTCACAGTCTGAAACCAGGGGATGAGGAGGATGTGTCATCAGTAAAACTCACATTTCTCTGGTCATTTCGTACATTTGTGGGTCCTTCTGAGTCACTTAAGGTGATAGCGTGAGTCCCTGGCAGTGGATCAAATGTTCTCCCTGAAGTGGAGTCTCAGGTTCTTACTTACCTAACTCTGACTCACTTGCTTCAACCCCCCCATCCTTAGTTTTGACTTGTCTGCCTTATATCTGGTTACTCAAGCAACATCTGAGCTGAGTCAGTTTCTGGCCGGGGCGAAGGGAGGTGCCATCAGAATCATGAAGATTGTCATCAGAAATGGTAAACATGAGATATTTACGTATACTAGAATAAATTTACTTAGTTAGTTACTCATTCTAAATCCTGAGGTGAGTTTACTGATGCACATATTTTCTGTCTGCAGAGGAGTTGGTGTTAGATTCATTCAGAGAGCCTGCATACAGCTGGGACAGAGACTACGACCAGTGCCTGCTGCCCCTGCTACCGCCTCGGGAGCCCTGCTACATCCTCTATCGTCTGGACTCCCAGAATGCACAGGGATACCAGTGGGTCTTCATTGCCTGGTCACCTGACCAATCAGCAGTAAGTTAAGGAGATGCTGATCCACATGTCATGGCTGATTAGCTAGTTTCAAATGTAGTCATTCAAAACACTGCAATGTTACTGTAAACCTGGAATAAGATTAAAACCAGGTTTTCAAAAACACTTTAACGAACTGAAATAAGATCATCCATCCATCCATCCATCCTTCCATCCTTCCATCCTTCTATCTATAATATCTATTCTATCTATCCTGAGGGTCGAGCTGTAGCCAATCGTAGCAGCATTGGGTGAGAGGTGGGGTACAGGTCATTAGTGTATAGCATGATACAGAGAAAAACAGCCTATTACACTCACATGCACATCTACAGTAAATGTAGAGTCTCAAATGAACCTAACCCCAATCTGCATGTCTTTGGACTGTGGGAGGAAGACCACACAGAGAGAACATGCAAAACTCACACAGAAAGGCTGCGGCCCAACTGGGATTAGAGCCAAGAAGAAATAAGATATTTAAGAATAAAGTTCACATTATATCTTATATCTTGTCTGTACAATTGAAGTGTAATTTTTATATGCAGTCAAAAAATAAAGACTGATAAGTAAAATAAGTGGTCATTACATAAAACCATGTCTGGAGTTCATTCTGTCCTCCTGTCTGCTGTGCCGTCCTCCAGGTGAGGCAAAAGATGATGTATGCAGCAACCCGTGCCACACTGAAGAAAGAGTTCGGAGGAGGTCACATCAAAGATGAAATGTTTGGCACAGTCGAGGTCAGTGAAACTTTTAAGGTTTGAAAACTCACCCATGAATCTTCTTTAAAAGACAAAGTACCTCAACCCCCTTTTGTCCTGGGGTCTGTCTGTGTTTGCAGGAGGACGTGTGCTTCCAGGGATACCTGCGTCACATGTCGTCCTGCTCCTCCCCAGCTCCTCTCACAGCTGCCGAGCAGGAACTGCAACAAATTAAATTCACAGAGGTAGAGTTAAGACAATATCATATGTCTGAATATGGATTAATTGGTATGTTATTTATGCAGAATCTTCTGTATTCATCCTGATTGCTTCAACGTTTTTGTTCTTGTAGGATAAAGTTGTATGGGTATGTAGATTTTTCTCCTGATACAAATTCAAGTGATTACATGAAGAAGAAAGCGGTGGACAGTTTTTAAAACTGTCTCTTCTGTCCACAGGATGAACGTAGACGAACCGGGAATCCAACCCCACGAGCCAAGGTTTGTCTTGTCCTGTACATGTACATTCATTTCCTGCTGAAGCAGTCATGTTATTTTATTTATATTTGTTTTATTGTGCAGGTTACAATGGAGTTTGGCTTAGACAAAAGAGCACAGGCTCTTCAGGGCCTTGCATTCCCATTACAAGAAGAGGCCAAACGAGCTCTGCAGCAACTCAAGCAGAAACGTATCAACTACATACAACTGGTGAGCTCAGACTAAAAAATATTTTATTACTATTAAAGTGAACAGCTTGCAACATGTAAGATACCCCCCTCATACCAGTGCTTGTTGGTAAAAAAAACAGCAAAATCAACGGTGCATTACTTGACCCCAGAGCTTTTTTGTGCACGTTGTGTCTCAGAGGCTGGATGTCGAGCGAGAGACCATCGAGCTGGTTCACACCAAACCCACAGAGACCCACGATCTTCCCTACAGGATCCCCACAGATTCACCCAGATACCACTTCTTCATCTTCAAACATTCCCACCAGGGTCAGCTGCAGGAGGCGCTGGGTCAGTACACACTCTCGCCCAGATTTGACAAGTCACAGTAACTTTGCTTATCTTACTCTCATTTCTATTGATGTATACTAATAGGCACTGGTCATCCATTACTTGGTATACACTTAATTTTATTATTTTTACAAAAACTTTTTTTATCTTCACTTGTATTTTAGACTTAATTCTTTATTTTTTGCTTTAATTTTTTTAAATATTTTATATTATCATATCTTCAGAATGAGCGTAACAGGCGAGCGAGACAGCTTGTAAGTTCAAATGAATGTTACTGTTGCTTCTCATCGGCAGGGTGTGTAAAAGGTCAACTGTTTGCTAATGTGTCAGCCATAACAACTTTATTAGGTTAGATGGACCAATGATGTGTTTTCAGCTTTTTCCACTGCCCCCAAGTGTTAAAAATAATTAACTGCAGCTTTTAGACATGACATCAATCTGTACAAAGAATGTCCATATGTCTACTACTTCTATTTGATTGAAGTTAAGTGCCACCGCACCAGGTTCCTGTGTCTTTGTCCAAGGAGCTTAAACAGCAGACACGATTATAACTGATCCAGTGAAGCAACAAATATCAACTGACCACTTCATGCACTCCTCCAGTGTTCATATATTCGATGCCTGGCTACACCTGCAGTATCAAGGAGAGGATGTTGTACTCCAGCTGTAAGAACAGGCTACTGGACGAGGTGGAGAGAGACTACCAGCTGGAGGTCACCAAAAAGGTACAACATCACCCACTTATTGTTTAACGACCAACGCTTCCATCTGCTGAAGATTCTAACTTATGAAACTAATGTGTGCGTGCGTTTGTAGATGGAGATAGACAGTGGTGATGGTCTGACAGAAGAATTCCTGTACGAGGAGGTGCACCCGATGGAGCACACCTTAAAGCAGGCCTTTGCCAAGCCGCGTGGACCAGGAGGCAAGAGGGGCAACAAACGCCTCATCAAGGGCGCGGGGGAGAACGGCGAAGAAAGTTAGATACTGTACACACACATATATAAACAAGTACACAAGAAGAAAACCGATACCCGATATGTATGAATTGACTTGTTATTTGACCGTTTAACTTCTAGCCATTCCTTCTTTATTTTTACTCAAGGACACACACACACACAAAGATAGATCCACCGTGAATCAGAAATGTGAAAATGTGAATATTTTTGTGAAATTAAAGCCAAGATACTAAATTCCAGGAGCTGCTTTGTGAAAACTGAATGAGAAGTCAACTTTCAGGGAGATGGAGGGTGATTAGCTGACGTATTTTAGTTTGAATACCAGATTACAGTGGAAACAAAGTCATGATGAAGTAACGATACTTAAAGGAAGGTGCAGCAGCTTTCAGATCAAAATCTACAGTCATGTTAATCTTCTTACATCTGGTGAATCAGTGGGTTTATCAGCCACGTAAAACTCCTGCTGTGAAGCCAAATCTTTTTTAAATCCATCTATCCATTATCTATACAACTTGTCGATTGAGAGTTTTGGGGGAGCTGGAACCAATCACAGCTGATATTGGGGGCGAGAGGCGGGGAACACCCTGGACAACTTAACTTTAACTTGATATTACTTTATCTATTGGAATTTGTCTTGGCACGCATAGTAAAATCTGAGCCCTTAAAAAGAATGAAAGAATAAATCCTAAAATCAATGTTCAAATAAATAAGACAAACATTTAAAATTAATTAAACCTCAATCTAAAAGATGTATAGATAAGACACTGGCTATCTCTTATGAAAAGGGAGAAAATTAAAAAGCTTGTTATCTGGGTGGGAGGGGTCTTTAGGCCTTTCCTTTGTAATCTGGACTTGTAGTTTTCCTCTAGTGCACTTTGCGACTCCTTGTTCAATCGTCTCTCCTCTGCTGACACATTCCCAAACCAGACAGTGATTGCAAAAGGTAAGGGCGCTCACTCCACTGCCGCATGATAGAAATGCATCAAGCCTCTGCTGGAAACAACACATTTTTCTGTCTCAAAAAGAAAAGTCTCTGGTGAGCTTCCTTCAGAGTAGTGGTGGCGTAGGTCGCCAGTGATCCGCAGGGCTGACATACAGAGACAAACAACTGAAGAGTCCTCATTTAACCTAACCCCAACCTGACCTATAACCTCTGTGGGAGGAAGCCGAAGTACCCGGAGGAAACCCACACCGATTCTGGGAGAACATGCAAACTCCAAAGAACCAGGAATAATGGTGGGAACCGTCTTGCTGTGTGGCGATGGACCGTGTTCACCACTTAATTTAAATTCTGGTCGAGATCCACATTTTTTTTAAAGATACTAAAATATGTCCCAATCTTAGGGAAATGTTTATATAAGGAAGCAAACAGCATCTAGAACATGTTCACTTTAATGAGCCCATAAAAACATCTTGTATGAGTCTTAGATTTGAATATGACATGCTGTAAACATAAATCTAACTTCAATAAAGAACTTGAACAAGCTAATACACAATATATATATATATTACGATGATGAATAGCAGCGAGTTTGACTCTGTCTAAAGGGGAAGAAAAGTTCAAATGCTCAAAGATGAATCAGCACAACTACTGAAATGTAAGAAACACAAGGTGTGGTTTTAGCCGAGGGTTGTGTGTCAGTCTGTTTCTTGGAATGGAGCGGTGAATTACCGGAGTCTTATCAGGCAACTGGTAGAGATATCAGAGGAAAACATGAAGGAATAAAATGCTTTTTATTTCCTGGATTTATTTACATCTGCCAATTTGTCTCAAAGTTGACGGCAACGTCCCCCGTCTGCTCTTCTTCTTTTTTTGATCTCTAGTATTTATACAGTTTCTAAAGATCATTGGGAATGGTTGTGAATTTTCTGTTTTAAGGTGGATTGTTCGTTGCATTGCATCGGTGCAGAGGTTCACTCTTCACATCATGAAAATTCATCCAAATCACATATTTTACAGTGGCCTGCAGTCACACGGTCAAGATTTAACTACATTCAGGTGACGGCTGTTGTTTTACATGGAGCCACAATAAAATATTTTCTTTATTTCCTTGTGTTTGTGACCTTGTTACTCTCTCACTGTGCGTGTACATGTCAGTGTGCATGTTTATTGTTCTATAGTCCCATACATTCTAAGCAGGCCAGCAGCAGCAGCAGCATCAGGGATCACTGCTCAGTAGTCAAGGTCAATTTGTTGTGTGTGTTTTCCAGGAAGCCTCTCTACCCAGAAGCATTCAGCTGTGCATTCTGCTGCTCTCACTGCTCACGGGAAAGACGCTTGATGTGAACTTTTTTTTTCCTGGAAACGCAGCACAGTACTGAAAGGCAGTTTTCATGTGGTCATTATCTCTGTACATGGGAACTGTGGCGTGGGTGGGTGATGGTTAGCCTTGACTTTTTGAAGACATACTGGTTTCTGACATGGCACAGTTCAGTGGAATTCCCGGAAAACAAAAAAGAGAGGAGGACAAAAAATCAGCCTTTTGCTTCACAAATGTCCACAGGCTGAGACGTTTGTGTTACGAACAAACTGTGGATCCTGGAGGGAATGAATGGATGAGTGAATGGATGGAGTGTGTGTGATATAGAGCAAATGTGTGTCTGCTAAAAAAAAAAAAGACACAAAGACCGAGAGTCAGAAAGTCAGAGATCATGTGGTTATAATTTTGAAACTGTATAAGTGACATTATATAATGCATTTATACAGTGTATGGTTGTAAAACTATTTCCAGTCCACTGAACGTGAATCCAGCATTACACAAGTTGCTGCCAGCAGCTGCATCAAGGCAACGGCACTAAGAGCACCGGAAGTTCTGCTCTACTCTTTCAGCATAAAAGATTAAAAACTGTCAGTAAAAAGAACAACAGGTGATGGAGGTGACAATTAAAGCGGTAAAGCAGCTTTACAGAGGCTTTGGTGCTCTTTGTACAGAGACCCAAAGAATTGACTGTAAAATTTAAAAAATCATCTGCATCGCACATGTTTATGCATAGAAGGAATTTGACTCCAGTCTCTTGTAGCTCGGTTTGCAAATGTTAGTAGGTGAAGTAAATAGATTTATATTACAAATCAACAACAAACAAGGATATATGGCTTTGACGTAACTGCTTCTGTAAGATATAAACAAGTGCATTCTTCCACTTGTTTACATTTCACATGCAGGTGATAGTGCACAAATATTGAATATATATTTTTGTATACATACAGTAAGTATTTAGATATTATGAAATAAATAATAAAGATTGTCATAATTTAGGCTATAACACAATCCTGTATATGTTTCATAATCTAAAACACTTATTATGTATCATGCTGCTTTTTGACAACAGAAACAGTTATTGCAAGTCGTATTTCTGTAACTCCAGTATCACTTCAAAATGATCCTTTCATTTCACCATGCAATTACCTCAGACACCATTTTAGTTCATAATCCTGCTTTTCATCACAATGTCGTGAACACATTAAATTGGCAACATTTAAATAACTAGAACATTTCAGAGACTCCTGATTAGGTTATAGGTGGAGCTGCAAATGGGCTTTACTTAATATATGAAATGCTTTCCCAGCCAAGGCCCTAAAAACAAAGAATAGGGGCATTTTTAAAACAATTTTTCACAGGTCTACAGTGTTTTGAGATGAAGTGCAGTGCGTTTTATTTTTGAAAGGCGTACAGGAAGTGGTGTGTGCACACAGTGTGTGTGTGTTGACGGGGCTCAGAGCTGCAGAGTGTCACTGCGGGCGCTGTCACACAAAACCTTTCTCGGAAAACAGATTCCTGGAAGCTGAGTGAGTTCAGACTGAGCCGAGCTGTTTTCTGTCCTGCAGTTCACTGAATACAGAGCACACACACACACACACGCACGCACACACACTTTGAGTTACAGCACACACACTCACAGACGATATTTTCTCTACAGAAATGTTCAGTGTCGCCTCCATCAGAGTCAGTCGATGATATCTGATTATTGACATTTTGATGGATTATTCTCTGGACTGTTTATAAACCTGCTCACATTCCATATGGTTGTCTTTGATTTAAGGTAAGAGGATTTCAAACATAATGGAGCTCTCATTGTAATGTGTCTGATGTGGTATTTCTCATTATTGTTGTTGTTATTATTATTTATGATCTGTTTTATATGCAAGTACATTTATTGTGCATGTACATGTGCATGTATATGTAATATTACTTTCAATTAGTGTTGGACTACAGAGTAGCTGATGTGCTGGATACATCCAGATAAATAGACAAACAAACGAATTGCATTAATATCTATTTATCCGTGGTGGTTGTAAATATGATTTATTCAAACAATTTATATATGTCATACTAATATAAATATGATGAAAACAATACAATATACCTGAGTAATTGTAAAGTAATAAGTGTTGAAATCTATCTATACAAACCTAATAATTGAACTATTCATTTCGTTATATCACTGTAGTTATTATTACTAGTAGTAGTAATAGTAGTAGTATTTTATGTATTTATCCTATGTTTATTTTTTATTTTTCTTATTTTTTATTTTGTTCTGTTTTATGCTTGTTGGCTCATTTTGGTCACAATAAATATGATGCTCTCACTGAACTGCAACCCAAAACATACGTTTAGTTACCCACTAGGGTTTTATAATTACGTTATTTGCAAGAGATATTTTGGAGCAGAAAACAGTGGAAAGTTGCACAAGAATCTAATTTCACACTTTCTAATGTAAATTTGTATTTTGTCAGTGCCCCAACATGAACATTATCTTGACGTCTCTGCATGCTAACAGTCAGAAATGGTTGCCCGGGCAGTGACCATTTCTCAACATGAGGAGCGCGAAGCCTCATGCTGTTCACATCCCTCTCCTCCGTGCTGGGACCCAGCAGAGGACCTCCGCTGCATCGCCACCACCTTCCAGTATCTACAGACCTCAGGTACTTCACTGCTTTTTACTTCACATTACATTTATTCTATTTATTTATTATTTATACGACATCCTGCCATTTGCACTGACAAATTATTTCCTGTACAGCCATGCAGCTGCACACTCTGTGAGTGTTTCTTATTCTAATGTTATTTAGATGGGTTTTTTTTACGCTGTGTGTGTACTCCACACATGGTGACTACAAATCCCATTACCTTGTGATGGCCAACAAGATTATTGGGGGTAATATGATCATGTATTTAAGAGCTTTCCCAGTCGCTGATTATCTTAAGGGGAATCTAAATGTATTTACTATTTGAAGCTGCTGCACTTTGTAATTGAGATTCTAAAGAAGCCGAAAGATGTCTTTTCTGATTAAAAGAGATTTCATTGCGAGTGAACAATGAGAGTGTGATCCTCCTCTGTCGTCATTGGGGGTAATATGTAGAAAGAATTGGTGGGAGTTTCCTAACCTTAACTAAAACACTTAAAATGGCCTCTTTTTTTCCAGGCTGGTACTGGGGTTCCCTCTCAGCGAGTGATGCTCGGAAAGCTCTCCTGACAAAGTCTGAGGGAACGTTCCTGGTGCGGGACAGCAGCCACCCCCAGTATGTGCTGGCACTGTCAGTGAAGACGCGCTGTGGACCTACTAGTGTACGGATAGAGTACAGCAGGGGCTGTTTCTGGCTGGACTCCATCTCCCCTGGTCTGCCTCACCTGCAGTCCTTCCCGGACGTCCTCACCCTCATACAGCACTACAAGAGCTCGGGCCACGCGCCACAGGACCAGGCATCCAATGACTTTACCCCCAAAGCAAAGCCTGACCTTGCCAGTGGAGTCCCCTTAAACCTGATGCAACCTTTACACAAACCAGAGGCCTTCCCCTCTCTGCAGCACCTGGCACGCCTCACCATCAACAGACACACAAACTGTCCGGAACACCTGCCACTCCCGAGGCCTCTGCTGCGCTACCTGCAGGACTACCCCTTTCACATATGAGGGTCTCCGTCATAGAGAGACTAGAACGCGGATCAGGGTCACACTCCACGACCACGCACTGTGACTCTGGGACAGTGTGACACCCCGGGCAACAGAGGCTGGTCCAGAGGGAGAACACTGTGAGCATTCAACATTAAATTTGCAAAGAGGAATGTTTATTTACTGTTCATGAACTGAGTGAACCCGACAGCTAAGCAAACTCTCCTGTAACATGTTCAAAAAGCTTTTAAACGTGTCCCACATCCCTGTTGTTTTCCTGTTATGGACATCATGATACAACAGGTATTCTGATCATGGTTTACACAAAATGAGAGTTTGGAGCGGAGGGGTCCGTTCCCTGCTGTGTCACCTTAATTAACTCTCTTCCATTCAAAATGTAGAAGAATTGAGATATCTGAGGCTACACTGATTACCCGTGTTGTATCTAAAATTTCGTGTGGATAAATTAAGGTCAGGCTGACACTACTTGACATGCGGTCAGAGTCGACTGACACAGTCATTGTAAAAGATCAAATAAAAAAGATAGGGTACAGTGTGTGTTTTGCATTTCTTTCATGTCCTGTATCTTTTCTAAAATCAAATATCTTCCATTACAAGAAGTAAACACACACTAGCTTTCAAAAATCATAACCAGAATGAAGATCAGAGGATGATGAGTATTAAATGACATCTGGTTACAAAGCTGGTTCTTCTCAGAAGAGGATCAAACAGGACTCTGGATTTCAGAGAAATCAATTTCAGAAATGTTTCCTCTTGTTATCCAGAGTGTTTCCACTGCTGGTATGAATGGGTAGCTTGAACATGATGTTTGGGGTTTATCATACTCCCTCTGCCCACTAGATGTCCCTGTACATACTTCCTGTTTCCTGACCCACCTGTTCACCTGTCGTCCATGATGTCCACTGGAACTTCTACCTCTTTTTCCATCATCTGCTCCCTGGTATTCATACCAGCCCTTTTTTCCCCGTACAAAATCGTATGTCATGTGTGTGTTCCTCCTCCTGCTACCTGTATGTTACCTGTTGTCTGTCCCTTCCTACCTGTCTGTGTCCTCATCACTTTATCGTTTAGAGTTCCTCTATTGCAGCAGCCTTCCTGTGTGTCTGCGCTCTAGTCCTCCCTCCCTGTGCTCCCTCCACCCGCCATGACCTCAATCTGGCCTAAGATCGACCTCAGCCTGCAGAGGAGACCTGGGAGGATTTTAGATTGGATTCTTAATGAAAATCCAGACTTCTTAGAGCGATCGGCCAACCTTCATGTACTTAAGTCGGGCATCCTTACAGACAATTATGCTCCTCGGTCTATTTTCTGAGCTCCTGCAAGAATGTAAGGCTACCTGGCTGATGGTCCTGTTGCCAGCCGACATTGTGTCTGCCCCCCCCCCGCTGCTCACAGCCTACTTAAGAATCCCAGCTTCATGCCATACCCCCATCCTGTCCATCCATCTATCTGTAAACCTTGTCCTCATCATGTACCAAAGTTCCCACATTGCACCAAGCTGCTTGTGTGCGTACACTTGCATTCCCCCTGCCTGTGCTCCTACCAGCAGCCATGGCAGAGATCCTCCATTAGAGGAAAACACACTTCCTTACAAAATTATTACCAGAATGAAGATCAAAAGGCTGCTCACGCTTATTGTTTTCATTATAACAACTAGTCAGAGCTGAAACCTGATGCTGTTCATGGTCTCTCTCTCCTCTCTCACCCCCCCTATCTCTCTCTCTCTCTCTTCTCTACCCTCTTTTCCAGCCCTCTCTCCTCTCCTCCCCATTTTTCTCTGCTCACCCCAACCGGTCAAGGCATCGAGTCTGGTTCTGCAGGAGGTTTCTTCCAGTTATTAAGGGAGTTTTTTTCTCTCCGCATCGCCAAAGTGCTTGCTCATTGTGGGGACTGTTGGGTTTCTCTATTCTTCTTAAGGTCTATGTAAAGTGCCTTGAGATAATGTCTACTATAATTTGGCGCTATACAGATAAAATTGAATTGAAACTGAATTGTTCGTGGAAAACTGTTGTTAGGTAGTAGAGGACATCGGTCAACACACTGGTGTTATTCTCAGAGGAGGATCATACATGCCTGTGGATTTCAGAGAAACAAACCCCAGAAAATTCTCTCTCTCTTTTTTTTTTTTCTTTTGCCCTTGTGGTTTTTGTTTTCATCGTTGACCGGCCACGTACCGGCAACGTACACATGAATGGAAGGTTTCAATGTGATTGTTTTCATGGAAACATGCCTGAGTTGGTTTCCACGAGGTGGAAGTGAGCAATGCTGAGAAAGCCTCTTATCTGGATTAGAGTGAGAGCTGTAGTTATTAATACACTGCTGCACCGACTGAGAATAGACTCAGTCTCCCTGACTGTCTCTGCCTCAGCCCATCAGGAGTGTTTAAATCATTTCTCAGTATGCGTTTATTTAATCAGCTGCATCATCTGAACACTTTTCTCATTACAATCTCCATCTCGACTGAAAAAGACTAAATGTGGACTAAAAGTGTCCATCTGAAATGAAGTGTAGTAGTACATTATATAGAGGAAGAATACAATTTGGGTACTGTATATTCATGCAAAAGTACCTCACATGGCAAAATGAGAAACCAGGCAACTACCCTGGTACACTGAATGTTGTTAATGCTAATCTTATGCTCATTAGCTGCACTAAAGTACAATATCAACCATGGTTTATCCTATCTTAAAAGTATTTAACATGTTTTCCTGATGTACAGTATCCGCTGACATGATGAGGTGGCTCCTTTGTTAATTAAGCTTTTTCTTACATAGGATACTTTGACATGTCACAGCAGGAGAGGAACAGGCATAAATAACAAGATTAATGTCGGCTGAGTTCCATTTAACTGCCTCTGCTTCATTTTCCTGGTATTGTGCATGCTGATTCACTGTCATGTCTCACTGGGGCACTTGAGCAGAACAGAGCCGCTGTTAATGTTGTTAGTGACACCGCTGGTTTTTCTTCTATGAAAAGCCAAAATATTTTTTGCAAACAAAGGACCGTTGTGCTTGCATAGTACATATTATTATTATTATCTGATGACCCAGTCATCAAATTACCAATCAATTAGCAAACAGAAGGTCGAAGCCTGTGTATCACTCTTGAAATAATGCAGAGCACAAAGAGAGCGAGGAACAGGGCCAAGCTGCTCATTTATGTCCATTTATCCATCTCCCCAAAAGTGAAGCCAAACTGTCTCAATCGCCAACTGGTGGCTGGCTGTGTCATTTGTCAAAATTTCCCACCTTCTCCTTGTTAGTTGATGGGACATGGACCAAACTAAAAAGTAAAGTGCACTGTTTAGTTAGTTCTTATCATACTGAAGTTTGTTCATGTGTCTGGTAACTTTGGTTTTGATCAATTATTTGATGGGAAAAAATTATAATTAGTGAAACGTCAGGATTGACAGCTGAGACTGACTCATGATTGGTCGAGCACATGTATCTGCAAGACCTCAAAACTGTGGTTCCATCCCTGATCCCTATTGCGCAGACTTGGTTCCAAATGCGGAAGATGGCAGCGTTCCTATCCCAGATATTTTGGCTTCATGTCTGGATAGTAGGAGGAAGTGGAGATGAGTAGTCCATCTTTATTTACATTCTATGCCATGGTTACTTAAAAAATGGTACTTTAGTACAATACTTCAGTAAGTGAACATTTCCAAAGTAACTGCACAATATTTCAAGCACTGTTCTCCAATTATTCGACAGCCTTATACTTACATTAGCCTTGGTTTTGGTTGTTTTATGAATAATCTTTCTCAGTTGTGATAGGAATGTGTATCTCCATGTCTGAAGGCTGCACACCAGATTTTGGCAGGCCAGTTCAGATCATATTTTGTGTGAAGCATTTGCACATGTACTGTGCCAATTTTCTGTTGCTTGATATAAAATAACAGATTGATTACTCTTTATATGAAACATCATAGTTTGTTCATTCCTGGCTACAGAGGGTGTACACCATTTGTTGACATTCTGTTGGGCCTGGCTCAAAATGGCCTATTCCCAATGGCAGCCTGAAGACAACTACCTACACATACTTTATGAAGAGTGGAAAAATGGTTTCTGAGTTAAGGTCAACAATTGCCTTTCTGAGGATATTTAGGTTTAAGATATTATTATTAGATTGACCTTGCTCAAAAGAAATCAGTTTCATAATCACTCAAGTCTTTACACCAAATGTTGTGTTTGGTGTTGAAGTCAAAATCAAAAAAGCTTGATTTGTTTCACTGATTTCCGCATTAGACAAATTCAAATAATAATTAATAATACAATGAAATAAATAATAAAACTTTATTTCGATTGCATTAATCTGTAAAGCTAAATTAGCACCTAAACAAATCTAAAATGTGAGACGTTTATGATGCTTTCGCGAACTTTTTGTAGAGCTGGACTTCTTTGTAAGGGTGTGTGATAATAATAACAATAACAACAACAACAATAATAATAATAATAATAATAATAATAATAATAATAGTGATTATTATTATTATAATTATTATCAATATTATTATTATTGTTGTTGTTGTTGTTATTATTCTATTCATGAAGTACACTGTTGTTCTGTTTGTACAGCGGGGCACTGTTTTCCTCTCCCCGCCCCTGAATCACTTCCTCCAGCAGCCGCGGCGAGGAGGCCAACAAAGCACCACTTGGAGACCGTTTGGATTCATTTTAAAACCATCAGCAGGTGAGAGTTGAACACTAACACGGAGAGTAGAGCTTTAGTTTGTCATCAAATAGTTTAATTAGCGACACTATTGTAAAATGTATTCAATAAACTTATGTTTTCTTCCGATATTGGCTAGCTAAGCTAACGAACCGATAAAGTCGCATTGACTTCCGTTATGCTAGCTAGGTCTAGCTAGCTAGCCGCACCGGTTTTTGGGTGAAAGGAAAAAGCGAGGTTTTTGCCGAGTGGTCACAAGCGAGCCACGAACGCTGCTGTGGTGTTATATGCATCGTATTGTAAGTGTCTTATATCCACGACATCACATTCAACGAAATTCACAAAGACGTAAACTTAGCGCGGTAGCCGCGTTTCCAGCTAACGGTAGCTGTTAGCATCACCAGCTAGCACCAGGTCTTTTGTAAACAGAGGATGTTCCTGCTCGTTAAAATCTAGGTCAGTCGGCACAGCAGTGATTCTCGGTTGTGTGTCTGTCCCAGCTCTCAGTGTGTTAACCCTCGGGTCAGTGTAGTTGGTGAATGAGAAATGTTTCACGGGGAAATTAGTCGAGCTTGATTGTGGGGTGGGTCAGAAACACTGGAGCGGAAATGTATCATCGTAGAAGAAGGTTCCTACTCCCACTTAACATCTCAAATCAACTAAAGACATGTGAGCTCTGGGCCTGTTTATGACGTCCACGTGTCGCCCCTTGTATATAACACTGTACATCTGACTGGTTGAGTGTAAACAGTCCTGCCGCTGAATGGTAAATAGTTAGCCCCGGGTGTTGGTTTCCGACTCCGGCGTTGTGTCAACACAGCTGAAGGTTACTGCTGCTCATCAGTTCTCACCGGGGCTGTGGCGGCGGTTGCATAATGTCCGAATGCAATCAAAATGACCCTCCCTGTTGTTAAAGATAAAGTGTTTCTCACGTCGTAAGACTGGTTTCTGTGTCTTGTCTGCAGCGATGGCAGCGATCAGGAAAAAGCTGGTCATAGTGGGAGATGGAGCCTGTGGGAAGACCTGTCTGCTCATCGTGTTCAGCAAGGACCAGTTTCCCGAGGTGTACGTGCCCACAGTGTTTGAGAACTACGTTGCTGACATTGAAGTTGACAGCAAACAGGTAAGAATTGTTTGCTAACATTTCAGACCGGAATCAGTATTGTGTAACCGGGCACCTGAGTATGATTACAGCAACAGATCAGATTTTTTTCAACTCGTGTGTTTCAATCATGAGTTCCCCCACTGGAACAGAAACACAAACTGCTTTCAGACATGCAATGAACTCTTGTCAGTTGATCTGCACACTATCCAGAACTTTTCCTGCCAGCCCTCCAGTAAAACTTCCAGGAAAATGTCAGAGTGAGCCCGTGTGAGAATGCAGTAGGAAAACGTCTGCCAAATTCACAGCGAGCTACTGGGCGTGTTGATAACATTTCTAACACACGACCGATGCAAAACGTAATTTGAAAAACAAACAAAAAGAGCTGCCATACACATATAAGACACAGACAAAGACGTCAACTTGCAAAGACAACCAATTTCCAAAGCTTCTGGTGATAGGGGCTGGCGTTAATGTACAGTGAACAAAAGCATGTGATTTCCACAGCAACATGTTTTCAGATCTGTCCTGCGGAGTAACTCCGGAGAATTGGGTCGGGACTTTCTCTGCACTTTGCCTTTCACGCATGCACAACGCAGCGGGAGGTTCTCTGCTCAGACGCGTTCACAACAGCAGGATTTTGGTGAGGGCTGGTGCAGCAGACAGAGGCAGGATGTAACGTGTTATTTCCACTGCAGAGATCACATGCTTTTGTTTACAGCACATCTGCAACAGCATTGGCTTTTATCACCACTAACCTTCTTGATGCCTTCGTTGGTGTCGTCCACGTGGACGGCTCTGCTTTTTCATCCGGAGATACATTCACTTTTTTTTTACTTTTTACGTCTGTCGAGTGGTAGAAGCGTCATCAACACCCCCACTCGCTCACGTGGATCTAGGGGGGGGATCTCCTGCTGTGATCTTACATCGTATTCTCTGGACTTTATACTAATGGGCCTGGCAGAGAGTGTCAGAGAAATTTGCATTCACAAATGCAGTGTATGCAGAGTATTTCCGGAGTTAGGTGCATGTCTGAAAGCAGCTCATGTTGTGTACTGCCTCCTGCGTGCTCTACTCAGGGGCTGACATTTCCCTGTCGTTGTGAACACGTCTGTCCCAGACTATCTCCTGCTGCATTCTTCATATGTGAAAGCCAAATGTCCGGATACACTTTTGCTGAGGTCATGTCTGAAAACGGCTATAGTGTGATATTACATTACATTACATTGTGAACATTACTTCCTATAAATGATCCCAGAGTGCACTGGATTGATGTTTATAGATATG